>NC_137073.1:93135546-93756572 GCF_951640355.1 Cnephaeus nilssonii
CTCCTGCACGCCCCACACTAGGAATCGAGCCTGCAACCCGGGCATATGCCCTTGACCAGAATCGGACCCGGGACCCTTCAGTCCACAGGCCGGCGTTCTATCCACTGAGACAAACCGGCTAGGGCCATGGTTGGCAAACTGCGGCTCGTGAGCCACATGCGGCTCTTTGGCCCCTTGAGCGTGGCTCTTCCACAAAATACCACAGCCTGGGCGAGTCTATTTTGAAGAAGTGGCGTTAGAAGAAGTTTAAGTTTAAAAAATTTGGCTCTCAAAAGAAATTTCAATCGTTGTACTGTTGATATTTGGCTCTGTTGACTAATGAGTTTGCCGACCACTGGGCTAGGGCAATTCTTTCATATTTTAAATTGAACAGAAGGATTTCAAGCAACCCTGAAGCCCATCCACCATCTTGACAGCAGAGACAATCTTATTTTCAATGTTATATCATAAATACCTAGCATAGTGCTGACAATTCATAGCTGTTCAATGTATGACTTATGATTTTCTGAAATTAATACCAATCTTCCATTTTCTTTTCCAATAACTCAAAGTCTTCTCTAGCCCTTGGTAATGCAGTAGGAAGGGAGTGTATTGAGCTTCAAAAAGTAATGTACTTCTTGTCCAGAGTTCCCTGTGCATGACATATGAATATTAAAATGACTCAAGAGTAACTGTTGCCCCCCTCAAAAAAAAAAAAAAAGAATTGTTGGAGTTGTGAAATGGGAGATAAAATAGTTATCACATGCCTTATAAATTAATCATCACAGATTGCAATATCCTACAGGTTAATCAAATTACCAGTTATAACACTCTGAATGTTAGTCTTTATTTACATGTGATAAAAAAAAGAACTTAGCAAATGTGCAGTTTTGGGGCTGCCTTATTAGTTGTATAATATATTTAGTCTGTTAGTCTGTTTGTTTGTTTTTATGAAATTGACATTTTAATCTCTCTTAGATATAATAAGGAACTGATCAGTGCTGATGGAAATATAATTATCTATTGCTTAGGTATACTTTGGCATGTACTGTGTTAGAGCAATGTGTCTAATTGTAATTTTATAAGACAATTGGAATTAAAATTAAAAAATGTATTTGAGATTATATGAAGGCAATTTCTCTGTGGGAAAATTATTTTTTTAAAGTTTCCAATAGTAAAGATTAAAGAACATTTAAAATATCAGCAATTGGGGATTCCTCTTCGAGATCTGTACCTGGATTTAAGAAACCTACACTGTTTTGGAAGAGTCCCCATGCCAAGACAAGGAGGTTATGTAATTACTACAGATGAAGCAGTTTAGACAGGATCTTTGTCTTTGATTCTGTCCACAAGCCAGTGGAAAGAGTACGGGTTGACCCTATAGATCCCATTCTATCACATTATTTATATTTGTATAAAATTAAATAATATTCTGTAGAACCTTTCCTAGGATTAATTTTAGGGTACTAAGGAGAGTAGTGAAATGGAATTGGAGGGTAGTGAAATGGAATTAAATTTTTGAACTTCCGGACATTTAAAATAAACAAGCAAAGAGGAGCACATTTTAATTAATTAATTTTTTTTTTTTTGCATCCTGCCAATTATATCAGGAAGGATGCAAAAAATTAAAAAAAATTAAAGTGTGCTCCTCTTTGCTTGTTTATTTTAAATGTCCGGAAGTTCAAAAATTTAATTTCACTAACTTCTGTTGATTGAATAGGCTAAGATTAAAATGATGATTGTAACTTTTCGATTATTTTCAAATTAATAATTATCAAAATTGAGGATTTTCTTTTGTAATTCTATGGCTTTTGTCCACATTAGGATGAGGAAAATCATATTCATGAAAAGAACTTAGAAATTGATAAGGCTTTGGCTCTATTTCTTTTTCCAGATGAAAACTAAAACAATTCAAAAATAAATTTCTCTACTTTTGAAGGCACTAACATGTCAAATTTCATAAATTATCCTGATAACCTATTTCATAATTTTACCATTGATATGCAGAAAGTAATTTGTGCAAATTTTTTAAGGTAGGAAATAATCATTAAACCAACACCCACGTTTACATTGCTTTAACCACACAACCAAAACTGAAATAAACTTAATACCATATTTTAACAGCACAATTCTTTTGAAAAGAATCATATGTCCCATTCATAGTATATTTTTATTAATTAGTTTTTTCTATGTCTATAGACTATTTGCTTATGAAATATGAAAATCTATCATCTGATTCATCATTTATATAGTGATTACCTATTGTGCACAGAAATACTGTGCTTTCTATCTAACCATATATTGTTGACACGTGTTCATTTAAAAACTGACACACAAAATGAATGCAGTTTCAAGAAAGATTTAAATGGCAAGGGAAGATATAAAATATATTTTTTAATTGCTAATCATGTGTACATTTTCTCTCAGCATGAGAGTTATATTTTAATACATTATGCTAAAGAAAAAATGAGCAAAACATGTTTCTTTTCAAGGTAATTTATAATGTCAAGTCATGCATGAGAGTAATGAGATTAATAATAGAAAGTATAGATTTATTCATTCTCTGGATGATAAATCATGACAAGTCATTAGAGTCATTTAATTCAGATGCATTAAAACCATGTGATGGCTGAGAGAATGGATGGTACTATTTAGAACAGTTCATGTCTAGTTGATGAGTTAAAATTAAGTCAGAGTTGTTAGTAGTGTTTGAAAATTGTTTTACACTAATAGAATTCTGGCAACTTTGAATGAAGTGTAAATTGTATAAGAATTGTGTATTCCCTGTGAAAACTTCAAAACTGCACATAAAAAGAATATTCTAACAGAAGCTGGTCACTCATAATTTATGACATATTGATTGAGCACTTAACATGAAACACATCACTAGCCCCAACAATTAAGTAAAATACAGTAATAAACAAAGAAAATGAGCATCATTTCCAATCAGTCTACAATTCTTTGTATGTTTATTATTATTCCTAGGTATGCTATTATTTTTTATACTTTTATTTTTATAATTATAGTTTTTATATTATATGAAAACCTGGTTCACAATTCAGAAATTACAAAGGGATTTCTCTAGCTTGCCTCTGTCTCAGACTATTTTGGCTTGAGGCCATTGGTTCTCACGGATGGCAGGATGCCAGTATCATTTAGAGGACTTTTAAACTCCAGATATCCCAGGGCTTCAATCGTCTGCAGTTTCACTTGGGTATAGTAACCGTGTTTAAAACTCCCCAGGTGACTCCCATGTGCAACCATGGTAGCAGACCGTTTTTTAAAATTTACATTGTATATTGTATTTTTAAGATCTTTATTTTTTTTTTTACTGGTGCATGTTTAGGGTTTTCAAAGTGAAAATATTTAACCAGCTTAGCTTTTGCTTTTTAAATATATTTTTGTTATATTTATATTACATGTCTTTTTTTTTAGTTAGAATTTTATGGAATCAAACATCCATACTTTTCCTTGTATATATTTGTTTGATGTCCTGCTCTATGGGTAGTTTTTACTTCTTAAGTATATAGAGATATAATTTATATCTAAATATACACTGAGTGGCCAGATTATTATGACCACCTGACATTTGCAGGCAAATTAGCCATACACTGCATCATATGGGATATGGAAGCCGAAGGCCTGTTCGAACACCTTTGCTGTCTGCAGTTACCAAGATAAAACGTCTCCAATTTGCAAAGGAACACAAGGATTGGACAGTGGAGCATTGGAAAAAAGTCACGTTTCCAGTTGCATCATGCAGATGGCAGAGTGAGAATTTGGCGAAAACAGCATGAAAGCATGCACCCCACATGCATGAGTACAACCCTTCAAGCTGGTGGGGCAGTGTTATGGTTTGGGACATGTTTTCCTGGCATGATCTGGGCCCTTTAATTCGTGTGGAACAACGTCTGAATAGCACAACATTCTTAAGTATCGTTGCTGATCAAGTTCATCCTATCATGTTGATGGAGTATCCCAATGGAGATGGCTTCTTCCAACAAGACAATGCACCATGCCACAGTGCTCGTATTGCGCAGGAGTGGTTTCAAAAACATGGGGAGACTTTACCTTGCTTAGGTGGCCCCCACAATCACCAATTGAGCATTTGTGGGATGAAGTTAAGGCAGCTGGTTCCACAACCATCAAATCTCACAGAACTGGACAGTGCTATTTATCAGACATGATGTGATTCCTCGCATCACCTTTCAAAATCTCATGGAGTAAGTGCCAAGAAGAATTGCTGCAGTATTGAAGGCAAAAGGTGGCCCAACGAAGTACTGATGGTGTGGTCATAATAATCTGGCCACTAAGTGTATATCCTATATACATACAGTATCTACACTAATAAAAGAGTAACATGCAAATTTACCATCACCCCGCTACACCCACAAGCCAATCAGGAGTATGTAAATGATCCCAACCAAGATGGCAGCTGAGCATGGAGCGAACAGGAGGCTTGGGTTGCCCTGGCAATGGAGGAAGCCAAGCTTTCCACCTACTCTGGCCTGCCCTGGGCTCCGGTCAAGGCTACAAAGTTTCAATTATAGAAGATAAATAAATCCCAAAAAGATGGCTGTAGCCACGAAGTGAGCAGGAGGCTTGGGTTTCCCTGGCGATGGAGGAAGCCAAACTTCCTGGCTGGCCCTGGGCTCCACTCAAGGCTACAAAGTTATAATTATAGAAGATAAATAAATCCCAGATACCAGGGCCTCCACTTGGGTCACCGGGGGTGTGTGGCAAGCCTGCAAACCACCACAGGTCCCTCACCCAGGCTGCCCAACACCCCAAGGGAACCCCCACCCTGATCCAGAACAACCTTCAGGGCAAACCAGCCGGCCCCCACCCGTGCACCAGGCCTCTATCCTATCTAATAAAAGAGTAATATGCAAATTGACCGTCACTCCAACACAATATGGCTGCCCCCATGCGGATACAAGATGGCCACCACAAGATGGCCAACAGGGGAGGGCAGTTGAGAGGGACTAGGCCTGCAAGGGAGGGCAGTTGTGGGAGGTCAGGTCAGCAGAGGAGGGAAGTTGGGAGGGACCAGGCCTGCAAGGGAGGGCAGTTGGGGGCGATCAACCCTGCAGGGGAGGGCAGTTAGGGGTGACTAGGCCAGCAGAGGAGGGAAGCTGGGGGTGACCTGCCTGCAGGGAAGGGCAGTTGGGGGGGAGGGGCTCAGGTCAGCAGGGGAGAGCAGTTGGGAGGGACCAGGTCTGCAGGGGAGAGCAGTTGGGGGAGACCAGGACTGCAAGGGAGGGCAGTTGTGGGTGGTCAGGCCAACAGAGGAGGGCAGTTGGGAGGGACCAAGCCTGAAAGGAAGGGCAGTTTGAGGTGATCAAGCATGCAGGGGAGGGCAGTTAGGGGTGACCAGGCTGGCTGAGGAGGGAAGTTGGGGATGACCAGGCCTGCAGGAAAGGGCAGTTGGGTGGGACCCAGGTCTGGAGGGGAGAGCAGTTGGGGGGGACCAGGCCTGCAGGGGAGGGCAGTTGGGGGGGACCAGGCCTGCAGGGGAGGGCAGTTAAGGGTGACCAGGCCTGCAGGGTAGGGCAGTTAGGGGTGACCAGGCCTGCAAGGGAGGGCAGTTAGGGGCAATCAGGCTGACAGGGGAGCAGTTAGGCATCAATCAGGCTGGCATGGAAGTGGTTAGGGGGTGATCAGGATGGCAGGCAATTAGGAAGGCAGGCAGGCAAGCAGTTGGGAGCCAGCAGTCCTGGATTGTGAGAGGGATGTCCGACTGCCCGTTTAGGCCCGATCCCTGTAGGATCGGGCCTAAACGGGCAGTCGGACATCCTTCGAGGGGTGTCAAATTGGGGATGGTTCAGGCTGTGCTGAGGGACACCCCCCCCCCCATACACGAATTTTGTGTACCAGGCCTCTACCTTTATTATAATACTTAAATCTTAAATTTGCATGGGATTTATTTTGGTACTCTGTATGCTATATATATTTAAGTTTTTTTTTCTATTAACCTTCTTTTGGAAAATACACTGTCTTTACCTATTTTTGATATATTCTTTATCATATAAAAGGGGTTCTTTAGATTCTTTATCTTATAAAACACTAGAGGCCTGGTGCATGGATTCGTGCACCAGTGAGGTCCCTCCGCCTGGCCTGTGACCTCTTTCAATCTGGGACCCCTTGAGGGCTGTAGTAGTACACAAAGTGGCAGGTGGCCGGGGAGGTGCTCGATCCCAGGTAGGGTGCTGTGCCTCTCCTACTCATCCCGGTCCCTCTGTGCCTACTGCGGCTCCTGCTGCTGTGGATGCAGGAGAAGCTCGTGCCACCACAGCTGCGCTTGCCCACGATGCGTCCGACGTCTGGCACCCATTGGTCAGCTGAGTAGCGCTCCCACTCTGGGAGCACACTGACCACCAGGTGCAGCTCCTGCATTGAGTGTTTTCCCCCTGGTGGTCAGTGTGTGTCATAGTGACTGGTCGACCAGTTGTTCAGTCACTTAGGTTTTTATATATATATATAGATTATCCCAGTCTCAGAATAACAAGGCTGCTAAGAGTAAGCAATAAATAATAAACTCTCTATACATGCAATTATTGCCCATTCAAGCATTTTTTGTCCATATCTAATTCTATTAATTCAATCAACATCTTTGAAGAATAGATACATAGTGATATTTGCATGAATTATTCACAACAGAAAAAGAGAAAATATGTAGGATTTACAAAAATGTGACTATGTATGATTGCGTTTGAAATTCAAATATGAAGATGAAAAGAAAAAGAGAGAGTTCAGTTTGTGCTGATAATCAATTCTAGAGGCCCTGTGCATGACATTCATGCACTCAGTAGGGGTGGGGAGCCCTCAGTCTGGCCTGTGCCTTTTTGCAGTCCAGGAGCCCTCAGGGGATATCCAACTGTGGCAGAAGCGGGTCACTACACTCACCAGCCTGGCTTGTGACTGAGTGGCACTCCCCCTGTGTGAATGCACTGACCACCAGGGGGCAGCTCCTGCGTTGAGCATCTGCCCCCTGGTGGTCAGTGTGCATCATAGCGACTGATCATTCTGCTGTTTGGTCGATTTGCATATTACCCTTTTATTAGATAGGATACTATGTTGCTTCTGCTAAGGAAACTCAAACTTAACCTGAACAAATTAGATTACAACTCAGTAAGAAATAACTGGAGGTAATTTATCCCTCTGTGAAATTATATTGAGTATATAGCTTTTTAGCCAGGAATTTTGTGCCCATAAATATTAGTTTTTTTTAGTTTTAAATATGTGAAATACTTTATTCTTTATTTATGTACTAGTAGCCCGTTTGCACGAAGATTCGTGCAATAGACCTTCATTCACCTGGCTGCCTGCACCAGTTGTCTGCCAGCACCAGGGACCCAGGCCTTGGCTGTGGCCACCGCCTTCTGCCTTTTTCAGGGTTGGGGCTTGGCCCCGGGCGGTGGCCTTGGGCTCCGCGGCACCCAACATCCTTGCTAAGGATCGCAGGAGCCGACCCCCAGTGGTTTCCTGCCATCCTTGCAGACTGCCCACTGGTGCCCAAGGCCGGGAAAGCCTCCGCCCCAGGCTTTCCTGGCCTTGGGCTCGCCACACCCAGCGTCCCTGCTACCAATCACAGGAGCCGACCCCCAGTGGTTTCCTGCGATCGGTGCAGGCTCCCCGCTGGTGCCCAAGGCCCGGAAAGCCTCGGCCCCTGGGACCCCCGGGAGCGGCGGGAGGGGCGGGATGGGCATGGCCAAGCCCCCCCAGGTGGCCAATCGACCCGGAACCCCCAGGAGGGGCGGGAGGGGCCGGGCCACGCGCCCCCGGGTGGCCGATCGACCCCCGGGACCCCCGTGAGCGGCGGGAGGGGCGGGATGGGCATGGCCAAGCCCCCCCAGGTGGCCAATCGACCCGGAACCCCCAGGAGGGGCGGGAGGGGCCGGGCCACGCGCCCCCGGGTGGCCGATCGACCCCCGGGACCCCCGTGAGCGGCGGGAGGGGCGGGATGGGCTTGGCCACGCCCCCCCAGGTGGCCGATTGCCCCCCCGGGACCCTTGGGAGGGGCGGGAGGGGCCGGCCACGCCCCCCCAGGGTGCCGATGGCCCCAGGCACCCCGGGGAGTGGCGGCATGGGTCCGGCCACGCCCCCCCGGGGTGCCGATCGCCCGGCCACGCCCCCCCGGGGTGCCGATCGCCCGGTCACGCCCCCCGGGGTGCGGATCGCCCCAGGCACCCCGGGGAGCGGCGGCATGGGTCCAGCCACGCCCCCCGGGGTGCCGATGGCCCCAGGCACCCCAGGGAGCGGCGGCATGGGTCCAGCCACGCCCCCCTGGGGTGCCAATCGCCCGGCCACGCCACCCCTGGGGTGCTGATCGCCCCAGGCACCCCGGGGAGCGGCGGCATGGGTCTGGCCACGCCCCCCCGGGGTGCCGATCGCCCGGCCACGCGCCCCCCGGGGTGCTGATCGCCCCAGGCACCCCGGGGAGCGGTGGCATGGGTCCGGCCACGCAACCCGGGGTGCCAATCACCCGGCCACGCCCCCCGGGGTGCCGATGGCCCCAGGCACCCCCGGGAGCGGCGGCATGGGCCCGGCCACTGGGCACCGCCATCTTGATCTTCTCAACGGCGGATATGCCACCCGGAGTCCCGCCCCCAGCCTCCTGCCGGCCCAATCGTGGGCATAGCGGAGGTGCGGTCAATTTGCATGTTTCTCTATTATAAGGTAAGATGTGGTTTCTGTTGAACAAGTGGCACTTTTGCCCACTGCATCTTGGTATGAGTCATCAAGGAACACAATGCAAACACCAAATATGTAGAACAGTGCTTTATTCACATAGAGAAGAGACAGAGCAAGATCAGCTTCAATAGTGGGCCTCAATCTCCCATGGCCACCAGGTTCCTCCCAGGAGCCAACCCATTCAATAGGACTGCTATGCACACCTCCTGTGCTACAATAAAGCCCTACAGGGAGAGATATAGCAGTGGGGCTGACCCAGGGCCATGTGATACACAGGCTTAAGCACAACAAAGGAGCACACACCAAGCCTGAAACAGAGAAGGGTTTTGCCATACATGGTGGTAGGTCCACACAAGCTGTGATCATTCTCTCTCCTTATAGAAGTGTGTCAGGTCCATGGCCCATTCTTACATCACTGAGAGGAAGTCAAAGCTACTGCCTTTTCCAACAGTTTCATTGGAATTTTGCCTTTTCCATATTTTTACTTTAGCATTATAAGTAGAATATAACCCCCAAAAGGGATTCCAAGGGAGAAACCATTAGATAATGAGAGGATGATTAATCTTTTTTTTAAAAATTTTATTTGTACATTTCATCCTGGCTTATGACTTTCATTTTTTATTTTTTTAAATATAGTATATTGATTTTTTACAGAGAGGAAGAGAGAGGGATAGAGAGCCAGAAACATCGATGAGAGAGAAACATCGATCAGCTGCCTCTTGCACACCCCCTACTGGGGATGTGGCCGAAACCAAGGTACATGCCCTTGACCGGAATCGAACCTGGGACCCTTGAGTCCGCAGGCCAACGCTCTATCCACTGAGCCAAACTGGTTTTGGCGAGGATGTTTAATCTTACAGCCATTTAATAATACAACTAAGAGGCCAGAAAACAAAATGAAACAATACAAAACCTAAAATAGCAAGAAGTTAATTCATTCCATACTTCATTTGAATGAAAACTGGAATTTAGTTCTATTCAATGTTGCAGAAACACTTTAATCATAAATTGCCTCTCAGCCCTTTCCTCATAGTTATTTGCTTTCAGCTTATAAATTTGCTTACTTTGCTTTCCCAGTATATTATAGCCTTTATAAGGTAATTAAGGAGAATTATAAAGTGGCTTCACAAAATCAAGAACACTGCTTAGCAAAGAAAAAAGAAAACAAACTGGATGACAAAATTAGAAAATTTTTAAATTCAATGAAGAATGCATAAAGGAGAATTGCATAGTCAGAAAAGTGCAAATAGATGAGGTCCTACTTAATACAGTCACTCTAGTATTTCCCAAAGTAAACAGTGTATTACTATGAAAAAAAACAAACAATGTATCATAATGAAAAATGTATTATTTTCAATAATGTTGGGTGATAACACAAAATTGTACTAAGTTATCCAATGCACCAGAGTAAAAAATGTTTCCATTCATACAGCAAACTATCATCCTATCTAATAAAAGAGTAATATGCAAATTAACCATCATTCTGCTATACCCACAAGCCACACCCACCAGCCAATCAGGAGCAAGTATGCAAATTAACCCAGCCATGATGGCTGCAGCCACTGAGAGAGCAGGAGGGAGGCTTGGGTTTCCCTGGCGATGGAGGAAGCCAAGCTTTCCACACACCCTGGCAGGCCAAGGCCTCCGCTTAAGGCTACAAAGTTTCAATTATAGAAGATAAATAAGTCCCAACAGAAATGGCTGCTGCCACTGAGCGAGCAGAAGGCTTGGCTTCACTCCAGGCTACTAAGTTTCAATTGTAGAAATATATAAATCCCAGATATCAGGGCCTCCGCTTGGATCACCGGGGGGCGTGGCCGGCCTGCAAACCAACACAGGCCCCTCGCCCAGGCCACCCCACACCCCAAGGGAACCCCCACCCTGATCTGGGACACCCTTCAGGGCAAACCAGCCAGTCCCCACCCGTGCACCAGGCCTCTATCCTATCTAATAAAAGAGTAATATACAGATTGATCATCACTGCAACACACAATATAGCTGCCCCCATGTGGTCAAAGATCCTGCCCCCATGTGGACACAAGATGGCCACCACAAGATGGCCAGCAGGGGAGGGCAGTTGGGAAGGACCAGGCCTGCAAGGGAGGGAAGTTAGGGGCAATCAAGCCTGTAGGGGAGGGCAGTTAGGGGTGACCAGGCTGGCAGAGAAGGGAAGTTGGGGGCAAATAGGCTGGCAGGGGAGCAGTTAGACATCAATCAGGCTGGCATGGGAACGGTTAGGGGGTGATCTGGCTGGCAGGCAGAAGTGGTTAGGGGCAATCAGGAAGGCAGGCAAGCGAGCAGTTGGGAGCCAGCAGTCCTGGATTGTGAGAGGGATGTCCAACAGCCCGTTCATCCCTCCAGGAGTCCCAGATCGGAGAGGGTGCAGGCTGGGCTGAGGGAAACTCCCCTCCTGTGCATGAATTTCATGCACTGGGCCTCTAGTTTTACAATAATTTCACTTATATAGAAAATGATTTCTCCAATATGCCATATATATGAAACCTTTATCACATACAAAAATTTATAGCTGTGTGTATACTTGTATGCAGACTACAACTTCTCTATAAATTGGATTTCAAAATATATTAATAAATTGTTGATTAAAATTTGAAACAGTTTCCTTGAGGATGGAAATAAAATAAGAGTTTATTGCAAGTGCATAAGTATCTGCTCTAGTACAAGGGAAGAGTTATAACTCTATGATAAGAAGTATTTTTTTACTTTCCTAAATATTTTTGATATTATAATCATGGAACTTTATTGCATGCTACTATATGAATGTTCTCCAATTTGAAAATCACTCTCCCACAATTCCTACAAGCCACTGTATATATGTTATAGTAACTCTAGTAACTACCATTTGGTTGGATGATTACAAAGTTCTTTTTCTTCAAAATTTTCATTCCTTGTTATGTAGTAGGAAAGAAACTTTACATATTTACAAATTTAAAATGTCCTTCCTTTAGGTAAAAGAATATGAGAACTTGCTGCAAAAATCTAGACATGTGAATTAGCTGAAAAACGTTAGATATTAATATTAGAGATTAGCTCCAAGATTGGTATGTAAATTAGCTGCAAACATTGTCTAAGGTTTAATACAAACACAAATATATTAAGTATTGCTTCTTTGATTAGTAGAATTTCTTGTTCATTACTGTATAGTATCTATCTCTCTTAATATTTTCACTAAGACCTACAGGAATATTTACACAGACACCTGCAAGTAAGGTAAAAAATATTGTCTATTTATCTGGCAATAGGTAACATTCAAACAATGAGAAGTAAAGTCCATCTTAAAATGTTCAGCTGTATTCCAACAAAAGTGTACTGAAACATTACAATATTAATATCTTTGTTAGAAATAAAATAGCTAATAAAATTTATAATGAGTTATACCCTGATGAGTAAAGATAAGAAATAAATAGGTCAGCAGCCCAAATAGATGAGTAGAGTTTTGCTGCTGTATAATGGACTAATATCCACCAATGGACAATTAATATTTTAAACATATTATAGGGTAAACTTAGAATGAAATGTATCTTTCTTAAATATGTTCCCCTTTAGGGTAAATTAGTCTTTTTGCCTTTCTTTGTAAGCAGATATTAATTTTATCACTCCTCTTTGCTCCCATTCTCACTACCCACTGTCCCTTTCCACTACCCCAATATCCCAGGCTAGTATGCACTTTTAAACTTCACTATGAAGTTTGTATAATTGCTAATAATCTAGAGAAATATACATACTTCTCTCCAGATATCATTTAACAACCGTTCATGCATAGATAAGATATGACCCATGAGACTAATCTTGTTCACCACCCAGTTTTCCTTTGAACAGTTTAATGGATAATCATAGAATAGACTGTCTAAAGAAATATGTCCATATTCTTAGATAACCAACCATTTGTCACATATGCCTTAAATAAGAATAGATTAATATAAATTCTTAGTAAATTATCTTCATCATTCCTTCATTCAATCATTTAGCAAACATTTGGTGAATGTGACTATATCTATACCACTCATCTACTTGTATAAAGATAAATGTGACATGGTCCATTTGAATGCCAATTTTTGTTTTAAAACTTTTAAGTTATTTTTAATATTATCTTTTTGGATGTGTTAAATTATAAATATAATTTTAGATATGGAACACTTAATTCACATATTCATTCATGCTTGCATCTAAACAATGCTTACAAAATGTTCTGTTTTCCAGGAAATATGATAAACCTTGCTGGTATGGAAGTTGTGGAAAAAAGGGGCTACATGCTAACTTGACAAGCTCAGGGGAAATCTGCATGGCAGTCTTGCAAACTCTGAAACCTAAAGTGGCCACAAAGGATGGTCTGAAATTAAACCTTAACTAAAAACAGTTATGGTGGGTAGGCACATCCTAGGCAGGTAGCCAGTATCTTCACAGATAAGGTCAACCTTTACCTTAACTGAGCCTATCTGTCTTTTTGCATCTATAATAACATATCCTTTGAAATGTCTGGGTAACTTGTAACTTCCCTTTTTCTGGACCCCTTGGGGCACAACCTAATGTGCTGGGTGCCAGACAGACACCACAAATTCCTTCATTATCATGTTAATTGTTCCTGTACCCACTTAAGTATGTTTCTATCATTTTACTTTTTATCCAATCCCAGGGGTTTCCCTGCTTTGCTTTCTCCCTCCCCTCTAGTCTATCACCAATGGATTTCATGTAACCCACCTACATCCCTTTCCTTTGATTGCAATGTGTAAATACAGACGTAACCCACAATTCTCGGAGCATTATCTCAATTCCTTGAGGTTCTGCTTCCTGGCATATGGTGACAGTTTGGCTCAAATAAACACAAAAATTCTTTACAGGTTTCAATGGTTTTTTATGTTAACAAAATGAATTAAAAATAATTCAGGATACAGTATGGGAAGAGATATATGATGAATAAATTAAAAATTCATATATGTTATATGTAGAGAGCTATGGATTTTATTGAGAAGAGTAAGTTAGTGGAAATAAGATCTGTGAAATAGGAAAGTTGCTAACATTCATTCATTTTGTCATTCATTCACATATTTATTAAGCACCTAATATATATCAATAACTATGCAAAGTACTGATGTATTAAAACATAAAACACACCTAAAGTTTTGTGCCCACACAAAGCTTATATTCTAATAAAAGGATTACATTTACAGCCAATGGCAGGTACAAAAAATAAAATATGAAACAAAGAAAAGCAAATCATATGTGGGGGATTTCAAGGGGAGGAAGGTGGTCATGAGACTCTTGCTGGAAAGTAACTTGAGTAAAGATTTGAATGATGTATGAGAACCTGCAATGTAGATAACTTAGAAAACAGCATTTCAGCCAGGGTGATGCAAATGGAAAACCAGTGAATGGAAGAAGATCACATGGCCATAATGTTTGAAAATAAGTAAGGAGGTCAGACTGGCCAGTATGAAGCGCTACAGATGTCAGAGAAGGGTTCAGAAAGATAAGTTGATATATGGGAATATTAATTTCCAATTGCTACTATAGAAAATTAACACAAATTTGGGGGCTTAAAACATTGCAACATTTATTCTCTTATAGTTTTTGAAGTCAGGAAATCTAAAATCAAGGTGTTGGCAAAGCTGAATTCCTTCTGGAAGCTTCAGGGAAGAAGAATCCGTTTTCTTGCTTCGTTAATTCCTAGAAGCTGCCTGCATTCCTTGGCTTATGGTCCCTTCCTTTCATCACTTCAACTTTCTGTTCCACACCAATCTTGTTTCCACTATCTCCTCTCTTTCCTTCTGAATTTGACTCCTCCTGTGTCTCTCTTATAATGAACCATATGATTACATTGGGCTCACAGAATAGTCTCCCCATCTCAAAACCTTTAACTTTATTATATCTTCAAAGTACCTTTCATCATGTAAAATAATACTCATAGCTTCTAGGGATTAGGACACAGACATTTTTTGACTGTGTGTAGAAATTAGCAATCAGACAGGGCCTTGTAGATCATGGTACATTATTATCTTTTGCTTAGAGTGCTATTTACATATGGGATAAGGGAATACAGCATTTGTAATGTCACATAATAGAAATAAGAAATTAGGCCATGTAGATATGTGGAGGAAAAGAGTTCCAGATAACAGAAACATCAAGCCAAAGAAAAAGAGGTGTGAGCAGTGTTCCAGGATGAGGACCAGAAAGGAGGCAAGTGTGGCTGAGTATAGTGAGCTGGTTGGAGAACCTTAGCAGTTGAAATTATAGTCAGAGGTAGGAGGAATCTGGATAGAAGGCCTTATAGCATATTTTAAGGGGCCTGGATTTTATTCTCAATGAGGAAGAAAGCCATTGGCAATGTTCCCTTGAAATGGAATAAATAACAGAATTGAATATATAAATCTTAAAGATATATAAATGGTATTCCAAACCATGAATGAAAGAGATCTTCAAAGAAATGAATAAAATTAGAGAGAAGGAAAGTACTTTAGCCTGAGCCAGAGAACAGCCAAAATGTAAAGGTCACATAAATAAGGAAGGACCAACAAAAGAGACAAGAATGAACAGCCAGTGAGGTAGATAACACAGGAATTTTGAAACTTTTTAAATTCCAAAGAAACTGTAAAACAAAACAAATATATATGCATGTGTGTTTTAACTCAGATTTCTGTGAATATTTGTTAACTTTGAAGAAGATTTTTAAGCCAGCAGTCTGCATCATGACTTTAAAAAAGTTACAGGATAAACCCCTTCATGCAGCTAATTTTTGATGCTTTTACAAGGGCATATTTTAGTCATTTGAAATTCATCAGTAGCATTTTCCTGAAGACACATCAATAGTGTGGTGAAGCACTGAATTTATTTTGAATGAACTAATCATAAAATCATACCATGATGAAATACATGTCACAAAATAGCATAGCCATGCTTTTTTTAAAAAAAAAACAAAGATAGTCATCTAGAGTCTCTGAAGGTGCTTAGTTTCTGAAATGAAAGTTGGATTTAAATCTAAATATTCGTATTTACTCTAATGAATCAAATATAATGATAATATAGTGAATCATTAAAAATAGTTAAACATTTGTAATGTCAAATAAAAGCCAAGAAAAAGAATGAGCATACTAAAAAAGAATAAGACAAGAAAATTGTCCATCAAGATAGCAAGAACTATGATGAAAATATGGTATGGTGTTGGTAAATTAGTAGAAAAAAGGAACAGAAAAAAATGAGACTAAGCCATTTTTACCTTTAAATCTATTTGCTAAAGAAGCATTACAAATCCATGAAGACATTCACTCAATAGATGTTATTAGAAAATTGGCTATCTATAGGGAGAATAATGAAGTTGAACCAATGATACCACATGAAACAAATTTCTAAGCTAGAATAATGACATACATGTTTAAACATTATTCCCAAATGATAAATAGAAAATAGGATACTATCTTTATGAAATGGTACAGAAAAAAATTATTTTTAAAAATATATTTTTATTGATTTCAGAGAGAAAGAGAAAGAGAGAGAGAGAGAAACAACAATGCTGAGAGAGAACCATCGATAGGCTGCCTCCTGCCCACCCCTTACTGGGATGGAGCCTGCAACTCAGTCATGTGCCCTGATTAGGAATCAAATTTTGACCACCTGGTTCATAGGTCGACTCTCAACCGCCGAGCTACACCGGCCAGTTCTAGAAATTATTTTTTTAAAAATGAAAGCACAAGGATTAAAATCCAGATTGAAATATTTTATTATATTGTTTCTCTTGTACAACACAAGATAAAATAAATAACGTTAAAATATAAACCACAAACTGAGAGAAAACAGTTCAACATATATGACTAAGGATTATTACCCAAAATATATACAGAATTCCTGCAAAGCAATAAGAATTTTAAAAACTCAATTAAAAAACACAGAAGAGATAATAAAATAGAGGCTAGGTATTCTAAATTCTCAATAACTATGTGAAAGCACATGGAATCTTACACATAATCCAGAGAATACATAATGAAACCACAATGAGATACTTCACTCACATCAGATTGATAACTGTTGCAAGAATTTCAATCATGTAAAACCACTGTAAATTTATGCAGTAACTAGCAAAACTATAAATTATTACCACCATGTATACAGATGCTCCTCTACTTACAATAGTGTTATGTCATATAAACCCACTGTAAGTTAAAAATGCATTTAATACACCTAACCTACCAAACATTGTAGCTAGCCTACCCTGCCTTAAACATGATCAGAACACTTGCGTTAGCCTACAATTGGGCTAAATCATCAAACATAGTATTGCTTTTATACCCGGGAGACGGCATAGCTGACTGAGAGCTGTGGCTCACTGCCACTGTCTGGCATCACAAGCATGGGATATCAAACGTTTGGGGAAAGATCACAATTCAAAATTTGAGGTAAAATTTCTACTAACTGTGTATTGTTTTTGCACCATTGTAAAGTCAGAAAAATCATAAGTCAAATCACCAGAAGGTGGAGACTGTGTGTATATATATATATAGACATATATAGTGTGTCCCAAAAAATGTATACACACTTCAATAGCTGATAGCTCAATTTATGTTTCTTTCTTTTCAGATGTAATCCATTGGAACTAAGAATAGCAACCAAAGTGTGTATCCATTTATGGTATGTGTATATATATACTCTCATATATATGCTTTATGTCAGAAAGTCTATTTATAATCACACACACATGCACACACACACACACACACATGCACACTATTCCAGAGAAAAGGAAAAAGTGGAGATTCTATCCAACTCATATTCTTATGCTTATAACCATGATACCAAAACATAAGAAGCACGGTTTAAGAAAAACCTTAATCTTAACAAAACAAACTAGCAAAGTATAAAATAAGTAATATACAATGATCATCTGGATTTTCCAAGAATACAAGGCTGCTTAAACATTAAAAAAATAATAATTAATGCAATCACCATATAAATAGAAAAAAAAACACATTTTCCACTAGATATTTAAAAAAGAGCACTGGGAATTTGCTGGATATAAAATCAACATAACAATTTCACTTTTATGTACATCAAAACATATTTTAAAACTTAACTTAAAAGGATAACATTTTATAACAGCATCCACAATAGAAAATATGTATGAATAAATAAACAACAAAACGAGACATAAAATGCCTTCTAAACAAATAAAAAGATCTACCAAGTTTTAGCTGGAAATAGTCAAAATTGAAAAGATTTGAATTATCTGCCAACTGAACTATAGATTCAGTGAAATTTAAATAAAAGTGAAACATGCTCTTAGTGGACCTGGCATAGGGCTCTCACAAATTCATGTGAATATGCAAAGGTCTAGGGTACATAACTCCCTCTGTAAAAGAAGTACAAAGTGAGAGAATCTGTCCTACTCAATACCAAGTCTTACTTAAAAACTACAATAATCAAGAGGGTATGTTTTTGGAACTCTAACAGACACATAGAGATCTCAGAAGCACATAAACAAATATATAAAAACTTTGATTTATTACACAGATGGTATTGCAGATTGGAGGAAAATGACTGATTTTTAAAGCAAAGTATTTTTTAGAACAGTTTTAGATTAATAAAAAAAAGTGTCAAGACAGTAGAGTTTACTTATAAACCCGAAACCAGTTTCCCCTATTATTAATATCTTACATTAGGTTTATTTCTTGCAATGAATAAATCAGTGTTTACACATTATTATAACTAACATCAATATTTTATGTAGATTTCCATGTTATTCTCTAACTTCCCATTTCTATTCCAGGATCTTCCTCTCTCAATCCCCAAACCCCACATATCACCTGATGTTAATCATCATGTCTCCACATGCTCCTTCTGGAAATGAGAATTTCTCCAACTATCCTTGTTTTTTAAAAAAATATATTTTATTGATTTTTTATAGAGAGGAAAGGAGAGGGACAGAGAGCTAGAAACATCGATGAGAGAAAAACATCAACCAGCTGCCTCTTGCACACCCCTACCGGGGATGTGCCCGCAACCAATGTACATGCCCTTGACTGGAATCAAACCTGGGACCTTTCAGTCCGCAGACCGACGCTCTATCCACTGAGCCAAACCGGTTTCGGCAAACTTTCCTTGTTTTGAATAGTAAGGAACATGTAATTTATAGAAGGTTGCCTCAGATAAGATCTGTTCATTTCTTTTCTCATGGATAGACTTGATTTTTCTCATGGTGACTGATTTTAGGAAGGCCACGGAGGTAAAGGATCTTTTTCTCACAACCTATCCAGGGTACACATGCTATTAACATGACATCACTATTATCTAGATGTCTTGACATTGCTCACCTGCATGAGGTAATGTGTGTCCAATGTAAAAGTGATATTTCCCCTTCCCCTTCATGGAGAAATTCATTTTGCACTGCTGACACCGAGTAAGTAAAGAGTTAAGCTCTACTTTTTTTGAGAATGAAATATCTATATAAATTATTTGAAATCCTATATTTTCTCAATCATTTGCTTATGCAAGTATGGGACAAAGCAAATTTTATGCTTTGGATTAAACCCAATCAAACTTTGTGTGTGTTTTGTTACTTGGATAGCTACAGCTTTGGAATACCTCATTATTGTGCTACTATTTCAAAAAAAGTTCTTGCTTCTGACACAAAAGTTATTGCAGGATCGTCTTGTACATTTATTGCACCAGAACCAGCCATTTCTCCAAGGAGCCCTGGATTCTTCCTCCCCCGCCCCCCCCAGACTGGTGTGTCAACATTTTTTCTTTATTGGTAAAGTTCAAAATTGGGGAATCTCAAAGATTTCTTAATATTGGAATGGGTAAATATTTTGTGAGTATTCAAACAATGAGAAAGTATACAGCAATGAATATGATTAATCTGTAGATACAAGTTGCAATGATAACTCTCACAGGAGATGTTGAGCTTAAGTTTAAATCATAGCAGAATGGATATCATGTGAGTCCATTTAGAGTAAGTACATACATTTCATTATAAGTGGTCATTCTATCAGATTCCTATTGCTATTGTAGTAAAGTACAGCAAACTTTGTTTCTTTATACAAATTTATTATCTTATAGCTCTGGAGATCAGAGATTCTAAATTGATCTCAATGGGCTAAATTAAAAATGTCAGCAGAGTTGCATTTATTCTGGAGCCTCCAGAGGAGAATCTTTGACAGTCCATCTCCTGAGAGACCCACACTCCTTAGCTCCTAGGCTCCTTCCTCCATCCTAGTTCCAATGATGTCAAGCTGCAGTCTTTTTAGGTTTGCATCCCTTTAATTTTCCATCTTCAGCTTCCGCCTTCTACTTTTATGACCCTTATGGTTACAAGGGCCCCAACTGATAATCCAGGTTAAATTCCAAACTGTAAGATTAGTTGATTAGCAAAATTAATTCCATCTACAACCTTATTTTCCTTTAGCAAGCTAATGAACATGTTTTCAGAGTCCAGGGATTAGGACAACAGACATCTTTGGGGAAGCCATTATTCTGCCTACTATAATATCGTTTAAAAATTAACTACGTTTATTTTATTTTTTGGGGGGTGGTGGTGGCTGTTTCTTCCAAATGAAACAGCCATTCTGTGAAGTTTTCCGGACCACCAACAGATCACAGGAAGATGATCCTTTGGGCCTCTGTTTGAAACTAAATTACATTTCTTGATTGCATATATCACCAATAAAATTATGAGAAAAATAAAGGTAGGGCAATGATTTTCATTAAAGTTAGGAGAGAAGTTACTGCTAATGGGGGATGGGGATGAGGAGATGTAAACAGAGTGGAGCAAATGATGCAAGTCTCTCATTCTGGGAATGACTGATTTCTGAAACACAAGTCACAGGTGGATTCATGTTACTGTTCTTTATCCTACCTCACTGGGTACATTGTTATGAAAATGTAAAGGAAGAAATGAATCAAAAGGTATTTGATTGTGACAGATCATCACATTTGATCTTGAATCAGAATTGAACTACTGACTTTTTCACTTTCCCCCTGATTATTATTAAAAATGATTACCTTTTAAACTAATAATCTGTCAAAGTTGAGGGAGAAAGAGTAGGAGAAGCGTAGTTACTAGAATGACAAAAACCTTTTGAGTTTCTCATCAGTATATTACAGAAATCTAAACATTGATGAGAGAAAACCATCGATTGGCTGCCTCCTGCACACACCCCCACCGGAATACAGCCCGAAACCTGAGCATGTGCCCTGACCAGGAATCAAACAGTGACCTCTTGGTGCCTTGGCTGGCATTTACCCACGGAGCAACATTGGCTGGGCTTCACCCTTCTTTATACAATCTTTGTATTAAATATACCACTGACTGCTGTTATTTTAACTTTGTCAGTTATGAGTACATCTCAGTTCTGTATCTGGCACTCGGAGATCTCAAACTGGATTCAGCATTTTCAATTGTTTCTAGTTATTTCTACATGTGAAATGCTTCTACTTAAAACATTATCTGGAAAGGAGAACAAAAAATTAGAGGCAGGTTATGGATATATTATAGAAAACTGGATTTCTTAGAATTTATGTGATATACTTTAAACCACAGATATAGTAAGTAGCAAAGCAGAGGCTAAAATAGTTCATTGGAATCCAAATCCATTGTCTTTCTATATGACACTCTTATATGTAAATGTACTCTGATACATAACAATGTTTCAATAATTCAATTTTATTATATTACTGTCTTTATATCAGCCAATGGAATCTGTGGTCTGGTCCAAGTTAATTTATTTCATTTGCTTTACCTGGCACTGTTTATATAGAAAAGGCACCTTACACTAAGTTATCTGAATGAGCTGCTCAACATCATGCTTTGATGATTGTATTACTGCTTTGTGTCTCTTCAGGGTATTGCAGATTCAAAAATATAAAGCTCATTATCATGAAACAGCTCCCAGAGGAGATGCATTATGTGAATTCCAATGTTTACAAACATTTATAGACCTATTCATCTAAAAGTCACCCATTAGTTGGCAATAAATCAGTGTGATTTGCATTGAAATACGCTATTTACCTTCTGTAGCCATATATATACATATACACATATATATGTATGTATGTATGTATGTGTATATACATGTATATTCTATATTCCACATATATCTTCTATATTCCATATACACTGAGTGGCCAGATTATTATGATCTCTGAACGCATAATAATCTGGCCACTCAAGCGTATTTGTATCTCAAATGGTACCAATAGTATTCTAGACTTTTTCTGGAGATCAACCACCTATTTGCCCTGAGCTTTCTATCAGCCAGTGCAAAGGGGAAAACTGATCAGGTGCACGATTTATAGTATCTTTGATATCAAATAAATGAGGTACTCAAGAGAAGTACACTGAGTGGCCAGATTATTATGTGTTCAGAGATCATCATCATCTGGCCACTCAGTGTATATACTCTATACATGTGGAATGTAATGTGACACAATTATCAATATCATTTTTTAAGTTAAATAAATCTACAAATATATAACAATTTTAAAAAACAGATGCAGTGAACATTTACTTTTATGTTCAAGCCATTGACATTTTGTAAGTTTGATTTTCAATAGTGATCCATTGATCAGATTTATTCAAACTTAACTTTATATTACTTTGAAGTCTGAGAAATACTTAAAATAACATGATCATTTTAATACTGAATGGTAAGATTTCATATATCTAATTGCAGTTATAACATAGAAAGAAATCTCAGGAACAGAAAAGTGAATAGAGACAACCACAGCAAAGATCTATGTTCCTGGAGCAGAAACTTATGAAACCATATACTAAGTTATGGTTAGATAGTAATGTTGTGAAATTGCTGGGACTGAATATA
Organism: Cnephaeus nilssonii; assembly: GCF_951640355.1. NCBI lineage: Eukaryota > Metazoa > Chordata > Mammalia > Chiroptera > Vespertilionidae > Cnephaeus > Cnephaeus nilssonii. The sequence goes on from NC_137073.1 coordinate 93,158,040, forward strand.
GACTAACATGAATATGAGAAACTCCCCTAGGTCACAGTCTTGTGGGCAAGGGGGTGGGCATCTTAATGGGTTTTATCTCCAGGTACCCCAGATAGAGGGGAAGAAGAATCCTTATAAAATATTTCCAGAGAGTTCTACATAGCAAAGTCCTACCATCTGTGGGAAAATACGTTACTAGAGCCTTATTACTCCTATGGGGTAGGACATGTACCAAACCTCTGTGCTATTTAGCTTCCCAGTCTCATATCTGGTGAAAAATGTTATACCATACCAAATCTTATCAAAGAAAGCTTGAAATTCTACATTAATTTCAGAAAAGCAAGTAAGATAACACTAACTTAGTAGAGATATGTCAAAGGTGTGTTAAGTTGTTAAAACACAATATTTTGACTTTTTATTATTGTTATTGCAAAGTAACAAATACTATTCGTCAAAACACATAGGCGGTATCTATTTTTTATAACAAGTCCTGTGGTTGGCAGTTTAGCACTAATATGCCATCAGGCTCCAAGCTCAAGTCATCTTCCCACCCCAGCAACTTCATCACATGGTCCTCTGTCACCAACCTACTTTTCATTTTCTAGACACAAGCTTCTTGTTGCAGCCCAGTCACAATATCTATTTCTAAGCAAGCAGCAAAAGGATGACGGAAGACAAGCTCAAGTAACACAAATAGACTGTTGGTCCCGGAGTTAGTACCTATAGGAAAGCCTAGCATTAGATTAAGTTGAAGATGTAGTCAGAAGCAAAATTAAGAATTGCCTTGTGGTTTAAGGTGTATTCAATGATAGATAGGATTCTTTCTTAGTGAAGCCAGCTAGTGGTTTTCAAATGGGAACAACTTTATCTCAGTTATATTTCAAAAATATCACTCTGGCTTCCTCTGTGGACAACAGATTGAAAGCAATAAATGGAGCTAAGGAAGACAAATACCTGGTATTAGAAATGACCACCGGCTGCTTTTTAAACTAGGGTGCTGGTGATAGAGAAGGGAAGATAGAATGGCTAGGGTACGTTTTGGATGCAGACTTTTGAGGATTTATTAATGGTTGGACGTGGGCCATGAGGAAAGGGGAAGAACAAAATGACTTCTAAGTTTTGCTAGGAACAGGCTGGGTAACTGACTGAGGAGGTTGAGAGGAGGGGCAGATTTGGAAGAAGTGATTACCCAATTTCTATTGTAAACATGTTAAAATCAAGATGACTTGAGACTTCTGAGGGGCTGCATACAGTCAGCAATTAGAGATTTGTTTGGAACGCGGTAGCAAGCTAGAATGGAGGTGGAAGTTTTAGGAGTTATCATTGTATATGTGGGTCTTCACAGTTTTGAGACTATATGTAAATAAGCGTGGGGGGTAGATATAGAAAAGGACTTGGAGATACCACTGCTTAGAGTACACATAAATAAAGGAGACTGACAAGCTCATAAAGGTAGACTGACAAGGTGTAGCCATGGAGCTAGAGGAGTGACTTTCAACCTTTTTCATCTCATGGCACAGATAAACTAATTAGTAAAATCCTGAGGCACACCAAAAATATATATTTTTGCCAATCTAACAAAAATAAAGATATAATTTTGATTCATTCACATCAGATGGCTATTGTTGTGTTGGCTGTTGTCGTTCTTAAAATATTATTTGATAATCTAAGAGAAAAGAGGTAAAACCCCTTACAAAATAGTCAGGTATTGCATGATTTAAAAAACTTACAGCACACAGGTTTAAAAGTGCTGAGCTAGAAGAAGAGCAGGAAACTGTTTAACACCGATGTGGGGAGAATGATGAATGAAGCAATGAACGAAATGCTCAACGAGATGCAGATTCAGTACTGTATTTTGGACTCAGAACCTGGTGGAGTTTTGTCAAACTTTACAAGAGCTTATCTTTGTCCCCCCAAATTAACACAGTCACCTCATCTTCTAGGTTAAGATATTTACTGCTGATCAATCACAATCACAACGAGAAGCAAATGGTCCACTCAAACTAGCTAGGATAAGGTGAAGCGGGTTCATTTATTTATGAAGGGACTAGTTACACGTATGCAGGGGGCCCAGCTTCAGGAAGCCAAGAGCCCATGAATTGCCCCTACAGCCCTCCTTTCTCCTTACAGCCAATAAGCAGCAGGAACGAAGGGCACTGCGATCTGCAAGGTTTACTTAGGTGGGTTCAAATTTTGTTTCTTTCACTCTAGCATACATGCCAGCGAGAAAGACTGTCCTTTCTGTGACCTTTCTTTATTTAAATAGTGAAAAACACACCCCTGGGTGGAGATTTAACATGCTAATGAGACATGTGAAGCCACTTTGCTCACCTAAGCCTCTTTAACATGTTTTCCCAGCCTTTGTTCAGGGAGCAGCCCATATTTTCTTTTCTCTCCTTGCTGATTCCCTGCATACAAGCCTAAAAGCCTTTGCCTGAGCGTTCTTTCCTCTAGTGATCTCTTTTGATTTCTTCCCTGGGAGATCTCAGGAACCCAGGGCAAGGGTAATAGGACTTAGGGAAACCACAGCAGATGCTGAGTGAATATGGGGCCAACAGCAGCAATGTTGTTTCTACCAAGGGCGGGAAAGAGAGATTGCCACAGACAAGTTCTGATCCAGTAACTGTTTGTTCGGTGACTTAGGTACAGAAATTGAGAGCAAGCATTTGTAAATTTCAATAGCAATTTGATAGGATAATTGTATGTTTGTGGTATCTAATAATAAAAATAATTTTGATCATCTAAAGAAAATAAAAGCAGTATCTTTCGAAGGGTAGGGATGAAAGTCAGTTTGGAGAGGGAGATATTAAGACATGGGATCTGAGAAACTAGAAATGCCAAGAGTTAACAGATCTTCATAGGAGTTTTACTGTGAAAAGAAACAACAAAATGATAGTAATAAGAGATGCTTGTGGTATCCTGAGAGTGGTTATTGTCACTGTTGCTCTTGTTGTCACTTTTTGTTGCTGTTACTGTTTTAAGATGGAGTGGCTGGGGCAGATTTTTGTGACACTGGATCGTTCTAGTAGTTAAGAAGAGACTAATAATGCATAAGAGAGGTCAAGTAACTTGTGAGGTCTAGTCACAGATTCTACGTGAAGGGCAATGATCAAAGGAATCATGTAAGGAATAAACATACTAGTATAAGGCTAAGATTAAAAGATGGTCAGAGGAAGAATTCCAAACTAGTGGAAAGAAAATAAATATTAAGGTACTTGGAATAAACATTAATTGATGATTTTAATAATAATAGAACATAGAGTACTATGAGGTATGGGAAAACATAGGCTGTGGTATAAGACAAGGCAGAATTTCATATGCTACATTAAAGATTTTTGGCTTTAACTTGTGGAGAGACAATTCTACATTCATCTCTTGCATTCTACCACATCTTGCAACCACACTGATTGCTTTTGTTTGTTTCATATTATCTTTCCAAATATGTGGGAACAGAATAGTGGCCACACACACAAAGACAGAAAGAACAGACAGAGAGGGCTGACATACAGGAGATATGGTAGAAGAACAAAACAAGAAGATGAAATCTATAAAAGACCCTTAAAGTAAATTATCAATAGTGCCAAATGCTTCCTAGATCAAGAAAGATGAAAACTAAGTGAGCCAATAAATCCTTGTAATTAGGAAGTGACTAGTGGCCAGAATCACTTTAGTGGCAACTAGATTCACATGGGTTGAGGGGTGCATTTGAAATAAAGATGGTGAGGCAAAGATTGTAGCAATGCTATAGTGGCATTAAACAGCTTAGTCATTAAAGGAAAAGTGCATGTTGAAGGGAGATTTCATTGTTTTAAGATTTTTTTAAAAAATAACATGTTTTTGTGCTATAGAAAAGCAACCCTTAGAACATCTGAAAATCTAAAAGATAGGGAATAACTATGGGTCAATCCTTTATAAAAGCAGGGTATCATTGGAAGGAGTGGTCATAAGTACAAAATAGCTTGTGGGCGTTGTCACAGAAAAATGAGGAATTCTAGATTTAGAAACAAACTTTATCTAATGAGAAAGAGTTAAGATTGCTCCGCGAAAGAAACTTCAGTGTGCAATTAGGAACTGTGGATTTGTGTGGAAGCCAAGTCACAGTGATCCAAGGCAATAGTTAAAAGCATTTTTTCATTTGTATTCCAAAGAATCCCTCAGCTGAACAACATTTGAGCAATGGTAGAATAATGTTAAATATTCAAAAAGACTACTAAAGAAGATTCTGGGGCAGGGAAGAAATAGACATCAACAATAAGACATTATGCCTTTATCCTCTTACGTAAACCCTACTATTTTATAAATTCATGAAAATCTCGTAGAACAGAAAGAAAGGGTGGCCACTTCTCAGGAAACAGCCCCTGGAGGACACACATCTTTGATAGGCACTGTTAATTGCCTAGGAGTTCTTCCAGGCAGACAGCAATAAATCAGAGAACATGTGGGTAGGTTCAGCAGTGCCAACAACCTTTGGCTATAAAGAGTTTATTGAAATGGGTGCTTTAAATCACTTTTCAACTAAAAGTATCCATGATTTACCTAGATTCTTTTCTGCATTTATAGTCCTTGTATAAATCTGTATTCATGACTTAACTGCAAGCTCCATAAGGGCAAGGAGTGGGTACTATTCATTTTTCCCCATCTGTCCAGTAGCATACTCTACTTTCTTGTATGAAATATATGCTTAAAAACCCAAAAACATAGACATTCTACCAAAAATGTGTTTGGTAAAGAAACAAAAATGTATTTTTATGAGGAGAAAGCACCCAAATGATATCAAATGGCAATATTTCTGCCTGAGGACTAAAGAGAAAATTCCAGTGAATGGCGAGATTTAATGTGCACCTTCTGGTAGACATAGTGCTTTCAGAAATAACTGAGATGAATCCAGGAGAGAGCGCTCTAACTAGCCCTAAAGGTTTTTACAGACTTGCCCTCTCTACATTAAAATAGTTTTTAGCCAACAATTTTATGTTGCATCTACTATATAGAATTTGTATAGACTTCCATACTCCTTTTATTGTCGCACAAGCACCTATCCTGTGAAATGAAGATCAAAATAGCTGAGACATATTCCTCATGAGACTGATTACTGACCCGTACCTATAAAGTTACTATGAGAAATCAATGAAATTAACTGTTAAACGCTTTGCACAGATTTTGGTACAAGACAAGCATGTAATAATTACCTTATGTATTTGTTTGCTAGGGTTACCATGACAAAATGTCACAGTCTGGGTGGCTTAAACCACAGACCCTCCCCCGACCCTCCCTCACAGTTTGGGAAGTGAGAAGTCCAAAACCAAGGTGTGGGCAGGGCCCTTTCTCTTCAGGCCTCTCTCCTTACCTCACAGATGGCTGTCTTCTCCTAGAGTTCTGCTGTGGCCTTTTCTCTGTACATATCCCTAGTGTCATATTGGATTAGTCTCCCACCTTAAAGGTCTCTACTTAAGTTAATCATCTATTTAAAAGCCATCTTTCCAAATACAGTCACATTGATTAGGGCCAACACATATGACCTCATTTAACCATAAATACTTCTTAAAGGTCTTTCTCTAAATATTACATTCTAAGGTCATGGGAGATGGGATTACAACATACAAAATTTAGGGGATTCATAATTTGCATCAGTGAGAACATCACAATATCATCATCATTATTCTTCAAATAGCTTGATAAAATTACCATGCATTTGTTATAGCCTGCTAGTGTTAAAAGTGTTGTTGTTGTTTTTACATTGTAAGTAGTTTGTTTTCTTTAATATATTCTTGCATAAGAAGCCATCTCAAAACATAGTGGCTTAAAATAAAGATTTTTCTTTATAATTTTTTGTGAGTCAGGAAAATGGGAAGAGTTTGGCTTAGCAGGTAGTCCTGGGTTGACATTGGGTCTTCTGGGGTGGTCTGGCCTAGAGACTTCCTTTCTAAAACTGTAGTATACTCACAAGTAAATAACAATTTGTAGTTTGTAATTGCAGAAGTTAAAACTATTTCTATTTATAGATGACATATTCTTGTATGTAGACACACACAGACACACACACACAGATAAACATAGCGGAGGGAAATATGAATGCTGACTGTGTAATGATATTAATGTTTTGAAAGAACTTCATATATGTTTTAAAAGGGGGATATAAAATTGTCTTGCCTATATATTCTAAAATATTTAGAATAAATTTCATATCTAAAATTTGCTTCCAAATAATCTGGTATTAAAATGGGGATGATGAGAAATGGTCAGGGATAGTGTGTGCATAGAAAAAATGTGTTTATGTATTAAGCATTTTTTTGTCTTAAAGTTGATAGAATTCAGCAAAGAAGTCATCTAGACCTAGATTTCTCTCTGTGGGAAATTTTTAAGTTATTAATAGTTTTCCTAGTTATAGGTCTCAGATATGCTATTTCTTTTTTTTTCTTTATTGATTAAGATATTACATATGTGTCCTTATGGGCCCCCCTTGTCCCCCTCTGACCTCCCCTCCATGCTCATGCCCTCACCCTTCTGGTGTCTGTGTCCATTGGTTATGCTTATATGCTGCATACAAGTCCTTTGATTGATCTCTCCCACTTCCCCCCTCTCTCCCCTTTAAAAAAAATATTGATTTCAGAGAGGAAAGGAAAAGGAGAGAGGAATAAAAACAACAATGATATAAGAGAATAATTTATCCACTGCCTTCTGCATACCCCCTACTGGGGATCTAGCCCAAAACTCTGGGCATGTGCCCTGACCAGAAATTGAACCATGACCTCCTGGTTCATAGATCAACACTCAACCACTGAGCCACACAGGCCAGGCTACTATTTTTTTAAATCAGTTTTGGTAGTTAGTGTCTTTTTAGGAATTTGTCCACTTTATATAAATTATCTACTTTGTTAGCATAAAATTTCCATAGTACTTCCCTTACATTCCTTTTTATTTCTGTAAGGTCAATAATGTTTCTGATTTAAATAATTTGATGTCTTTTTGTTGTTGTTATTAATTTTTTTCCTTCATCATGGGTTTTCTACGAATTATTTCTTTAAGTAAAAATATAATTATCTTTCTGGATGACATTCAAATGTCTCATACCATTTGCCATTGATACTGACAAGGATTTTAGAGGCTTCCTGCTGTGTCAGATGTTAATCTCTGTTTTTGAACCAGGAGATCCTAGGATACTGGGAAAAGGTTGGGAAGCAATCCAGTCACTTGGAGCAGGGGTTACTGCCCAGCTGGTATAAAATAATTTTAATGTTTTAATATCTGATAATTGTGTACTGATACTCACCTCCTGCATAAGTCTTATTAATAATTCTCAAGACTGCTTTTTGATGCAACTGATTGGTGTGAATTCAGAAATTAGGTAGTGGTAATACTTGACCAATTCTATGAATATAATTTTTAAAAAATCACTGAATTGCATATTTTAAATGGAGAATTTTATGGTATGGACATTATATCTCAATAAGGCTATTATAAAATGCATTAAAATCACAATAATATCAATACATTTTGTATGAGTTTTAAATTGAGAATACCAATTTATAAACTGAATGAACCCAGAACACTTAGGTGTCAATGATGATATATAATTATTAGGTTTATAATTATATTGACTGGTTTCTATAAAAGGTAAAGTTAAAAACAATTATATTTTATGGTCTTTAAACTCTTTTTTCAAATTTTAGTTTTTGAATATAGCTTTAAAAGGTACACTGTGCACTTTGTTTGATTCCTTAAAAGGTAATGAACAAAATAAACTAAAACAAAATAGAAACAGACTCATAGAGATAGACAACAGACTGACAGCTGTCAGAGGGGAGGGGGTTAAGGGGCTAGGTGAAAAAGGTGAAGGGATTGAAAAAAAGAAAAACAACAAATAAACAAAACTCATAGACAGCAGTATGGTTATTGCCAGAGAGAAAGGAGGTGGGAGCAGGTAGGAGAGGATAAAGGAAGGATAAATGGTGATGGGAGCAGACTTGACTTGGGAGTGGTGAACACAAAATACAATATACAGGTGGCGTATTATATAGGCTTGTACACCTAAAACCTATATAATTTTATTAACCAATGTCACCCCAAGAAATTGAATTTAAAAAAGAGCAACTAAAGGTCCTGGCAGTAAATCATGTTTAAGAAGCTCTAAAGTGTCTTCTAAAACAGTGAATGATTTACTTGTAAAAGAATGACATTTAACTATGTACCTTTCAAAGATCCCCAATGTAAAATGAAACATAGTATTCTTTGTTGATCTTACTGGGTACCACTGTGGAGATTAGTGAAAAATTAATCTTTCCTGACTTAAAGAGCTATTTCTTATGTTAATGATAAAGTGAAAGTAACATACTTCATATGAGATATTAAAAATGTTAACCTTTTTTTTTTTTTACCCTCAAGGAATTATAGATGGTCATAAACTCAGTAAAAAGGATGAGATCATTACTTAGGTTGGGACCATTTCAAGATGAGAGAAGACATGAAAACTTGAATATGTCAAGATTTTTGAAAAGGTAACATTAAATGACACACTTTTATAAAGTATCTGTTAAGAAGTCAATTTAACCTTATCAAGTAAAGTACATACATGATCAATAATCTCCCATGTTTTTCCTACTGAGTAGAAATATTATAAAAATATTTCATATTATAATATTATATTTAAATGCACATACATATATAATTTTGCTCTTAAAGAAATTATAAGTGAATATCTAAATTTTAAATTATTTCAGTTTATATAGAATCTAAGTTAATTTTAATATATCAAATGGTATCCTAGTGCCATGTATTAATAATTGTTCACTATTTTACTAATAATAAGGGGAGTATTATCTTAATGATGTTTCCTTTTTCCTGTATATAAGGTGCCCCCCAAAATGTATACACACTTAACAGTCAATAGCTCAATTGATGTTTCTTTCTTTTCAGATTTAACCCTTTGGAATTAATAATTATTCAAATTGTGTATCTTTGGGGACACACTTCAAGTAGAATTACATAGAATCACTATCATTATTATCATAATCATTGCTAATCTTATGAATCTCTATATGCCACGTTCAATTTTATATGATTTGCTTTCATATCATCTGATATAATCCAGGTCATGACTTTATGAAGAAAGAAGCTATTGTCCTAATTTTTAGAAAAGTAAAAGACCACTACACAGAGTCCATTTTATGTAATTCCACCACATAGTGTATATTGCAGCTGGGATTGAGGACTCAATACAATGTGGTAACTTGTCTCTTCACCATTTAACTTCCTTTAAAGTAAATCTCCTCATTTAAAAATCTCATAGGTCTGGGAAAATAATTCTGGATTAAAATCTGTATCCGTATATTAGTCTGATTTTGTGGAATATATTCCAGGAGAAGTTCTGATATAATTGAAAAACTTTGGCTATATATCCTTGTTTAGAGATTCATAAAAAACATGCATAGAATAGAGATTGTAATGCACTAAGGTTAGGAAATTGTTTATATTATCAATACCAAACTCATTTCAACATGGAATGCTATTTTCATGGAACACATAATAGAGTAGTCATGAAGACAATAATATTATAATTAATTTTAATTGATTTGCACTTGTTTTATCTTATACAGAAATATACAGAAAAAGATTTTACTACTAAATGTGAAAGGCATAGAGAACTCAGTATCAATAAAAGAGCATTCATATAAACTAATATGATATATAGATACATAATACATAAAAGAGAAAGAGAGATTCATAGCATAGAAGTCATGAATGAATATGAGTGTGTGAAGTAGAATGATATAGTGGTTAATATTACAGGCAATGTGAATAATTTGTTTTTTTTCCTCTTATAAACTAGTCATATCTAGTTAGTTAGTTATTCTCACCTATCTCAACTAGCATCTTAATTTTCTTTTCATAAAATTATTCAGTCTATTTTTGTTCTTATGGTGTTGTCCTTAATACCCATACTCATATTGATTTACTCAGTGATTTCTAAAAAGTAGCATTATTTCTATCTTACCCTATCACATCACAAGTATTATAACACATCCCCATGTCCTTTTAAAAAATATTTTATTGTTTTTGTTTTTGTTTTTGTTTTTGTTTTAGAAACAGAGAGGAGGGAGAGAGAAAGAGAGAAACAGATATGAGAACAGAACAGCCTGCACACCCCCTACTGGGGATCAAATGTGCCCCTACCAGGAATCCAACCAGCAACCTTTTGGTGTATGGGAAGATGCTCAACCTAGCCACACAGGTCAGGGCTGTCCCCATGTCCTTTTAGTCTTCTAATTTAGCCTCCATCATGTTATCATAAAATTTAAATTCTAGGTTTTGATGGATATGCTTTCTCTTTCTCAGGTCTCTATTTGTGGCACACACATTTTAAAGACAATTTAGATATAAGCTTTGTGGGTCCAAGGTCAATTTATTTCAAGAAAAAATTATTACTCATTAATTTTTTTGCAACCAGTTGCCATGGAAAATTTGAGATCTATCTGATTTATGATCCTTAGTAGGTGATTTGCTCTTACTATCTGAAAGCATTTTCTCAATGCCTTTGTTGTAAATGTCACTATATTGTGTATAGGTACACATATTCTATTTATCTTCCAGGGGCTGCAGGAGGTTGGCTTCCATTTGGGTATTCCATGAACATTTTAATATGAGGAGGTCTTTCATCTTTTTTTAAATGTTGGGATTTTGTGTTCCTGCTTTTATTTTATTTTATTTTAATTTCTTTATTGATTAAGGTGTCACATATTTGTCCTCATCCCCCCATTCCCATCCCCCAACCCTCCCCACGGATGCCCCCTCCCCCCTGTTGTCCTTAACCATTGGTTAGGCTTGTATGCATGCACACAAGTCCTTTGGTTGATCTCTCTCTCCCCTTTACCTCCACCCTCCCCTACCCTCCCTCTGAGGCCCAACAGTCCGATCGATGCCTCCTCGTTTCTGGGTCTGTTCTTGTTCATCAGTCTATGTTGTTCATCATTTCCCCTAGATGAGTGAGATCATGTGTTACTAGAAATATACTTATAAGAACCGAATGTGAGACGAGCGATAATAGTTATGCTGACAGGCAAATGAATCAGTCTGTAGTAAGTTTCTTTCTGGACCAACAGTTCTTTTGAGACCCAATTTCAATGTCCACCAGTTCCTTATGTGTACATGTCGACACTGACTTTTCAGCTCTGGATGGTAGACAAACGGTGGTAATGCAGGTCCGACTCCCTCTGGTTTGGTCTCGCCCTGCGTTCCTGCTTTTAAAGATTCTCTGAATTTTATTTATATGTTCTCTCATGCTGGAAATCCTACGATTCAGATATTAGCATTTTCAACTTCTAACCTTCCTATCATTCAAGTTTCATTTTCTACTTTCTCTTTTTTCCTCACTTGCTTTTTGGGGGAATACTTCAATTTAATCTTCTTACTAGTATATTTTTCAAATGGATACAGCTAGCTATTTACCTCATTTACTGGGCTGTGTGGTTTATTTAATTATATTTTATGTGTAGTATTTCTATTGTATACTTCCTATCAATTATTTTTCTTATATTACTAGTAATTTACCTTACCTCCTCCAATAATTTTGATCCTGTTCTAAATGTGATTCAGCTTAGCTGAAACCAGTTTGGCTCAGTGGATAGAGCATCGGCCTGCGGACTGAAGGGTCCCAGGTTCAATTCCGGTCAAGGGCATGTACCTTGGTTGTGGGCACATCCCCAGTAGGGGGTGTGCAAGAGGCAGCTGGTCGATATTTCTCTCTCATTGATGTTTCTAACTCTCTATCCCTCTCTCTTCCTCTCTGTAAAAAATCAATAAAATATATAAAAAAATAAATAAATAAATAAATGTGATTCAGTTTGTGTTTTTAAATTAGTCTTGTACTCTTCAGATTCCTAATTATTGTGACTAATTCATGGTCCACTGAGGTTATCAATTATTCTACCTATTAATATGTGTTAGTTAGAGCTAAGGTTGAGTCACAAAATGTGTGCACTCAAGTGACTTTAAGTTGGAGGGAGGGATACGATTTAGTTGGAGAGCTAGAGCCAATAGTCTTGCTTGTTACAACTCCATAGAAATTCACCTTTATCCCCATACTAGAAGCCTGATGCACAAAATTTGTGCAAAGGGCTTGGCCCTCACAGTCCCGGCTTTGTTTGAAAGGTTGTCTGGAAAGTCGTTTGGCTGTCTGGTCTAATTAGCATATTATGCTTTTACTAGAGGTCCAGTGCATGAATTCGTGCATGGGTGGGGTCTGGCCTGCCTGGCCCCAATTGGGGAGGACTGGGGCCAGGCCTGTTAGGAGGAGGAGATGGTAGGAGGTTGGCCGGCCAGCCCCACCCCTGATTAGTGTGTATGGGGGCAATTGGGGACAGAGCTGGCTGGGGGAGGGGCCACAGGCCAATCAGGGTGGGGGGCCTATCTAGGTGGGGCCAGGTGTGGGGAGGGGCTGCAGGAGGTTGGCTGGCTGGCCCTGTCCCCTATTGGGGTGGGGAGGCAATCACGCACAGGGCTGGCTGGGGGGAGGAACTGCAGGCTGATCAAGGTGGTTGGGGGCTCATTGGGGGCAGGGCCAGCTAGGGGGAGGGGCTGCAGGAGGTTGGCAGGCTGGGCTCGCCCCCAGATCGGGCTGGTTCGCTGGCCGCAGTGGACGTCACAGTGACCAGTCGTTCTGGTCATTACAGCGTTCTGGTGGATGGCTTTTTATATATATAATTATAGATGGAGAAATATCAGTGGTGAGAGGTAATTCTCAAAATTTGAATCCCCCTATGCAGAGAACTGAGAGAAGAAAATGATGGAATATGGAATGCCCTAATATAATGATTATCCCAGAGAAACACTGGGGAGAGGCAAATGTCAGAAATGCCTTTTATCTTTCCTGTCTATATTGCTTCTACCTATAGCTACCTGCTCACCTACATTATTCACCATAGCCTATCATTTCCCAGAAAGGTTTAGGTTTTTTTGAGTCTGCTGGTATATTGGTGGTGGTTATTTAGTAGTGATTTATGATTTTAGGTATCACTGTCATATTTATACTTTTTGAATATCCTTTCAGAACTAATTTTGGAGGAGGTGCCCAGCAGTTCATGCTTTTTTACATCTGGTGAGAAAACTAAATTTGCAGCTTTGTGTAAATAGAGTCAATGTGCACAGAGGTAATATATTCTAAATCAACTGAAGGATCTAATAGATATAAATTTTCTGTCAAGACAAATATCACCCTGAAACTAACTCTGCATTGCATTCATAATACACAATATTGGATTAAAAACAATGTCTCACTAGTAAAAATGCTTTATCTTAAACCATGTGTAGCTTTACAAGCTTATGTAGAATGGTCACCCAGTCATCTGGGAAAACTCTAAAGAATCAATCGCCATCCTAGACCAGTTTGTTTTGTTATTTTTATGCTATTGGATACATCACTTTAGTTATATACAGACTTAAGAAGACTGTCTTCTCTTTACTATAATACTGTATTTATAAAACACTCCATTATTTATGATAACTCTAACTTTGATAACGTGATATTATAGGGTACATAACTATTTAAAATATTGTTTTATTTTGGAACTTTAGACCAACTACTGTGAAACATTCTAAATAATGATAAACAATACTTATAAAAATTGTAAAATCCTGTTCATGAACAGGGATAAGTGAGTCGGAGAAATAGAAGTTTATGTCTCACTTCTACATAGCACACAAAAAAATTAATCTTCAAAATTGCTTAACTAAGTGAACATGTAGACAAAATAATTTCCAGCATCTAGATTTATGTTCACTGCAGCCTGACTAGACGACCATATTATAAAGGCACAAAATGACCATGGAAAGCATATAGAAACCTGTTAAAAGTGTAGAAGCAAAGCACTGCAGGCCTCATATCTCATTTGTTAGAAATTGTTTTCTGCCTTTTTGTGGTTTCATACTCTTAGCATTATGCATTCTTAGTATTATGTTAACAAATGAAATTCAGTGCTTAGGCTTGAGAAAGTTGCTAGCAAAAGACAAAACAGGAAATGAAGAGGAGAAAGTTCTTCCTTCTTTATGGCTGGGGAAATGCAGACACTCTTCTGCATCAAGGCCCTAGTTTTGATAAAGTGATGAACTGGGAATAGTGCCAACAGTGTCAATCTTACTCGCCTTCTAAATGTGAAGATTTGTATGAATATGTATAATGCTGCTCAGGTTAGTGTTTAATGAATACATATTTGAGAGCAATTGTTCCCCACGGATTGTAACTATGTTCTCCAAAATATAACCTTTAATCCATAAATATCTGCTTTTCTATTTGGTTCACTTTTTAAACTAATAGTTGCCATGTTAATAACATTTAAAATGCCCCTTTAATGTTTTGAAATACTTTGTAAAGCCTAAAAATAAACTTTGAGTTTACCATCTTCCTTCTTCAAGCATGAAAACATACACTATGACTTGGATAGATTTCTTTATTAAAACAAAGAATATAAGAGTATTTATATTTAAATTGATAAAATAAAGCACTCTTTATAAGTAATGGCCCCCAAAAGTGAACAAAATCAATGAGCTTTGCATTAGTTGTTACATATCTGGCATCTACAAATGTCTCTCTCTTTTCAACAGTATTTAGGTTTTCTTTGAGACATACTTACAACCACGATAGCTAAAACATACACTCTATTATGTCTGAACCATGAGTAGTTAGTCAACCACTTTATGCCCAAACATGTATAGTATAGTTCCTGGTGCACAGATACCATTTACTAAATAAGTATTCACTGAAAAAGTTAATTATGGAATGAATAAATTATGTCACCGAAGGGTGGTATTTCATATTGTGTTGTGTATATGAAAACATAAAGTATTTAAAATATATGCTTGCATCATAATACTTATCAGGTTAAACTGACACCTTAGGTTTGAAAGTAAATTTAGAAAGAAATATTTTGGAGACCCTTGATTTCCACATTAAAACAGCTTGGAAACTTTGGTATATGAGCAAAATGGTTTCATTTCTCTTTTAGAAAACAGAAAATGTTAAATAATATACAAGAGTGAGGGACTAGAAGTCTATTTTAAAGTGGTAATTAAATTTAAAATGAGTAAGTCAATTTTTAAAAGCTAAAATTATTTATTAAATATATTGCTATAACATGCACTTAAGTAATAAATAAGTGAAGACATAAAAAAAGTAAAAACAAAAGTCTCAGAGTAAGAAAAATTATAATAATTCACTACTATGAAAATGTTAGCATGGCTAACATTTCATGGCAGCGAACATTATCTTAAAATATGAATTATAAAAGCCAGGAGATGATAGAACTTGCCCTGTTTAGAAATCCTTTTATCTTCAGCTCTTAGTACAAACTAAATGTAGAGTAATAATTTATTAAGTGAGTAAATAACTCCTACAAAATTTAAATATTTATTACTTGAAACAGAGGTTTCCAGTGAGCTTTTACTGGAAATTCAAACATCTTGATTTACCCAGACAAACACATGCAATCTACGCAATCCACAATTAAATTCTTCAACATCTAATTCTAATTAGTGAGTTATACACACACAAAAAAAGACAAGATCTATAAAGTGCAGAACACCTTGTTTTCATTAATTTAATCTATTTTTTGTTAGGCAAGTAGGCCCAAGCTGGTCACTACTTCTATTTGTCTATCAGGGATGTATTTCTTCTAATCCTTTACAAATGTCTGGAGCTTACTAGGGGAAAATAAGCCTATTAGCTTGACCATTATTTAATTAGAAGCTCATTTAGGCTTTGTAGTTATTCTCCTATGTATGAATGCTAGAGGTATATGCCAACATACTATGGAGAATACGTGTCAATGGAGAAAAGAGGTACAGATATTGATACATTGGGTAATAACCTGCTTTCTAAACGTCAATGCCAAAAAAATGGCAAAATATTGCTTATGCAGAAGAGCAGAGTTCCATGATGAGCCAATCTCTGCTACAGTGATGTGTAACCAGTGCTTCCATACGCCAATCGAGTTCCTGGTCTCGTGAGCACAACTAGGACTAACCTACTGTCAGGGAATCCTAAGAGGTCAGTGGCCAGCTGAAGTTCAACTAAGCAGTTAAAAACTTCATGCCTAAGCAAATAAAACCTCCTGGTCTCGGAAAATCTCCTGTTCCAGCTTGAATATTACAAGTCACTCACCAAATTGAAAAGATCACATGAGAAGGAAAGGTCAAGCATTTAAGTAATTAGGTTATTAAACGTCTCCTATGAACTGGTAATTTGTTAATATAGAGCTCTACTTCAGACTGAAGCAAATGGAAACCCGGCGACTATAATTACTAAGCTCCAAGGAAATGACATTTAATGTTCCACAAGTACACTAAAATTCAGAGAAAGGCAATGGGTCAGAAGTAGGAGGATGCATACAAGTCAAGTTAGAACACCTAGAAGTGTGAGTGAAGCAGTGGAAATTCAGGATATCCAATCTCCATAAAAGTGGAGGCAGGGCGAATAGAGAGCTGAATAATCAGACAAATATGCATAGTGCAGGGTTTCTCAAACTTGGCATTTTTAACATTGTTGGGCCAGTACATTCCGTGCACTGAAAGGCTGTCCTATTCAGTCAACAATCTCTCCAGACCTTGTCAAATGTCCTGTGGGTGTCAAAAACCACATCTTGATGGGAATCAATGGCTTAGAGACAGGAGTTACAGTGGATGAAATATATATCCTTCTTTTGTGCATCCAGTCAGAGATGATTCAAAATCAAGCTGGGCTATGGATATAGAACAGCATTGATACTTATATACTGTCTCAGCAACTAATACTGCACATAGTGATTATAAAACAATGCTTAGGTTAGGCTGCATATTAGCTGTATTTTGTTTTAATCTATCAAGGTCTGACATAATTATGATTTTTGCCCATATTTTACAGAGAAGAAAAGTGAGGTTGATAGGTAGTAAATAATTCCCCAAAATCCTATGACTAGTCAAGATTATCAGTAAAATCATTCTGAAGTCAAAATCTATGATCAAGGATTCCTTGTATGTTTCCTACTTGGGAAGGAAGGTGTATTTGAGCACCCTATATCTAAAAGGCATGAGCTGGTCAGTGTTAGTCTATCATAAAGTATTACAAAAAGACTACTCTCCTTAGGACTCACTAGAACAACACTGAGGCTTATCCTGATGAATTAATTTGTCTTTTGTTCTATAAATGTTATTCAGCAACCATCAAGCCACTCTTAGAATCTATTCAAAGGAAATGGGTTAATTTGTAAATAACTAAGAAGTTCAACAGTCTGGACTGTGGTGTCACAGAAACCCATGTGAAAATCCAAAATCAATGTCACTTTAAACAGTGTTTAAATTCTCTGTTTAAATAATTGAACAGTTTACTCATTTGCAATATAAATAAAACCTCCACAGTTTTGGGGTAGATCTAATTTTATGCCATATTTAATACACAGAGCTTAGTAAAATAAATTTTCTCCATTGATTCTATGAGTATAATAGAAGAAAAATATCATAAAGTATAACTTTAGTGTGAAGATACAGTGTAAAATATATATATATATTGAAGCCACTTAATATTTTTTTTCTGTTGATAGGGATTTTGCTTTATATCTGCAAAATACATAAAAACTTTTAAAATTTTTGCTTGATTTCTTTTCTTTTTTTTTTTCCAAAGTGAAATGGCTATCATCCTCATGACTCATTCTTCAAGACTGTTTCTCTAAGATGACTAATTTATTCACTCAAACAACTGGCCAACCAAATGCACAGTATCCAGCTGTTTACTTAACAGAAATAGTACATGTAGGCACACATCAGCTGGACATGGTAAAAAAAAAAAGTACAGCTGAAATATGTTCTAGTCTAAAATTACTAATCTGTTCATTCCACCAATAAATAAATGAACATACTTTTACTGGTAATCTCAAATATCTGAGAAAAACTGACCTGGGGGAGAGTATGTTCTTAATAAATATCCTACCTAATAAAATAGTAATATGCAAATTGACTGCACCTTCGCTATGCCCAAGCCACGCCCACCCACCAAAGCCACACCCACCAGCCAATCAGGGTGAGTATGCAAATTACCCAACAAAGATGGTGGTTAATTTGCATACACTGAGAGAGGGAGGAGTGAAGACTGAACACAACTTAGAAGGAAGAAGGAGGAAAAGCTGAAAGCAAGGTGGCTTCCAGAGGGAAAGCCCGGGCAGGGCGGAGCGGGGTGGAACGGGGCGGAGCGGGGCGGGTGGCAGTGGCGAGCGTGCAGGCGTGGTGGCCGTAAAGGTGGTGGCAGCGGCAGCGGAAGCACATGCGGCCGCAACAGCTGCTTGCAGGATTTTCCTGCAAATGGGCTACTAGTTTATTATAAAAAAATAAATTGTTTTGTTGTTGAACTAGACAAAGCAACTGAACTAGACCAGCATGCACATGCCTAAAGAAAATTGTATAGATTAACATACTACACTGTAAGATAACCACGTGAGTGGGGCCTAAGACCTGTGCCTAATAAGTGTTACAAGCAATGAATGTCCCAGGAGCTTTCTTCCACTGGCTCCCTCCTTAACACACACCCAAGAAAGTGAACTTCTATTTAGTTTCAGAAATCCAAGAAAAGTGCACAAATAGCCTGAGAGAACTGATAAAGTATATTCCAAAAAGAGAGGTAGACTGAGAACAGGGGAAATACATACAGAGGAGGAAGTGAAGGTCAAATATTCTAGGAAGGTAGATGGAAAAAGCATAAAAGGATAAACTGGTGGCCTTTTGTCAGATCATATGAATGTGTAGTTTGAAATAAAGGGAGCAAGTTCAGAGGCAAGACCAGTATGAAATCTATTGCAATTATCCAAACACGAAGTAATAAGAGGCTGAACTGACCAAATGGCAGAACAGAAAAGACAGATGTTATGAAATATTGCACATGATGAATCACTTCTCCTCTTTTCAATCTCCAAAATAGCCTGGGTAGTTAAAGATGCTGCTAGTACAAATGTATGGGAGGGGTAAAGACACGGCAACATAAGTGAGAGTTTGAAAAGGACTGGAATGTTTTGATAAACAAGCTAGTTGGCAAGCACATTGAAATGACAGCTCCCGTGAAGAAAAATATGTTCAATAATAATTAAGCACCATCAAGAATTAATGGTTTTATTCATACAGGAACAGTGCTTGTCTTATAGCTATAGTTATCATCCATACAAAATAATGCTTATCACATTTCAAAAGTTATACAACATTTCCACACGTGTTAATTCATTTGACATTAGAGGAAGACATAGCTGATACTGTGATGAGCGCTTTATAAGTGCAATAACTCATTGCTTTCATTGTGTGGCAACCCCATTGTGTGAGAGTGCATCCGAGGCTATGTGGAGGGGTTGCATTTAGATGCTTAAGGTCTATCAGTCATGGTCCTGGCAGGAAAAAAACAATGCCATTCAGGGAAGTTTAATATTAAAGATGTGGGCAATACCCAAAAGCACATAAAAGCAGAGCAGCCAAAAGGAAGAGGAAGCTGCATGAACCCCACATGGCCTTTGATAGAGAAATGCAATGAACCTGTGGCCTGCAAAGGAGGTGGGAGTGAGTTCTGAAAGAGACTTACCCATCCCATACACTCTGGTTTTCTCTTGCTACCTGTCAATGGCCAGCCCCAACCATTATCCAGAATCTAGGGAACCTGGTGACCTAGCCTGTAGGTGTTAGCCTCCCCGGGCAAGAGAAGGGTAGAGTTACATGGCAAGTGGCTCTGGAAAATCAAATGAAAAGATCCAGCAAAAAATATCTGGTGTGCCTGTCAGATAAAAAAAAAAAAAATCAGAAAACGCTTGAGTAAATTACATAAGACCATATACAGCTTTCTCATCTCCAGTTTCATTCTAGGCAATGGACAAAAACAGTTTTCCCCACAGAAGACTGTTTTGATGTACATCATGTTTGTCAAGTGAAAATATTCTGGCCTCTCTTCATAGAACCAGGAAAGTTACCTTTGAAATATTTATGGGGCTGGGCATGAGTGACACTGACCATTTCTGAAGTGACTACATGCTCAATATGCTCCAAAGAGATACATAATAAAAACACTATGTGTCCAAACAGAAGGTAGTTTCCTCATATTCTGGATTAATACTGAAAAGTTAACGTCCTTCTAGTTACACTTTCAGAAGACATCATGAATCATTTCACTGTGATATCAGGTATATAGACAGCTCAGTTTTATTATTCTCTGTCTCAAAGCCCACACTTAAGGATTTTAAACATTTAGTCATTGTTTTCATAGATTCCATTTGTTTATATTTCCCTGAACCACAATAGTATCCACCTACATACTACATCAATTCGCCTCGCATCCACAAATAAAGCTGTATTATTTTTTATTCTCAAAAATTTATAGGATCTTTTTTGGTACTGCCATTTTTTTCTCTCTATTTGTTGTAGTGTTTTATTGCTTCCAATTGTTCCTGCAGATATTTGAATACTTATTCTCCTTGCTTGTGCCACATCTTATTTCACAGTACCCCTCTGTTCCCATATATAATAGACTCACTATAGAAGACTGTCCCATACAAGTGATTTGTAATAAGCAAGGCCTTCACATTCATGTGCTATTTTCTAGAATCTCACTGCAGGAAGCCGTTCACTTGCCATTCAATTTTGTGCAAGACATATTGATGTCAAAGAATAATGTTTTCTAAGGAGTTAAGACTGTCAGAGCTGAGGGACTTTCCATCTTAAAGAAGAATGGATAGACAGCAATTTGACTATGTGACTTAGTCTAAAGTGTAATCTTAGAGATTTATACTACAACTATAATACAATATGTGAAGACTCTGCATTTCTTTATACGGTCTTCTAGTAAGGTAACTTCACTAGCTCTCAGAGTAAAATCTCCAAGAGATAATTGATTTTGTCTTTGTGCACAGTGAGAACTGCTTCTTCCTCTGAGCACCTTTCTAGCCATTACTAAATAAATTAGTAAGAAGCTAAATTCCAAACAAAAAACACAATGCTTTTTTGCTACTGTTTTCTAGGAATAAAGGATTTTGCATAGAACATGATATACTTTTCTATTTTCTTTATTGATTAAGGTATTACATATGTGTCCTAATCCCCCCATTGCCCCTCGCCAACACCCCTCCACTCATGCCTTCACCCCCCTGGTGTCTGTGTCCATTGGTTATGCTTATATGCATGCATACAAGTCCTTTGGTTGATATCTCCCCCTTACTTTTATTAAATCATAAAAATCTTACTTTTATGATTATTTGAAATTTTGACTGAAATACGATATTTCATTACTTGAGTAATTTGGTCATCTTGTTGAATATAATAAACTAGAGGCCCATTGCATGGATTCGTGCACTGGTGGGGTCACTCAGCCTGGCCTGCACCCTCTCGCAATTTGGGACCACTTGGGGGATGTCAGTCTGCCAGTTTTGTCCCGATCATCCAGGCCCCGCTGCACCAGCGCCTCCCCCCCTCAACCCCACCACTCGGTAGCCGACGCTCGGTAGTGCTACAGCAGCTGTACTTGCCAGCTGTGAGCCCGGTGTCTGGTTCCCATTGGTCAGCTGAGTGGTGCTCCCGTGGTGAGAGTGCACTGACCACCAGGGGGCAGCTCTTGCATTGTGCATCTGCCCCCTGGTGGTCAGTGTGCATCATAGCAACCAGTCATTTGGTCGCTTAGGTTTTTATATATATAGATGAGGAGAACTATTATTTATTTGGAATTATCACAGGTTATCTGTGGTCTAAATAAAGCATTACCTAGAGCCTTTAATTTTCTTTTGTACATTTATGATTGTCAAATAGAAATATTAACATAAATTTCTAAGTGAAATTTTAAAATTTCAAAAATACTTACAATTCTAAAGATGTTTGACAGCAATGCCACATTAATGTTAGCTATGTGTTTTGGCAAAATTATACCAACTATCACAAATATCTAAAAATCAAAGTAAGATAAATTGACTTTATTCTAAAAGATTTTCAATACTCTTCTGTTTAAGTAGAGATATTTTAATGAACTTACATAAAAAAACTGTCCATCAAAGATTTGAGTCTGGTACTCCCAGGAAATGCTCTGGCTCACTGAAATGGCATGAGTTTAACAACACATAAAAAGACATTTACAGCATAATGCTCTGTGAGCATGTAAATTCAGATCACATTTCAGGTACCTATTGATGCTTTATTTCCCTGATTTTATCTTTCCCCTCTCTTTGTGGCATACCTTATTTCCTCGAGTTAAAAATCCCAGGGCACTGGGTGTTCCTTACATGGAGAAATGTTCTCTTAGGTACTCTGAGCCAAGGATATCTGAAGTGTTGACAAAACCTAATGATTTTGAGTTTTTGACAAACACTACATTCAACTTCAATTCCAGAAAGTCCAAATGATCCGTTATAATACCACCTTACAAGCAAGCACAGGAGCAAATATCAGTATAAATATTTAAAAGTGAACAAGTACATTTTTCTAAGTCTGATTGATATTGGTGTGTGTGTGTGTGTGTGTGTGTGTGTGTGTGTGTGTGTGTGTATGTCTGCATTTCAGACACGAGAAATCCCAGATTACCTGCTATCTTTGTGTGAAAGTAAAATATATTTATTGATCACTTTGTAAACAGTTCTTACAAAATCCTTTTGGGATCTTTGCTACAACACCTGGAGGGGAAATGTGATTTGTTGACATCAGAATACAAACCCTGAAAGTATTTAAAGGTGATTTCCCTGGAATGAAATGCCAGCTGACTATATCAGTCAGTATAATGTATGATAGGTAAAGCAATATTTAATATCCTCATATTCTTGGTATATTAAACAATAATAGGCCTATCTCTTCTTTCCTCATCATATTAAAAATGTGTTACTCCTTATAATTATATTTGATTTAAAAATATTTTTTCTTAAATTGGTATGCTTGGTGGGTTTAACATCAACTTAATAATCTACAGATCCAGTGATCCCACATCTAGGAATATAGCCTAAGAAATCTGAAACACCAATCAGAAAGAATAGATTTACCCCTATGTTCATAGCAGCACAATTTACAATGGCTAAAATCTGGAAAGAGCCCAAGTGCCCATCAGTGGATGAGTGGATAAAAAAGCTGTGGTACATTTAAACCAGGGGATACTTATGCAGCTGTAAAAAAGAAGGATCTCTTATCCTTTGAGATAACATGGAGAGACCTGGAGAGTATTATGCTAAGAGAAATAGGCCAGTCAGAGAAAGACAAGCATCACAGGAGCTCACTCATATGTGGCTAAAAGATACTTCTCCTCTAAGATGAATTATAAATACATTCCCCTCCCACTGCGCTTTAAGAATCACTTCACGTTAAGTATATTTTCTATGTGCTCCAATAAACTCTTAGAGCTAGATGTGGAGCTATTCAGTATCATATTTAATACATCTCAATGCAATTTTAAGGATCCTTAGGCCATTTTTTCTTATAATTTATTAATATTTTATAGGCTTCTATCACATCTTTAGAATTCTCTTCTGAATCAATAAGAGCACAAATATCACCTTCAGAGTATCTTCAAAATAGCCCTTTTAAAAGTCTTAATACAAGCATAAGGCAACCCTTATGCCTACCTGCATCCTTGTTTTAAAGTGTTCTGACATCGAAAAAAATAAAAAAATAAAGTATACTGACATCTTTAGTAAGTGTTTCCTAAAAATGAAAGCTGAGACAGTGTTTAATAAGAAAAGCAAGAAAATGCAAGTTTATGGAAGATCAAAACTGCCTGCAGTTAGATAATAACCTCTTACTGGGCATCACACTATCTCTAGTTCAAATTGTATTTGGAAAATATAACCTTTTCATAGAAAATGCATTCCTTGATAGACTTCATACTATTAATCACAGACTAATCTACATAAAGTAGCCTTATGTGGACCTGAGCAGCCCTAGACTGTATATGAATTTTATATGTACACGATCTTAGTAAACTTAGGTCTTTCCAACTTAAGCATTAAATGATGAAGCATATCATAAAAAGAGACAGAAGAAGTGAAACTGTCTTCTTTATTTTAGATATTATGCCCTGCTTACCATAATTTTATGTTAAAGAACTTGGGAGGTGAGAATATTTTATTGCATTTATTTTGATGTAAGAAACCACTGTGGTTAAAATAGTTCAAGTGGTTCTAATACCAGCATTAGAAATGAAAACCTTTATATTATACTTTGAACTAAAAAAATATGCCTATTCTTATTCTAGCCTGCACTGTGTGTAGGACATCTTGCTATACTAGGCTCATGGTTTGTTGAAAATTAGCCAATAACCCAATAAATCTTGTTTATTGAGATGTAATTGACACAACGTGTCAGTTTAGGTTTACAATGTGTGGATTTGATACATTTATATATTGCAATGTGATTGCCATTGCAGTGTTAGCTAACATCTCTCTCACCTCACAAAATTATCATTCCTTTTTCATGGTGAGAACAATTAAACTCTAGTCCCTTAACAGCTTTGAAGTTTATAAAATAGTATTGTTGAGTATAATCACTATGTTTATGCATTAGATCTCCAAAAATTATTAATCTATTGGTTGCAATAGAGTACTATCTCCCCAAGTCCCCCACCGCTAACCCCTGGTAACCACCATTCTACTCTCTGCATCTATGAGTTTACTTCTTTAGGTTCCACATATAATTTCAGAATTCTTTGAAGCAAAAGTTTACATGCAGTGTTTTCTCCCTGGAGGAGATGAGTTTACAGGAGCTCTGTCATAGAGGTTCAGTTGTAATGACAGTTTAATTTTAGTTATATGTTGTATTAGCAAGCTAAACCTCTAGTTCAGTCCATTCAACAACTTGTTGTTCACACTGACTTGCATTTCAATCTTCAGAGGCTGTAGCAGCGTTTTATGAATTTCCTACGTGGAATCACACAGAACCTCTGGGAGCAAATATGGAATTTATTATGGTATAGCTACAGTCAGTCAATAAATCCAGACTATGGCTCTAATAGATTCTGAAGGACCAGCTACGTCAGGCAGTGTCTTTACAGCTCATATATTTATTTCCTGGTCGACAAAATCAACATTTCTAAATTGCAGTCAGACTGCATAAAACATTCTTGTATCAAAAACTCAAGCTGCAACTGAAGAGACCTAATATGTTCAGCATACATAACCTGAATAAATTGGATCCTTTTAGAATCTCCCAATGTTAAAAAGAGTTAGTGCATAATATGAAACTTTTTTTGGACATAGTCCCCCGCATTTTGGGCAGTAGAGTAATAGAGCACATTGATTCATGTCATTTTCTGTAGCTTCTGAAGTTCTCATCAAGCTTATTGCTCACTAGAAATGTCTCCATGAATAAGATTAAATAAATATTATTAACATCTGAATATCTGTATGTTCAGATCAGTATGGTCATTATTTTTAGATTTGTTTAGTGTATTTCAAAAAAAAGATAAAATGGCATAAATAAAAGACTCAGGGGGAAAAAGATCTAATCTTTTATAGTGCCACAAAAATAATGAAATAAAAATATTAGCATCATAAATGGCTATACATATTAACAAAAATAATCATCTTACCATTTGATATTTTAGAAACCTGTGTTTTCCACTGTATATTATAATCAATAAAAAAGTCTTTCTCAGGTTGAATATACATACAAATATATACCGTTACTCTCCAGTGCTGATCATGTAGAAGAGATTTGTTTTTATAAAATTAAATATTTGAGTCTAAAATATATGAACACCCAAAATTGGGTGTGTGATCAATAATTTTGTTTTATTGTGTTACATAAAATCCTCTTAAACCATAACTAGTAGGAAGTGACATATATGAGGCAGTATATAAAAAATACCAAATAACAAATTTTAAAGTTATACAGGAGATATAATATTTAACAGACCATTGCAGGATCTTCTTTCTTCAGGAAAACCTCCATTCCTGCCTATAGTAGATGAATTTGAGTATTTCAACAACCTTTTGTGGTATAAATGGAGCTCTGTGCTTTAACCATTATGTACATGAATCTAACTTAGATTATTTAGACTAAATGTATTCCTACAATATTTTTATATATTTTTTTTATTATTTTTTTATTTATTTATTTTTTATTCCTACAATTTAATTACTAATATATAAAAGAAGGTAAATATACATATATATTAAGCATTTGAGCCTAGTCATTAACACATTGACTGTAGAAAAATACAACTGGGGTTCAATTTTGTTTCCCTACTCACAGTCTTTATAATCTTAGTAAATTACTTAGCTATCCCATGCCTCAGTTTCCTCATCTATCCTAATAAAAGGGTAACATGCTAATTAGACCAGGAGACCAGACATCTTCCTACCGTTAGACTTCTTTCTGGACAAAGCCACGGTGGTGGGGGCCAAGGCAGAGGTGGTTAGGGGCAATAAGGCCAGCAGGGGAGGGCAGTTGGGAGCCATCAGGCTGGCAGGGGAGTGGTTAGGTGGTGATCAAACCAGTAGGCAGGCAAGTGATTAGGAGCCAGCGGTCACGGATTGCGAGAGGGTGCAGGCCGAGCTGAGGGACCTCCCCACCCCCTTGTGCATGAATTTCATGCACCAGGCCTCTAGTATGTAGTATACACTGAATGGCCAGATTATTATGATCTCTGAATGCATAATAATCTGGCCACTCAGTGTATATATATATTAGAGGCCCGGTGCATGAATTCATGCATGAGTGGGGTCCGGCCAGCCTGGCCAGGGGGAGGGGACATGGGCATTTGCCGGCCTGCCTGCTGGTCAAACTCCTGGTCGAGGGGACAATTTGCATATTAGCCTTTTATTATATAGGATATACACAGAGTGGCCAGATTATTATGCGTTCAGAGATCATAATAATCTGGCCACTCCATGTAATTATACCCAACACAGATTTTTATGTAGATTAAGTGATTTATTTCTTCTAAAGTTTTGTATACAGTTTATAAATCTCAATATGTACACGGATATGTCATGTGTCTATTCTTCTTCCTGAAGGTAATCTAGTCTAGTGTCAAATATTTAGATCATGAGTTCTTGAGGCTTAGGTAATTTTTGTGTGGAATTCAGGGCTTCTATGAATTTTGGTTTGGGAAAAATACATCTTTGAAATCACCGAGATTTATATTTCATATTTAACTTTTGCATATATCTAGAAATACCATTTATAGTCATCATGATTGCAAAATCACAGTAGTTATTTTCAGTAGGAAAATATCAATGAGTGCCATTTTGCTGTCTACAGATACAAATGCATGTGTAAAAAAAACCAACTAGGCATCTATTGAGCTACTTTGAGCCTAGTAGTCATTTGTCAGCACTTTCATTCTGAGTTTTCCATTGCTGACTCAAAGGTGCTTTGCAGCATTGCTCAGACAATCATGTCTTGATCAGTATGTAAAAAAAAAAATAATTTATTGATTTTTTTTAGAGAGAGGAAGGAGGATGGATAGGGAGATAGAAACATCAATGATGAGAGAGAATCATTGATTGGCTGCCTCCTGTATGGCCCCTACTGGGGAATGAGCCCACAATAGGGGCATGTGCCCTGACCTGAAATTGAACCATGATGCTCAACTGAGCCATGCTGGCTAGGTTGTTGATTGGTATATAGAAGGAAGTAAATCAACAACCAGCCTAGAGTTTCATGTTAAGCAATTACAGTCTACACTGATCTGTCTTAATACATAAAATGTAACTTGCCTAAATTTTAATGTTTTCTTGATATTTACTGTGTTAATTGAGAAGCATATATATTACTATTTTACAATTTATAAAATATGTTAATAATTATTTCAATATATTTGCAATACTTGTTTTCTTATGTGCAATTTTTCCACTTTCTCTAGTTGCTTTCAAGATTTTTCTTATATTTGCCTTTGAGTATTTTGAGTTGGTAAATATAGCCATGATTTTCTTGGACTTCATCCTATTTGGCATTTTCTTAATCTTGAGTCAATTAACACTGTTCTCCAATTATAATATAAACACCTCTGGTAATTTGTAAGTAGTTAACATCAATCGTTTACACTCACATAAGATGTATAAAATATAAAAGTATTAGTATACTATTAGTTCACTAGGGAAACATACTAGAATAATAAATTCAATCGAGTCTGACAGGAATATGTAAATTAGTATTATAGATAATTGTTATAATGGTGGTTAATTATTTTCCCTGCATCAATAAATAGTTATAGTTCACATGTTTAACTCTCCAAGTCAATCTTAAATCCAGGTTAGTTACATCTTGCACTAATTATAAATGCTATTTTGGTTTGGCATTTTTCATTCCTTCAAATTAAAGCAATGGAAACTAAGAATCAAAGCATCTGATGTGTTGAAATTACTCTAAAGTGTGCACAGAGATTAAAATCACTAAAAGGCTTTACATTTTATGGGTACTCTACTGTGGGAGCACTTCGATAATTTTAAATTACTATTCACTATACAAAGCAATTTACATTTATTGGAAACAAAATCTGGAAAAGTTCAAATTCTGGGCAATGTCATACATACTGCTTGAAAATTACTAAGAGCATTTTAGTGTGTTCTATAAGCATCTCATTTACAGTTGATCAGAGCTTTGGCAAGGAATGATTAAAAAACACACACAAAAAAAACTTGGAAGTGCTACAGTCATCCCAACTTCAATCTAATTTAGAAAATGAAAGTTCTTTGATAAATAAATATGATACTGTTTAGCTCTTCAAATATTCATATTATAAATTTTAAATTATGGAAATATTTTTGTGGTCTTGTTTTCCAGAACTTTCACAATTTATTTTAGGAGAATCAGTGGAGTTCAACTGATTGTAATTGGTAATAATGACAAAGCAGGTTTCAGAGGAATTCTGATTCTATTAAAATTGTGCCACATGACAGGCTGGTATGGCTCAGTGGTTGAGCATCTATCCATGATCCAAGAGATTCCAGGTTCGATTCCTGGTCAGGGCACATGCCTGGATTCTACACTCAATCCCCAGTAGGGGGCATGCAGGAGGCAGGCGATCAATGATTTTTCTCTCATCATTGATGTTTCTTTTTGTCCCTGTCCCTTCCTCTCTAAAAATCAATAAAAACTTTAACAAATTTTTTTCCATAAAATGATTTTACAATATCTACTACATATATCAATATGTGCTACTGTAAGAAAGTACATCATTATGTAAGTATACTAATATTAATACAGGATGCATTCATTAGCGGCAAATACATTATTTCACTAAAGGATAAACTGGATACGAGAAATAAAAACGATATGATTTTGCAACTGTGACTATCTCTTAAGAACTGGTAGCCTTAAATATGCATCAAAAATTTCAGGGGAAATACAATCTGCAGAATGATGATGTTTGAAAACGTGAAATTAAGGGCATACTATCCCCTACTTCAATATGTATTTCCTCTTCCTGATGTAACTTCATGTTTACATACAAACAGCATGCTGCATAAAAGCAGTGGCTATTGCATTGTTTTGTCTACAGAGAGCTAATAAGTTCCATTTAAAAATGGACCTACCTATGCAAAATATAACCCTGAGCCTTAAAGAATGAGGATTTTCCTTATTTCACCTTAGTGAAGAAGTAGGCCCTTAAGCATTTTGTCAGTGTTTCAGGAGTGATGAATAAGCCGGCTTGAAGTACTCCATGCATGCATTTTAATGATTAAAAGTGACTATAATTCTCCCTAGCATACCTAAAGTTCCATAGGAACTGAACTCCTGAAACTGAACCTGCATTATCCGGTAGGCATCTTTATAAATGAATCTAAAAATGCTGTTCACAGCTTTTGCCTCCAGTGACATTCATCCTAATTGAATTGTAAATGAAGCAGCTTGGGTGTAAACTAACCTAAAGCTTTCTTCACTACTGAAAGGCAGGGAAAGCTTTAAATATATCCCCTTTCATTGCCAGTGAGGCTGAAATGACATTGAGAATTGTCCATTCAGAACTTCTCTTTTTATGGGATGAGCTTCATTTTAAATTGCCTATATCTTCAAGCAGTCACAGTGCCCTTGAGATAAAAGTAACATGAGAGTCAAATGCACAGATATCCTAAGTGAAAACACCAATAATGTGATCTATTTACAAAATAACATCCAGCAGTTTATTAAAATATGGGTAAGTAGCCACAGGTTGGACTAAATTTGAAAAATCTAAGTACATCTCAAAGGTTTCTGGAGACATCAAAATGTATCTTTATTTTTTTAATATATATATATTTTTTATCTTCACCATGGATATTTTTCCATGGTTTGTAGAGAGAGTGGAAGAGAGAGGGAAAGACAGAGAGAAACATCCATCGATGTGAGAGAAACACATCGATTGGTTGCCTCCTGCATGCGCCTTGACCAAGCCCAAGCCCGGGAGAAGCCTGCAACCGAGGTACATGCCCTTGACCAGAATCCAACCCAGGACCCTTGGGTCTGCAGACCGATGCCCTATTCACTGACCCAAACTGGCTAGGGCCAAAATTTATTTTGATTTTGATTTTTGATAATCAGTCTCATTTAAACACTTTATGAATATGTTAATCAAATTGATATCAGTTTAAGGATCGTTATGTTTCTAAAATACACATAAATCCATCTTGACATTATATACTTGTAATATAAAGAAAAAATGAATAAATGCTTTATGATTTAATGGCTAAGAAATAATTGTCAATATCACCCAAAAAGTAAAATATAGGCAATATATGAAATATTTACTGTAGTTTTTATAGAATAAAAGTATCACCATTGTTATATTTTAATAAACAGAAGACTTATTTGATGGACAAGGGAGCATAGTTTAAGAACCACAGGTTATCAATAGACAATTTATTCCTAGCAATTAAGGTTCCCTTGCTTGCCAAATTGTAACTATGTCTGAATAGAATTGGCTTTTACAATACTGTTAACACAGTCTAACATCATCTCATTTTGGCAAAGTCAGCAACTTGAAATAATGAAGATAATAAATATAAAGGTTTCAAAGGGTCAAAGTTAATAAATAAAATCCCATGCAATATAAGGAACAAGTAGGAGACTTAAGAAAATTAGAAAATCATTTGACTGACACTAGTGAAAATAGTACAAAACTTCTTCTGTTATATAGTAAGATCCTGGAAAAGGTACTATATATCTACTTTAAAATTATTTATGGACTAATGAGAAATTAAGGAAAAAACAATTGATACAACTGAGATAGAAGTGTTGTGGGCTAAGTTCTATCCTGCCAAAATGCATATGCTGAGGTCCTAACTCCTTGTGCTCAGTACAACACGCCCATCTTTCCATTAAAATTACATGGCATAATAAATGGCAAACAACAGAATTTGAAGAGACTGAGCAAGTATCAGAACCAGAGAAAGAAGAAATTGTAGGTTTAACAAACTGGGAACTGAACCAAAAACAACTAAGATTTCCTAATACACTAAAGACTTCATTGGAAAAGGTAGATAACATGCAAGAACAGATAGGCATGGCATGTAGACATATGGACTTCTAGAAAATATTCAAAACTAGATAATAGAGTTTAAATGCACTACACATAAACCTAAATCAATGCCTTGGATGGGAAAATTCCTTTAATGCCTCTATGAGTAAACTGGACATGGCTGAAGAAAAAAAAAAAAAATCTCGGAGTTTAAAACTTCCAAAAACTGAAAAGAGAAAAGATACTGGAAAAAATCCAGCGGGCCAATCACAAAAGGTGAAACTATACATAATAAGAATACCAGGAAAAGATCTGAAGGAATAGAAGAAATCTTTGGGAAATAATGACTATTTCCCCAAATTAATTCTGGACACTACACCATAAATGAAAAAGCTCAGAGAACACCAAGCAGAGTAAGTGTCAAATACACACACACGTAGGCAGATAATATTCAATCTTCAGAACAACGATGATAAAGAAAAATATATTTTAAAAAAAGCTAGAGCAGGCAGGGCAGTAGCATCTAGAGAGTAGCAAAGATAAGAATGGCATCTGACTTCTCAGAAACCACATGAGCAAGAGAATGAATTAAAATAGGTAAAGTGTTGGGAGAAAGAAAACCACCAACCTAAAGTTCTGTACTATGCAAAATTATCCTTCAAAATTGAAAAAGAAATATAAAGTTTCTCAGATAAACAAAAATTAAAGGAATTTGTTGCCAGTAGGACTGTTTTTCAAGAAATGTTTAAAAGTTCTTTAGAGAGATGCAAAATAGTAGAGGCCAGAAAGTGAAATCTACATAAAGGTTGAAAGAACACAGGAGGAATAAGTGAAGGTAAAATAAACGTATTTTTCTGATTCTTAGTTGAACGTAACAAATAAGAATTAATGGCTGAATACACATAAATATTAGAATTCATCTTTATGTAAAACAATGCCATTTTCTTGTTCTTATAGAGATGTTTAAAAAGATCATTTATTTTAAAGGTCTACAGTTTTCCTTTATTTTAAATTTATTATCTCTTTTAAATAACCCCTTATGACAAACATTGTTATTCTACTTTATTATTTAAGAAACAGAGTTTCAAAAACATCAACAGATATGCCTATATCATAAAACCAGGTGACCCAATATTTAAAAGCAGATCTGTGTATCTTCAAAAGAAATATAACAGGTTCTCTGAATGATAACTCTTGCTGGTCTATTGACAAGTTTTGAAAGAAAATTCACACAGTATAACAAGTAACAGTACAAAAACACAAATAAGGTTGAATGAAAGAAAATCAAATATCATAGCTTACACCTCTAAACTATTCTCTCTGATGTCTCCTTATGGAACAAAATACTCCTCTGATAATATTGAAACAATATGTAAATCGAGGAAACATTACAGAAGACATGGCATGTTTCAGAAACAAACACTGCATTGATCATGAAAAAGTCAATAAAAAGCCCTGATGACCAACTGTAATCCAGAGTAAGACATAAAAAATAAGGCTTATATAAAGTAATGATAAGCCTTATTAGACGTGGGCATGCCAAATTCAACTTACCAAAAAATGTACTCGATTTAATCACTTTTCTGTGAAGAGTGCTGATGAATCTAAACCTACAGACAGACATAATAGCTTTTTCAAAGTTTTCCTTTCCACATAGATTTGCTCTCTTATTTCTTGCATACCAAGTTCCTATAAATTTGTGAATCCATAGACTCTCAATTCTGATTAATTGGCATGTCTATCTCTGAGCCATATTATTTTGATTATCTGTCTTTATAGTAGATCAAGTCCCCTTCCCATCCCATCTCAATATTTTCTTGCTAATTATGGCTCCTTTAATAGTCTGTATAATGGTTCAATCTGCTTGTAAGTTTCAAGGGTAAGACCATTTTAAGGTATTTATTATAGTTATCTTGAATTTTTGTATTTATTGAATATATTGAAATTTATATGGTATCATTATTAAGTAAAGGCTTCATTTCTTATACAATTTTTAATTTTCCTCAATAAATGTTTACAATTAAGATTATCCTAACATTTATTAAGTATATGTCTATGTCCCTTAAAATATTTGTGTTGTTATACACTACAGAGACTTTAAAATGAGATTAAATTTTCTAATTGGCTCATGGTAAAAGCCCCACAAAAAGCAAACAAACAAACAAAAACTTAATTTTGCCTTATTTGCTCTTCAGTGCCTTTGAATTTTTCTTTTTTCATTTTAATTTATGTTTTTTTAAATTTCTTATCCAGCTTTTGTAGTTGTTTCAGTGGAAACATTGCTGTGACAATTCATAATAGCTAATGTGGAAGCGATATGTGTGGCTTAGAATCAATTATTTATTGCCTCTTTTTAAAAAGTTAAGGGAAATATACTTTTATTTCTTTAAAAACAAAGAAATATAATTGCATTCTTAATGCTTTATGTATGTGGATATTGTATTTTTTTTCTATTAGAATGAAGATTCTAAGAAAGAAAAACAAAACAAAACAAAAAAGTAGCTAAAAAAAACCAAAAACTTCTACTACACCAGCATTTGTTTTCCTTAGCGTTAAGCTGGTCTGATATGTTGAAAATATATTCAACAAAGTATAACAGCAGTTACTAATGTAAGAGTTATAACTCTCTAAATCTAAGAAGAAATATATTTCAGTGGCAGTGGCTGCTAATCCTCAGCGAGATCTGTTTTCCTTTTCTTGAGCACACAGTCCAGTTAGATTTCCCACCCCTCTTGCAGGCTGGGAAATCAATGTCCAAGAATTTTAGCCAAAAGAATGTAAGCAGAAGGAATATATGATCACTAAATAGCACCCACTGTGTTCATGTGGAAGGCATCTTGGAGACTGACTAAGTGATGACAATACAATAAGGAGCAGGGGCCCAGTTGTTACTATGCATAAAAGAGCTCCTTGACCAGCATTGGGATGTAACATGAGCCAGAAATAAACTTTTATTGGGTCAAGACACTGATTTGAGAATGCTCTGTTACAATGCTTAGCATAGTCTGACTTTTAAGCTATGTATACAATAAATACTAAATATTTTAAACATATATAGATATTAATATTATTCTATACTTATAATTGTTGGCCAGTCCACCAAATTATTATGCATCAATCATTCTAAGCAAAATAGCAATGTGTCAAAACAGTAAGTTGAATTAAAAATATATTAACAAATATTTATTAAATATTTAATATAATAGATGCTAAACAAAACACTAAAAAATGAGCATGGAGAAATAAAAAATATATACTAGTTGGAAAAATACTATTTTAATTGAATACATAGAACCACAAGTGACTTTAGGAGTCATAAATATTAAAAATTATTTTCTTAGAAACAAATACAAATATATAAACAATCTGCTTAAATAAATTAAATATTTAAAAACTATTTTAGTTATCTATTTCAAAATATATAAGCAGTAAAACAGATTTTTTAAGTTGATTCCATCATTTTATTTGAAAAAATATAAATGTTATGCCTTTTTTTGGTTATTTTTAGTATGAGAAGACATTTAAAATGCTGTGATTATAACAGTCTTATTTTTGAGATCACCACAATCAATGTCTCAACCTAAATACCTCTTTTCTTGGATTTATTTTCTGAGAACACTTATGGTTGAATTGAAAAAATTGGAACTGAGATTCTAATCAAAGTAGTATAACAAAAAGACATGAGTCATTTGGAATTTTAGAGCTGCATTTCCATCTCTGAATAGCTAGAACTAGTGGATTTTCTGATAGCATCCTACTTGTTAAGGTAAATTTCCACAAATATTTAGCTTCCATATTCATGGATTTCTCGAAATTATATATGCATTATTAAAATGTATATTGCAAAGAAACAGAATAGGAGAATTATGACTCAACAATACATTATTCAGTATTCAATGTGCAATCTTTGTGAAGTAGGTTTTAGTTTTCCATGTCATTGAAACCTTTCTCTTTGGGTGATTTACCAGTGTAGGCTTTGCTTGAAAACACAAAGGGATGTTAACAGCAAATATCCCTTCTTCCTTAAAGTGAAATCAAGTAAAAGTGAAACAGAGAAACAAGAGAATGTAATCAGGACTTAGAGAATTACCTATTACAAAAAAACCCCAAAACAAAACAGGAAAATACATTAAAAGGGGCGGGAGAAGCCCACCTGTAGACAGAACCCCTTTCAAGAAGACACTCTCTAAAACAGCTGTAAAGTTTAACTAGTTGCCATACCTTCTTGGGACAGACCTTGCTCAATGAGTGAGCAAAGCCATGATAACAATGTCCTTGCCTTTCCTGAGTGGCCCTCAGACAATAGTGTACAAATCAGTTGTTTAAGGACCTTGCCATTTCACCCAAGGCAGGACTCTGCTCAGGATTCTCCTTGCTGCTGGCAGACTGACAAGTCTGCACTGTGGTCAGAGGGCTGCCCCATATTCTTGGGTCTGGCCTATTCCATTCATAGTATTACTCCTCAGATATACATTTTGTGTTCCTGTCTCTCAGCATTTACTCCCCAGAAAGAAAACAACCCACAACAAATAACATCTTTTGAATTAAGAGGAAAGAGAAAACCAAAACAATAAAGTTTAGTGCACAATTTCCTTTCAGAGATGAGTTTTAAAAGTTTTAAAGAATTATTGTTATCTTCTGACATAAAAAATAAGTGTCGAAAAATTTGGCTAGGTATGCATTGCAGTTATGTATGTATAAATTTTAATAATACTAAATGGATAAAAACAACACTAAAATTCCTAATGCCTGATGAGTCTTGTTGTAGCTTACCATCCTGGTGTTGAGATTTTATTTTTTTATATCTTTTTAACATTGTATATGCATTGACACTTTTCAATCACAAACTAAGTAAAATGGTGTACAAAAATTAGATTATTGCTATAAATTTCCACTCCAGATGGACTAGATGTGCAGGAAAAGACATATGCCCAAGTAAGACTAGAGAATTTTGATGTTAAAATTATATTAATACATAGATAAAATAAGCAATTTACACTTCATAATTCCACAATTTGTGGAAAAGCTCTTCCATAAAGCAAAATATTTCTTAATCTTATTATAAGGCATAAGTCAAATTTATTAGCCAGTGTCTCCTTTACAGAGGCACACACAAAAAAAGACCAAAAAAAAAAAAAAAAAAGACAAACTGATGTCTAATGAGGCCCAGGGAAAATGAGTCTTGGAACATAGTTAGCTTAAAAACACAGTATCGTAAGTCCCAGAGTGCAATGCCATAGTCAGCTGCCTAATGCTTCTCATGGCACTAATCAATTCATAATGATAATATTTAGATGTCATCACTCTTTTCTGACTAGCTGTTTAAAGAATATCTATCAAATTAGATATTAGTTGTGTAAAAAAAGGTGGGAATATCAGAGAAGCATTTTCAGTAGTTGCACTGGAAATAAAATTATATTATATCACCCAGTGCCACATGGTGTTTTCACTATACTACTGTAAAACTTCAATAGCAGAGAAATAGACTCAAGGAATTAGTATTGATTCTTGGATACAAGCATCGCGTTGTTGTCATGACAATGGACCACAGCTACAACTGTGTTCTCATACAAATGAGACAGCAAAGCTCCTCACATCACACCACAAGCACAGCAGCTCACTCTGCGTACATCCAAAGCCATCAGAGAAGGACGCAGTCAATAAAAGCTTTCTATCTTGTCTGTATGCCAATTGCAAAGTGGATAGGACTAGAAAACTGGCCAAAGTGTTTGTCAGCCCATAAGACCTGTGCACAAATTGTCAGATTGCTACATTTATCTTGAGCCATCTGCATGGAATTCTGTCCTGTTCTTTTTTTTTAACTCTTTATTGTTTAAAGTATTACATATGGTTCCTTTTTCCCCCATTGACCCATCCCCACTGGTTCCCACCCCCCACCCAGCACATGCTCTCACCGCCCCCTACTGACTACTGTGTCCATGGGTTATGCTTAGATGAATGCATACAAGTCCTTTGGCTGTCCTGTTCTTTTTTGTTCCTCACTCCAGAAATCAAAAGAGTTTATCCCAAGAGGTTGTTTAAAACCATGTGAGCTAAATCAATGTGATTCTACTATAGGAATAATCATTTATTGAATACGTTTTAACAGAAAATGATGTTTGCACCAAAATACTATAAACAAGATAATTCATATTTATCAAGTTATACATACAAATAAATAAGAGGACAACTGTTCTCATTGATTGGTTTTGTAAACTTTCTCATATAGGTGTGTCCAAGTACTTTCGATTATTAGCAGATGCAAAATCACTATCTTAAATGAATGCAAATATTGTTTGCTGTTTTTAATGAGATATACATTGACATGTCTGATAAAATAATAACCCAAATCAAAGGAGCTTATTTTAAAAAAATTAAATATATTTTTAAACCTGAAGTTAGAGGTTTGCTTCCCCAATATCTCTGACTACTAACTGTCCTAAGAATTCCATCTCTGACCAGGAAAACATTTTAGAAGTCTCTGTTAACACAAGTTGATTTTTGGGTGAAGTGAAAATGATGTTATTTAGCTTGTCAATAAAAGCAAATAAACACTTTGGCAGAAAATAACGCTGTGCTGAAAACTGTGAGTGACATTGCTGCTATTGGAAATAAAATAATATTAAATCTGATTTTACTTGTGTGTCAACTGTGTTTCTATATTTATATCACAATATATTTTTTCTAAGCCAATTTAAAATACTTTGGATTTCATTTTATTGGAACTTCCTTATTTTTCACACTTCTAGTATCATCCAAAGAAACATAATTCAGTTGGAAGTTGGAGAATGCATTTTAAAATGATAGTTTCAAATAAAAATATGTTGTGAATTTAGTTTGATTAAAGATAACTACCAAAATATCATGTTATTTGAATTGTTGTATGATAAAAATTTTAAATTATATAGTGGAATTAAAGAGCTATTTGATAAGATAGTAGGTAATTGTTTAAATATTTGTTTTCTCACTGAAGCTAAGATTAAATAAATTTTTGTTATCTGTTTTGTTATCTGATTAAGTATGAATAAATTTCATGAAATTTCCATTTATTTTAAAGGTTGTACCCATATCTTCTTCATTTTTCTGTCTAATTAATGGAGTAAAAAATATCTTATATATTTTTAAAACTAAATATTTTGTGCTTCTGAATATTTCAAATGTCATAAAAATAAAATTTTGCTTTTTTTTTAAACACCTCAACTTATGTTTATAAAATAGAAAGCCGGCAAGGAAGACAAAGAAAAATAAAAATTACCATGTATTCAAGTCTCACATATTAGCAAAGTCTTTTGAGATAAAGTAATTTGATTTTTACAGACATGACCTGATGAACACTGAAATGAGTAAAAAAAAAAAAAAAAAAGGAAACAAATAGGTTTGCTACATAACATTTTAACACAAATGTTTTCTCTGTTGTCAGAAAAGAATAGAGTTCTTTATTTCCTAAAGACAATTTTTTTCTTAATTGTTTTCTTGCCAAATCTATATTGTGAAATACTTATTTCATTAGATGAAAGAGATTAATTATTGGACCATATGTATCTTGATGTCTTCACTAATGTAAGCATAAAATAATTTGTTTCTTTGAACACAGACAGTGAATCCTTCTATGGATTAAGTCAATTCTTCTTAGTATATTACTGTAACTTATTTCTAATTATGTGTACCTATTGATCATAAGGCAATAATTTAAGAAACAGTATAAAATGTCTTACTATATATGTTATAAACATTTTCAGACTTCATGGTTTAGCATTACAAAATAAATTTTTACTGAAAATATCACTTATTCTTATCAACCTTTTAACTAATTTCTATTACATAATTATGGTAAAATAATAGCTTTGAGAAGGGCATTGGGATAAGAAAAGATCACTGAGTTAATTTTCAGAACACCATGTGGAAAGTTCAAAGTAGGATTTCAATAGTTTTCAAGCTACAAGGAGATAAGGGAACCAATGGTATGGAGATTGAGAAAAAGTCTTGTAAGAAAAGTATCTTTGGTGAAGCACTGAGCTATGATTCCCAACTTATACCATCAGAGAGGGTGATCTAAGAAAGCACCTCTCCTCTTTCAGATTTAGTGTGAGGGGCTTCAAAGATGACCACTATATGTCTCCTATAATTGGGACATATGTATCCCCCAATTTCCATTTTGAACCTCCTTAGCTGAGGTTGGGAGGACACACTTTTGGAGTGGTATTTAATGCATAGCAGAATATAAGGGGTTTGTTAGAGGGGCTGGACCATGCACTTTTGTGAAAGCTAGTTAAACAGTCTATGAAATAAGTACTTCTGTTTCAAGATTACTTTGGGCTTGGACAGAAAGTGTATCAGAACAAACCATCTGTGGCAATCAAGGAAATCTTTGTCTCTCATGTCTCCTAATTTTTATGTAGGTGTGAGTGACCTATGTGTTACACTGGAAGGCCTTCCCTACAGAACTGCAAATGTGCCTAGCCCAGGATTTAAGTTGTGGAAGGAGGACATCTATTGGGAGCTAAAGGAGCTACAATTTGAGATTTGGCTCAAGCCAAAGAGGTGAGCTTTTATCTAGATCAGAGTCAACATAGTGAGCTATAACAATGTCTGGTCTTACTCTAACCTTCAGAGAACAATAATAGATGCTCTGTTTCACCTCATCCAAATGCCAAGAACATTTCTCTAGTAGTCAAGACTAACTCAAACCATATAGGGAGGGATATATTTGAAAATCTAATTTCGGTTAGTTAGGTTGATAGAGTACAAAGTCATCATAGGGCTGCACTAGAGAATAACTGAACTCCCTTTTTATGGTTGGTCAGAGCACATGCGTCTTAGAGTTTTATCACCTTTGTCAGTTGCTTTGGTTTTTAATACAAAATGCCTACTGCGAAGAGGAATTATAGAGCTAGAGTTAAATTTACCATACTCCATTCCCTAAAAGCAGATGATTCCATCTGAGCCATGTCCTACTTAAGAAATTATGGAAGTCTTTTGTAAAATGTAAATTGATATCTTAATTATGAGATTGGACACATGCAATTACCAAATTGATGCTATGTGTCTGAACCTCAATATGACCGTTACTATTTACACATTATTATTACCCGAGAGCAATGAAAAGTCACAGGGATGTCTTAATTTTTCATTAAGCTGCAGGGAAGTTATTGCTCTCTTGTGCAAAAATGTTTAAAGCAGTGTGAAGACAAAAATAAATTTCTTCATGATTATATTTCAGTAACAATTCACATTTAATACAAACATTCTATACTGTATCAACACTGAACAATGTTAACGTTGCATTTTCTAATATCACCATTTGCTACTTATATTTATGTTAGCAATTACCATTCTGGATTTCTAAAAAAAAATTAGAATGAATATAGAAAGTGAAAATTTAGAACATAATATATTGTTTCCCTTATTTTAACCACTTCTGTGCACACTGGACAGGTCAGTAGAGGGGCTTTCAAAAGCTACAGATTACTTGTTGCTGGCACAGATAATATTTAAAATTCCACCCTCTATTCTAAACCCCCTTAGCTGAGTTATTACCTTCTCTGCAAGCAGCAAATTGCAGATAATAACAACTATTCTTACATTAAAAAATGGTAACAAAATAGAGGTACTTTTCTAATACCTAGTTTATCAAGAATTGCTGGATATTTAAAAATATTATAAGTTAATTAAAGTACTGATAAAACATCTAAAGTTGTATGCAATTTAAAACACAGACATGTTTTATTTAGCACAGTGTAAAACATTTCCCCAATAAAGTTCTGAGGTTAGAACTGTTATTTTTGGCAATGAAAAGTGCTTCTGGAAAGAATTACTTGATAATGGAACCTGGAGAATTATATTGTAGAGATTAAACTAATTAGTAGAGCATGAAAAACCGGCAAAGTCTAAGACTGTCATATACCAGAT
This sequence comes from Cnephaeus nilssonii, assembly GCF_951640355.1. Classification (NCBI taxonomy): domain Eukaryota; kingdom Metazoa; phylum Chordata; class Mammalia; order Chiroptera; family Vespertilionidae; genus Cnephaeus; species Cnephaeus nilssonii. Next base: position 93,199,309 of record NC_137073.1, read on the forward strand.
TAGACTAAGGAGACATAACACTTAAATGTAATATGGCATTCTAGATAGCATCTTGGAACAGAAAAAGGACATTTGTGGAGAAAATAGTAAAATCTGGATTTCTGTAATCAGACTAAGTTGGTTTCTTTGTTATTGTGTGCCATGACAATGATGTTAACAGGAGAAAATGGGTGAAGCGAATATGAGAACTCTATATTATCTTTGCAACTTTCCTGTAAAACTATACTAAAATTAAAGGTTTATTTAGAACACTGTGCATATATACTGATGTTTACATATATATGATCATTAAAAAGATAAAATATATTCAGTTAAAGTTATAATTTGGACAGAGGTTTCTCACCATTATCTTTTAAAAATATTTTAGTCCATACAAATAGTCATTGTATTTGATTATCTTTATATACAGTATATAGTTTATCTTATAGAACATATAAGCAATATTATTTAAATCTAGACATTCTCTAATATGTCACTGAAAACTTACTTTGAATGAGGAAAATGCAGTCTGAACATTAGCTTGGACTGGTTTTCTTGTTTTAAATATAAAATTACTGGGGCTCTGCAATAGAAGGTAAAATTTGTGTGGCTTCTATGGCTGAATGCTTGCTTGCTCAAGCAAATCAAAGGCAATATATTCTGAGAAGCCTTTTGAGCACAGGAAGGATCAGCTCCCTTACAGGCACATACTAGTACAACTGTCAAACAATTCAACTTTCACACTGAATGATGTCAATTCAGTTCTATAATTCATTCAAGGATTTTTAACTGTCTTCAAGTAATAATTCACTATGGATACTATGAGCCCAAAAGCTACCTATCTGCACATCGTTTTCTACAGTAAATGCTGATTAATCAAACTCTAATAAGTAAACTCAGGACATGTCAGAACACATATTATAGATAGATGACAGATAGAAGATGATAGATAGGTAGATAGATAGATAGATAGATAGATAGATAGATAGATAGATGATAGATAGATAGATACAGCTATCTATAACAATAAAAGTGTAATATGCTAATTAGACTGGATAGCCGAAAGACCTTCCCAGACATCCATCCGCACATACTTCCGGACGACCTTCAGGACAAAGCAGGGGCTGTGAGGGCTGAGGCAACTGCCACATCTGCAATGGCCAAGCCCCTTGCATGAATTTCCTGCATCAGGCCTCTAGTAGATATATATTTTTAAACTTTAAGTTATATGTGAAAAAGAGGAGTTAAGGTTATCTGGAATTAAATTAAAAGTAGAAGGATGTGAGCTTTGCTGAAAGTTCAGAGTCCAGTGGTGGGGGAAAACCACTATCCAGGAAGAAATTATTGAATGACATACAATTTCCCCCCACTCGTATACATACTTGGTATGCTACTGGTCTGTGTTCCATCAAATACTTATACAGGCTGGTTAAATTGTACAACCAGCCCCCATACATCACATAATTTCCTTTCCAAATATCTTCTTTTTCTGAATGGCATTTGATGCAATGTTATTAGCAACAAAAGTAACCATTGTATCTTTCATAAAAAATTATCCAAGATATTCTTAGTCTTATCAGTCAGTGTATTGTTTAGGAATAGTTGTAATTTTGTAATGTTTCTGTATTTATCTAATTGTTATTACAATTGTGTAGCTAAGCAGGTTGTTTTCATTTTGCAGCAACATGGCATTAAGCTAAATTTTAGCCTACTGAGTAATCATACTCTATACATTTTAATTTTCTTCATATATCTTGTTTATATAACTTTGCCTTTTCAATCAATTTCTTCGCAGTTTCAATTTCTGTTACCTTGTTTTGTGTTTACATTTCTGCTTAGGAATAACCCTAGGCTCAGTGTGAATCTTTTTAAAGAGAAATGCTGGTTCTAATTAAGCTTAAACAATGTAAACTCTAGGGAGCTGACATTTCCCCTTTTGTGAAAAGATGTTTTCCACACAGTGGTTACAAGGCTTCTGTTTTCTAAATAAAGAAACCTATACAGCTTGATGGAATGGATGTTTATAAAAATAAAAAAATATATATATACAAACTGTCAATATTGTTCTTTTCATGTTTTACCTTTTGAATGGGAGTTTACAATTGTAAGGCTTTCTGAGCAGATTATAACCAACTTAAATATTGCTTCTTAAAGCAGAAGTACATTTTTGGAGTATAGGGTTGAAAGTTTTAAAGAATCATCTTTAATAAACTTTGGCCCTAGAGTTCGCATTACGTTAGCTAGCTAGCCTTAGAGTTAGAAGCCTGTTTAAAGATAGAAATCATGGCTCCAAAATAAATTAGCTTTTAACAGACCAACAAAAAATGGCTGGCCTTATAGCTGATTATTTTGTTTTTGTTTTGTTGTTGTTGTGTGTTATGGTGTATGTGTTTCTTCTGAGGTTAGTACTGATGAGCATGGCTAGATATTTTCTAGCCAAAAACGCCTCTGTTGACCTAACACTCTGATTGTAAAGCCAGACAAGACTTTTCACCAAAGACTTTGATGCTCTAAACCACTATTTCTTGATGTCAGAAAAAAGGATTAATTTCAGATTGATCATTTCTATTGTTGGGTCTTGCACAGAGATGGGGAAAATTCTCAGATATTCATCTTGTTAATCCACTGACTTTTTATCTTTAGGACATCTTTATTATTATGTTGATCATATAAATCCTTCTATGACATAGTCACTTAAAAATACTCAAAATTAATTCACTCTCCTAACTGAGGGATTTAAAATATGGTTTTAATATTTTATTAAAACTGCCTGCCATATATTTATGTCTGACACATTCATAATATAAAATAATAAAAGTACACCAATGTTAGCCATAAATATTACAAATTCCGGGGCACATCTGGAAAGTTGATTTTTTTAGGTCATTTTGTGTATGACTCTTAACAATCCACTTAAAATTTATTCATTGTAAATCAGAAATCATAACTCATGTGGATCAGATTGGTTGAAAAAGTGTTCATGGATGAAAGTATTCAGGCTGGTTCTAGTAAGATATTCTATGTATACTTACAAAAAAAAAAAGGAAAAAAAAGAGAAAAAGAGACTGATTTTTATCAGAATGAAAGAGTTTTAAAAAAAAATGGACACTACAAGAGATATTAAGTAAACTGCCTGATTAAGATAGGAGATAACAGACAAGAGTACTAACTAACCATAAAACTTTACGCAAATAGGCATTGCGTGAGAAGTTCACGAAGCTCACTACCTAGATACAGACCTCAGGCTCCTCTCAACCCTTCAGAATATATGTCAACATAAAAAGAATGTGAATATTAACTTCATCTAGATTCCTTCAGGCCAGGTGACATAATATCAAGAGTAATATTACACATTCTTTCCTGAGAAGCAGAGTATTTAACTACTATTCATGCTATATTCAATGTTAAATGTCAGGATTAGAGAGAAAACAAATAACACAAAAATGTGATTGGACAGGTATTTAATTTCTTTTTGGTGGTTTAATGTGATTTTATTTTACTTGCCCTTTTTCTTTCTTCTGCAGGAACACTCACAGAAATGAGTCCTAATGATGATTAGCAAGAATTCAGGGTGGGATTGTCAAAGTGGAAACCTTAGACCAGCGGTTCTCAACCTGTGGGTCGCAACCCCTTTGGGGGTCGAACGACCCTTTCACCATCAGAAAACACATATTTCCGATGGCCTTAGGAACCGAGACACCGCTCCTCTATGTCTCCAGGCAGGTCTGCCCAAATGCAGATACGCCCACATGCCAGTACCTGGCGTGATGACATCATCGCGCCAACCCCATCACATACACCCCGTACAAATACAGGTGTATGTGACGGGGTTGGCGCCATAATGTACTTATGCAGACCAGTCACGCATGTGTAGAGAGCAGCTACTGTGTAGCAAGCAGCTGCTATGTTGAAAGCAGCTACTCAGTTAAAAGCAGCTACTGTGTTGAAAGCAGCAGTATTGGAGGTAAAACGACACTTCATGAATTATAATTACTGGGTAAATGTAAAATCATGTACTGTAAAATCATCAACTACTGCCAAAAAAAAAAAAAAAAAAATCTGTACCATAGGAACTTAATCTGGATGCTGATCAGGTCTTTTTATATTCAGCTGTGGTTGATGTGAATACTGCCCCCTTGTGATAGTAACAGGTATGTAAAAAAACAACACAGAATGGTAAATCATAGGAAACTTTAATGAACTGTATTGACTGAACTATGCCATGTATCATCTTTTGTATTATTAAAGCTATTGTTACATATTATTTTCATTAGCAAACCATCCCATGACAGTGGATCGTGTAGAGAAGAACGTTAAGAAAATATAGTGAGGATTTTTTACAGTATGGTTTTACCTCAATAATTACAGCAGGAATTGAGAAACCGCAATGTGTTATTTGTTGTGAAGTTCTATCAGCCAAATCTATGAAGCTGAACAAACTAAAACGCCATTTTGATAGCAAGCATCCGAGCTTTGCTGGCAAGGATACCAACTATTTTAGAAGCAAAGCTGATGGACTCAAGAAAGCCAGACTTGACACTGGTGGCAAGTACCACAAACAAAACGTAGCAGCCATTGAAGCTTCATATTTGGTGGCACTCAGAATCGCCAGAGCTATGAAACCTCACACCATTGCTGAGGATTTACTGTTGCCAGCGGCCAAAGACATTGTTCGAGTTATGATCGGAGAAGAATTTGTTATTAAATTGAGTGCAATTTCCTTATCTAACGACACTGTCTGCAGAAGAATAGATGACATGTCTGCTGATATTCTTGATCAGGTAATCCAGGAAATTAAACCTGCTCCACTTCCAATATTTAGTATCCAGCTTGATGAGTCTACAAACATTGCAAACCGTTTTACGTAAGGTATATTAATGATGGCGACTTTAAAGATGAGTTTCTCTTTTGCAAACCTCTTGAAATGACAACTACTGCACGTGATGTATTTGACACAGTTGGTTCATTTCTGAAAGAGCATAAGATCTCTTGGGAAAAGGTTTGTGGTGTTTGCACAGATGGTGCTCCAGCTATGCTAGGATTTCAATCTGGATTTCAACATTTGGTACTGAATGAGTCACCAAAAGTCATTGGAACTCACTGTATGATTCATTGGCAAATATTAGCAACAAAGATGCTGCCACAAGAGTTACAAGAAGTAATGAAAAGAGTCATAAGTTCTGTCAATTTTGTAAAGGCGAGCACTTTGAACAGTTGACTATTTTTGCAACTATGCAACGAGTTGGATGAGCCGAATAATGCTCTGCTATTTCACACTGAAGGGAGATGGTCGTCGAGAGGAAAAGTTTTAAAACGTGTTTTTGAGCTTTGTGATGAACACAAAACGTTTTTTTAAACAGAAAGCAAGACCACAGTTCAAAGCACTTTTCAGCGATAAAAGTGAACTGCAGAAAATAGCTTACTTGGTTGACATCTTTGCCATCTTGAATGAGTTAAATTTATCACTGCAAGGACCAAATGCAACATGCCTCGATTTGTCTGAAAAGATCCGATCATTGCAAATGAAACTACAGCTTTGGCAAAAAAAAAAAAAAAAAAAAAAAAGAAAATTGGATGAAAATAAAATTTACATGTTGCCTACCTTATCTGCTTTCTTTGAGGAACATGACATTGAACCAGACAAAAGGATTACGATGATAATTTCTGTGAAAGAACACTTGCACATGCTTGCAGACAAAATTTAATTGTACTTCCCAAATCTACCTGACACCCATTTGCATTTGCCAGAAGCCCATTCACAGTCAAAGTTGAAGATGTTCCTGAGACAGCACAAGAGGAGTTCATTGAACTTATTAACAGCGATGCAGCGAGAACTGATTTCTCTACAATGCCAGTTACAGAATTCTGGATCAAGTGTTTGCAATCATATCCTGTTCTGTCTGAGACTGTGTTGCGCCTTTTTCTTCCATTTCCAACAACATATCTTTGTGAAACAGGGTTTTCCAGCTTGTTGGTTATCAAGTCTAAATACAGAAGTAGACTTGCTGTGGAAGATGATCTTTGTTGTGCTCTTGCAAAGACTGCCCCGAGAATTTCTGATCTGGTGAGAAAGAAGCAATCTCAACCTTCGCACTGATGTTGGCTTTTTACGCATACTGTCGCAAAATGTAGCAATGTAGTTTACTGTTGTTATATGAAGACTGTTACCCATGCTACACCATGCTTCAAGACAAAATTTCACTTATTTGTAATTAGAAATAAATATTTCACAATATATAATTACATATTGTTTTTGTGATTAATCACTATGCTTTAATTATGTTCAATTTGTAACAATGAAAATATATCCTGCATATCAGATATTTACATTACGATTCATAACAGTAGCAAAATTACAGTTCTGAAGTAGCAACAAAAATACTTTTATGGTTGGGGGTCACCACAACATGAGGAACTGTATTAAAGGGTCGCGGCATTAGGAAGGTTGAGAACCACTGCCTTAGACACTATCTCTCCTAAGTTTTCTGATTTGTTCTTTCCTGCTAACAGTAATCTGTGTACAAGTTTTTGTGTTTTTTTTTCAGATTGCTATGCTGCCAAAAATTTTATATTGTTTCCTTATTGCTATATAACTCTTGTTAAACACTGTGTGATATAACTGGCCCCCAACATAGAGTAGTTCTTTAATCTTGGAATATGCAATACAAAACATCTTTTGTTCTCCCTTTTGGAGTTTAGCTACAACTCTGGAAAAACAGAAAGTATCTAATTTAGAGATGTACCAGCTCTATCTAACACATAGGAATAAACAGAGGGAAGCTGTCAATATGAGGAGACAAATAAACATGTCCCAAATGAAAGAACAGAACAAAATGCCAGAAGAACTGAACAACATGGAGACAAGCAATCTACTAGATGCAGAGTTCAAAACACTGGTTATAAGGATGCTCAATGAACTTAGATGAACTTAGTAAGAACTTCAAAAAGACATAGAAAACATAAAAACAGAACTAGAATACATATAAAAGATATAATCAGAAATGAAAAATACATTAACTGAAATGAAGAATATATTGCAGGGAATCAACAGTGGAATAGATGAAACAAGATAATAAAATCAGAGATTTGGAAGACAATAAAGGAGAAAATACCTAGTCAGAACCAAAAACTAAACAAAGGAATATATGGACTGTATCCATATCAAATGGGCAATGTGCATTTAAAATATTTCACTTGTCTAGATGATGAGGGAAAGAAAATCAAATGGAAATCATCATAAACATGCATAGTTTATAAGTTGAAAATAATCAAATGCAAACATGATTAAAACATTTATATTAACTTCAAATATTTTTCAAAATTATTAAAATAAACCAAAAGGACAATATTAATTATGTCTTAAATATTTATTTCTACATCTCATATAATGATTTTAAACAATGTGAAATGTGTCCTCTAAATATTTTATTTAAGTTTCTAATACAAAATATGACATTGTGACAGTTAAGCATTTTTAGAAATGTAATAGCTGATTTTCTCAACACAGCAATGCAACCAAAAATATTATCTTCTTGTAAAATAGAACTATACAGCATATTAGCCACTGCAGTCTGATGAATAACTGCCCCAAATAATTCATTTTCATATTTTTTTCAGAGGTAAACCTCTACTGTATCTCACAGTATAGAATCTTCTACCTAATGAAAGAGTAAGATGCTAATTGACCATACCTTCGTGACACCCACCAGCCAATCAGAAATGAGTATGCAAATTAACCCAACAAAAAATGGTGGGTTAATTTGCATATGCACGTGCCAAGCAGCCAAGATGGAGCTGGATGCTTGTGTCATCGCCATGGTGATGACGCAGGCATTACGCACCACCCCAGCTACTCAGGGTCTCTGGACATTGTGGGAAGGCAGAAAGGCGGATCCAGCCAGGATTCAAAAGGCAGCTCTAGCCAGAGCCGAAAGGTGGCTGCAGTCAGAGTGAAGGTGGTGCTGGGCCACTAGTCTATATATATAAAGAGCCAGGATCGTAACTTCCAAAACAACCGAAGTCTTGACTGAACACCAGGCTGAACATGCAGCAGGCTAGCGGGCTGAAATGCTAACCTCTCAGAGAGAGAGAGAGAGAGAGAGAGGTGGGGCTAATCAGCAGTGGCAGCGGCTGCTGGCAAGGCCTGGAGAGAGAAGTAGGGTGATCAGACCTTGCTTCTCTCTCCAGGTCTCACCAGCAACCAAGCCTCTTTCTCTCTCCCAGAGATCAGCAGTTCACCAGCAGCCGGGGGCAGCTGCTGATCAGCCCCGCCTCTATGATCAGGTCCAAAGATAGGCCCGGAGATGCTGACTGGCATAGAAACTGACCAATCAGAACCAAATTTGGGTGAATGTAAGGAGCCAATGGCTGCCTAGGAGGTGGAGCATTTGATACTGACTGGCATAGAAACCAACCAATCAGAACCAGCAGGCAGAGGGGTTGGGGCGATCAGGCAGGCAGACAGGCAAGTGGTTAGGAGCCAGTCATCCTGGATTGCAAGAGGGATGTCTTAGGGATCAGGCTTAAATTGGCAATTAGACTTCCCTCGAGGGTTCCCAGATTGGAGAGGTTGCAGGCTGGGCTGAGGAACCCCCCTCCGTGCACGAATTTTGTGCACCAGGCCTCTAGTCTATAATAATAAAAGGGTAATATGCTAATTAGACCCAACATCTTCCAGACCTTATTCCGGATGTCCTTCTTGAAGAAGCCAGGACTGGATGGAAGCCATTCTGGGTCCGGGTGCCTGCCAGCAGTCGGGGTAGGGAAGCCTGGGTCCTGGGTGCCTGAGGGAAGCCGGTGCTGGTAGCGGGGGGAAGGAAGGCCTACTCTTGCACAAATTTCTGTGCATCTGGCCTCTAGTATAAAATAAGCATTTGAAATACTAATAACGGTTTGATCTCTATGAACAATACTAGAGGCCCAGTGCATGAAATTCATGCATGGGTAGGGTCCCTAGTCCTGACTGGCGATCAGGGTCGATCTGTGGGGCAACCGGCAGGGTGATGGGGGGAGGGGACCCCTGCTGGCACCCGCCTTGGCTGGTCTGGGGCCTGCGGGCTGTGGGCAGCTCCTGCATTGAGCGTTTGCCCTCTGGTGGTCAGTGCACATCATAGCGACCGGCCATTCTGCCAGTTGTTCTGCAGTTGGGTTGATTTGCATATTAGGCTTTTATTATATAGGATAGTATCTTATAGATGAAACTAAAGTAGCCATATTCAGAAGAAAAGTAGTAAGAAGAAATTGCTTAATGTGCTCTTTCTCTATTAGGCATAGATCCAATTTAGAGTCCTTTCTTAGTTGTTGATGCCTAAAGCAACATTCCCATAAGGCATCACAGTTTCTACTACCCTTGGAAAGATAATGACTCAACTATGAATATTCAAGAGATACCAGAAGTCATTATAGATGTCCTTAATTAGTTTTATTTTTATGTCTGAACAAATTTTTGTTCATGCTTAGAGAATAAAATGGAAAATCTAGATGTAATTAATATATAGCATTCAAGATTCTATCATATTTTTGCTTTATAAATTTTTTATCAATCCAACTAACTACTAGACTGGTGAAAACTGTATTTGACAATAGAGAAATACCTGTACTTAAGAAGATATATGTTGCCCAGTCAGTGTGGCTCAGCATTTGAGAATTGTACCCAGGAACCAAGAGGTCTAAGTTCAATTTCCAGGATAGGGCACATGTCTGGGTTGGAGGCTTAATCCCCAGGAGGGGCTGTGCAGGATGCAGCCAATGGATGATGTTTCTTTCTCATCATTCCTTTTCTCTCCCTTCCCCTCTCTCTTTCAAAATCAATGAATATATATATATATATATATATATATATATATATATATATATATATATTTTTTTTTTTTTTAAAGAATATATATGTTGATGTTACCATTTGACAAACAATGGGTTTTTATTTCCAGGAGGCTTTACATTCACAGTGCATCTAGTTTCTTTTTTGCCTGACATATTTTTAAACTGACATAATATTTGATATTTTATTAAACATGATATTTTACTTATCTTCATTTAAAATACGGTGAGACACCTTATTTCCTTATTTAGTTTGTAGAAATTGCTACATATGCCTAATATACTTCTTTGCTCACCTGAACACAATAAATTAATATTGAAGTGAAAAATTGTCTTCATTAACTTCTACTGAATTATAGGAAACCTATGAAATTATAATTATGAAAACTTTGTGAAATCAAAAGCTGTGTTGATTTAGATTAAAATGCATATTTAAAAACAGCATGTATAAATATTTTAATGTATTATCCTCTCCTGTGCAGTGTTTGAATCTTTCATAAGTAACAGTAAAGTTTGATTAAATTAGAAGCATACAATTTTTTTGACATCTTTAAATGTATGGCATAATCTGCAGAATTCATGTTTCTCTTATAATAGTAATAAGGCATAACAGCTAGGTCACAATGCCAAGTAAAATTCCATTTACTTATTAAATGAAAAGGCAGTTATATTTAGTTTTCTATATTCTGCCCCTTGGTTTCTAAAGCTGTGTATTCCTAGTCAGATATGCATTTGTGGGTCTAGTAGGGGCACTTTGAGAAGATAGGTGTGGGTTGCTTAGGCAAAAGAACAAGAACAATAAAACCCCACATGTATCTCATTTTCCTGAAGTTAAAATATCAATCTAAAATTTTTCATTTTAATTCAAATGATATCTATAATAATAAAAGCATAACATGATAATTAGACCAGACAGCCAGATGACCTTCCGGACGTCCTTCCGGATGACCTTCCAGATGAAGCTGGGGCTACGAGGGCCAAGGCAAGCCACCGTGGCCACGAGGGCCAAGCCCCTTGCACGAATTTCGTGCATTGGGTCTCTAGTTATAAAATATTTTTAATTCCTGTCATGAACGATGAAACATAATGTGGAATCAGGGAATCCACAGTCACTAGTGGCCAAGATCTTCCCAAATCAGACAAAGGAAAGATCTATACTCCTGTCTTCTCCATCAATCTACTCAGTATAAATATGGGGATTAAAACATGCAGCTTATATTAAGGAACTTGTAGACCAAAGTGGCAAACTTAGAAGATAAAATATAATAGTGCTTCATGAGTAAACTCTGAACATCAAAAACCAGACAGCCCCAAACCTTTTGAACTGAGTACTTTGGACATGTTATTTAATCACCTTGACTGTATCTGTAAAATTGATGTGAGTTGTGCTTTTATTTAAAGTCTTCTCAGAGAAGTAATATGACAATGAAATAATTCATGTTATTTAGAACAGTATCTGATATGAGTAAAAGTCATTGACAGTGAGTAATTATTACTATTTACTTAGCTCAATGTAGTAAGCAAAGTACCACTGTAGGGTTTTAAAGTAAATCAGAATTGCACATGTTTTCAGAACTATCATTTTTAGTTGATGTACCCATATTCATGGGAGGTTGAAGTGAACTTATCAGTTGGAGTAATGAGGACACCAGTAAATTCATTCAAAAAGGGGAAAAAAAATGAGATTTACTTGGTATTTCAAAGTTGTAAAACTTATTTCACTTTCTTCTAACTTACTTAGAAAAGCTATGTAGACCCTTGGAAGATATCCCAGGCTACAAAATTCAATATTTTAAAACATTTTAAATAAGTAAAAATTGCAAATAATTTACAAGTTTATAGCACAAATAGAAAAAAAGGTTCATTTCAAAATATAACTTTATTATTACAATAAAAAATATTTCCTAAATGTCCAATATGTAGAAAAATGGAGATTGAAATAAAAGCATAATTTTTTAATATTCTTGTCTAAAATATATGGGTCTGTGTGCCTATAAGTTTGATATTTTACTAACATTTTATATGAAAAGTAGATGTCCAATGAAATAATTGCACCATAATGCTCATTCTGTCTTAACACGAGAATTGCAAGAAGCACATTACTGTATGCTGAAACTAATTCTCCCTACAGAATTTGGGATTATTTTGCCTCTATAGCACCTCACTCAACATTTGAAACTTTTTCTTAGCAAAACCCTATTTCTTTTCAAATATGTATCTGTGTCATTTAAAATATTCATGTGCGTTTATGTTTAAATATATACTTATATAAACACTAGAGGCCTGGTGCATGAAAATTCATGCACTGGAGGGGGGTCCCTTAGCCCGGCTTGCCCCCTCTCACAGTCCAGGAGCCCTCAGGGGCGGAAGGAGACCCAGCGATCAGGGGAAGGCAATGCCCCATCACACCTCTGCTGCTGCCACTGCTGGCAGCGCAAGCCTCAGCCAGCCCTGGTTACCTGAGCCTTGGGCAGCCCTGGGTGGCTGGACAGCTGACATCTGAGGCTTGCCTATGCCTCAGGCCAGCCCTGAGTGGCTTGAGGGCTGAGGAGACTGGGGGACTTGGAGGCAGGTGTGTGGAACAGCTGGGCCCGCCTGGGGTGGGCCTGGCCTTGCTTCATGACTGTCACCCCAGTATATATATATATATATATATATTTTTTTTTTCACCTGAAACTGGCACCATCCTACTTACTTCTCAATATTCAAAATTAAATTCTTGAGAAAATGTCATTTATACCTGCTGCTTCCATTTCTTACAGAGCCCATCAGTTTAACATCAGGAATTTATGATGACTAATCAGCAAGTGTGTTAAATCCCACAACATTTCTTACCTATTTCCTTTTTCAGCGGCTCCAATAGAACCTGACTCAATTATTTAGAATTCAGTATTTAAGAAGCTGATTTTGGCACACAACCACCTTGAACTTAATCTCTGTGTAATCTTAAATATGTTGCACAACATCTGTGAGACACACGTTTTTCATCATTAAGAAAAAAAATGAATACCACATACAGACATTTTAAGGAATAATGAGATTGTTCCAGACTCTTGAAAATAGCAAATGCTTACTAAATTGAAGCCATTATTATTACTGTAGTTAGAATTTTTCCTTTGCCTTTTCTGATACTATTTTTTCATATAACTCTTCTTTTAATTTGTAGTTTTCTCAGAACTACTTTTATTCCTATTACACTGTATCTGTGCTAGATATTTTCCTGTGACCTTTCCAGATTCACTCTTGAGTATTCCCAAGTCAGCTCTGTGGCCTGGAGCTCTGACTTTAATTGACAGCTTTAACAGTCTCTCCCTGGCACTGTGGCTATTAACTGGGTTTAGATAGGTTGGGGTACTTCCTCTGGCCCCTCCTTGCAGGATCAGTATATATTAACTGTGTTCCTCTACCAAAAATGATAGCTTTATGAGTAGACTTATTCTAAAGAAACTTCTTTCTCTTTCTCTTCAGGTCTACGGTAGTAGCATTCCCTGATGTTACTGTCCCAGGGATTATATTACTACCTAGAGTTTTTATAACCCTCCCCACACATCTGAAATAGCTACTTCCTTAAGCAATTATCAGTTACCTATTTGAATGTGCTAATGGTTCCAACAAGAACTCTGAATCAATACCAGAGTCCAACAGAAAACTACACCTCCATAGGTTGTATTGGATCAGGCACTGGGAAGTGTCATTTGTCATCTGCTGGCCGGCTACTTTCATGCCTAGATTCATCATTGCCTGCAGTAAAGGAGGATGTTGAGTGTTAGAATCACTTTTTTTGTAGAAAAATAAATTAAAAGGCTTATTTAGACAGAGGAAAATGTTGAAATAGGACTATAATAATGTTCTTAGTTACTTCCTAACAAATCCTTCAAAGGGCCTGGTTGTTATACCCTTCACCAGTTGTTAGTTGGAAAAGTGGTCACCACCTTTACTGGAAAGATCATCTATAGGCAGTGACGAAGGGGTATAAAGCCTACATGAGGCTGCATTCTTAAACTTAATGGAAAATATAGGAATTGGAGTAGTAGCCAGCTTTTACGTTTATCCAACAATGACAAAGAACTTTCATAACAAGTAACAGCACCAAACTAGTTCTCACACTGTTTTGACCATCGGAGATCTGAAGATGGCTGTTTAATAATGGGGTCTGTATAAATAAAATGGATAGACAGCCTATTAGGATCCCATTTGATATACATAATCAGAACACTTCTATGGCTGGAGAGGCAGAAATCTAACAGGACATCAAGCATTAGATGTAAATTGACCTATCCAATCAATAAAACAGAACATGTAGACAGCCTTGAATTATAAAAGAGAACTGGAAAATATATAACCAAGCTTTGAGACAACTAAACTGCATGATCAAGGGCTCAGATCAGTGGTTTTCAGGTAATGTTCAACATCCAGTTTCCCAGCTGGAGGTAAACAGATGCCCTGGTTGATATATCTTCTGGTTTCCATAAAATAACACTGCCAAGTTGGTCATTAGTTATAGATAGAAAGACATGTATATAATTGGCTCATTGGAGCCTGTGCAAGACAGCTCCAGCATACGACTGGATCAGACTCGTGATACATGATGAAACTGGTCTCTTAGTAGTTCCCCATTACTAATTAACAGAAGCCTGGCTTACAGATTGATGAAATGTTCAGTAATCAAGTAGATCAGTGTTGGCCAACCATGGCCCCTGGACTAAATCTGCCACACCATCTGTGTGTGTAAATTAAGTTTTATTGGAACATCGCCACATTTGTTTGTTTATGTATTCTCTGTGGCTGCTTTTGTGCATAGAATCACAGAGATGGGTTGTTATAATAGAGATCATATGGACTGCAAATGTGTAAAATATTTAGTATCTTGATGGAAACGGTTTGCTAATCCCCAAAGTAAGTTAAAACGAAATTGTTTCAGATTTTAGGTGCCACCCAGCCTTTTTTTAAAAGTATAATTTTATTGATTTCAGAGAGAGAAAGGGAAGGGAGAGGGAGAGAAAGATAGAAACATCAATGATGAGAGAGAATCGTTGATCGGCTGCCTCTTGCATTCCCCCTACTGGGGATTGAGCCCACAACCTGGGCATGTGCCCTGACCAGGAATCAAACTGTGACCCCCTGGTACATGGGTCAACACTCAACCACTGAGTCACACCTACCAGGATCACCCAGCCTTTTTGACCTTGCCACCTCAGACTTGGTAGAAGGGTTTCTGGACAAACTTGTCATAATGGCAGAAATGGAGCTATGCATGGGTTCACCAAGATCCACCTGAGTGTTCTATTCAGTTTCCCTAAAACACTGGAAAACTCTTCCCCCCTCATATAACACTATTCCTAGAGGGCCCAGAAAACAGATGGATTATGTTGGATGCATTCCATCACAGACAGAGCAACTATCTGTCCTCCGAAAACAGACACATTACTTTAGATGTAGATTTGCTTCCGTCTCCTTGTCTCTTCTATTGTCACCATTTGGGAATTACAGAATATCACAAAAGTCTCCTTACCCTTTGCACTCGGATGTCGAGTGTGACTCGACGCGGTTAGCAGTAGAATAAAGGAATCGAAAAAAGCAAGCGAGTGCAAAGGGTTAATGGAGAAAGTAGTGGAGCAATGGACTCATGCTTATGAGTTTAATTTTTTCTAGTACTCTACCACCCCAAAGCAGCTGGCTTGACAGAAGAGAAAGCGCTACTGAAGTTTCTGTGATAGTTCAGTTGAAAAACATCTTGGAGCTTTAGTTGTATGCCTCAAATCAAAGGCAAATGTATGTTGTTATATCCCCACTGTCAGATGCACAGGTGTAAACTATGGGGTGAATCTGAGAGTGGACCTCCTCATATGTCTCCAAATAATCCACTGAGTAAACGTTTGCTTCCACTCCCCATAATCAGGTTCAAGGGGTGTGAAGTTCTTAATTACAAAGAGAGAAATACATCTATTGGCACATATATACTTTGTTTTTTTCATTCAAATTGGAAGTTAAGGCCATTATCTAGCTTTAAACAACAGAAAGAAATTTGTTTAGCACAGTGATAGATCCTAATTTCCAAGGGCTGTGTTGCTCTTATGTAATAACTAGTAGCCCTGCGCACGAATCCGTGCACCAGTAGCTCGCCAGTAGCTCACTGCCACCCTCCAGTAGCTCTCTGCCTGCTGCCCCGCCCTCCTTTAGCTTCCCCCGTCCCCTCTCCCCCCGCCCCCTTCATAGCTTGCTGCCCTCCCCCCTCCTGTAGCTCTCTGCTGCCTGCCTGTAGCTCCCTGCTCCACTCTCCTGCTCATCCATGATCTGGTCTTTACTCGGTTGGTTGTTACAACCATTTGCATATTACATCTTTATTATATAGGATAGTAAGGAAGACCAAGTTTGAAAACTAGATTATTCAGTGAGTTACCTAAGAGTCACTACTAGTCCAATAGTCCTGTGCCACTATCCAACAAATACAGTGCACTGGGGATTCAGATCTCACAGAAAATAAAGGATTAAATCATCCTTTGAAGTATGCCATTGTGTTAAGGTGCTCATAGAATTTAAGGAAAAATGAAAACAAAGGCAGTTATTACCAATTTAGACTCTGTGTCCATATACAAATGCAGAAACTGAAAATAGCTCTATTTAATTTTAACATTTTTCCCTCTTTTGCCCCTAAGGCTTACTAGTATATGAATGTCAATGGTGATTAACATTTTAAAGCTGAAGAAGTATGATAGAATTGATAGTACAAAGCAACATTATAATAGTTGATATGACTCTGTATGTGCTCTATGATGGATAAAAATGTTTTGCCTGGACACAGCACAACAATGGATTCTCTTATATCAGATTTTTTCCAATGGAATATTCACAATGCTGCTCCACATTTTGTTTCTCCAAGCTACTCAGCATTCAGTAAAGCTAACTGTTCTGGTCTTCTCAATAGCTCCTTTGTCCTCTGGCTCCCAGGTGAGGTTGCCCAATAGATTCTTGGCAGGAGATAAGAAAGTTGGAGAAGAATAAAATTGGGATAAACATGCCTACTGCCCTCTGTGTGTGAGATCACCATGCATTGGGAAACCCAATTTTATAAGATTTCCGGACTGTTATAAATTTTCCCTCAACTAAATAAAGCTGTTAACAGGACTATAGTTCTGCTGTTTTCTCAGTTCCCTTTAGTTATACAAGAAATATCAAAGGTCTAGGATAATAAATAAATAAATAAATAAATAAATAAATAAATAAATAATAATTTAACATAAATTGTGCAGCTATACTCTGTTTCAGATGCTATGGAAATCCTTATGGTGGCTGCCATTGAATTAACTGTCCTATTTCCTGCCATCATTGATCTGACCAGCTAATGAACAAGAGGGCAGTTAAACAACTCACTATCATGCTTTGCAAGGAGTTGATGGCCTAAAATAACAATGGGGTCTAGGGACCTAGCTATGAAGTCACTGTAATAGTCCCAGTAAGAATTGATGTGTAGAAAAGACAAGTATACTTGCTACTATTGGCATTGCTTGATAATATCCCAGCAAGTGCAGTAAGATTAAAGGTGATAAATATTGAAAATGAGACAGAATTATTATTTTTCTGGTGGTATATTTGGCTGCTTGCTATACCCAAGAGATTTAACTAAGAAAATATTAAAATGGAATTCACTAGGGAAGTCAGTTACTATCCGAATAACTTTCCTTTTTATGAAAAGAAAATAATACAGTCAAAATATATTATACACCATAGCTAAGATGAATATAATAGAGAGAGAGAGAGAAAGAGAGGGAGAGACTGCTCTGGACTGGTGAGGAGGTCTGGTTAAGGCTACAAGCGCTTAAAGAAACATCTATGGTCTGCACACTCTGGTCTTGCTTAGGAAAAACAGAAGTGAAGATATTGTATATTTCACTTTACAGTGCATGTAATGTGACAATCAACTTCACTAAATGGAGAAAAATAAAATCTGTTTTGATTAGAAGATTTTCCAGTATATATAATGAATTCTCAAATGGTTTCATAAATGTAATCAACTGTAGGGGATTGGTTCCAGGAACCACTGAAGAAACTAAATCCATGGATCCTCAAGCTCCTTAATTGGTCTTCCACATCCAAGAGTTCCATACCCATGGATTTCATCCTGAAGTTGGTTGAATCCACTGATGCAGAACCCTGGACACAAAGATTGATTGTAATCACATTTATATTAAAATTTTAATAAAAGCTCTAACCTGGATCAATCACTTTCCAGAGTATGTGGACTTTGGAGTTACATCAGTCTAGGTTAATTGAGCTATTTTCCCTTGGGCATTAGGCTAAATTCTTTGATCCAGTCTCCTGCATGCATGGTCTAATATTCTCTTGTAGTAATTAAGGGGTGTAATGAGATCACATATATAAATATCTATTATAGTGTTAGGAACTCAGAAAGTACTTTCTAAAAGTTGATTTGTAATTTGCCTGTTCCTTTTTAGGCTCTGTGGATGAGAGACCTAACTGTCCACCAAAGCCTGTAATCCACCGCCCCCCGCTCCGCAGAGCTGTCACGAGGATGTAGTTGCCTAGCCAGGGACTACATTCCCCAGACCCTCTTGCAGCCAGGTGATGCCATATTAATCGTTCTTGCCACTGGTATAGAGTCATAAGTATTGTGCCTTTTCTGGACAGAAATGCTAAAAACCAGTATTCTGAACTTCCAGTTTCAGCTCCGACATCCATAGCTTGGAAGGTGTCACTCCTGGACTTACAACAAGGAAAAAGATGAGCAAACTGAAATCAATGTCTTTTCATGGATTTATCAGAGTAGTTATGTCACAGGGCACATTGGGACCCCAAAATCCAGGGAGACAGGTGAATATAGAAAATCACAACCAGAATATACTTCTAACATCAGAAGATGCTGCAGCCACAGACTATCATGAAGACTTGCACAGTAACTGATAAATTGCTAGAGTGGGGTGTAGACTATTATGAGAATGAGAAACTCTAGAGTCCACAGGCTTACAGATCTCCAATCGTCCATGGGTTTAGCTCCAGGAACCCCACCAGGTTCTCAAGCTAAATCGCCAAGAAAAATCCTCACATTTCTGGCAGGTTGTTGGGAAAAGTAACTATTTTGAAATTGCTCTGAATGTTTTCAATTTAAAAGGCCTACTTAGCAAGGAAAAAATACTTTACCAAAGTCTTGTCTGAATTGGTGAAAGATAAATTATCCAACTTCACCTCTAACCTTTCTGTCAAACATAAGGTGTGGTCAGCTAGTGTTAAGATAATTTTGAAGCATTGGTACAAAGGCCCCCTAAAATCCTGTGATGTAATCATAAGATTACACATCTTACCTCACTACCAAATAGACAGGGTTCCAGGTGAATAATGGTAATTGAAACTGAAAGAGCCTCAAGCACTGACCTTATTTTAGGAGGAAGTCTTAGGGGATCCGGAGACAGCAAGGGAGACAAACACAGAATGTGAGAGGAATGTTGAGGCCTCAGGCACCTACAGCTACAATAAACATTAGTGCACGCTTATTCCTCAGGCTATACGTCTTTTTTACCTAAGTAGCTATTACCAAATACATCATGTCTGACTTTCAACATAAATTTACAAGGCATGCTAAAAGACAAGAAAATGAAGTCTGAAGAGATAAGGAAATCATCAAACCCAGCTATATGTATGATAAATATTTTGGAATTATGGGATAGGAAATTTAAGATAATTTAGGACGCTAATAGAAAAAGTAAGTAAAGAGCAGGTAAGAACACAAAATGGGGGGACAATTTCACAAAACACATCCTATATAATAAAAGGGTAATACTTAAATTGACCCTAACGGTGGAACGACTGCTCGACCAGTCACTATGAGGTGCACTGACCACCTCTCAGTCCCTTTCCCTGGCCGGCATGAAGAATAATAAAGCCATTTGGAAAGCAGCTTGGCAGTATTTAGTATAATATTTATAAAGACTATATTATAGGTACAGATTGTATGGATAAAGATGTAAATATATAGATATAGACATAGACAGACATAGACATAACAGATAGAAATATGACAAAGTATATAGGCTTACCATATGATCCATCAATTATTCCCCTTTGCATTTACCAATTGATTTTAATCGATGTCCACACAATAACCTACATGTGAATATTTTATGGCTGTTTATTCATAATTTACAAAAACTAGAAGCACTCAAGATGTCCTTTAGTAGATAAATGGATAAACAACCCATGGTGCATCCAAGCAATAGAATATTTTTTCAGTGATATGAAGAACTGATTTATGAAGTCACAGAAAGTCATGGATGAACTTCAAATATATATTGCGAGGTGAAAGAAGCCAATCTGAAAAGGCTACATAGTGTATTATTCCAATAATACTCCATAGTGTATTATTCCATAGTGTATTATATGACAGCTGGAAAAGGCAAAACTATAAAGGCAGTAAAAATATCAGTGGCTGCCAAGGGTTCATGGAAGACAGGAGGGTTGAATATTTGGAGCACAGGACATTTTTTGGGTGGTGAAACTATTCTGTATGATAATGTAATTGTGTATAAATTATACTACATGTTTGTCAAAACTCCTAGACTCTTTCTGCATGAAGGTTTAACCTTAATGAACACAAATTTTAAAAAAAGTCATTTATGGAGTTAGACAACCTCACAAAACAAAGCAGACTCTCACAAAATGATCTGACTGTATTACAATTATATAAAACAATCTCCTAAAGAGAGTGGGGAGGAGGGGAGAGAAGGTACCAACCTGCAGACCCAAGAAACTTTAGAAAATAATGGATTCTGTAAGTCTGAAGGCATAATCATACTACATAATCACGGCACTTTTGTTGACAAAGCTATTTCTCATGAGGGTGCAGATTAACAGGTCTAATACTGCTATACATATGTACTGAAATTGAACAGTTAAATAAATATATAGGAGCCAGGTTCCTCACTGCTGGCATGGAACTTCACAGAGAAGAGGAGATCCACGTGGTAAGAGAATAGAATGAATAGATCAGTATGAACTAATTTTAGCTTAATTAGACACAGATAGAAGTATTTTTATGCCATGAGAAACTCATTTTTTATTTGTTCCAGCAGCTAGAATCATCTACGATACACAATTTGATGATGACCACTTCAATATGCTGAGCTTCTTATATGCATCGTTTTAGATTACAAGCAGTAAAAGGTAGGGAGATAACTGATAACTGGGTAAATAAATCTGGATATAAAGGATAAAAATATAAATTTGAGATTTGATCTTTCAAAGAATAAAATTGAGCCAGTTTTATAAGTAATCACTGTGTTAGTTGTTAGGGATATAGTGATGAGTAAAAGGAAGAATCTGCTCTTACCACTAGTATAGCAATGTAATCTCTAGGAACAAGAAGAATGTGGAAAGAGAGCAAGGGGGTGGGGGTTGGGAGGGGAGAGGAAAATGAAGAAAGAAGTGGGATGTTAGAAAAAAAGAACAAGGGTCCTGGGGGAAATCTTATCATGAATAATTATAGAGGAGGAAACATAAAAGTAAAATCTGGTTGTTTTTCACGTTATTTGTTCTTGAAATTTCCTATGCCTATTTAATGCAAAGGCAATGATATCCTAAAGTGGAAAGAATCTAAACAATATCAAGAAATATTTAAATATGTATTTCCTTAGGATTTTTACTACATGTAAACACATCTATAACTTCCAGAAGGAAGACAAATCTTGAATGGTAGTGTATTAGGGAAAAAGACCAGAGAGAAAGAGAGAGAGAGAGAGAGAGAGAGAGAGAGAATGATTCATCTTTAATTTACTTATATGCGTCTCTCATAACATAGGCTTTTAGTATCTGTATTCCAGTAGTCAAATAGTGAAGAGCCTACTATAAAGAATATGACGTTTTTCAAAGTCATTTTAAGTAGATGTATTTGAGGGAAAGAAAATAGAAGTCATTTTTACACAGTTGTGTTTTTTTTTCTGCTTATAGGAAATGATATTTCTCTAATTAGAGCTATATTTCATATTGGGTGAACATGGAAAACAATTTGCCTGTAATATTCAATTAACTGATAAAGGTTAGTTTAAGGCAGTAACTTAAGTAACTCACCAACTTAGATAATCAGATTGTGACCATAAATAAATTGAAAATGAAGTAGCATATGTTAGTGTATGAAGAAAACTTTGAGATGCAATAGAATCATTATGTGGAAAATTAACTTTAACTCCCCTCCCCCCACAATTGCTTTGTTGTTTTTTTTTGTTTTTTATGGCAAGTTTCACTACATAGGAAAGGGGGTATGGTTATAAAGACAATTTTTATACATTCTTTATTTTATTTAATCTAAAGAAATGGAAATCCTTAAATTAAATGAAATTATTCATGGAGTTGTTAAATGAAACATTAAAATGCTACTTAAAATTCCATTTCTTAGGAACTTGTTTTAAGAAAGAGAAAATCACTGAGTGTTTTGTTTTTTCACCTTAATTGCTTTTACGAGCCCTAATACAGACTGCATCTGAATAAATCCAGTTCAATTTTCAAGAAAAAAGAGAAGAATGACCTTACACAATCAAGAAAATGAATAATTTAAAAAATTTATAAGCTAAAATATGACAGTAATTTTCTCAAGCAGTCGGGCACATTGCCCTTTTATATTACTGGGCCCAATGAATTATGAATGTTGGCTGAATCAAAAGCCTGAGGGTGACAACAGAGCCAAGTTTTGTCATTTGCACTTTAGACAATGTGTATTACTCTAGCTGGATTTCCAAATCTCACCATTTTCTCTGGCTGCTAAGGAAACACAGGAGGAATATTTCGGGGGTGGGGAAGAGGAAATACTAATTGCTAACCATGATAATAACTCTAAATCATGCAGACGCATAAGTCGTTTGAACTATGTGAGCAGCCAAGCTCAGCAAACTCCCACTGTCCTAACCTACCCAAACATATAAAAGCAAAAAAAAATCAAAATGAAAAGGCAGTTTTCAAGTGCATACATCCCAGCTGCAGGAATTAGGAGTGGGAAGAACAGGTGTTCTGAGAGATTCTACAGAGCTTCTGTTGCTAGGGAGACCACTTTCATCAGTTCAGAAAGGCTGATAACCTCAACGTTTGCTGCCAAATTGGTATCAACAAAGGTTGAGACCTTTATAAGCATGCATACACTAATGAAAAGGACATGGATAGTTTAAAAATAACTCAAGGATAAGGTTGCATTGAGAGAAACCTGGCAAAATATTTGTATTTTAAACAAGAATAGCAGCATTATTGCTAAATAATTTGAAGCTGACTAATCTGAACACATAATTTCAAAGTGAAAGTGTAAAAATAGAAAAAGTTAATATATGTCCATGATCTCATTGGAAACAATGTTAATGAAACTAATAACATATTAGTCACTACATAGTAAGCTCAAATTATATTTTAATATGAGGCTAATTATGCAAAACAGAAAACTGAGCACTATATGAGTTTACTAGACACTAATACAAAGTAATTATGGGTAAGTAAGCTGTGTATGAATGATGTGATATAACTTATTATATGGGGCAAAATATTAATACTGAATATGTCCCACCTAAATATTTCTGCAAATAATTGGTTTATAAAAGTATTATAGTCATCTTTGTTGAACTTTTAAACTATTTCTTTTTTTTCATAGTATTTTCATAGTAGTATTGTTTATTTATTTATTTAAAATAAAAAATACAGTGTTGACATTATTGCAGAACCACTGAATAACAAAGCATGTATCTAAGAAATAAGAATAAAAAGAAGTAGCAAGCAAGTATGAAAGAAAAATCTCTCTTCCTTTCCAGGTTTGATGAGTGCAATACTAGAAGTATTCAACTTATATTTAATATATAAGATCTTTCCATCTTTCATATTATTAAAATTATGACTCATAAGCTAACATTTAATAAAAATTGTATTTTTCAGTTAGGTTGTTTTTATGATTATTCTTTAAAAGTTTCACAGTGATCAAAGTAGAATTGCAAAATTACCTTTGAAATATTAAAATTTAGCATTTGGAGTCTAATAGCAAAGTATAATTATAACATGTAATACTTTCTTAAAAATCTGAAATTAACAAGTACATTTTGTCCATTCCATTATGTAAAAATAAAAAAGATGGAGGTAGAAAGAGACATAGCATTTTTCACTTTGTGATGTTTTCATCATAAAGCCATTTGTTTTAGAAATAGTTACATAATTTAGGCAAGGTTTGACAGAATTGGCACATCTGTAGATAATGGTACAATGATATTTATACTTTTCCATAAATGCATGTTTCTAGTTTCCATGTAAATTGAGTAATCATTAGAGCTGAATTTTATTTGTCTTCTTTTACTGGATTCAAATAATGTTATTTATAGGGTTGTTTTTATAATCTTTGATGACTCTGATTAACCATTTTATAAAATTTATAGCTCTCTGTTTATAAAGTCAACACATATTTCAAGATATACCTGCAATAAATCCTAGATTTTATTTAAATGCTCAAATGGAAATTAAACTCTACTGTTCCTTTATTTTGTTTAATTTTGGTTTTACTAGTTGTTAAAATAAAAATATTAATGTAAACTATTTCACAAAGTTGTTGTAAGAATTGAGTTATTACATGTACTTTGTATATGTTTAAGTGCCACATAACCGTTTTTAATGTAATTCAACCTTTGCAAAGGAAAGGGTTTCTGAGAGTATCTGGCATGTAGTAGACACTCAATAAAATGTGTTAATTGACTAAATTTAGAGTTTATCAATTGTTTCTATTCATATTGAATTTTAGAGTAGTAAATGTGAAATAGGAAGACCACATTATATACTAGTGCTAGTGATCTTCAAACTATTGAAGGTGCAACTCTGAATTTACACGAAGACTTTCCAAGCTATGTGTAGGCATGGATAGTCATAGAAAATGACTTTTCAAATAGCTCACTACAGTAACTATTCCACATCACAAAATTAAAATAAAATAGAAGTCTGCCTAAGGTGACTTGACATTTTTCTATTTACATTTTACACAAAGGTCTTCGTTCATTCTATTCCAATTAATACTACAGCCTTTCCCTTTTGTTTAAAAATACCCTTTGTGTTATAAAAAATACTGATGTTATAGTCCACCTTTGGTCATTAGGAAATCCTTCAGGTTGGCTCCTGGGTTCTTTCAATACTCCTCTTCTCCTTCTTTCCCCTTCCCCATCCTCCTCCTCCACTTCCTCCTCTCATTCTCTTTCTTCTTTCTAACTCTATTACTCTCTGGATCCAGGAGATGTTCTAGAAATCTTGTATTATGTCAGACCCCACTCTAGAATCAACTACCTCCAAAAGGAAGCCTGACCCAGCCAGTGTGGCTCAATGGTTGAGCGTCGACCTATGAACCAGGAGGTCACAGTTTGATTCCTAGTCAGGGCACATGTCAGGGTTGCAGGCTAGATCCCCAGTGTGAGGCAGGCAGGCGGTAGCCAATCAATGACTCTCTCTCATCTTTGATGTTTCTATCTCTCTGTCCCTCTCCATTCCTCTCTGAAATCAATAAAATATCTATATCTATATCTATATCTATATCTATATCTATATCTATATCTATATTTTAAACAGGAGCACTGGCATTCTTTTACTTAATACTGGTCCTCAGAAACCAATATAAAATGTCAACATTAGATGAAGCCAATTGAGGGATATCAGTGAACTCTTTATATTATTTTGCAATTTCTATAAGCCTAATATTATTTTAAAACAAAAGTTTCAAGATATCAATGCTGATTGTGAGAAACAATGATTCAGAACTTTGACCTACAGCAAGAGGATATTTGATGAACTTGCAACAACATACTAGAGCACAGTCACAAGGACATTGCTCCCTGGGAAAATGCACCTTTGACTTAGTCATTTGCTGTTAAGTAATATCTCAGACACTGTGAAACTACTTAATAACTTATAAATTATATAATAGAAAAATGTAACCTGAAATATTACAGTTTATTACACATTTACATTGAAAAGTTTTAGATCTATTAGCAAATTCACCTCAGCACTCCTTTGACTAATTGATAATCAAAGTACATTCCTCAACTTCTCCTTTGTACCAGCTTCACTATCATGCTGATTCTCTAATAAAGCAATCCAATAATTTTTGGCATGTGCTCATTCTACTTTTATATTTTATAAGATTCATCATTTTAACTTTTCCAAAATAAGATCTTAATACATTTTTATGGTGCAAAAAAATGGTCCTATTTTACTTTATTTTGCACATCTGTCCAATTTTAATAAATCTTCCATTAGTTAAAAAAAAATTAAACTCATGAAAAGTCTTATCTCTTCCTTTTTATACATATTTTGAATAAGGATAAAACTATCATTAAAATGAAAGATTTCTATCTTCATTGCTATGTTCCAAATTTAGATATATTCAGAGTCGGGCAATGTGAGTGTTGAAATTTTAAAATTATTTGTCTTTTCCATTCTCCAACTATTGTCAAAGGATGCAATGCATGCAATGGAGAGGTCTTTGTGAGGCAATAATAGCTGTATAAGAAATATTGAAGAAAATGTGATTTTATATCATACAGACTCAGTGTCATGTCTATCTATTGTAGCCAGAAAAATCATTCAAATTGTTTTAGCTACAAAGAAGGTATTGTATTGAAAATGAGTATTTATTTCAGTTTTAATTCAACAAACTATTTTACTTACCAAATTCTATGACAGTTTCTTGGTGTATAAAAATTATATCTATTTAAGATGCTGACATCTAGATAAAAATATATAAGATAATTTTAATGCAGTTTTATAAGTTTTAAGTGATGGAAATAAAGTACCTAAAGGAGAGGTAATTCATTCAAGTTGCTGCATGGTTTTTAATAGGTAACAGATGTAGATGTTTGTCATATGCAATACATTTAAATGAACTACCTATGTTCCTTTTCTTGTTTAATTAATCCTCAGTGTGAGTCAATTACTATTACCATTATTATTGCTATTTTGTAATATCCCTATTTTTGTAATGACACATATGAGGATTAGAAAGGCTCGGTGTGTTTTCCATTCTTCTACAACTTGTGACTGATAGATCACAGATTACAAAACAGCCATCTAAAAGAGTTTGTAGGAATGATACCTGATTCAAATCTGAAGTATGATTAGTAATTACTTAAGTGAGAGGAGTTGTTGGTCCTGTTGTTTGGGTGATAGTGATGCTGGAGGATGGGTAGTAAAATCAGCACATAATGGAATAAAAAAGTTATTTCAGGACATATGTGAAGACAATTATCACAGCATGTGCAGGAAAGTACATATGTTTTTATTTGAACATGATGGTACTGTAAAAAGATCAACTTAGAAAGTTGGGTAGTGATGAAGTAAGGCAGGCAATCATGTACTAATCATATCAGAAAAGGTTCCTATATGAATTCTAAGAAGCTTGATATTTTCCTGAGTAATAAAGGAACTAACTGAAGTGCTTGAAAGAAAGATAGTGGAGCAGTCATATTATTATTAACAGTTCATATGGAGGACAGATATTAAATTTACTGAGCTATAATTTACACCCAATGAAATGTACCAGAATTTATGCACTTGCATAATTAACTTATTCACCCTAGATGTTCCCTCATCCCCCTTTGAAAGCAAACTTACCCACCTTCAGCCCCAGACAATGAATGATTTATAGCAGCCAAAAATTGAAAGCAATGCAAATATTCATCATCAGGAAACTAGATAAACAAATTGTTGTATATGTATGCAACACTTTTTTTTAAGCAATAAAAAGGAATCAAACATGATGCATACAGCAACACCGAAGACTCAAGAACTTTATGTTGCATGAAAGAAGCCAAGCACCAAGCACAAGAAAGCACATTTACATGAAATTCCCAAACATCAAAAGTAATTATAAAAAATAGGTCTATAAGCAGGCAAGGCTGCTTAAGGTAAGGGAATTGTTTAGATGGTTTGATAAGAAAAGTCTTAATTATGGAGATGACAAAATTTTTGATAAATTTGGGATATTCAATTTCCTGGACTTAGATATTACAACTGGAACTAAAAACCCTTGCACTGGAAATCAAGATATTTGAAATTCAGGTTTTAATTTTGGTTTGACTAAAGTGAAGCTGTAAACACTTTAGAAAGTTATTGTATTATACTGAGATTCAGAATCCTGTAACAAGAGTTTAACGTAACTTTTCTCATTGAGCTTTAGCAATAATGAAATGGCATGACATATATTAAAGTACTTATTAGAGTTCCTGGCTCATAGTAAATTGATTTCTAGTAAGGAGTAGGTAGATATTATTTCACTATTATATATATATATATATATATATATATATATATATATATTATATATATATATATATATATTTTTTTTTTTTCTTACCTTTCCAAGAGCACATCCACTCAGTGTTTATGGACCTTGAGAACTGGTGACCCTTCCGTACCCAATCTCTGTTGGGCTGGGTGCTGATATCGTGGGAGACGCAGGGGGCCAGTCACACGTGCCTGGGATCAAAGAGGCAGGGGCAGGTCTTCAGGCAGCTCGTGGCCCTCCCGCTGACTGACAAAGTGGTTGCCCAGGGCACATCTCTCATAGTCCCGCCGACTGTCCCGTTCTCCACGGACAAACGTTCAGACCATCCCCGCCGCTGCCGTCGTGGGCAGCTTGGACATCACCATCTCCTTGGCATTGGCGCTCAGTATCTTCTTGTTGACGCGTAACAGCAGGTAACCGATGTGGTTGTAGGTGGGCTTGTCCTTGCCCATCACCCACCCAGCGTCATAAATGGCGGCTACCGTGCCCAAAGAGCTTGATCATGGTCCCATGAAGGCACCCGGGACTCCTCTCAGAGCGCCACCACCATTAGCCTGGCGATGCTGCTGGCGCGCCTGTCGCTCACACGTCTGGGAGCTTGGGCTTCAAGGCCTGGGAATGCCTACAATCCTGGGTCTGTAGGAGTTCCTGCATCTTGCAGAGGCTCGGGGAGTCCCAGAGAGAGAAATCCGATGCTCCCACTCACTCGAGCCCTGGTCTCTCCCAGACTGTTCACCAAGTCCTTTTGTTTTCTGTAGCGAAGACACCGGCAGCTCTTTCCTGAAGGGGCTGGTGACACCGACGGGGACGTTGGCCAGCTGTGTCCGCTGGCTCAGGTCACGGTGCGTGCTGAGGACAGCGTGTGGGGGGCACAGACTGCACGTCTGTGAAGAGGTCCTGCCTCTTGGTCTGGAGCTTGTGGCTGTCGGAGATGAGGAGCAGGTGGGACCACAAGAAGCCAACTACCGTCAACGAGCAGAATTACGCGGTTCACAGGCTCAGAGGGCGAACCGGCCCAGAACCTCTGCCAAGTCGTACCTCTGCGGGTGAGCCACGGCTCTCCAGACAGCGCCCGGGGCTGTCAGGATGCACAGCCCGGCACACAGGCACTTGTTGCGGAATCCATTGCCTAAGGGGCTGGGCCCACGAGGGGCGCGAGCACAGGACCAGGCACCACTGCACCGCGAGGCCCTGCATGATGGCCAGGAAGGAGCCGGCGGCGTGTCCGGCCCAGTGCGCATCCCTGGGAAGTCCCGATGGATCAGGTGCGGATGAAGGTGGTCTTGCCCGACGGTACTGGGCAACGAGGAGCAGCTGGGGCTGAAGGCCGAAGTCTACATCCTCCGGCCCCTTGAGTGCGCCTGCAGGGGCCGCGGCCTCCGAGCTGAAAGCTGCCGCAGGCCCTCAGCCACCATCTGCAGCAGGCCTCCTTCTTGCAGCGGGCATCCTTGCTGACCAGTGAACATGCTGCCCGAGACAGGGCCGGCTCCTGCTGAGCGGACCCCAGGCTGAGAGCCGAAAGAGGACAGAGGGCGCAAAGCCAAACCCTCTGCATCTGCCTGCCGCCTTTAAGCAGGCCTGGGGGCGGGGAGCGGCCTGCACGGTGCATAGGCGGTGCCCTCTGCAAAGCCAGACAATTTGCGAGCACAGCATTGTTTTTATGTGTTTGTTTTGTTGTTTTTAAATAGGGGGTTGCAGGATTTCCATTAAAAGAACAAGATGAATGATCTGCATGATTTTGGAACATATACCATTTTGGTGCCTACTGTATGAGATCAAGGGAAGGTGTTTTCATCAACTTAGATGGTAGGAGTTAGGGGTTTCTATAGAGATAATTAAAAAACAACCTGCACTAAAGTAAAACTGTGGAGTTACTAAAGAATAAGAAAAATATTATCACTAACTTTTCAAAGACTTGATTTGTGAAGATGTTATTCAAAATGTAAGAACCTAACTAGGTGAGATTACCCAAAGAACCAGTTAAGAACTAGGTAAGGAAAGTACACCTGTGTATATGAGATGACTGATGATTGACTGCATCTGTTTCTTAATTTATCCTACCTTACCCTGGTTTGGTTGCTTTTTCAAAGCATTTATCTTAGAAAAGGAAGGTGCGATGATGTATTGGCCCAGACTCAGACCAAAATTGCCTTTACTGCTTCATCAGATGGTCTGTCTGTGTTGGGTAGACATTACAGGGGGACTTAAAAATGTTCAAGTTTAGTTAAATATCAATAGTGGACAATTTCATAGTAAAGGATCAAATAGTTTGATTGTTCCCTTATATTTCTAATTAATTTATTCCGATGCCCGATTCAGAAACTTATCAAATAGAATCAACTATTTATAAATTTTGCTCTCATTTATAATTTTTTTCTTTGTTTTCCTACCAGGGAATGTACTAAAGCTATGAAATAATAGATGTTTAATTTTAATATATATTAAAATTTTATAGCACATAATGGGATTCTTCTTATGTATTTTTACATTTCCCAGGAAAACTAGGTGGTATTATTTTTACTGTACCTATAAATAGCTTATGAACATTCAAGGAATCATTAAAAGAAAAAAGTATTTATTTCCTACTACCCCTAATAGCTTTTTATAAAAAAGTAATCAAATGAAAATTTACAGTCCAATGGGAGTTTGATACAAAATTGAATGCACAACACTATCAATCACATAAAAATAAAAATAATATGAATGCTACTTTATGACAATTTGATTGCACTGATAGTGTTTGTAAATAAAACTGTTGTTTTAAAGGCCCAGAAATGACATTTATGTATTGTAAGGTGAATATATTTTAAACCAACCCTCAGAACATGAAGAATTATCTTAAATCAGAACTTTTTTTGATGACAGAAATGTTCTATAACTCTAGATTGTCTAATATGATAGTCACTAGTTACAGGTGACTATTAAACACTTGAAATGTGATTATCATGACTGAGAGATTGGCTTTTAAATTTCAACTACATAACATTCAGATGTAAATAGTTTTATGTCGCTAGTGACTATTATATTGGACAGAATAGTCATAGATTGATAATGGGAGTTATTTCTACATTGAATAATTATCCACAGCAGGGCTAATGAAGTAGGATATTTCATTTGACACAAAATCAATGATCTGTTCCCTCTCTGAACTTAAACACTGTGGGGGTATTTCTCTCTTTTCCATGTCCATCTCCATCAGGGAAAAGGAAACAGTCCGGTTGCTGAGTGGAGGAGCTGGGGATTAAGAAATGAAAGAAAGAAAGAGACCAAGAGGCAGAAATCTTACCTAATAATAGACAAACATGTAAATTGACCATACCTCCGCTACACCACCAGCCAATCAGGAGTGATATGCAAATTAACCCAACAAAGATGGTGGTTAATTTGCATACACAGGCACCGAGTGACAGGGCGGGATGCTGGCGTCATTGCCATGGTGACGACGCAGGCATTCTGCCCCACCCCCAGTCTCTCAGGGCCTCTGGGCAGCATGAGAAGGCGGGGCCAGAGCGGAAAGCGGCGGCTCCTGGAGCAGAAAGGGGCTGGGCCAGAGTGGAAAGGCGGTACCGGCAGCCAAGGAAATGAAAGCCCATTCTAGCACGAATCTTCGTGCATCGGGCTTCTAGTAGATTTATAAAGCTGGGAGCTGGGTGGGCGCCATTCTCTCTGATGGAGAGGCAGCAAGCACCTGAGCCACACAGCAGGTTTATTTTATATCCCAAAAATCTAGGAAGTAACACCAAAACTTAGGTTCAAAGGAGCTTATTTGCATTCTTTTTTTTTAAATTTCTTTATTGATTAAGCTATCACATATTTGTCATCATCCCCTCATTCCCATCCCACACCCCTCCCCACGCATGCCCCTACCCCCCTGTTGTCCTTAACCACTGGTTAGGCTCATATGCATGCACACAAGTCCTTTGGTTGATCTCTCCCCTTTACCTCCACCCTCCCCTACCCTCCCTCTGAGGCCCGACAGTCTGATCCATGCCTCCTTGTTTCTGGGTCTGTTCTTGTTCATCAATCTATGTTGTTCATTATTTCCCCTAGATGAGTGAGATCATGTGCTATTAGAAATATACTTATAAGAACCGAAAATGAGACAAGCAATAATGGTTATGCTGACAGGCAAATGAATCAGTCTGTAGTGAGTTTCTTTCTGGGCCAACAGTTCTTTTGAGACCCAATTTGAATGTCATACAGTGTACATGTCAGCAATGACATTTCAGTTCTGGATGGTGGACAAATGGTGGTAATGCAGGTCTGACTCTCTCTGGTTTGGTCCTGGGCAACCTGTAGTGATGCACAGCTGCTAACTGCTAGTATGGCAAGGCGACGTTGGCGTCTTCCATCTCTGCATTCTTAACTAGGCCCTAGCATTACTGGATTTACAT
This sequence comes from Cnephaeus nilssonii, assembly GCF_951640355.1. NCBI lineage: Eukaryota > Metazoa > Chordata > Mammalia > Chiroptera > Vespertilionidae > Cnephaeus > Cnephaeus nilssonii. Next base: position 93,231,787 of record NC_137073.1, read on the forward strand.
ATCTAGACCCGCCCCTGCTGACACCTGGACAAAGGTAAGTCAGAACTGACCACACCCCCCGCCTTCTTGCGGGGGTGGGGTGTAACCCAGACAGGACTCTGCCAATGCCTGGGGCTCAGCTGACAATTTAAAGAATGTCCATGTGCCTTCCCAGACGGCCCTCTACAAAACACCTAAGAAAAAGTTTGCACATATTTTACTACAATTTATAAACATAAGTTGTTTAAATGATATGATGAGAAATTTTCATTTCTGAGAATGGTATTAAAAATTAAAATAACCTGCATTAACAAAGTCTAGCAATTTTAACTCAGAACTGAACTCCAACCCTACTATCATTTTATCTTATCTTGACTTTGTTCCTAGAGATTCTTGCTCCAGAATTTGAGGCCAGAAACCAGTAAATAAAATTTTGTGTTTGTTTCAGGGAAATCTTATAAACCAATATAGGGTAAGATAATTGTATCATGTGGACAATTAGCTCTCCTAAAAGGAAAAAAAAATATTATCTAGGGAAAAATATTTGATTATCACACGAGTTTACTTATTAAGATAGTCTTCTGTCTGTGCCTACACTCCTAAACTTTTAAGCCCAAAATGTTTCTACTCCCAATTAGCTTCTTACATTGAAGACTTGTTCTAAACCATGTTGGATCCAGGCCCTAAAAATTCTATAAATATTTTCCCCTTCATCCCCATTCTGAGATTCACTAAGATTATATCAAAGCAGTGTTCTTCATACCTGCATTGGTCTAAAAGTTACTTTGTTTGACTGCTAAGTTTTCTAGTAACTTTTCGGGGAGTCAGCATTGCACAGATAGCTTGATAGAAACTCCTTAGTAAATAACACTTTGTTCTTTCTTGAAAGGAATGGACAGAAGTTAATAAAGGCCCATATCCAAAGTTATTCACCTTTTGTTTGACTCTCCCCTGTAAAAGAAGAGTACTAATAGTGCCAATAGCACATGGTTGTTATAAGATTTGAAGTAACTGAATCATAAGATTAACTTTATTTCCTCTCATATAAGCCCTCAAGAGACATTGATCATTTTTTAATATTTATCCCCCAAAAGTGTCTCATGAAATTTTAATATTTTCCCAAATGGAGTGGAAAATATTACTAAATGTTCCGATGGAGCAGGTTTTATATATTTATATTAGTATATTATGTAGTTGTATAATACATAATATAATAGTACAATAATTATATTAACATAACATAAACTCAAAGTTAATTAGAGCCTTTCTATTCCTGATAAACTTTCCTAGGAAAGTTTTTGATTCCTAAGAAATGCTCTATTTAATTTTGAGTTTCAGCCATGTCCTCCATTCCAAATAACCAGAAACTATGCATTTGTGATTTTAGACTCTGGCCTAGTGCATAGTAATGTCCCCCAGGAAACTCATGGAGGAGGTTTGATGGGAATAATACCGGATTGCACATGGCACTCCGATGCCATAATAGCTGCACTCTCCTGTTCAGTAAAATTATTACATGCACCAGCTGTTACGGTGTTCTTGTATTAGAGAAAAATTATTACTGGACAATACCACATTCAGCTAGCTACATATGGAGTTTATTGGTAAAACATTGAAAATAATTGGGGAAATTGTGGAACTAACATGTTAAAGACTGGAACTGATTATCTAGAATGACAAATGAGAGTGCATTTCAATTAACATTTGCCAATTATGGGAAATCCAAGTCCAACTTAATCGACACCTATATCAAATCCTTTAGGCCTATAAATTAGCTCCCTGGGACACATAATTCCAGGAAAGTTTAACAGAGGCATCTATAATTGATGTGTTAGCAGTCTCACAGTATGCCAAGGAGTGCATTTAGGTGTCAGTGGGCTACTTCAGCACTACTGGAGATGAACAAATTACTCAGCTGCAGATCCTATGGAGTTTCACAAAAGAGTCTATTTTAGGTTTTTATATATTTTGAGAGAAGATTTGTGCAGAATGTATGAGATTAAGGAGTTGTACAGATAATGGAACAGATTTTATAATGCAAAAAACTCCATCACTTATTCAACTATTTTTGTCTATCTATACAAGCTCTTTATCACCATAGAAACTCATAACATTATGAAATCATTTTATGCTTAGTGATTGCCCACATAATAACATGTGTTAACAGCAGAGTCTGACTCTACTTGATATTGTTAGTGCAACAAAATATTTAACTTTCAGGAATATGTAGACTCTAGTTTGGATGTAATCATAGAACACAATGTAAATTAAATGTAAGTTACTATGGGAAGGTAAGTGAACCCACAAAATAAATATCTCTAAAATTCATGCAGACCTGGCCGGTGTGGCTCAGTTGGTTGAGTGTTGTTCCATGCACTAAAAGGTTGCCAGTTTGATTCCTGGTCAGGGCACATGCCCAAGTTGCAGGTTCTATCCCCAGTTGGGATGTGTGCAGGAGGCAACAGATCTCTCTCTCTGTCTCTCTCTGTCTCCCTCTATCTCTCTCAAATTAATAAAAACATATTTAAAAAATAAGAAAAATAAAATTATATTCATGCATTTATAGTTTCTGTTATACAAATTAACATATGTAAGCTGTGATGCGGCAAAAGAGAATGCAGCACAAATGATCTTTCAGATACACTTCCACTTCTTTTGAATCCATGGAGAAATGTGTCCTGTGGTTTTACTTTAGCCCAGCAGGGTTCAATTAACATTTTTGAGGAAGCTTGTCAATGGTTTCAGACTAAAGCAGGTTAAGGATACTTGTGCATAACAAAAGCAGGTTATGGATTTGTTATGCACAAAATGAAATATAAGAAATATCAATGGTTATAATTTTACATTTAAAGGTCAACAAATCTAATGATAACTTTGTACATTGGCTTTTTAATGATAATCCTACATCCACCAATGAATCATTGAATTTCTGGTTGAGTTTTAAAGAAATAATATATATCTTCCAAAATATGTTGCATCGTTAGCTTGTCTTTTAACTCATGGGCCAGTTACAAAATCCCCCCAAATTCTCCCTGACTTTTGGAGCAGTATTTTGGTTACTAGGTGATAAAAGGAAATCTATAGACATAAGAGGAAGTTGGACTCAAATCTAATTTTTGGATATCTAGGTAGCCACATATCATGGCAAGTGTAACATCTGGGTGTAACCAATAGAAGTGAAGTGTAGATTAGGAATTTTCCTCCTATTTCTGGTAAACCTCACTTACTGACTATTTCAATTAGGGAGAGGCACTACAATATGATTTTCTGTCTTTTATAAATTGTGACTACAAAGTTTGACGAATACATCTTTAGTCCAATCAACATAGATTCCCAGCACTGCCTTATATTATTTTCCTACCATATTATTGTCTAGCTATCAAAAAGATGAAAAATAAGGTAGTCAAATTATTATTTTTACAATAATTTGGAGATAATAAATTACCTAAAAGAAAATTGGTAAGAAGAATGTGAAAAAACTATCTCTGGAAATAGATTTTTTGGAATGCCTTCTAAACACATTGAAATCATTGTCATTATAACTTCAAAGCAGGGAAAATGAGAGTTTCAAAAGTAATGCCTGCATTGCTTGATAATGTAATTTAAAAGACTTCAGAGAGAAAATTCTCTGAAGTTGGAGATCTTCAGAGAGAAAATTCTTGCAGGCAGCTGTGATATGAAATCATATGGAATTTATTTTATTTATTTATTTTTGCCTTTTAGAAGCTGAGAATAATTGTAACAGTTATATGTAAAGAGTTTTCTTATCATAGATTTGTACCACTTTATTGTCCTCTTAATGATGTTTTTAAACTTTATAATTTTAGCAAATATTGCATATTTATTATTATTTACCTTAAAATACTTTGGTATGCAGCATCCTTTTTTTCACCTATTCTGTTTCTATGGTAATATTTTACTAGTAAACAATTAAGGAATAATACTTAAATTCATTATTTGTGAACAATTATTAGATAATATTGTTATTTATGCTATTGCTATTCTTACTATATTAAAAACATCTTATTTGATAATAATAATGGTAGACCTTACTTACAGTGTGAAACAATTAGATTTAATAACAAAATAATAGCCTGGAAAATGATTATGGATAAAGTAAAAATGACTTTTTAAAAGTTTTCATTAACTCATTACATTTGAGCTTATCAACTGTACATAAAATATGTCTTTTAATAAATATCTAATATCCAAGGTGTATTAATAAAAAAACACTAATGACTCTTCATTTTCTCTGTGCCCAGGGAAATGTGATACACAGATCTGCTTAGTGTGTATTATGTGTGCAACTGTGAAGAGTCAAAGGGCTTGGTCCTTGTTTGGCTTAAGCTTGAAATGGGTTTCATTTTTTCCCAAGTCTAAAAACTGGTTATTTACAGTAACATGATCCACTGTATACCCCTCCCATAAAAATATACACACAGACAGATGCTTCTCAATTTATGCGGGGGTTATAGCCAAATAAACCCATCGTAAATTGAAAATATGGTAAGTCAAAAATGCATTTCATAATTTTAATACTACTGAGCATTACAGTTTAGCCTAATCTACCTTAAACATGTTCAGAACACATATATTAGTTTACAATTGGGCAATTATCTTGCATTTCATCTCAAGAGCAATTGCTTTCCTCTCCTCACCAGAAGCAGGAGACATAAATGGGCATTCTGTAGACATAGTGGGATGCACAAAGACAAAACACAGTATTCAAAACACGCTGGCATCACAGTACACTGTAGAGTTACCTGTTCCTTACGCTCAGGATCTCCTGGCTTACCAGGAGTTGTGGCTTGCTGCCACTTCTTCCTAGCATCATGAGAGAGTATCATATTGAATATTCTTAGCCTGGATACAGATCAAAATTCACAATTGGTAATACCAGGGATGTGATACTTTTCTATATCTTCTATGTATCAGCTATCTACCTATTGTCATCTATCTACAGAGAGAAAAGTCCTAAATTAATCCTTTAAAATAATCTCATCATTGGTAATGAGATTTATTAATTAATTAATCATGATGATTTTTCTCTTTACCATTTTCATAGCTAATGGATAATTTTACCTTCCCCATGACTCTCCATTTCGTTCTATAACATTTATTACCAAATTTAACATCTTAATTAAACTTCATCCTCTTGAGTTTAGGCTCTTTTCTTACAAAAATGTATTATTATTTTTTTTTATTTCAGAGATGATGGAAGAAGGAGAGAGAGGTAGAAACATCAATGATGAGAGAGAATCATTGGTCGGCTGCCTCCTGCTCACCTCCTACTGGGGATTGAGCCCGCAACCCAGGCGTATGCCCTTAACTAGAATGGAACCCGGGGCCCTTCAGGCATATCCACTGAGCAAAACTGGCTAGGGCAAGTTTAGGCTCTTTTTGTAATCTGCTGTCAACTTTCAATACTTTACTTTTAACCCACCTTTCAGATTATCAACAAAAGTTTATTTTTGCATTATGTGACAATGATAAAGCTTAAAACTCTATTCATGCTTACATGGATGGTCAGTATCATTTTATATATTCCCTTCACTTTGTATTCTTATGCTCTAGTCACATTATTTATCTTTTTTTGCTAATATAGCATTTCTTTAAATTCAGTGATTAATTTAAACAGGGCCAAACCTTCTATCCATAACGTCCTATGTAGTTTTACATTTCTGTGTCTGGCATATGCTAGTTCGTCTTGCCAGGATACCCTCATCCACTGGTGTTCCCTCTTGAACAAAGTCCTATAAATTAAAGCTGTAACAATATTTGTATATCCTGACCACATAGTCCCTCTACTGCTCAACCACTACACTGTGTTCTGTTCTCAACTATGGCTCTACCTACTGCACTTTTACCTGATCACCTCTTGTCTCCATTTCCTAAGAGTTGACAATTCAATTTAATCTATCATTATAAATGTACACCCTAGATGCTTCTGAGAATATACTAATTACACAAATGTGTGTTTTTAGTATTAAATTTTGTTTAATAAGAATCTGTCCATGTATAAATCATTTCACATAACCAACTATGATGAACCTTTTGGACTGTGACACTTTTACAAAATATATATTTCTTTATTGATTTCAGAGAGGAAGGGAGAAGAAGACAGAGAGAGAGAGAAACATCCATGATGAGAAAGAATCATTGATCTGCTGCCTCCTGCACACCCCAATGTGAGGACCAAGCCCACATCCTGTGTATGTGCCCTGATGGGGAATTGAACCGTAACCTCCTGGTTCATAGGAGGATGCTCAACCACTGAGCTACACCAGCTGAGTGGACTGTGACCCTTTCTAACTAACAGTGTAGTTGGTACTACAAAGAATATCATTTTAATTATACGTTTTCTAAAAAATAAGAGATTCATATTTAACAGTAAGATGGAAAGGGGTCTTATGTTCACATTATGTATATAGTATTTCTATTAATTCCTCTTTTATCATTAAACTGTATTCAAAAACTATAAACTGATTAGAAGAAAAATAGAAATTGATCATCCATGTTAAAGAAGTTATGACTGTGTTCAATCTATTCTTTTTTTCACTTTTCAATATCACTAAAACTGTGTGATAATCAATGCTATTTAAAATTGCTATCAGCCCAGCAGGTACCAACTTGGCTGTTATTCTTGTTAATATTACTGCCCAACTGTAAACTATCACAATTTAATCAACAAACTAAGAAACAGTGAAAGCAGGCGAATGAGTCCTAGTTGTTGTGTGAAAACATTTACTTACAGAAAACATTGATTAAGAATGAGCATCAAAACATATAAATGAATGTCAGCAATTTGGAAAAATATTGAAGAAGAAAACCCTTAAAGAGAAACCATTAAGGAGAAAGAACTCTAAAGAAAATGGTGTATTCTCAGAACTCTTTATTAGAAAGAGATGATACTGTGTACAAAAAAACATAAATAAATAAATATATATATATACATATATATGTGTGTGTATATATATACACATATATACATATATATATATATGGTATGTATATCTATAGCTTTGATCTAAAAAGAGATTCAGAAAAGTCAGAGTCTGGTGAATAAATTTTAAAACAACTTAGCCATTTTATATTATCTTAGTGTTTCTGTATTTAATTTAAAATAACATTATTAATATCTATATCTAAATAAACCTTCTTAATATGAATATTTGTTTAAATCAATATTTTATACTGGGTATTGTATGGTAATAGTACCATAAGCTTATTAAGAACTTAAGCTATTCATTGTGGCTATAGTTCAGAATATAGCTGACATTAGTCTTAGTTAAGCTTAAAGTTACATATTTTTATTATCCTACTAGAGGCCTCTGTGCACAGGGGGCGGGTCCCTCAGCCCGGCCTGCACCCTCTACAATCCAGGACCCCTTGGGGGATGTCTGACTGCCTAAACAGGCAGTCAGACATCCCTCTCACAATGCAGGACCCCTTGCTCCTAACCACTCACCTGCCTGCCTGCCTAATGCCCCTAACTGCTCCCCTGACTGCCTGGTCGCCCCTAATGGCCCTCCCCTGCCAGCCTGGTCTTCCCCAATGTGCATAATGCTGGCTGGGGTCCCTCAGCCTGGCCTATGCCCTCTCACAGTCCAGGAGCCCTCGGGGGATGTCCTCGGGGGAGCAAGCCTAAGCCAGCAGTCAGACATCCTTAGCTCTTCTACGGAGCGAGAGGGAGAGGCTCCCACCATTGCTGCTGTGCTTGCGAGCCATGAACCCAGCTCAGGGCTTCTGGTTGAGTGGCACTCCCCCTGTGGGTGTGCACTGACCACCAGGGGGCAGCTCTTACATTGAGTGTCTGCCCCCCTGGTGATCAGTGTGCATCATAGCAACAGGTTGTTCCACCATTTGGTCAATTTGCATATTAGACTTTTATCAGATATAATAAAAGTCTAATATGCAAATTGTCCCCTCGGGAGTTCGACCAACCAGGAGTTCGACTGCTCTCTATGATGTGCACTGATCACCAGGGGGCAGCATGGAATGAAGGAAGGCTCCAGCCAGCAGCTGGAAGGCCCTGATGGGCCCTGATCGCCAGCCAGGCCTAGGAACCCTACCCATGCACAAATGTCATGCACTGGGCCTCTAGTTATGTATACTATATAATAAAAGAGTAATAGGCAAATTGACCAAACAGTGGAATGAACAGTCACTATGACACACACTGACCACCAGGGGGCATACTCTCAATGCAGAAGCTGCCCTCTAGTGGTCAGTGCCCTCCCATGGCTGGTGAGCACAGCGCTAAGGATGTCCAACTGCAGCTTAGGCCCACTCCCCTCAGGGCCTAAGCCATCAGTCAGACATCCCTTGAGGGCTCCCAGACTACTAAAGGGCACAGGCCAGGCTGAGGGTCCCCCCCCAAGTGCATGAATGTTGTGCACCAGGCCTCTAGTAATTATATATATAACACACACTTGCACAAACTAACAAACACACATGCACACAGAAATGTATATTTTAAACCTTATTTTGGAAAACCTTGATTGAGGATAACTATAGGTTTTCATTACAATTTGTACTTGCCTATGTTCTTGTTCTTTAATTTTCAGAATTAATATTTACAATTAAAAATTGCCCTTCAAGCTCAATGTTTATTTTTATAATTATCCTTCCAATTTTCAATTCTAATAGCGAAATCAAATATTTTGGGTAGTTTAATTATCTTTTTTTTTTCTAATTTCAGTAACACCCTGACAGATTTTGTGTATTTTTATTGTTTTCTAAAATTCCTATTGATTCCCATAGCTTTTTTGTAAGATTTTATTTTTAATCAGAATCTAACTTATGACAGTTTTTTTTCTGTTGACTTGGGGTTAAAAAATATTCTCTCCATGCTTTAGTTATATATTAATGCAGAAAATGTTGTGACCATTTATTACATACTTTCAGGAATATTTTCATGCAAGTTAATCTATTTATATCTATGTATGGGCAATTTTTAAAATAAAATATGCCTTTATTTGAAGACATATAAAATAGAGAGTTACACAATTCATACAAGAAAAATAAGAACCTTTATGTCTCAAGGGAGAAATTTTAATTTTGAATTTGTTCATTGTGTTAGCTCTTGGTAGTGCGATATACCATGAGCAAAGATTTTGGAGGGGAACCTCTGATATTTTTATCTCAGTTTTTCAATTCAGTGCTTTTAAATTGGCAGTGGTTGGTTGCTTAGTTGTGGCAGATGTTGCCCATTTGTTCTCCAACCCATTTTATTTTCTTTCTGGAGAGAGCCAGATTTTATTTCCTAGTCTCTCTGTAGTTAGTTGTGGTTATGTGACTGAGCTGTGGCAAATAGAACGTCATCAGAATCTAGACAGGTGGCTTCTAGGCCTGGCCTCAAATACTTTCCATGCATGATTATCTACCTTCTTCATCCAACAAGCTGGCTAAATTCAGAAGATGTAGATTTCTAAAGCTGGAAGAACCAAATTGGGAAAGGGGCCTGGGTCCCTGACTGACCACATGCTAGGCCACCCACTCACCGGGAAAACCCATTTTGGACTTCATATGAGTAAGAAAAAAAGAAATGTCTAAACCAATAGATTTGGGGGTTCATTTCTAAAAAGAAAAATTAGCACTTTTCTTACTAACATAAATAATACACTAAATCATCCTAATTTTTTTTAATCTTCCCAGAATTATGTGTTCCTTAATCTCTTCCTTGTTACTTGAAACTTATCAAACAGAAGTGATGGAGATAAACTAATCCAGTTTGGACTCATTCAACAGGAACGCTAATAAAAAAAAACTAAAGGAGAAACAAATCTAAAATAAATTTAAAATGCAATATCTAAAATTAGGCTACTTTAGAAAACTTTAAAATGTGTATAGGATATTTATAGTTTAGCTCTGCTACATGGATAATTCTATGTGAGATGGATGGCTAAATCTATGAAACAATGTCATTTAACAACTAAAATTAAAGTCTAGCAGGACTGTTTTTTATTTAGTAGAATTTACAGGTCCTTCAAGAATTGAGTTTCTTGTCTTCTCTTTTACCATGGGGATATTACTGATATTACTTAGCTCTCTTCTGACTCACAATTGAGCTGTACTTCTGCTTAGCCACTAACATTCATTGTTTAGTCATTTTCTGACCTCCGCAATTGATTATAGTTATGGGCATACTATATTCTTAAGTGATCCTGAAATTATTTTCTTAGATTTAAAAATTTGACCTGAATATTACAATTGAAATAATTACAGCATTTTTATAATAGGCAAAACCTTATATGCACAATGCAAGTACAATAATAAGCACATTGTTTATGATGGCTAATTTAATGGGCACACAGCAGTCAAATATTTGGTTCAACATTATTCTGGGTGTTTTTGCAAGGGTGTTTTGGATGAGATTCACTTTTCAGTTGGTAGAGTAAAGCAGATAGCCCTCCATAATGTACATCTGCCTCACCTAATCTGGTGATGGCCTGGATATAAAAACAGCTGAACTTCCTATAATAAAGGAGAATAATAGCCTTTAAATTGGCCATCAGCCTTTTACCTGACTTTGTATTTGAACTGAAATATTGGCTCTTCCTGCATCGAAAGCCTGCTGGCCTTCAGACTAAGTCTACATTATTGGCTTTTCTAGTTCTCAAACCTTCAGACCTAGACTAAAACTACACCATCAACTATCCTGACTCTTCAGCTTGCTAATTCACCCTGAATATCTCAGGACTTGTCATCTTCCATACGTGTGTGAGCTAATTCCTTATGGTATACAGCATATGCATACATCCTATTGGATTTGTTTCTCTGGAGAATCCTGACTAATACAGGTTATAACAAATATTCCTTGGAAAAACAACTAAGAGCTATAAAATGAAAAGAGCACATAATTTTTTGTAAAGGCAGCTACTTATAGAACCAGACAGTGAGATTAATTTAATTTAATTATATCAACAGAGTAATAAGGAAGATAATAAAGTCTTCTTGCTACTAAAATATTAAAATTGTTATGATTTTCTAAGAATTTTTAGGTTGGTAGCGAAAATCAGCCACTTCACTAATTAGCTTCCATAAACAAAGAAGATTATTAGTAGAAAAAAGAAACCCAAAGGAAGTACAATTTTAAAAATGCCACTATTGCAATATGTGGCTTACTTTTTCTTTAATTTCAAAATGTCATGAAGTTAAATTTGATAGTCAGCTGAATATTCATCATTGCAAAAATTATACCTGTTTTGTTTATTTTTATTTGTTAATGTAAATCAAATGCGAGTTAGGGAATTATTTTACTTTAAATATGCCAGTACATATATATGCTAGTTACTTTAAAAAGCATAAAATGTAACCTGAATAAAATTATCATATCAAAATAATAAACACCTTTTCAATATAAGCAAATATGGAGTCATTATTCACATGACACATTGCATTATAAATATGTATTATATATATGTTTTTTTATTTATTTTTTAAACAGTTCAAAGACAAATCAAAGTGAGGTCTGCCCATATAATTGGATGATGTGACTCAAGTCTCTCTGAATATTTTCATTTTTATTCCTTTATTAAAAATGTTGCAGTATAATTTGCATGTAGTGAATGTCATAGATCTTATGTATACATTCAATGAGTTTTTTTTTAAAAATGTTCATTCTAATACTCTGCTTATCTCATGAGTATAACAGAGTACTAGCAATTTGGAGAAACTAATAGTAGTATAATACAAATTCATATGCACCTCTGTAGCTCCTAACAGTAGGTGAAAAATATAATAATGCTATATTTCAAGTATCATATAGTAATGAAATGATTCTCAGAAATGTTAATAATTTAAGCAATTTAATTTTTTTAAAATATATTTTATTGATTTTTTACAGAGAGAAAGGGAGAGGGATAGAGAGTTAGAAACATCGATGAGAGAGAAACATCGATCAGCTGCCTCCTGCACACCCCCCACTGGGGATGTGCCCGCAACCAAGGTACATGCCTTGACCGGAATCGAACCTGGGACCTTTCAGTCCGTAGGCTGACACTCTATCCACTGAGCCAAACCGGTTTCGGCTAAGCAATTTAATTTTATGGGATGTTCTGCTGACACCAAGTTTAAGACCTTGGGAAATCATAATGCTGTATCTTTTAGATTTTTAGTATGAAATTGAATAAGTAAAAAACCTTATCTTAGTTTTCATAATGTATTGGGAGAATGCTCTCAAAGTATTTAAATGTGATTGCAGTCTCAGAAATGATATTTCATGATGATGGAAATCTTGATTCTTAAACTCAGTTGACTTGGGTTATAATAAAAGCTCCATCAATCTTAATTACTCTAAAGACTTTGGACAAAGTACTTAGCTTCTTCAAACTTTGGATTTCCAATTGAGTAAAAGGTAACTGAAAAGCTAGCTTATAGAGCTGCTGTGAGGATTAAATATTTCTGTTTCTTATTAAATATTCCGGTAAGCAGTCAAGTGTTTGCTCTATTTTTCATTAAATAAATAGGATGAATGATAAAATTTAAACTCCTTATCCTAGGAACTATTGAAACCCTAGTATTTCCTTTTCTTCAGGTTACTCTGCAAATTCAATTGCTGTTCATCAACTGTCAGCAGCAAATTTGGTTCCCTTGAGCCCTTTCCCAGTTCAAGCCCCTCAGATGGCCCATTTGAAACAATTCTGCAAGGTAGATATTTCAGGCGAAGATGAAGTACCACACACTTTGAAAGTGTACAGCCCTGGTTCTACATGCTAAGTTTGTGGTGAGTATCTGGGATAGATAGAAACCATGCTTTTTCTTTCATTTCCTAATACTTAAGGTCCCTGAGGCAGAAATTATCCACTGCCTGCCTCCTTCCTTACTCCCACCATGAGGCCCTTCACTTATCCATCCATCAAGGGGGCTCCTTTTCTAGCTGTACATCAGTATAGAGGTGGAGGTGAGAATGAGGATTATTTTAACTCATTACATAGTTTTTTTAAAAAAACAACACAATTTTCATCCTTACATTGGAAACAAGTCCTCCTATCCAGCTATCCTAATATATAAAAACCCTGGGTCTTAAAGACCAGTAATGACCAAGGCTCGGCCAACTGGAAGTCAGTCCTGCAGTAAGCCTGGGTTGCTGTGGCAACCCAGAGCTGATTCTGCTGCAGGCGCAGTGCCCCAGCACTGACTGCTGAGGAGGTTTCCAATCAGGGCCAGAGAGAGGCCTGAAGAGAGAAGCAGGGACTCATTCATTGCCTCTGTGGCAGCATTTGATCAGCACGTGCCTCTCTCTTTCTCTCCCTGACTGGCCAGCCACCACACCTCCATTTCTCTCCAGGCCTCCACCGGGGCTGCTGATCACCCCCGCCTTTCCGATCAGGTCCCATTGATAGGCCCAGAGATACTGACTGGCATAGGAACTGACCAATCAGAACCAAATGTGGGTGCTGTGAAAAACCAATGGCTGCCTAGAAGGCGGAGCTTCTGACACTGACTGGCATAGAAACTGACCAATCAGAACCAAAGCTGGGTGCTGTGGGGAGCCAATGGCTGCCTATGAGGCGGAGCTTTTGACGCTGACTGGCATAGAAACCGACCAATCAGTACCAAATTGGCCAGCAGATGAGGGCAGTTGGGGGCGAGATCAAGCCTGCAGGGGAGGGCAGTTGGGGGCAACCAGGCCAGGATGGGAGGGCAGTTGGGAGTGAGATCAGGCCAGCAGGCAGAGGCAGTTAGGGGTGATGAGGCAGGCAGGCAGGTGAGCGGTTAGGAGCCAATGGTCCCAGATTGCAAGAGGGATGTCCGATTGCCGGTTTAGGCCGATTCCTGTGGGCCTAAACTGGCAGTTGAACATCCCCTAAGGGGTCCCCAATTGGAGAGGGTGCAGGCTGGGCTGAGGGAACCCCCTCTCCGGGCACTAATTTCGTGCACTGAGCCTCTAGTATCAGAAATAAGGTGATACCTTTATTTCCATTTGAAGAATATGTCTATTAAATGAAATTATAATTAATTAGAATTCCTTAAGAGGGATTCATAATTAATTAGGTTTTCCCCTGGACCTCCTACAGGGTAGAAATTAATTAAATAACAAATTAAAAAAAAAACTTTTTTGTGTTTTCAAGGCAGTAAATCTACTTTCCAATTTTTGTAAACTGCTTTCTATTCTGTTGCTTCCTTACTGTTGTGCCTGTGTTATTATGGAACACCTCGACACCCAATTTCTAAATACCTCTTAGTCATCACACACATGAGAAAATGTATCCCCTTTAATAGCCTCACCCCTGTCCACAGTTCTGGGATTCAACCCCAAAGGTTTCCATAGAATGTATCCAGGATTAAACATCATTTGTCAAATAAGAGACCAACTTCATAAACCATCCTCCACAACCAATTCTTGAATTTGTCTTTTAATTTTTGTTTTATTTCCCTTCTCCACTTCTGTATTCCTCATTCCTGCCCCCTAATACCACATTGGAAATAAGCTGACTCTATGCAAGCCTTTGATTCAGGATGGGCAGTCCTTGGCTGATATAAGGTCTCATTTTAGGAAAGCCATTTTGATTCAAAACGCTAACATTTTACACTAAAAAAAAATGTTTTTATGACATATTTTATGATGTTTCTTTTCAATTTTTCTGAAGATTTCTTTTCCATCACATTATCTAGTCTGCTCATTCTTGATAAATTTTACTCATTATTACATAAGGTAGCATCTATTTAGGCCAATGATTAATCCTATATAATAAGAGAGGAATATGCTAATTATCCGACTTTGTAAGGACCAGATCACGGATCTGCAGGAGGGTGGGGCAGCGAACTACAAGCAGGCACCAGAGAGCTATAGGATGGGGCAAGGCAGCAAGCAAGCGGGAGGTGGAGAGTTACAGGAGGGGGCAGGGCAGCAAGCTATGAGGGGAAGTGGGGGAAACTATAGGAGGGCAGCAGCGACCTACTGGAGCACGGATTTGTGTGCAGGGCTACTAGTTATAAATAAAATGAGTTGCATTTTAGTCTACTGGTTTACTATTGAATCGTCTTTCAAATCTAAATGTAAGTATGTATTAGGGTTAACATTCTCTTCTCATGCTTATTCTTTGGTACGTCTTTGTAATTGTGCCTTATTTAAGGTCATCCTACTTTCTAGCCTCAATACATTTCAGTGATATTGTGAACATTGTGTGTTATGAGAAACTACAGTTTAGCTGATGGCTTTCACCATCCTTTTGTTTGTTTGCTTCTAATAGGCTTAGAACTGTACAACTTGTTCTTAGAAAGATGGGGCGAATGCCTCTTCATTTATGCATATTCTACCATGCCTTTACTATTCCTATTTTCACACCCATCACTTTTTTTGGCATCTAACATTTCTCTGAGGTTGCTGAACACAGTTGCATTCCCTTGGATCAAAGTATTATTGCAGAAAAATGGTCAGAGAAGCACCACTGTCCGTTGTGCTGATTAGGACAGACCCAGAACTTTTTTATCTCTTTATATTTGCTCTAAGTCCTTTGCATGTGTTAATTGAATCTTTGAACCAACTAACATAAGCTCCACATATGAAGAAATTGAGACATAATAAAGGTAGATAGCATGCCTCTGGGTCACAGAGCTTATGAAAGGTGGATCCTTAAATGAAACAATACAGTCTAAAATTTGAATTCAAAAACAGTTTGATTTCACAGCTCTTGTCCATTACCACTACAATACCTTTCCTCACTAGTCTATTTGTAACACTTATTAAGGGTTTATTATGTGTCAGGCACTATTTATAACAAACCATACAATCTGTAACAAAATAATATACAACAAAATTTCTGAAATTTCTTATGTACCAGGAAATATATTAGGCACTGAGGATGAGGGACACTAAGAAAGATGGGGTGAATGCCCCTTCATTTATGCTTATTTAAGGACCACGTGACTCTTTATTCAGTTCATTCCTCACCACCCTCTCTCACTTACTTTGCTGACATGCTAAGTTAACCAAACTACATGCCTGCATGCTCTACCTCTCTCATTCATTCTCCAGCCCAGACTCAGGTATTTATCAAGTGTAACACATAGACACACACACACACACACACACACACACACACACACACACACTTATTCAAGGTACTGCCCTGAAATTGTGTAATACCTTCTCATTTACATTTGTTTTTAGAACAAAATCTGATTTTCTTAACATGGCTCAGAAGAACTTCACTACAGACCGTCTCTCTACTCAAAGAACGGTATCAACATTGTCACTGTCAGGCCCCACCTCTCACTATAGTGAACTTACTCATACTCTGTGTTTCATGCTCGGCCAAATTCTGGATCTTGTCACATACTTTCTCCTTAGTCCTCTGTGAGCTCCATTAGAGCAGGGACTAGGTATAATTCTAAACCAATGTACCACAGTGCCCACCAAATATTAGGTACTGTGAATATTTATTAGCCAAGAGAATAAATGCCTACCAGCGAAATCATCCCTTCTTATTTCTTTGTTCATTCTTCGGGTTTAAGCTTACATGTCATTTCCTCCAAAAAGCTTGCCCCGGGAGAATCACACCTACCTACAAGACGTTGTATTCAAGAAAAGGAAGTGTTCAATTTTCATTGTTGTTTTCTTCCTTTGTGTAGTTTTTACTTTTATAACTACAAATGCAATTGTCAACACTCATTCTCGGGCTCCATATGGAAACACGGGATAGTGGAATGTGTGGATCCAGGCTGATGCATGCCTTGTCCAGTAGGGGTGGCCCCTCTCAGACCCAGTGGACCAGTGTCAAATGGAGGTTTCCCCAGTATTGTCACAACTTCCAGCTTTTCAAAACAGGCCAGAAATACAGAATTTTGTCTCTGATATCAATATTTATATATTAACAATTTGATCAAATTTTAAATACTACCAGTTTCCCAGTTTATAACTTTCATCTAAATTTTTGTAGATGCTTAAATATTCCTTCGCATTTTATCTCAGTTATTCCCTTATGTAGCTGTAGAATATAGAATATTTTCTATTTCTAGTATTATTATTTTTTCTCTTTTCCTCCTGTTAGACTGAAAGCTCTGTGAGGTCAGGGAATCTATAGGTAGATCATATACATATACATATACATATATATGTATATATATACATAGACATAGACATAGACATTCACAACTTTAGTCAGTGCATAGTCAATAGCCTAGAAACAGTAGATCCTTTATTTATAAGTTTGACACAATGAGTAAAATAAAAATTTAAAAAATGGTATTCTAGCAAACATTTTTTAAATACTCTATAAACTGATTATATAAAAATATGGGTAGAAGGACTTGAATCTAGTAAACTAGTAAACCGAATGACTTTTATGTGCTAATCCTATAAAATACATATTTTGCACAGGAAATGCTACTAATATTCACAATGTGTAATTACTATCCTTTTCAGCCCAAGCAGCCACAAGAGAATATAAAAGCTATTCACCTCTCTTCCTCCCTTCCTTAACTGAAGTAATCATTTTGGAACTTTACCTTATTTTCTATTGTCCTAATTTTTGTAACTGTTAATCTTATAAGTTTAATTATAAATCTTGTTCTACATTACTAAAATATTGTAAATATTGGAGGAACTGTAAAGGATCAGTAAAACAGTATTGTGATTTTTTTTAAAGGCTGTTTCTTATCATTTTAATCATCTCTTCTATGCACATGTAAGAATTTCCTCCTAACCACTATTCCAGATCCTTGGTTCTTTTTCATCAAACATAAGGTGTTTCATTAGCTGCTACTGTGAAGAAGAAAACTCACTGTTTTTTACCTTAAAGTGTCATTATAGTCCCACTTCTATCTAAGGAAACCTTTAAATCTTCAGCTCTAATCAATAAAAGATTATTTCCCAGTCAAAGATGTTGAGAATCTCTTCCTCTGTTCTCTTATTATAGAGCACATAATGGGAGAGAAAAATAGACTTAAAGAAATACACTCAGACTAGAAATAAGAAAAGATGCGAAATGAGTAAGCAAACAACAGGGGGCATTTTTCAGAGACACTGATCAGATTTTCCTGGGCTAATTTTGAGTAATGATTTAGGATGCTCTGAAATAATAATATGGTTCCTGATTCAAGGGCATGACTATTTCTGATTGCAACACAGTGAAGTCAAGAATGGACTGGGACATAAAAATAGATGGTCAAGTTCACATGAAAGAAAAAATTTAATTTATCATGTGCTAAAATAGAAATTGTCTGCTTAGCCACATGGCTTAATGATTCTATTGTTTATTTTTATGGAAAAATACAAACATAAATGAATTTTAGCATATATTATCTATAGTTATATTATTTGTAGATAGAAATCTTAAACATTTCTTATATCATAGAATCATTTCAACATCTTCCACATTTTTTTCTCTCTAAACACCAAAGATACAGAATTTGAAACCCAAGTAGACCTTAACTGATTTTTACAGTAGAAAAGTTAGTCCAAAAAAAACTAAGAAATCATCCATTTTACAAAAATCTTGATTCAGGTAGCTAAAATATATTTATTTAAGCTGCATGTTACTAATCATATAATTGTTGAATAAAATGTTTACTATGTATTTCAGTATCATTTAAGCATAATTAAACAGTTGAGAAAATCTGAAGTGTATATTTTCAAATAATTATGAAAATATATACAACAAGTCACTGAAGGTTCATTAGAGACTCCCCCTCTTAAAAATATTTTAAGAAATTAGTCCTGTTCTGTTAAAGCCAAAGGCTAGTTCACAAGTACTTATCAAATGGCAATAAAAGAGTATCATTTAGTAGTACAGGAAAGAAAAAATATTATTTACTAAGAGCATCAGGGGGATTTAACATGGGCAGGAACTCTTGTAACTTTTTGTTAGATAGAAAAGCAGGGATGCCTTTGCTATTATTACATCTGTTTTCAGTCTATTTTTATGAAGTTCAAGACTTC
The DNA here is from genome assembly GCF_951640355.1 of Cnephaeus nilssonii. Classification (NCBI taxonomy): domain Eukaryota; kingdom Metazoa; phylum Chordata; class Mammalia; order Chiroptera; family Vespertilionidae; genus Cnephaeus; species Cnephaeus nilssonii. The sequence continues at coordinate 93,250,652 of NC_137073.1, forward strand.
TGGATTATATTTTATTGAAAAGGCAATATTGTTTCAAGTGCAATAACTACTATTAATAATAATACTTTCTCTAGAGGTTGATATAGAAACACAATAGCAAAACTAATACAATCCATTTTGATGCATTTTTTTTTTCATTAGAGCTACTTGCCACAGCTATTTTAATCATAAGCTGAAATGTAATAATTTGGGTTTTATTTGCCTATTTTAGTTTTCTACAAAAGAAGCCACTTTCTTTGAAGGCAATAATTGCTCACTTACCCATTTAGCTAAGAATAGATCTCTAGCAATAATAGGCCTCTGACTACCTCGACATAGCAAGGAATAAGATATCTCTAGGCAGCATTTTAATTCCCAAAATGTTTTTCAAATTTTGTAGTTTCAAAATTGAACATACGAAATTCTCTTCTAAAGCAGTGAAAATATAGCTGTGGTTTAATATAATTTGGAACTATTTAAGTCAGCAATTTTAATGCACACTTTTATATTTAAAAAGTAGTTGTATAGGGGAGATGAAGGGCTGGTCAGTTTCATCTGAAAGTGTTTGTTCATCCCAATGCAAAAATATGGTCCCTCAAAACAAGTCATCTGAATGTGACCTCCCCCCGACCCCACTACAGCACCATTCTCATTTGAGAAATTATTTGTTAGATAATCCCACCAGATTTTTTAAATGCACACAGAGTACATAATTAGACATGTGTGTAATATTTTTATCATTTTTATTCTATAATATTCAATTACCCTATTTTATGTACATTTACACAATAGAAGCTTTTAAAACCTTGTCAAGTTGATAGGAATATAAAGTAGAAATTAGTAAAGACATTACAAATAAAAATAATGTAATTTCACTCAGCTAGAGTTGTATCAGATCATGTCAAAACTTTAGTCTTCCATTTTATTTGATGAGCCCTACTTTGTCTCAGTCTGAAAACATGACATTAACTTGCATTTCTCAGAGAAAACAAAAGACACAACACATATATTTTCCTGAATCCCCACTATTTCTCTTAATTCCTAAACTTAATCCATTCATCTGGATCATGATTCTCAAACATTTCTGCCTTCTCAGGAATGGGATGCCCCTTTTTGGATTACCAATTTTCTTCTATACTTCTTAATTAGATCTTTCCCACTTAGATATAATAATATTATACATCTCTTCATCTTCACAATATTCTTTGTACATGAAATCCCCTCTCTCTACTATTCATAGTTTTATCCTCTTCCTTTTATAGGTAGACTTTGAAAAAATTGTCTCCGTCCTGTTGTTCCTTAGTTCCATTCAGCCTTAAACTCTGAATTTTAGCCACTGTCCCCCGGATGAATAAAACTGTTTTGCCAATTACCTTTGTGAGGAATTCAGTAAACTCTAAAAATTGTCACTGCATTATTTTAGTCTATGGACCATTTTCTCACACTATAAGAAGTCTTAGCCTTAGCATTTCATGATAACAAATGTCCTTAGTTTTTCTGGTCTATTTATCTTTGTATTATTTTTTATTTATTATAATTAACTATCTTAAGAATCTTACTTTCTATCTGACCAATACTCTCTTCAAGTGAACTCATTCAATAGCATGTTGCCAGTTATCAGAGGATGACTGACATTGCTATATCTCCAATGCTCTATTGCGTATCTTTATACATTGGTGTCATCTTGACATTTTCACGTATATGTTCAAAAGTACCTAAAATTGGTTTTTTCCCATCTTTTTATTAAACTGTAGTTGGTTTTGTGTTTGTGTGGGCTTATTTTCTCAAAAAAGAATAGCACAACTCACAATTTTCTGCCTCGTCTTCTATGGCAGAAAATTAGGTATCTTCCATGCCTCACTAAACATATCCTATCAGTTTAAAGGGCCATTGATTACATGTCTATAATACCTGCTCAAATCATGTATTTTCCTACCAGCCTCCATTTTTCTAGGCTTCACCAGCTTTTCTCCCTTACTCAATGGGATTACTCTGTCTCTTATTTCTTTTTTCTGTTTTCAAAATGACATCCTCCAATCAATTAAGTAAGGTGGCCAGGTAAGCTTACAACTCTCCATTTCTTATTTTTTTATTATTTAGCTTTCCTCCAGTTATTCATTTCAGCAAATATTTATTGAAAACTTACTATATGCCATCATAATCCTATGTGCTTATCACATGGTGATGAACAAAATAAGATAAATTATACTGCGTCTCCAAGCAAGCCTTTGTTCAAAGTAAAATATTGAAGCTGAGAATTAAAGGATGAATAGGTGTCAGCAAAAAGATGAGGATTAAGGAGAGGATTTAGTATACAGGAAAAGTAAATTTAAAGTCTCTTACATAAAAAAGACTTTGTTGATTTTGAGAAATTGAAAGATTACTGTGGTTGAAATACAGTAAGTAGAACAGTATAAAGAGATAAAGCTTTCTTACAAAGGAGACTGGGTCCAAATTACCTTTCATATTGATAAAAATATAAAGTATTGGATAGCTTTAAGAAGATAACAATATATTTACACAGCAGAAGATATGCACTTTAATATGTATATTAAAGGTATGTATATACATATATATATATACCTTTAATATACATATTAAAGTGCATATATATATATATATATATATATATATATATATACCTTTATATATATATATATTAAAATGCATATCTTCTGCTGTGTAAATATATTGATTGGGGAAGTCAGGAGGCTAGGGAGGAAGCTACTTCAGTAGACCAGGGAAGTGATAATGTGTTATAGACTATAGTAGTGGTAGATATATTTTGCATGTATTTTTTATAGGACAGCCTGATCTCTTCTCATCTCTTCACTTTATTCACAACCAATTTATCCTGCCATCATATAATACTTTGTTTCAGTCTTAAAAAGTGTTCTTCCTTCACTTTGCACCTCCCCTCTTTACTTGGACATTTAACGCTATTCACTTAGATCATAACCTCCTCTGGAAAATACTCTCTACTCCATATCGTGTACTGAGTATAAGATAGTGCTAATCACACTATCATTGCAATTGTGTTATCATCACAATTGCCTGAAGATGCCTCTGCTTTATACTAAGCTTTATAAAGGTTGAGCTAAGACACCAGGTACTTGTTCTACCTGGTATCTCTAGCATCTAATAGATTTCCCAGCACATGGTAGATATGAAATAGTGTTGAGTGGTATTAAAAGATAATGTTCTCTTACTTTACTATCTCTAATAAACATATCAAAATATAGTTGCTTTTAATAGCATTTAATATCTGCCATTTAAAATCAAAATATTATCTGGAATGAAAGATTATTTTTCTTTCCTTTTAGTAATACTTCCAAGACTTAAATTGAAGCAAGTATTTTAATCATAAAAGCTTACTTCAGTTTGGCTCCAGAGGTCGATAGAATTAATTTACACCAAAGGTAAATTACAGGCAATTATTTGCCTTTAAAAGAGGTATTTTTAAATGAATCAATAAAGTAATAAATGCCTGTTGTGTGTCAAAAACTGTGCTATTTATTAAATGAAGAAAAATACTTCACAACCTTTCCTCTCAATTAGTTTGAAATCTATTCATAAAAACAAAATTAAGAACAAAATGGCAAATAAAAGATAATTTCCAGACTCTGTATTAAATACTAGCCTGGTGAAAATTATATAATCACATGAATAGATATAAAGATGGAAGATATTTTCATAATACACAGAAACAGCTTTATTTAAATTTGTCTTGACCATGGTATTTGGTATTCAAGATTGGAACAGAAAAAGAATGAAAGGTGGGAGAGAGCTAAATTGTGGCTTAGACAAAAAGAGTAATTAAATTAGCATGATGTCTGAAGCATAGTTTTAAAAGTAATTTTGGTTAGAGTTAAATAGATGTTTTTAGATGAATGAAATATATTTTGACAAATTTGAAAGAGCAACATTATAGTGATTCTTAATGATAAAGAAGAATATTTTTTATTTGAAGACAAAGTAGTGGGATTGAAGTTCATAGTAACTTTTATTTTTTTCTCTACTAGAATGGTTAAAAACCATTTAGACTAGGAAAGAAACAATAAATACCCTCACTCCCACCCTGGTTCATAAAAATGGAAAAATAATAAAACAGGATATTATATGATTATGATAAAGTATATAAAGCATTTAATCAAATTTAATATGTTTAAGTACATAGATTAAAACTATATTTTGCTTCTACATTAAGACTTCAGAAATTTGGCATTTTTTATTTTCAGTTATCTTGGGAGGAGAGACAAAAGCACATTATAGGTTTAGAAATGATGATCAGATGAACAAAAAAAAGCAACATTTAACTATATGTTATTGTTACTGTTTTCTTATTCATTCTTCTATTTTCATGAATGGTTGTTGATCTATTTTCTATGTTACCAATTGAGATAACTTACTTGCTTTTCTCACATTTGTATTGTTTATTTTTAAATTACATATGCTTATCAGAAAGTTATCAAACAAAATAGCAAAGTATAAAGAACAATACAACCAAACACAAAATGTGGAAATACTATCTAAACTCATAGTACTGTCTTCATATAAATTATAACATTAAATGACATTTTTCTAGACTGCTCTCAATGCACATATGCAAATGTACGGGTGGATAGATGGAAACAATCTCTTTGCAAAAAGGACCATGTTATTTTTAATTATGATGAAATACACATAAAGTATATCATTGAACTATTTTTAAGTACAATTCAATGTTAAGTACATTTGCATTGTTGTGCAACCATTACCACCATCCATCTTAGAACTCATACTCATCAAACAATAGCTCCCCATTCCCTCCTCTCAACTACTGACAATCAAGATTCTACTTTCTGTTTATATATATGTGACTACTCTAGGTATCTCATATAAGTGGAACCACATATAATTTTTTTCTTTTGTGATTACGTTGTTTCATTGATGTAATATTCTTCAAGTTTCATCCATGTGTTATCATGAATAAGAATGTACTTCATTTTTAAGCTTGAGTAATTATCATATGTGTATATATACATATATATATACACACACACACACATATATACACATATTTATACACTAGTGGCCTGGTACACAAAATTCGTGCATGGGGGGGGTTCCCCTCAGCCCAGCCTGCACCCTCTCCAATCTGGGACCCCTCGGGGGATGTCCAACTGCCGGTTTAGGCCTGATCCAAACCAGCAGTCGGACATCCCTCTCACAATCCTGGACTGGTGGCTCCTAATCACTCACCTGCCTGCCTGCCTAGTCACCCCTAACTGGCCCCCCTGCTGGCCTTATTGCCCCTCACTGCCTCTGTGTGCCAGCTTGATCACCCTTAATTGCCCACCCTGTGGGCCTGGTCACCCCTAACTGCCCCCGCTGCCAGCCAGGTCATCCCCAAATGCCCCCCTCTGCTGGCCTGGTCACCCCTAACTGTCCCCCCTGCTGGCCTGGTCACCCCATGCAGCCTGTTGTTCAGTTGTTTGGTCATCCCTCACTAACCCCCCTGCTGGCCTGATTGCCCATGCAGCCTGCTTATTCAGTCATTTGGTCATCTCTCACTAACCCCCATGCCAGACTGGTCACAGGCAGCCATTCTGTGAGGGCGAGAGGGTTAATTTGCATATTACCTCTTTATTATATAGGATTTTATTTATCACAGTTTTTATTCATTTATCAGTAGATGAACACATCTGCTTTTGGCTACTGTGAATAATGCTGTTATGAACCTGAATGTACAAATAGCTCTTCAAGACCCTGCTTTTCGTTCTTTTGGATATATACACAGAAGTGAAATTTCTGAATCATATGTTGATTCTATTTTTAATTTTGAGGAGAACACCTAGACAGATTTATTTAGAAGAAGTTGTACAATTTTACATAGCCAACAGCAGTGAACTAGGGTTCTAATTTCTCCATATTCTCTCCAACGCTTATTGTTTGTTTTGTTGTTTTTTTGTTATATATATATATATATATATATATATATATATATATATATATATATATATATATAAATAAATTGATTTCATAGAGGAAGGGAGAGGGGAAAAAGAGATAGAAACATCAATGATGAGAATCATTGATAAGCTGCCTCCCACACACCCCCCTACTAGGGATCACAACCTGGGCATGTGCCCTGACTAGAAATTGAACCCATGACCTCCTGGTCCACAGGTCGGAGCTCAACCACTGAGACACACAGGCCAGGCTGCTGATTGGTTTTTTTTTAATATTAGCCATTATAATGGGTGTGAAGTGTTTTTTTGTTTGTTTGTTTGTTTGCTTGTCTTTCAATCTCCTAGTACTTTTGAGATTTTCTAATGTATTTATAGAAATCAGAAATGAGAAAGAAGATTAAACAACAGATGTGGTCATTGTAAATTATAAGAACACATCCACTATGACATCTATAAATCTTATGGATTATTTTCTTCATTAGATTTCCTCTCTACATATTTTTGTTCCTGTTTCAGTTAACTTTTATTTTTATAATTTCTTCTACACTTCCTATTTTATGAATTTCTGCTTTTTATTTTTATTGTGGTAATAACATTACCATTTTAATTATTTTATATGCACAGTTTAGTAGTATTAAGTATATTTACATTGCTATTCCCCTTATAGTATGGCAGAGTAGTCTATATCAAAGCAACACTCAAAACTGCTTATACAAACTGGATACAACTCATGAAACACCTGTTTAAATTCAAGGATGAGCAATCACGGAAGCAAGTTTAGGATCTGGTCTGAGGGAGAAGAGCAGAGAGATTACATGATCACTTTTCCCCTTGTTGCCTTGGCTTATTCATAGTGTGTGAGGCGCAGCAGCTGAGAAACACGCAGCAGTTCAGAGCCATCTGTATCTCATGGGCACAGGAAGAGAAAAATTGGACTTCAATTCTCTGATGACAGCCAATGGGATAATTCAACGTGAAAGAAAAGATACTGGCAGAAATATGAGTCCGGCATCCATTGCTGCTTTTCCACTCAAAGCATTTTTCAGGTCTTATGCTCTGCAGGACGAAAGGCAAATAAGCCAAACAGAAAATAGAACACAAAGTCAAAAATTAATGCAGATCTTGAACGGTATCATTGTAGCAGGAAATAAAATTTGGAATTCAAGAACTACCGATGAAGAGAGACAATGGTATACACTCAGACTTGTGGTCTTAAAAACAAAATGAAATAGAAACACACTCATAGATATGGAGAACAAACTGATGGTTGCCTGATGAAGGGGGAGTAGGAGGTTAGAAAGTGGGAGACGTGGATTAGAAAGAGGTACACACTTTGAGTTATAAAGTAAGTCATGGATGAAATGTAAAACAGAATAGAGTGAATAACATCATCATAACTATATATGGCGACAGATGGTTACTAGACTTACTGTGGTGATCACTTTGTAAGGTATATAAATGTTGAATTACTATGTTGCAGACTTGAAACTAATATATCATATGTCAACTATTATTAAAAATAAATTTTAGAAAAAATATGTATAATTCTCCTTTAGAAATTTCTTAAAAAGAATAATTAGCATTCACTTCTTTATTTAAAAATTTTATTTTTTATTAGTTTTTTGAGAGAGTGAGAGATAGAGATTTGTTGTTCCACTTATTGAGGCATTCATTGGTTGATTCTTGTATGTGCCCTGACTGGGGACCAAACATGAAACCCTGACGTATCCAAAGCTCTAACCAACTGAGCTACCGAGCCCGAGCCAGCATCCACTTCTTTAGAAGTTATATTGCTTTTTAAAAATTAAATAAATGCAATCATAATTATTTTAAAGCAATTAACATACTCTTAATAATGTGCCCCACATTAACACATTTATATAATAAAGAGCCAGGGTCATAACAACTGTTAGGACCGAAGGCTCGACCAGACAGGAAGTCAGTGCTGGGTTGCTGGGGCCACTGCTGGTGCCCTGACCCAGCACTGACTGCCTAGGGGGCTGCAGATCAGGCCCAGAGAGAGGCCTGCAGAGAGAGAGGCAGGGTCTGATCTGTAGCTTCTGTGGCAGCTGTTGATCAGAACTTGCCTCTTTCTCTCCCAGCCTGGCCAACAGCTGCTTCCATTTCTCTCCAGGCCTCCACTGGGGCTGCTGATCAGCCCCGCCTTTCTGATCAGGCCCTGTTGATAGACCCAGAGACGCTAACTGACATACAAACTGACCAATCAGAACCAAATCTGGGTGAATGTAAGGAGTCAATGGTTGCCTAGGAGGCAGAGATTTTGATGATGACTGGCATTGAAAATGACCAATCATAATCAAATTGGCCAGCAGAGAAAGGAAGTTGGGGGTGAGATCAGGCCAGAAGGGGAGAGCAGTTAGGGGATCAATAAGGCCAGCAGGGGAAGGAAGTTAGGGGCAATCGGGCAGGCAGACAGAGAGGTTAGGGGCAATCAGGCAGGCAGGCAGAGGGGTTAGGGGCAATCAGGCAGGCAGGCAGGTGAGTGGTTAGGAACCAGCAGTCCCAGATTGTGAGAGGGGTGTCCGACCGGCAGTCAGACATCCTCCGAGGGGTCCCCGATTGGTGGGGGTGCAGGCTGGGCTGAGGGAACTCCCTCCTCCATGTACGAATTTTGTGCACGGGTCCTCTAGTCTTATTACTAAAACTGATAGGCATTTCACTGAATTATTGTGATACTGGCATTAAATTCCCATTTGCAGACTTGATGGTTTATCGTTGGTTAGAGTGCAAGCCTGCAGACTGAAGGGTTGCTTTTGGGTTTGATTTCCTATCAAGGGTCAAGGGCATGTACCTTGTACCTCAGTTGCTGGCCCAGTCCCTGGGCTAGTGGGGGTAGGGGCAGAAGCAACCAATGGATGTGTCTCTCTCACATGGATGTTTCCCTCTCTCTCCCCCGCCCTCATTCCCTCCCCTGCAGTCTCTTTAAAAAAAAAAAATCAATGGAAAAAATATTTTCGGGTGAGAATTAAAAAAGAAAATTCAATTTGCATCAAATATTTTTTTTGAAATTATTCTATGGTCATTACCAAATTTTTAGGTACATAGTCAAATTTGTAATTGTAGAATCCTATCTAATAAAAGAGTAATATGCAAATTGACCATCACTCCAACACACAAGATGGCCACCCCTATGTGGTCAAAGATGGCCACCCCCATGTGGACACAAGATGGCTGCCACAAGATGGCTGGCAGGGGAGGGCAGTTGTGGAGGAACCAGGCCTGCAGGGGAGGGCAGTTGGGGGGAACCAGGCCTGCAGGGGAGGACAGTTAGGGGTGACCAAGCCTGCAGGGGTGGGCAGTTGGGGCAACCAGGCCTGCAGGGGAGGACAGTTAGGGTGACCAGGCTGGCAGGGGAGGGCAGTTAGGGGTGACTGGGCCAGCAGGGGAGGGCAGTTGGGGTTGACCAGGCCGGCATGGAGGGCAGTTAGGGGCAATCGGGCTGGCAGGGGAGCAGTTAGGCATCGATCAGGCTGGCAGGGGAGTGGTTAGGGAAGGCAGGCTGGAAGGCAGAAGCAATTAGAGGCAATCAGGCAGGCAGGCAGGTGAGCGGTTGGGAACCAGCAGTCCTGGATTGTGAGAGGGATGTCCCACTTAGGCCTGATCCAGCCAATCCAGTGGGATGGGGCCTAAATGGGCACTCAGACATCCCTTGAGGGGTCCCAGATTGGAGAGGGTGCAGGCTGGGCTGAGGTACCTGCCCCCCCCCCCAGTGCAGGAATTTAGTGCACCGGGCCTCTAATTATATGAATGAAATAAACAGTATAGGTTTATAGGTGCTTTCAGCCTGGAAACACTAATTGGTGGAAGATTATACCATATATTTGAATTATGGTAGAGATACCCCCTCTGTGTTATTCCATTATAGCAATATTCATACAGTAGTGCATAAGAGACCTATTTAGTTCATTAGACCATGACAATAATTATTTTTAAAAAATCGACAGCTCAATGGAAACAGGGCTCTACAATTTAAAATAATTACTTCCACAAAATGTATCTCATAAAATTTCATTTAATCAATTTACAGGATCTTTAAAAAATGTGTCCCTGAACTTATAGAAAACAAAAATTATATTTTTTCTCTATATTAACTGTCAACATAGTAGTTAGTATTATTATTATTGTAACCATTATATCTATTGTAATTATATGACCTCAAAAATCCAGCTTCTTTCAATCTTAATTTTCAAAGCAAACCAAATACATTGTCATAAAGCCTGAAAGTTATAAAATAATACATTTCTTATCTAAATGATACCTAGACACATACTAATTTTGATTTTGTCTTCTCATGTATTTCTCAGAAAGCAATCACATGAAAACATTTCTTTTCAGTACCCCTGAAATTATTTTTAACACAATACAAATTTCCTAATTTAAGGCCTATTACCATTCATCCAAGCTCTCACCAGTCTCCCTTCTCAGACTGTACTTCAGCCTAATGAATGGCTGGTGGGGACCCCAATGCATCTCCTTTCCCACCTCTTATTTTTTGCATACCCTATTCCTTTTGCTTATTGAACAATTAAATATCACTTACAAACTAACTTAATCTGAATTTACTTAGATCAAATTTCTTACTGGCACTGTATCTATGATCCTATTTTCTCTTCAGTCTTTATGTTTAAACACGACAAAATCTACTAATTAGTCAAATTCTGTCTTATATCTGGTCAGAAATCCTACTCCTGAGCCTGGGGTTGTAAACCCCATTTGTAAAATAGTCTTCCTGGAAACCAGATCAAGATTTCAACATTACTTTAATTTATAATTCTGACTATTTGGGATTGAAAATAAAATATACATTTAATCTATTTGAAATTCTTAATAAAATTTATTTTAAAAATGTATTATGGAAGTGTTTGCAGATATTCCATTAATACTTATAAATATTTCAGATTCTAATTTAAATAAATTTTTAGAAATCTCTTACTCTGACAAGCAAATACATCACACACATTCTTCCATGTAAAGAAAGATATATTGAGTTTGAGACTAGACCATGTACAATTTTCTAAGATATATATTCTATCTTACTACTTCATATAATTCTAGCAATGTTATCTGTAATTACAACTTTTCTCATATGTTCTACAGCACAAGATAATTCTTGTGGGATCCTGGAGCGTAAGACACAAGGTTAAAAAGTAGATAAAAGATTGTGTGAATTTATCCTTACTAGAGAGATTGAAGGGGATGTAATGAGTAGCTAGGGAGGGTCAGACCTGGTCCATTTTTATTCTATTACATATCAGAATTTTTAGTGAAACTTACAGACTAGTTCTATCCAGATTTTCCACCTTATGTTTATTTTACATCTCAGGATTTCTTTATAATTAATATTAGAAAAATGTTTAAATGAAACAAAATGAACAAATACTAATATGAGCAAGAAAATTTATCAGAAAAGGCCAAATGAATGGTAATTTACTTCAGGGGCAAGACTGAGGCAAGAAACTAGGTGAATTCCATATTCTACCATTATTGAGAAGGATGGAAAGTGATCCTCTTACCTCCTATTCCCTTCCATCTTTGTACCTTTCTTCTTTCCTTCCTTTCCTACCTCCCTCCTCCTTTTCTACTTTCTTTCTTCCACAAATACTTAAATACCTGCTAAACATAATTTGAAGAACAACTGCATCATATGATATGATAAGAACAAGCAAGCAAGCAGAATTGTGCAGCAAGGAAATCCCACCAGAAGAGTCAAACCACAGGCATTGCACGCAGAGACTATTAAAGTTAAAGGGGAATTTGCATGAGACAAAGACTTCTTAAGAGTTTGTTTGGGAATAAGACACTATTTATTTTGACAAGGAAATTTAAAAAGAGAATCTAAGATGAGAGGACAGGATGCATAATTGAAAAGTTTGTGGTTTTTTTCTTCCTAAAGCACTGTTTAATTTCATGGATGATTGAAATTTTCCATTTTTCAAAATATATTAAATACTCCAAGAAATTTACTTGTCTATAAAATGTCTACTCCTGTTAACATGAACAAAACGAGATTCACAAAAGTTGGTTACATATACAATAATTAAAGCAAATGTAATTTTAGTTTGTTTAAAGATGGTTGATTTCATATATGAGAATGTTTGTACACCTGCAGTTGAAAATAAAGCAACATGTATTTTTGACAATTCAAAGGGCATTTTAATAAGAGTTGTTTCACTCCATTGACATTAACTTTTTTATTCAAAGCTGAAATTGAATAATGAACTCATAATAGCTTTCTTTTTATATACACACTAGAGGCCCGGTGCATGAAATTCATGCACATGTGTGTGTGTGTTTGTGTGTGTGTGTGTGTGTGTGTGTGTGTGTGTGTGTGTGTGTCCCTCAGCCCAGCCTACACACTCTCCAATCTGGGACCCCTCGAGGGATGTCCGACTGCCCGTATAGGCCTGATCTCACCATATATCCCTCTCACAATCCAGGACTGCTGGCTCCCAACCATTCGTCTGCCTGCCTTCCTGATTGCCCCTAACCACTTCTGCCTGCCACCCTGATCTCCCCCTAACCACTCCCCTGCCAGCCTGATCGATGTCTAATTGCTCCCCTGCCAGCCTGGTCACCCCTAACTGCCCTACCATGCAGGCCTGGTCCCCCCCAACTGCCCTCCCCTGCAGGGCTGATCACTCCCAACTGCCCTCCCCTGCAGGCCTGGTCCCTCCCAACTGCTCTACCTTGCTGGCCTGATCGCCTACAACTGTCCTCCCCTGCTAGCCATCTTGTGGCTGCCATCTTGTGTCCACATAGGGGTGGCCGTCTTTGACCACATGGGGGCAGATGGTCAATTTGCATATATACACTCAATATATACTGTAAAATAAACATAAGGTGGAAAATCTGGATAGAACCAGATTATTATGACCACCCCATCAGTACTTAGTTGGGCCACCTTTTGCCTCCAATACTGTGGCGATTCTTCTTGGCATTGACTCCACAAGATGTTGAAAGGTGATGTGAGGAATCTGACACCATGCCTAATGAATAGCACTGTCCAGTTCTGTGAGATTTGATGGTTGTGGAACCAGCTGCCTGATGGCTCTTTTAACTTCGTCCCACAAATGCTCAATTGGATTGAGATCTGGTGATTGTGGGGCCTCCTAAGCAAGGTCAAGTCTCCCTCATGTTCTGGAAACCACTCATGCACAATATGAGCACCGTGGCATGGCAAATTGTCTTGTTGGAAGAAGCCATCTCCATTGGGATATGCCATCAACATGATGGGATGAACTTGATCAGCAACGATACTTAGGTATGTTGTGCTATTCAGACGTTGTTCCACACGAGTTAAAGAGCCCAAATCATGCCAGGAAAACATGCCTCAAACCATAACACTGCCCCCACCAGCTTGAAGGATTGTACTCATGCATGTGGGGTGCATGCTTTCATGCCGTTTCCACGAAATTCTCACTCTGCCATCTGCATAATGCAACTGGAAACATGATTCATTGGACCACATGACTTTTTTCCAATGCTCTACTGTCCAATCCTTGTATTCCTGTGTGAATTGGATACGTTTTATCTTGGTAACTGCAGACAGCAAAGGTGTTCGAACAGGCCTTCAGCTTCCATATCCCATACGATCCAGTGTACGGCTAATTTGCCTACAAACGTCAGGTGGTCATAATAATCTGGCCACTCAGACTATATATATATATATATATATATATATATATATATATACACACACACATATATATATACATATATATATACATATATATATATATATATATATACACATATATATATAGTCTTCATGTATTAAAGCCATACATAAAACATAAATACCTTGTATTCATTTGAAATATTTTAATGACCCAAGAAATAAATTTAACAGGCATCTAGTATTTTTACTTTATCTATATTGTTGACTAGAACAGCAAATAAATTGCTATAAATCTAAAGTTTCTAGTGACATTTTTAAGATTACCACCAATGTTTAACTATTTCCATATAATGGTCCTATGTGGCAGTTAGATTTGTGCCTATTTTTTGATATAACATGTGCAATATTTTACATTACATACAAAAATGTTTCATTGTAAGAAGAAAGATTTTTCAATGCTTAGTGCTCTGTAGACACTTTTATTTTATTAATGGCTGAAGTATCTATGTGGTTACACTTGACTTAAAATATTTCTAGTTAAGAAAGTAGCGAGCATGCTATATGTAAAATAGTTTTGAATTTTCAGTTCCCCATCCTTCTAGACAACGTGGTGGATTAGGAGCCATGTTTAGGAGATCTTGCCTGGCCTATGAACACTCATTCAAGTACCAACTGTACCAATGTTAGATAGCCTTTCATTCAGGTACACATCCTAGCGAGACTATTCATTTTCTACAAGAAAAGGTCAACTCTATTTCGAGTTGACTATGTGTTACTACATATAGGTCAATATTTATCTGGCAGCATAGAATTGCTTCATTTCAATTACTTGCCAGGGAATACAATCTCAAATTCCCTCCTGCCCAATATCTATCTATCAAAGGCCCTTCTGAGAGAAGTCTATTTGTGGAGCATTTCTTCAAGGCTGTTCTGTTTATCAGTTCTTGCACGTGATCTGAAATCTACTGTTCAATAGTTCGGACATTCACAAAAGTGAGGAATTGCATAGTGCCATATTTATCTGATTTCTCCCAATAGTCACAGCAATTGAATTATGAATTTGTGTAAATTCTTTGTCATTATAAAAGCAAAACAGTCATGTATTTAGAACTAGGATGTAATAGATGTAATATTTCCTTTGAATACCCTTTGTTGTTTTTTTTATTAGGATTGCTGTATGTCTCTCAAGCAAGTAGATTTCCTTTAATCTTATGGAATCTATATATAATTACACAGACCAGATTTATCATTTTTTGTCTTGCTGCTAGAAAGCTAAAGGCTGCATTGAAGTTTATTATTGGCAACTGTACTGGTAAAACCCCTTTGCATATGCATTTTATAATGCTATTCTATTTTTCAAACTATTTAATACGCTGCCTTGTTTACTTTTATTTTTGAACTAATTCTAGTTTATGTTATATATCACCCAACATTACATTAAATTATTTATTGAAGAAAAGTGGAGCAAAAACACATCTTACCTAATAATAGACAAACATGTAAATTGACCATACCTCTGCTACACTCATAGCCAATCAGAGTATGCAAATTAACCAAACAAAGATGGCGGTTAATTTGCATACATAGGCGCCCAGTGCCTGGGTCCCGGGAACATCCTGTCACCCAGGTCACTCTGAGGTAGGCCCTGCGTGGGTCCTGAGCAGTCTGGGAAGGGCCTGAGCCAGGGGGCTCCTGGGCAAGGCCAAGCCTGCAATCAGACCCGAGGGGGCAGGGGCGGAGCCAGCAATCGGAGGGAGCTGGAGGTCCCCTGCCCAGGCACTGAGGCTTTAGGCCTGGGCAGGTGTGAAGCTGGTGATCAGTGAGAGCTGTGTGTTCCCTGCCCAGGCCTAAAGCTTCAGCCAGAGGCTTTAGGCCTGGGCAGGGCCCAGCCAGTGATTGGTGTTAACTACAGAGGAAACACCTTTTCTGACTGCTCATTGGCTAAGCTTCCGGTATGCCACTGGTAATATCCTTAGTAACTTGGGTAGAAGAATCCAAAAAGGTGATCTAGGGTTTTTCCACCACATTTCTGGAGAAAAAGACGAAGGTCTGCTGCTGGAGGGCTAAGAAATGTCATATCCTGCTTTAGCCGGTTTGGCTCAGTGAATAATGCCTCAGCCTGCCAACTGCAGGGTCTGGGTTAAATTCTGCTCAAGGGCATGTACCAAGGTTGCAGGCTCCTCCCTGGCCGGGGCCCAGGTCAGGGCTCATGCAGGAGGCAACCAATCAAAGTGTTCCTCTCACTTTGATGTTTTTCTCTGTCTTTCCCTTTCTCTTCCACATTCTCTAAAAGTCAATGGAAACATATCCTCAGGTGAAGATAAAAAAAAAATAAAGGAAGAAATGCATATCCTATGTAAGACACATCTTGAAAATGCCTAAAGAAAGTTGTCATTTTTTCATGGTGAAGGGACTGGAGTTCGTGTTGATGAAAACACCTTGGTGGCTGTGGTGATTGGCAGTGGCTGCAGCAGGGTGATGGGGCTGGTGCCTTCCCCTGATCAGCCCGGTCGCCTCCCATAAAGGGAGGCCAGACTGTGGCTTAGGCCCGCTCCTCACAGGCCATTAGTAAGACATCCACTGAGGGCTCCCAGTATGTGAGAGGGGGCAGGTTGGGCTAAGGGACCCCCCATCCCCAGTGCATGAATTTTGTTCACTGGGCCCCTAGTTTATAAATAAGTAGAAAAATTAAGTGTTATAACAAATTATATTTCACAGTTTTAGCTCAAAATTTGACTCAGATTTATCTTCCTAGTGCAATCAATTGTTCAAGTAATAATTCTATAAAATTTTGTTCAAGATTTGAGTCTTGCAACTATTTTATATTGAAACAAAACCATAACAGAAGAGAGTGATTCAGCCAAAACCGGTTTGGCTCAGTGGATAGAGTGTCGGTTTGCGGACTGGAATGTCCCAGGTTCAATTCTGGTCAAGGGCATGTACATTGGTTGTGGGCACATCCCCCAGTGGGGGTGTGCAAGAGGCAGCGGGTAGATGTCTCTGTCTCATCGATGTTTCTAGCTCTCTATCCCTCTCTCTTCCTCTCTGTGAAAAATCAATAACATATATTTTTTAAAAAAGAAGAGAGTGATTCATAACACTGCAAAGTCCTTGTTTCAAAACACATTTGGTTTTTCTTATCATGAATCCGTAATTTGAGATACAGTATCTGAGAAAGACAGAAAATTTAACCAAATATTTTTTGCCATACTGAAGGGGACATCACAACTCTGAAGAGCTTTTTTCGTAAATCCAACATGTGATAATATCTATACATATCCTGAGTAGTGAAACCACTGTTTGATAGTAATTCTATTTTGAAGTTCTTTTGGCATAACTCATTACATATGGGTCTTAAATACCCTTATTATTTAAGTTAAGAGATAATACTTTTAATAAGCTATTGTGTCCTGAGTTTGTCAGTTTGACATTTATAATTAATTTTTATAAAAGATGGCTAATGATATTTAACATAAAATTGTTTAAGCATCCTAAAATTAAGAATTTTAGCTAAGAAATTCACCAAGTTTTTATAACTCTTATTCAAATCTTATCCACATCCTCATTAAATATATTAGTATGTGACTTTAAATATATTTTTATTTAAATATATTAAATATATACACATAAATATACATATATGCACTTGTTTATAGTAACATGTGTAGAACTTTAAGTCACTTATCAAATATATAGTTAAATGAGCAAATTAATTAATTGAATGAACATAATATAAATAAGTTTACAGAGCTCATAATATGGACATTGTAATAGTTGCATTAAGGTTACTAAGACTTAAAAATGAGTCTATATAAAATTGTCATTCTACATATGATCTTTTCATATAGTATTGAATTTTGTTAAAAATCGCTTGTGTTTTATATTTTATAAAACTCTTTAGAGCCTGGCCTGTGACACTCAGTGGTTGAGCAATCAACCCACAAACCAAGAGGTCCCAGTTCAATTCCTGGTCTGGGCACAAGCCCGGCTTGCAGGTTCAATCCCCAGTAGGGGGCATAGAGGAGGCAGCTGATTGATGTTTCTCTCTCATGGATGTTTCCATCTATTTCTCTCCCTTCCTCTCTCTCTCTAAAAAAAAAATAAAAAATAGTAAATTGCTTATTAATTGGTAATACATTTTTAAACATTAACTTATTTTCATATTTCAAATATTAAATGACAAATAACATTGCCTTACATTCACAGTACCTTTTAATAGTGAGACTATGATCTATATATATAAAAGGCTAATATACTAAGTGTCCCTCCACCCAACCTGTCACTATAACGTGCACTGACCACCAGCGGGCAGATGCTCAATAAAGAAGAGGAAACCACAGGCATGGAAACATGGAACAGACTGATGAATCTCAGAGGAAAGTGTGGGGGGGAGGGCAGGAAGAGATATATGCATACTACAGGCCTGGTGCACGGATTCTTGCACCAGTGGGGTCCCCAGGCCTGGCCTGCTCCCTCTCGCAATCTGGGACCCCTCTTGGGATGTTGGAGAGCCGGTTTCAGCCCAATCCCTGCAGCCCAGGCCGAGGGACCCCGTGCACAGGACCTCTAGTAAAGTCTGTGCACCAGGCCTCTAGTAAAACAATAAACTGTTTTTAAAAAAAGAATTTGCTTCAATTTCATCTTGAACTACGACACTCTTACTATAAATGGATAATATGGATTTCCCAAAAGGAGCCTGTAATGGATTAGCTTTATGGGCAACTGTAGTATTATTTTATTGTTTCTTTTTTCTTTTTTTTTTTTTTTTGGCAGGGGATTGAATATAAGAACATCACTGGCGTATCATTTACCATAAAAATAAATTACATGATTCAAATGTTAAAGCTAGAAACCACTTGATTATGAAGATTATTGTAATCAAATATGTGTATTAATTGTTTTCCTTTTTTGCCAACTTTTCTTAAAGCAATTTATGCTTGCAATTATTTCCCAATGTTCTATTTAGCACTGAAAAGTGTGCATTCATAAATGATAGCTGTATATAATTATTTATAGAAATATTGCCATGGTACATACAAAATATGCATTATTGGAATTACCTTTCTGCAATTCAATGTCAGTCTTTCCAAATAATGAATAAAATAACGATACTATGTATAGTCCAGACATATTATATATAGATTGGAGCATATACCAATCTTCTATCAAGCCAGTGAAGCCATAAAGTATAGCAATTTCTCAGTGAAGCATTCTGTTTTCTCCCTTTTATTTTGCTGCCTCTGTTGGGCATGAGTTACCAGGAAGATATTTTGGAATGTCAAGTAAGAAGATTATGAAATGAGATTCTTTCAATAGTCCCAACATATTGTATCTTCTATAATAAAAAATGATTCTCTTTTCATAAGGAGAACAATGCTTAAATACGACCAGTATTGAGAATCCACGCCACCTTAAGCATTGACAATATGGTGTGAACAGAATAAAATATCGTTGGTTAATTTGCCCCTTTTGAAAGCTGGAAGAAATCTGACCCACATTTAGGACAGACAAGTTTCTAAGACACCAGTTCAAATAGACGGTTTCAACTCATTGTAGTCCTATAGTCACACTTTTAAAAGGCTTTGGGAATAACAGCAAACCACAGGAAGTATGCTTCCACACAGCTGGCAAGAACAGGTCTGAAAGAACACATGCTGTCCCCATCTCGGCCCACTAGATTGCTGCTGCCGGCTTGGTGTGAGTTTTCTGGTCATTGGGCATTGATTTCCCTCTGAGTTCTGCCACACAGAGGCCAATCAGGAGTGATTGTGAAAATGCCTCACCTCTAAAACACACACTGAGCCTGAGATAAGTTCAATGTCCACTAAGTCTTTTCACCTTGAGAAGGTAGAAATCTCAGAAGGAATAGCAGTGTGTTTTTTGGTCAATAGTCACAATTGAAATATCTGAAACCTTTGAGATTAGTTTACTAAGGAGGGAAAAATAAAAGATTAGCTTACAATATTTTTAGTTAGATGGATCTTAGCTTTACCATTATTATGTTTCATCTTTCTCACTATCCAGTGGGTAAATCATAAATATGAGAATGTCATGTGATAATGTAAGGCTACATTATAAAAACGCATGCATATGTGCTAATTATTGATCTTATATATTGAGATGACAATTAAATTTAATTTCATCAGTTTATTGATCTCATGTTAAGATATCTTTAGATTGTGCCAAAGGTTTAATTATCATGTAAACATCTTTACAAAACAATCATTATTTTGACTTTTTAATAAGGCCAGGATAGTATGAACATTTTTGTTGATATTTTAGGTTGCGTCTGGCTCCTAGAAATACCATGTAAAAGTGATTTCCTTCACACAGAAATATAAATTATTTGGGAGGTTGTGGCTCTTTCAATAAATTGTTTCATTTGCTTCTTAAGCAGAGTTTGTCAGGATTGTGGAAGAAGATTCCCATATTCTCTACCTAATCACACCTTGCTGGCATCTTTTACAGATAGAATCTTCTGAGGAACCTAGGATACCTATGCTATAGACTTAATGTTTACCCCCACTCCTCCAAGTTCATATGCTAAGTCCCAATACCCAAGGTGATGGTATTTAGAGGTGAGGCTGTTGGAAGGTGATTAGGTCATAAGGATGGATGCCTTAGGAAAGAGATTAGTGCCCTTATAAAGAGACTTCAGAGAGCTCCCTTGCCTGAAGATAAAGTGAAAAGATGACCATCTAAGAAAGCAGGCCCTCACTAGATACCAAATCCATTTGGTTTTTGACCTGGGACTTCCTAGTCTTCAGAACTGTGAGAAGTAAATTTCTGGTTTTTATAAGCCACCCTAGAATATCAGTCAATACTATTCTGTTTAGCAGCTCAGATGGATTAAGATACATGGTTTGCAAATAGATTCTCCAAGTCTGGGATTTGTTTTTTATGTCATTTTTGCCCAGCCAGTGTTGCTCAGTGGTTGAGCATCAACCTCTGAACCAAGAGAGCAGTTTGATTCCCAGGAGGGCACATGCCTGGGTTGTGGGCTCCATCCCCAGTGTGGGGCATGCAGGAGGCAGCCAATCAATGATTCTCTCTCATCACTGAAGTTTCTATCTCTCTTGCTCCCTTCTTCTCTGAAATCAATAAAAATATATTTTAAAAAATGAAAAGAAAAAATAGGTTTTTAATTTTGATCAAGTCCAATTTATCATTTTTTTCATTATGAATTGTGTTTTTAGTATGGTAGCTAAAAACTCTTTACTTAATTGAAGGTAAGAGATAACTGTCTTAATTTTTCTTATATTTTTATCTTCATGATCCATTTTCAGTTAATATTTGTTATGGTGTGAGCTATGGGTCTAAATAAATATTTTTGCATGTGGATATCTAATTGTCTCAGTACCATTTGTTGAAATTGCTTTCCATTCCTCATTGAATTGCTTCAGTCAACTGGTTATAATGAATTCTTCATGAGGCCAAAGGTACCCAATCTCATATATTCCACTTCAATTTGATGATGGTTTGCTGCAGAAGGTACCCAGATTTATGGTTTGTTAGGTCAAGCATCACACATTTTATGAGGGAAGCTCTAGTAACATGGTAACTTCTTGGCATGCATTCAAGCATTCAGTCTCTACTACTGAAACTTGGGTCTCAAAATGCAATTGCTCCAAAATCCTCAATGTTTTCTGTGCTTCTTCATTAGGAGCCTGCCAAGGTATCCATAAAACATTCCTATTTCCCACAAACACTTCAAGCACCAATCTGATCTGCTGGGCCATAGAACCAAGGTGAGTAGCAGCTTTTACAGCAGCCTGGACCTGTGGATTCTTTCCTCTACAATATATCAAGGAAGTACTGACATTTCAACTTCATTTAATTTAAGTTACCTTTGGGTCCAAGTTTCAGTCAACAGATCAATACAGTTTTTAAAGCTGTTCCCAGCCATTCAAGCTAACTCAATGAACCATATTCCGATGACTGAATTTATATCAATAAAGTTGGTCTGATACAGTATCATATCCCGTCCATCATGATTCAACACCGTTAGACTCTATTCTACTATATGTTCTCCAGAGTTTGGTCAATATAAATTAACAAATCTTGCAAAATTATTTTCCCTTTGTGTGTGTAGCCTTTCTTCACTCATTACACTTTGTACTTTACCTTATGGGTCCTACTGAGACTTGAATCCGCTTATAGGTCTAGGAACGATGAGAGGTGGTGAGAATAAGTACTCAAAAGTATCAGCAGTTCTTTGCAAGCCAGCTTTTTCAGGAGAGACTATTACAAAAATTTTCAGGAAAGGTTAAATCAATGTCCTCAGGAGGAGGGGCTGCTCTATTGATAAAGAAGTCTTTGGGGGAACTTAGGGTTCCAAGGTTTAGGACTCATTAGAATCATCCCATATGTTTCCATCCACATGTATGGCAGAACAGGAAGATGAGGGAGGGTAAGGGAGAAAGAGATAGAAACTTCAGTGATGAGAGGGAATCACTGCACTGCTGCCTCCTGCACATCCCCTACTGGGGATTGAGCTACAATCTGGCAAGTGCCCTGACTGGGAATTGAACTAGCAATCTCTTGGTTTCTGGGTCGAGATGCTCAACCACAGAGCCACATAGGCTGGGTGAACCTCTCAGTCTTTCTTAGTCCATTGCTAAATCATAGCTAATCTCTACTGTGCTTACAAAATTATTGTAATTTCTTTCAAACCTACGGCACTCAAATTTATTCCATATTTCTGGCAATAAGAGTTAGTATCATCATCATGTTATACAGATTACCTATGTGAAGGCATCATTATCTCTGATGAATTCATAAAATGAATGGACAAAATTTAAGACAAAGACCAATTGTAAACTTTTAGGAACAGCTTCCCCATATTTACATCAATGTGTCATAATTACTCATAGTGTAAAATCTACCAGTTATGGTTATATACTTGATTTTCCTATCATTCAACTCAATTTCTGCATTGTTTGTTTGAAGAAGTAAAATAATTTTCAAAATGTTTTTAGGGAAACACATAACATATGCAACTAATTTTGACCTACTCACTTAGTAATTTTTTTTTTCATGTTGGAGAAAAGAAAGGGAATAGTGTTTATTTAACTGTACAATATATGTGGTGGTGGAATTAAGAATATTTTTCCAAAAAATGCAGTATGTTTTGATAATGGATTTCTTGTTGAAAAGAAACCATAAGGGAAAGACAAGAAATTAGTCTAAATTCTCAGGTTATTTGTAAATTATGTAAGAAGATGACAAAAGATAAATGAAAGTAGTTTTAGCAAGTGAATATATTTATAGAAAATAAAAGGAAGCAAATATTACATCCTATTTATCTCAAGTTATACCAATGTGGCAAACTGAAAATATTTTAAAGAAAAAAAATAACTGTATATAATTGTGTGTATATGTATATATGTATATATGTATATGTGTGTATTTTCTATGACTTTTTTATAAAGCTTTTCTAGCCTGCTGCTTGTAACTAATTATTTTCAATTTAAGCTTCTTTCTTTTATTACAAATTTGTGCATACATTAATCCTTGTTTTATTTCTTGTCAGTCTTAATTTATCATAATTGATTGATACTGACTATTTCAGGAATAAATTGTTTAACTGTGACTGAATGGGGGCATTTAACCTTATTGAAAAGAAACAACAGGGGAAAAATGAAGGAACAGGAAATGTGCTCATTTGTAAAAAAATTAAAAAAAGACTTCAGACACAATTTGGCTACTTGTGCTGAATAAAAAGGCTTATTGAGATGAAGTTGCCATAATTAATTAAATAGAACTTTTACATCCTTCCTAAGAAAATAGAATTGGAGATGAAGATCTTTGAAATTTAATATGACATGACTATGTTCAGAGACTCCATAATGAAATATACACAAATGGAATAAAAATCAGCAAGATAATTATATTTTAAAGTCATTTCAAAAATATTTACTTCTGAGACATATTACCTTTGAAAGATTTAATCAATTAAGTAGACATTACATATTGTCTATTTGATATGTATGTATAGTCAGAGAAGAGCTTAAAACCATCTACATTTTACTGATAAGAAATTCCAGGTCTGAAGAAACAAAACCATAGCATTAGCAAGTGGCTGGCCTGCCAATCTACCTAAGTCTCCTCAATGAAATCCTGTTTAGTCATTATTGTTGTTTTTCTTCAACAATTATTTTCCATTGCACTACTTTTTCTTTTCTCAATTTTAAGACGATATGCTGATGCTTCTGATAACAACTCTAATAAACTATTTATTGAACGTGCAGAAAAGGTAAAATAATTTTTCCCTTACCATTTTAGATTCTTGGCTGGGGCCCTACCTTCCCCTAATAAAAGATACATTAGCAAGAGAAAAACAAACAGAAGCTTAATAATATGCATACCTCCTATATACAAGGGAGATATCCAGGAAACTGGTTAACTCCCCAAATCGAGCAAGCCAATGGTTATAAACCATTTCCAGGTCAAGACTACCTTAGATTTTGGGTGTGGGGCAGAAGACAGTTATGGGAGGTTTCCAAGATAAGTACAGGAAACTAGGGTAATGTTATGCAGATATGTCAATAAACTCTACACTAGTAAGACTTTCTAGAGATTTTCCATCACCCTTTTCTTCTAGCTACAAAAAGGAATACATCTTTACAAATGAAGATTTCCCTTAGGAATGCAAATGTCTTCCCTGGCTGGCACGGCTGAGCAACCACCCATGAGCCAGGATGTCATGGTTAGATTCCCGGTCAGGTCATGTGCCTGGGTTGTGGCTCAATCCCCATTGTGGGGCATGCTGGAGGCAGCTGATCAAGGATTCTTTCATCATTGATGCTTTTTCTTTTTCTCCCTCTCTCTTCCTCTCTGAAATCAGTAAATATATATTTTTTTAAAAAGAAAGAAATGTCAATGTCTCTTAAAAAAAGGAAACTTCAACTTGGTTTACAGAGCTTCTCCAGTGTCTGCCATTTCTTAAAAATTACTGACTCAAGATAATTTTTGTGTGAAAGAGACATATTTTGGGGTGGCAAATTCTTCTCATCTTCAAAAGTAATAGCAACAGCCCTAGCCAGTTTGACTAAGTGGATAGAGTGTCGGCCTGCTAACTGAAGGGTCCTGGTTCCATTCCCGCCAAGGGCACATGTCCAGTTGTGGGCTAGATCCCCAGGATGGGGCGTGCAGGAGACAGCTGATCAATGATTCTCTGTCATTGATGTTTCTATCTGTCTCTCCACTCCCTTCCTCTCTGAAATCAATAAAAATTATATTGAAACAAATAATAGCAACAGCTATATACCTCCTGAAAAATATTTGCACAAACATTGAAATAAAGCTAACTTTTCACAATCTAGCTGGTAGGTAAACAAAATTTGAAAACAAAACCAAGGCAGATTGAATGTATTCATATTTTGTCTGTTTGAATGGCTAATATAAACAAAGTTGGAGGTACTTCCATTCAAAACTCTTTAAGTTACCTTTTTTGTAGTAATTACATTACAGGGGAGCCTCCGGAGCCAAAGGGGATGGCTCTTGTCACACTCAGGAGAAAGAATTCAGAGGAGTACCCTAGCTGGTTTGGTCCAGTGGATACCAAGTCGGTCTGCAGACTGAAGGGTCCCAGGTTTGATTCTGGCCAGGTTGTGAGCTGGATCCCCAATAGGGGTCAGGGGGCAGGCAATCAATGATTCTCGCTCATCATTTATGCTTCTGTCTCTCTATCTCTCTCCCTTCCTCTCTGAAATCAATAAAAATATATTTTAAAAAGCAAACAAACCTGTATCCAAAAAAAGAAAAGAATTCAGAAGAGTGACAGAAGGCAGTGTTGAAGCAAAGCAAGCAATTTTATTCAGAATACACTTGGCATAAAGCATAAATGGGCAGCTCAGCTAGTCTGAGAGCCCCACACCTGGTGAGGGTTCAAGTATTTTATACTTTTCCCTCTATAGGTTTCAAAATTCCCTTGCTGGATAGACTAGATTTCAAGGTCCCCCTTTTACATTGTTGCAGCTTTTCCAGGAATTTATGAGAACATCCGGTGACTTTACATTGGTAAGTCCCAAGACAGCTGACTTCTTTGTTCAGTGGGTGAGATAAAATCCCCCTTTTTCCCCCTTCCCCTCCTCCTGACCTAGCCGCTATCCCTACTGCCTAACATACCTCTCCTTCAAGTGATACTATCCAAATGGTTTTAAGGTTTTTGTTATTTATCTCTCAGACTTCATCTGTCCTTGGATTTAGCTGGCACAAATGGCATTAATTGGTTCTTTGTTCTTTATTTTCCCAGGCCAGGGTGATTTGAGCTATGTATTCTCTGGTTAGGGAGGAGAGGTATAAACCATTTGCTCTCAAGTGTCCTCGGTTGGGGAGGATAAGGTCTTGTGATTCACTAGCTGTCTTCAAGTTGACCAAACTGTTTGGCCTTGTCTAATTTTCTTGACTCAGTTTCCCTATTGCACTTACCCAGGAATTTTCCTAGCTTCTTACTATCCTGCCACAATTATTATCAAATTTTACTTAAATATCAGATATTTAAGTAAAACTAATATCATTTAAGACACATCTGTAATACTTTCAATAATAAAGATAAATTTTAAAAAAGAATACTGTCTAAATGTGGTTGTAGAAGTGTTTATAACTACTATATATATATGTGTGTGTGTGTGTGTGTGTGTGTGTGTGTGTGTAAGATTTTTTTTTAAATCTTTTAAGTTTGCATTACTTATGAACAAATAATAAATTATTAAATCATGATTAAAGTGAGAAGCTGAATATCCACAAAAGAGGAAACCTACAATAGAGGAAAAGGGGGCAAAATGAAAATTGTTCCTATACATAATTTTATCACATCCCTATCTTCAAATGCTATATTTATACTCTCACCAAAAAATACACCCTCTTTTTTCATATTTTATATCTCTAAATTTCTTCCTATAGTTTTAAGAACATAGAGATTGTTACCTGTGACTAGGAATTGCCAAGGCGAAGTCATTTATGTCTAGAGAAGTAAAATAAATTTGTCATGACTCACATCACACCCAATACATTTGTCCACGAACTTTTGAACCTTTGAGCTGCTTGAACCTTATCTTCTTCTTGCCATGACAACCAGATTATTTGCATTTTTCACTTTGAAAGGAGCCAACCCAGTTTACCAACCAGCCTCCTTCCTTTGCATATTGGGCTTAACCAATCACTACTAACTTAGACAGAACCCTTCCTTTTCATAAAGCAAACTGAATTAAGAACAGCAAAAGCAATGCCAGACTTTATAAATCCTGCCTCTTTTGTTTCCTCTGGAGAACAATTGAAGCTGCTACCTAAAAATGTGTCCTAGGTTGCAACCCTTTCCTTTGCTCAAATAAATGCATTTTCTTCTTTAACTAGTGGCCCGGTGCACGAAATTTGTGCACATTAAAAGGGAATTAATTAGAGGAAATATTTTAATATGGTTCTTTGCCCTTTCTCTATAATAGAAGTATCAGAGATGAGAGAAAATTAATAAGATGTATATGAAAATCTCCCTCCTATCAGAGTCTGGGGCATGCCACGGGACCTAGAGTCAAGTCCCTGCCCACCACCCGCACGCACTTCAAAAATGCAGGAGACCCAGACCCAGCCGGCCCCACCCCCATTGGGTGAGACCCATACCTAGCCGGCCTCACCCCGTCAAGCCCCTCTGGGTGGGGGCACAGCCTCAGGTCCCCTGGCCCAGCGCCAGGGCTGGGAGTGCAGCCTAAGGTCCCCTTCAAGCCCTGCAGGTTGGAGGTGCGGCCTGAGATCTCCCAGCCTGGCGCTGGGGCAGGGGGCACGGCCTGAGATCCCACGTTAAGCCCTGCTAGGCGGGGGACGCAGCTTGAGGTCCCCTGGCCCGGCACTGAGGTTGGGGGCGTGGCCTGAGGTCCCCCAACTCAGCATTGGGGCGGGGGGTGTGCAGCCTGAGGTCCCTGTCAAGCCCCATGGGGCAGGGGGCGTGGCCTGAGGTCCCCCATCAAGCCCCACCAGGCAGGGGGCACAGCCTGAGGTCCCCCGGCCCAGTGCTGGGGTGGGGGCACGGCTTGAGGTCCCTTGCCCTGGCCAGGAGCCATGCAGCCTCAGGTCCCTGCTGTTCAGTTGTGATGTTACAGCATCCCAGATAATTTGCATATTCCTCTATTATATAGATAGATATAGCCAAATATTTATTTTGTTTATTTTATTTATTTTTTTTTTGTTTAACTACCCTTATATTTTTCTTTAATTACTGATTTTCCAGACAGACTGCTCATTTATTCCAGAATTTCTGAAAACAGTGCTATGCTACTCTCCTATAAGCAAGGAAACTTCAACTCGGTTGCATGTTGTAGGATACCAGAGGTCCATTGAGTTTGTAATATACTTAACATGGTTGTATAAAAGTTGTGAATATAATTGTGCACAATCATGGCAGGGTTATACATCAGTATACATAATAAAAAGAATTACATAAACACCAATATTAGCATTAAATAAGGAAATAAATTAAGAGTAGAAGGTCTTAGGTCTGAAAATACTGACTGTTTTGTATTCATGAGCAATCTTAGTTTGCTTTTCCAGTATCATCACTCACCACAGTCTGTAAATGTGGCACTTTGATGAAGGTTGTCTTTATGTGATTGGTTGCATTCATTTTTTAGACGTTAGAAACAGTCCAAGAAACAAAATAATATATCAAATAGTACAAGAAAAAATGAATTCATGAACTTTATGCTAGTATTTTGAATGATGAAGGCAAACTTGCTAGAAAACAAAATTATGCTAACCAATATATAGTCAGTTAATAAAAAAGAAATAATTTTCCAAATCATAGTGATATTTAGAAACATAAAATAATATTAATATAGTGCATATATTTGGTCAATGAACATTATTTTTTATTACCTTATCACCTAAAATCGAATCTCATTCACTAAGGCACTGTCTTTCTCTCCATGCTGTACACACTTCGCAAAATCTTTTGCAAACAAAAAACATTGTTAACTATTATTGAACTGGCATAATTACTGATATGCCCATTTGTAATAATTGTGAGCACATTTTTAGTAATACTTGGGATTTAAACTGCATTACATATTTTGGCTTTAAGTATAGTAAATCAAATAACACCATTTAAAAATGTTTTTGTCTGAAAATAGCTTCCTAGAATTATTCTCCAAAATTAGTAATTTTAATGAAACTATAAATAATTTTGAATGTCAAGTTCTTAGTGTAATTTTAAGATCACAAATGATCATAGAGATTACATTGTAGCACAAAAATTTTCTAAATGATTAAATAAGTGGATACCAAAGAATTATATGACTCTCCTATTGTCTCATAGTTTGTATGAAGTGTCTACTCAAAACAAGGAAGACCCCAGCCAGCATGGCTCAGTGGATTGAGTGTTGTCCCATGTACCAACAGGTTGCTGGGTCATTTCATTTCCAAATTTCTGTGATGTGTGTGCACACAGGCATACACACACATGTATTTCTTCTGGTAATATTTCCATTTTAACTGGAGAAAGCATTACTTGCACTTAACTGTCTTTTACACTTATTTTAATCCTTGAGAATGGTTTGTTATTGTAATAGATTCCAGGAATGCCCCATTCTCTTGTTCTCTTACCTCTATGTAGTGTTCTTTCTAACTGATCTTCTTTACTGACCACATCCCTTTAAATCAAATTATAAGGGGACAATTACACATCAACTATAATGGTTAGCAATTTTAATATAGTTTTGCTACTGCCTTAATAAGGATGCTTGTGTACAGCTAAGTAACTGTAATAAGCTCTATTTTGTTTCAAATAAGAAAATAGTTTACTCCTCAACCTCAACAAGAGCCAATTAAATATAGAAAATGTAAAGTAACATAAGTCTCAGTAAAGCGCATGTCTTGGGAAAGGTCTACAAGAATATATTATACTTGATGGCTTATACATTTGGCTGCAAATGAGAATCATCTGGGAGATTTGTTAATAATACAGATTCCCAAGACACAACCCAGACTTAATGAAGCAGAATCTCCAGAGAAGGGTCATGGGAATTCTGTTTTTAATAAATGTCTCAAATGATTTGTATAATCTGATTATATTTGAAATTTAAGTTCAAGGCTAGATGTGCCACAAGACAGATAATAATAAGTGGGAGGAATCCTTCTGTTGTGCTAAGACATTTAGTTTTCACAGTAGATGAGGCATCATTGAAATATTTAAATTATGAATGAATGAGCAAACATGTACCAGAGAAAGGTAACTCTGGGAGCAACATCATAAATGATGGCTGAGACTGAAGGCATGAAAGCCAATAAATTACATGTGTGACCCAGATGTCCAGTGAGATCCCACTATAATGGGATAGTGACTGTGGAATGAATAAAAGAAAGGGTAGCTTTAAAAGATGAGGAAGTTTTCTTAACCTGACTTGCTGATTAAATCTAAGAATAATTTATTGTATTGGTTTGCTTGGGCTACCATAACAAATATGATCCAGATTGGGTGAATTAAACAAAATAATTTTTTTTTTCTCATAATCTTGTAGTCTACTAGTAGACGCCCAAAGGTCAAGTATTGGCAGGTTTGATTTCTCCCGAGGTCTCTCTCCTGGGCTTACAGATGGCTGTCTACGCGCAGTCTCCCCACATGGTCTTTCATCTGTGCAAGCACAGCCTGGTGTCTTTTTATGTGTCCCAATGTCTTCATCTGATAAGGACAACAGTTAGATTGGATTAGGGTCTACCTGAAGGGCCTCATTTTAACATAATCACTTTTCCCCCTACAATGTTAACAGTTTTATTTATTTACTTTTCTTGTTTACATTATTACTATTTTAATGAAAGACCTTATCTTCAAATACATTCACACTCTGGGATACTGGGGAATAGGGCTTCAGCATATCTGTTTTGGGGAACATTATTTAGCTCATAACATGTATGCTGCTCAGAAGACTCCAAGTATGATGATTCTGACAACTGAGTAGGTTGATATATTTCTCCAAGATAAGGAACAGTATAAAGACTAGATATTAAAAAGCAGATATGCAGGTAGATAACAGATGTCTGTATATGTGAAGGAATGTGTATGCATGTGTGGTAATGTGTATGCATATAACCTGGTTATACATAATATCATTACTTAATTTGAAAATATAAATTGAATGAAATATTGGAAGATGAATATTTATAGATCTCATAACCACACTTCAGGATATCTTAAAGTATTATCATTGATTATCTTAAAATCAATTCCTCTTTCCTTAATATATCCATATTTGTTGTGCAACCAACAACTTTAACCTGCCTTAGTGAGAAAGGCTTAATTGCTTGCTTGGATATTACTTAGTCTCTGGGGTTCCCTCCTCTGTGCTGTTCCTTATATGTAGCTGGATAAAAAATAGAGTGATTAGTCAAGTATTTCTAAACCAACACAATCTCTATTACCTCAATTGTCTTTCTTGGAGAGAAACTGGTCTCAGCTGCTTGACATATAAGACCATGTGTTGCAAAGAGCTTTTCAATATGACTCAGTGTTATAATATTTTAATCAAAATTAAATAACAAAAAAGTTTTTAGATTTCAATCTATGGCAAAAATCAATATTAAACAGAAAATATTCAGGAAAATCACTTAAGCTAAATCATATCCAGTAATTTTTTTCTTTATAGAAGTGGGAGACAGACATCAGAATTTTTTTGAGTCATCAATTTGCAAGGGAATCCTAGTAATGCAGATCTATGCACTACTGCAATACTATTTCAAGAGATATCTCTTTATAAGTGAATACTAATTAACTTATACAAGCTGACTAATACTTTTAATATACAAGCACCCTATTACCTTTAAATTAATGTACTAAATGTTTTTGGTGAAAACAAACAGAATAACATTTTTATAAAGTGATTTTAGAAGAAAAGTTTTAGTGAAGGTTATTCAATGAAACATCTCACTTGTCTTGGAATATTATATCATTTTCAGAAAATACCAATAATAATATCTACATCATTAACCCCACCCTACAAAAGCTGATGCATTCCTCTCAGTTCATATAAAAATTAGATGGAAAAATTATATATGTATATATATTATACATGCATATACCTGTATATATAATATGTACATATTTACTATCATTTATGTTTAATATTGGGTGCATGTTTATTATCATTTCCTTTGAAAATACTCTTTCTACAAGAGATAACATTTTAATTTTATTCATTAAGAATGCTTTATTTTGCCCTCACTAGTTTGGCTCATGAATAGAGCCTGTGGACTCAAGAGTACCAGGTACAATTCAGGTCAAGGACATGTACCTCAGTTGTAGGCTCCTCCCTGACCCCAGCCCTGGTCAGGACACAAGCAGGAGGCAACCAATCAATGTGTTTCTCTCACATTGATGTTTCTCTCTGTCTTTCCCTCTCTCTTCCACTCTCTCTAAAAAAAAAAAAAAAAAAAAAAAATCAGTGGAAAATATCCTTGAGTGAGAATTAAAAAAAGAAGAATGTTTTTGCCGACATCAACTTTCAGACAAGGCCAATTAAAATAAATATAAGGATTTATAATGCTTTAATGAATATATTATTTGAATATTCAGATTTATTTACTTTCCATGAAGAAGATGAACAATAATCAAAGTGAGAAAAATTTCGAAGACTTCAAGGATACCCTAGAAAGTTTTGTCATGATTCATCCCATCTGCATGATGGCAATAAATCAGTACAAAATATGACCATGCATTTCTTTAATTCAGTTCACCTCCTCCTCCAAACCGTTTTTCACTTCTCACTCATGGTGATTACATTTACTTACACAAATATGATGGAAAAGACCACTGTGTCTTTCTGGCTGCAGTTACTTAGAAATGGTTCCTTGATTATAGCTCTCATTGGTTTAGAGTCACCTTCAGACATCTAGTGAGCCGGGTTCCGCCATATCATTTTGGATAGTTGGAGAATATTTTTTGAATGTTTTCCCCTTAGTTTACTGTAGTTAGTATTTTACCTCATTCTTACAAAACAGCCTGTATGGGACATTAGCCTGTCCCATACAGGCTAATTTCAAAAAGCAGTCCAAAGCAAGCAAGTGGCAGGCATGCATTTGCTGGTAACACTGAGTTGCCCTAACACCTGAACTAATGGTTGTTTACCTGTTGTCTCCAAGTTGTTGCTGCAGTCTAATTCTAACTGGACACAAACTCATGTTTTCTAGGTATTTTTTTTTCCTTCTGAGTGTTTTTATGTTAACATTTAGAGGAATTAAGTATAAGCTGCTTATACTAAAAAAATAAAAATAAAACAACTATGAGGTTTAGCAGTATTGTTCTACCCAATGCTATAAGATGGGCATACATAAATTGATGTCTAGGTAGTTGCAGTAACATGCTCAAAGTTGTTTTTTCAGTTAGAAAATATATTCACCTGCGTCTACTCCATAATTCTTTTTTCCAGTATTCCACACAACCTCTAAGAAAGGCAGTTTCTTTGCTGATGGGGGTTGATAGGACCCAAAATCTTATTTTCAATAGTCGGAGGATCCCATTTAATGCTATTTATGCATGTTTATTTTGAACACTATTATTTGTGATGACTCTATTAGTTCTAGGCTAGATATACACTTAGGCTGACGTCAAAACCAATCCTTGCTTTTTGCTAAGATTCCATGCATGTTTCAAAGTTTCAATAAACATGAACGCTGTATAAATAAGTTTACATAGATTCAATCCAATTTAACACAATTGGATAAATTATTTTATGTTAATTTAACATAGAACTATATAGTTATTTGTTATGCATCTTCTGATTTGTAGTATACAGTACTTTTTGTTCTCCAAAAATGTGATGATAATGGTGTAATGACACCTGAATTTTATGAGTAAGATTTTAATACATTTTTTAATTTCATAAATCTAAAGTAATTAACACAAAATACTTAATTTGTTAAAATTTTACTTTCTAATATATATATATATATATATATATATATATATATATATATACACATACTAGAGGCCAGTGCACGAAATTCGTGCATGGAGGGGGGTTGTCCCAGAGCCCACTGCCCCTTTAGGCCCGATCCCTGGGATCGGGCCTAAACGGGCAGTCGGACATCCCTCTCACAATCCAGGACTGCTGGTTCCCAACTGCTTGCCTGCCTGCCTTCCTGATTGCCCCTAACTACTTCTGCCTGCCAGCCTGATCACCCCCTAACCACTCCGCTGCCAGCCTGTTTGCCCCCAACTTTCCTCCTCTGCCGGCCTGGTCACTCCTAACTGCCCTCTCCTGCAGGGTTGATCACCTCCAACTGCCCTCCCTTGCAGGCCTGGTCCCTCTCAACTGCCCTCCCTTGCAGGCCTGGTCCTTCTCAACTGCCCTCCCTTGCAGGCCGGGTGCCTCCCAACTGCCCTCTCCTGCTGGCCATCTGTGGTGGCCATCTTGTGTCCACATGGGGGCAGCTATATTGTGTGTTGCAGTGATGATCAATCTGTATATTACTCTTTTATTAGATAGGATAGAGGCCTGGTACAGGGGTGGGGGCCAGCTGGTTTGCCCTGAAGGGTGTCCCTGATCAGGGTGGGGTTCCCTTGGGGTGTGGGGTGGCCTGATCGAGGGGCCTGTGGTGGTTTGCAGGCCGGCCACGCCCCCTGGCAACGCAAGCAGAGGCCCTGGTATCTGGAATTTATTTTACTTCTACAATTGAAACTTTGTAGCCTGGAGCGGAGCCAAGCCTGGGGCTCCCT
This sequence comes from Cnephaeus nilssonii, assembly GCF_951640355.1. Lineage (NCBI taxonomy): Eukaryota > Metazoa > Chordata > Mammalia > Chiroptera > Vespertilionidae > Cnephaeus > Cnephaeus nilssonii. The sequence goes on from NC_137073.1 coordinate 93,284,919, forward strand.
CCAGGCCGGAAGCCATTTCTGTCGGGGTTATAATTGAAAATTTGTAGCCTTAAGCGGGTGGGCCCGGCCAGAGTGTGCTGAAAGCTTTGCTTCCCCTGTTGCAGGTGGTAACCCTGGCCTGCTCTCTCAAGCTCCATTCTGCCCTCCTGGGGGCGGGCCAAAATCTGCCGCCATTTCTGTTTGAATTTGTTTACCTTCTCTAATTGAAACTTTGTAGCTTGAGTGGAGGCTTAGGCCTGGCGAGGGCAGGCAGAAAGCTTGGCTTCCTCTGTTACCTAGGAAACCTTGCTCTCTGTGGCTGTAGCCATCTTGGTTGGGTTAATTTGCATACTTGCTCTGATTGGATGGTGGGCGTGGCTTGTGGGCGTGGTTTTTGGGCGTGTCAGAGGTATAGCCAATTTGCATATTTGTCTATTATTAGGTAGGATACATGTGTATGTGTATATGTATGTATGTATATATATATATGTGTGTATATATATATATATATACACACACATATATATACACACATATATATATACATATACATATATATATGTATATATACATATATATATACATATACATATATATATATACACATATATATTTATATCAATAATTCCCAAATAAATTCCTCTAAGACTGACCTTGTTTGATTTCCTGATTCACATAATGAACTAGCTAATTGATAGGTATCTCCACTCAATGCCTATAATGCATTTTCAACTTATCATCTGTTAAATAGAAATTTTGTTTATGCCATTCCCTCCTCATCAGTAAATGTGTTCTTCTCCCACTCTTCCACAAGTCACTCACTTGATCAAGCCCAGACTTGGGATTCAACTTTATCTTTCTCACACAGCTCATTTCAACATCATGAATAAATCATCTTTGCTTTATATGAAAATAAATCCAAAATGTGACTAATTGTTTTCTGTCCTAGACATAGCAATATATCTTGGTTTTTTGTTAAAATCCTCACCTAAGGATATTTTTCCATTGATTTTTGGAGAGAGTGGAAGAGAGGGGAGAGACAGAGAGAGAGAGAGAGAGAGAGAGAGAGAGAGAAATGTCAAAGAGAGACACATTAATTGGTTGCCTTCCACATGACCCGACCAGGATTGAGCCTGCAACCAGCCTGCAACCGAGGTACTTGCTCTTGACCTGATTCGCACCTGGGACCCTTCAGTCCGCAGGCCAACACTCTATCCCCTGAGCACAATGGCTAGAGCCACATCAATATTTTTATGCTTTGATAATGAGACCTTTTGTTTCCTCATATTTTTCATGATGAGAAGTCTCGGCTAGTCTGCTGCAATTTCAGAGTCAACATACACCACAGCCAAGACTTAGGCCCAGCAATACCAGCCTAGACCAGTCAGTCCATCAACTAATTGCACGTCTAACTGAGATAAGCAAGCCATGTATGGGTACAGGTAGCCCATAGACCTGTAGGAAAAAATAATTTTATTTTTTTTTGCTTTTTTGCATTGACATGCTGTGTTAATGTTATTGTTTTAGTACAAAAATGTAAAATAATTTACTGTAAGTAGAGCTATTCTACAAACCTTAATAGGTACTTAAAATAGCACCTTATTACAGCACAACAGAGTAATTGATTGTTACATTGATTATACATTTTAGATATTTTAAAACTAAGGTTATTTATAACAACTTGGTATGGAAATATAATTAGCTTTGTCTTTTGTTTTCTCTCCAATTTTCAAGAACTCTTTGTGAAACTTCAATAACCCACTTTTGGCTATGTTAAGATTACTGTTTTGAAAAAAAACAAAACAAAAAAAACAACCACCAACTGTTAGTTTCAGGAGTAATGCTCCCAAAATTGAATTAATATATACCCAATTGATGGCTTCTGTAGTAAAAGCCATTTAATGTGTTTCAAATTTAAATATCTTTCTTGGTAAGTGGATTATGCAACTCATCACTTAGGATCCAGCCATCTACTCTGCTTTCATCTTTGAACAGTTATGTCATCTATGACATATAAGCAAGCTTGCATTTGCTTAGTAAGTTAGATGAGAGTCATCTATATTCACTGTCAAGAGCAGCAGCAGAACTCTCGGATCTGTGGAAATAAATTCACTTTCAGTATAAAACTATAAATCTCTTCAAAATGGGCTTTTACAAAAAGAATGAGCCCAGCTGGTGTGGTTCCATGGGGTGAGCATCATCCCATGCACCAAGAGGTCACCGGTTAGATTCCTGGTCAGGTCACTTGCCCCAGTTGCAGACTCAATTGGCATGCTGGAGGCAGCCAATCAATATTTCTCTCTCATTGATGTTTCCATCTCTCTGTCTCTCTCTCTCTCCCCTTTCTTTTCTAAAATCAATAAAACCATATTATTAAATTTTTTAAAAAAGAATATAAAAGTGGCCCAGCATCGTGTTGCTATATTAATTATAAAAGTAGTAATAATTAGTCCAACTCCACATGGTAAATAGTCATCTGGAAACAGCCCATTAAATTTTGATATAGAGACTGTATGAGAGCAAAATTTGTAACCCCAAAATGTATCTGTTTGGCATGATGATTATTTTAGGCTGATTACTTTTAGGACACAGAATACTCAGGAACTTTTTCTTCTTACTTCCCGTTAACTGCCTCAAAGAATTTAGATAGGGGCCTATTCCATAATGGGAGCTCTTAGCAGAGATAACTACAAAGAATAGCAGCTAGGTGTGGTTGACTGGGGAGAAGTTAGCAAGACCTACTTGTTCATAACCTGTTGTGTTCCTTTATCTTTGCTACTTTTTTTTAGTTTTAATAGGTTAAATGTAAAGAAAATCATCAGAATCTAGGAAACTTGGATAACATTATCTATCACCTTTACCTTAAAGATATCCTATCTAATAAAGAGTGAATATGCTAATTGATCATCACACCCTCATAAGGATGGTGGCGCCCACAGCCAATAAGGAGGGATTATGCTAATTGACTGCCATGACCTCAAAGATGGTGGTGTCCACAGCTACAAGATGGCGGATCCCAGCCCCCTCTGCCCTGTCGGGGTGGCAGGCACGTGGCAAGGCCGGGCCCGCCCCCAGGAGGGTCCAGCCGCTCCATGCACCTGCCTCCAGAGTCCCCCAGTCCCCACAGACCCCCAGCTGCCCAGGGCTGGCCCGAGGCCCAGGAAAACCTCAGATGTCAGTTGCCTAGCCTCCGAGGGCTGGCCTGAGGCACAGGCAAGCCTCGGATGGCAGCTGCCCAGCCACCCAGGGCTGCCCGCGGCTCAGGTAACCAGGGCCAGCCAAGGCTTGTGCTGCCGGCAATGGCAGCAGCAGAAGTTTGATGCAGGCTTCATCTTCCCCTGATCACCAGGTCGCCTCCTGCCCCTGAGGGCTCCTGGACTGTGAGAGGGTGCAGGCTGGGCTGAGGGACCTCCCTTCCAGTGTATGAATTTTCATGCACCAGGCCACTAGTTATAGAATATTCTACTCAACAACATATTCTTTTCAAGTTCACTTGGGCATTCACACAGATAGGACATATTCAAGGCCGTAATAAGAAACATAAATTGTTAAGTAATGATGAGGTATTCTTTGAATAATTGCCAATATAAATGAATCAGACAAAATGTGTATGTGCATAGAGATTATATTTTCTATATTTAATTAAAATAATGTTGACTTTCCTAATATCACCAATGATAATATGGTGAAGAGAACATGTTTTAGACATCTGTAACTCATGTTTAATAATGACAGAAATAATAAATGAATTCTGACTTCCAAAATTTTTCTTTTAAAAATTATGTTGAGTGTATGCCATAAAACAGAAAACTCCCTTTATCTATCTTATTAAAAAATTTCTCAGCTTTTCAAGGTTAATTACTATTACTAGTTTGGTAAACATTTTAATATATATGCCAAATTGCCTTAAAAAAAACCCACACCAAACATCCCCCCAAAACTGTATCATTATCCCTTCTTTAACTAATACATAGGGATGTCTATTTCCCCAGACTCTAGTAACCATGGAAATCATCAGCTTGGAAAATTATGTTAGGGAGAATGTTAGTCTCATGAACAGAAGAGAGTGATCAGAGTTGTAAGAAAGTCACAGGTTTGAGCTTACTGTAGCAAACTACGCTAATGATTCTTACAAGAGAGAAAAAGCTTGAAGATCCAGTAAACAAAGTAAGAACAATGAAATCCATAAAGTTATTCATACTTGAGCCATTACTTCTGCTAAGGACAAATTTTATCTTTTTAATCCCTGTAAGTTTTTCATATTTTTAAGTGGTTTCAAAATGAGTAAATGATTTCTAATGGCATGAGCATATGAATAAAGAATCATCAAATGATTTGCTACTGACGTACAGGATCTAGATGATCACTGTTCATATATACGATTTAGAAAGAAACATTGGTTTACATATTGAAATTATGTTTTGTAGCTGTAGAAACTTATTTCATACATAATACTACAGTGTATATGGTCCCGTGCAACATTTGTTTCCTCCACGCCACGTTAAATAATCTCATTTACCTCTTGTGAAATAAAGTTAACTGAGAGGCCAACTACTGTTCTGGTGTCCAAACAGGGCCCATCTGCTCACCCATCAGAACCCGTCTTGAAGTCTTTGAACTATTCGGACACGGCTACTTGTGGCATTCATATAATATCATGTAAATAGTAACAGTGCACAGAAACTAGTTCTGCTTTTGAATAGTTGAGGGCGGTGGAGAAATTCTGTGCAATATGTCAGTTTTCTAGGTTTCAAATATGTTGCTTAAATTTACTAAAAATCTGTTTTCCAAAAATTCTCAGTTACACAAATTATTTTGAGAAGGAAATGTTAACATTAAAATCAAAAGCATCGCTATATCTTATTATTAAGAGAGGGAAAAAAATAGTGCAATAATGAAAAAGCTCAAAGTATTTTTCCCCCCAAAGATGTTTTGAAAAGGTGATGTCATTGTGGCTCCCATCATCTGGTACCATGTTATTGTTTCAGCATATAAGTGGTAGCCATATAATGAAGCCATCCGTGGTCAATCGTGGGTGAAGGTACATCATGGGCCCTTTGTCAACAATGACATATCTGCCCCTAATCACTCAAGGACTTGTGTGTAACCACCTGCCCAATAACATCCAGTTATATCTAGGCTTTTCAGTGCACAATTTGGGGAGAATCAATATAAATGTTTCTCAAAAATAAATCATAAAACTAATAGAATAATACATTGTGCTATAAGAAATGTAATGCTGACTGCCTGGGTTTCATTATAGTTGCATTCCCGCTGGAAAAAAATAGAAAGATAAATTCAGTGAATCATTTGATTTATGTCCTGTTTATATAAGAGAAACAAGAAAAAACTATTTAGCCCTGATTTTTATCCTGAAGAGGTTAAGGGGGAAAAGTAACCTATTTTCATTTCTGAAAACATTTTAAGGAAAAAATTAATGAAAACAGTTTGAAACCTGTTAATCCCCTAACAGAAGGTTTATTTATCCAGACCATAGCCTTACTTCAATGCAGAAATTGTTTAGCATATTACACTGAATAAACAATGATTTCGTTTTTGTTTTTTTATACAATTCTTTGATATAGACATAGACTAGATTCTATAATTATATCACATTTCTTATGAACATTATCATTTCTTATCAAAGTCTTAAAAATTACAAAGTGATCAAGGGCCACTAATACAGTGCACTTTTGATCTGTGTGATTCTAGCGTTTCTATTTCACAAGCTGGCATTGAGCAAGATGACATTTATTTGTGAGCCTGACTGTCCCATGTGATAGAACAGTTTTCTAGTGAGGACTGAGGTGGTGCTGTTTATATCATAACAGAAGAGCTGGACAATAGTTCATGTAGTACACAGGAGGTTGGGAGGACACCCAGGGCTAAATTATTTGTTGGAAATCTGTTTCTGTTGTTTATAGCAGATGGGAGCAGTGTCTGCTTTGAAATTCCCCGAATCAACTTGAGCCCACAGAGCATAAAATTCTAATATATGTACAAGATTTGCTAGATTTTAAACAGCAGTGTGCTTTTATTCATTCTACTAGTCATGGGAAAAGGAACCTGCCGTCTAATGAATATAATATGTGAAATATACATTTTATTTTGCATAAATGCTAAAATATTCATAATATAAAGTTTTTTTGCATTTTTGGTGTTTTGTTTTTTCTGAAGCATATGTTCCAAAATGTGTGATGTGCTTACTTGGGTGAAGTAAGCTAGAAAGCCCACAATGCGATGCTTTTCTATCAAAATGTTTTGCTATCAAGGGCCATGCTGGCCTATAGAAAATAAAGCAAGGCTCTAACTCAAACAAAGAAAAACGAACAAAACAAAATAAAAATCAAGTGAAACTCAAAGTCCAAAACCTCAGCAGATGCTCTTTCAACTCTAATATTCCCATCCTGCTACGATTTACATTTGAATGAAATTTTCCATTTTACGGAGTGACATGAAATTTAATTAGATCCTCCCCATACAAAGGAATCATCAGCTGTATTAACATGATGATTTTATCAAATTGAAAAAGTAAAGTTTATAAAAGACTATATAATGGTGATTAACATAACTGTTTCATTTTAATACAATAATTATTTTTACTTTTAAAAATATACTATGTGAATGAGAACATTGCAGAGTAGTATTGATGAAAATATAGCATAGTGTTTTATCAAATTGCAAAAAAGTTTAAATGATGAGCAAGAAAATGAGGCATGGTATGAAAGTGAAAATCAATCGGGTCTTTAAATATGTTTGAATTGATTTTAGAGAAGGAGGGAGAGGGAGTGAGAGAGAGAAACAGGAAAAGAAAGAGAGAAGAGAAAAAGAGATGGAGTCATTGTTGCTGACTTTATGCGTCCCCTGGGTATGTGCCCTGACCGGGAATCAGTGTATGTGATGAGTCTCCAACCATCTGAGCCACACTGGCTAGGGCTCAATCTGTTTTTTTTTTATTTTTTTAAACATATTTTTATTGATTTCAGAGAGGAAAAGGGAGAGAGGGGGGGAAAAAAGAGAGATAGATAGATAGAGAGAGAGAGAGAGAGAGAGAGTCAGAAACATTAATAATGAGAGATAATCATTGATCGGCTGCCTTCTAAATGCCCCACACTGGGGATCAAGCTGGCAACCGGGCATGTGCCCTGACTGAGTCTCAAACAGCAACCTCTTAGTTCATAAGCAACCACAGAGCCATGCCAGCAGGGCTCAATCTGACCTTTAAGGTCATGAGAATAATTGTCCAGTCCTTTGTTAAAAAACAGCTACTCAGTAAAATCACATCACATGGTAGCTTTAGAAACTATTTTATTAAAATGTGGTTAATGCTTATTTAAAATATGTAAGTATGTATTAAGGTATAATTAACAGAGTACTAGTCATTCTGGAAAGACAGTAAAAGCAGAGCATAGATCCTCGCACAGAAATAGACAAAAGACCCCCATGAATAATATGAACAACATAATTAGGTGACAAAAAATCCCCATAAGACCCATAATATGGCCAAGTTGTGATAAAGCACCAGCAACTATAAGATGTCTATTAGAAAATCTATAGTCTTAGCAAAATAATTGATTTAGTTTGAACTCAGTATTTTCTTTACTTTTTCTTATCTATCTTCCTGTCTCCTTTTCCCATTTTCTTCATTTCTTCTTTCTTTTTTTAAACTTATTTTTTAAATATATTTTTTATTGATTTCAGAGAGGAAGGGAGAGGGAGAGAGGGGTAGAAACATCAATGATGAAGAATCATTGATTGGATGCCTCTTGCAAGCTCCACACTAGGGATCAAGCGCACAATCAGGGCATGTGCTCTGACTGGGAATTGAACCATGACCACCTGGTTCATAGGTCAACACTCTAGCACTGAGCCACCCTGGGCAGGCTAAACTTATTTTAGAAAATTGTTCAACTTATAGAAAATTTGTGAAGATGGTACTGGGATTTACCATATACCTCTACTCAGTTTCCACTACTGAAATCTTACATTACTATGGTGCACTTGGTACAACTCATAATGAAATAATTTTGACATGTTATTAACACAAAGCCATGGTCTTTTCAGAGTTTCTTAGTTTTTAACCTAATTTCTTTTGTTGTTGTTGTTGTTCCAGAATATTTATTCATCGTGTCTTTTTAGAGTCCGCATGACTGTGAGAATTTTTCAGACTTTTTTTGTTTTTGATGACCTTGACACTTGTAAGGAGTATTGGTTAGGTATTATGTAGGATGTTCCTCAACTGGAATTTATGTGTATGTTTTCATGATTAGACTGGGATATATATCTTTAGAAGGAAGACTACAGAGCTAAAATACCTTTAAATCCCACCATATCGGGGGTACAAGTGTTAATCTTATATCACGTTGATGTTAACTTTAGCCACCTTGTCACCTGAGTTAGTGTTTTTCAGCTTTTCCCATAGTTCCGTTCCCCTCTTTCCATGCTGAGGATTTAGAGGGAAGTTACTCTGCACAGTCCGCATGTAAGGAGTGAGGAGTTATGCTTTACCTCTATGAAGGTAAGGTATCTATGCAATGTAATTAGAATTATTATGCATGGAAGAGTTGTCTAGTTTATTTATTTTGTTGCTCAAATATTTCCCTCTTTTGGCATTCAGCGGGCTCTACCATGTTCTAGTCTCATCTCATATATTTCCTGCCCCAGTTGTAAAATCAGCCATTTGTCCAAATACCCTGAGTACCTTCACTGGAGAATAGTGCTAGAAGTCAAGCCCTGGGTGCTCCTTGTACTCCTTGCTATTGGGAGGTCATGGCCTCTAGGCCCTCTGGACTGACAGAACGGAGAAATATATGCATTCTTACAAAATAAACCGAGGCATATTAAACATTTTAGGAGTTTATTAGAGCAAAAATTGATTCCAGTCCACCAGGGCCAAACCAGAAGTGGTTAGGCGTGCTCCACGGACAAGGGCTTTGGAGAGAGACCTTTATAGAGATAGTGCAGAAACAAAGTAAGGAAACTATTGATTGGCTATGGCTTAAAGGCTGGTTGGCTGTTTGTGATAGTCCTTAAGAGTCTCCATTTTGTAACCTTGAGGCACTTGCAGGCTTAGATTTTGGGTTGCTTTCTAGGCCACCATGGCCTTGGGGCCACCTCAACCAAATGTCCTTGTTTCTTCATTTAACGGAGCCTATACTGTCATGTATCTATACATGTGTATACATCTCTCTATATGTGATCATCTGTATCGATATTAAGCTAAATATGAGCTCATAGCAATGTCTCCTACTCGAATCCATTGTCATCTAGCCTCCCCACCTTGTTAATCCGTCAACTCCCTCTGAATACTGAGAAAGTTGGATGCCACCATCCGGCCGCCATTTACTTAATTGTTCAGCTCCACTGCGTGTATAGCAGCATGAGAATTGTTAGCTCGTCGTACCCCAGGGGAAACTGCTTTATTAACAAATGCAGTGCTTATGCACAGTTTGCTTTACTTTTGGTCTTACAGAATTCTCTCATTGGCAAAGTTATTTAGGTCAGCATCTGCCTATCTCCCTTACCCCCACTTCTGTGCACCTGTTCTACACATTGTAATACAGTTAGATTGCTTTGTCACATTCTCCATTTCATTCAGGGTTTCCCCAACTTCTTAATTGATTTTTTTTATTTGTATATACTAAGGTTTACTCTTTGTGCTTTAAGGTTTTGTGGGTTTTTATACATATTTAGTGCTTTCCAAATTTTCCTCTCTTTTTCCCTCCCCCTACCTTTGTCCCTTCCTTCCTTCCTTCCTTCCTTCCTTCCTTCCTTCCTTCCTTCCTTCCTTCCTTCCTTCCTTCCTTCCTTCCTTCCTTCCATTCCTCTCTCTTTCTTTTATTATAGTGATACTTTTCTCATTTATATTCTGATAGTCTGTCAGTTTATTGAGGCAGCACTATTGTTATTAATACCTTAAGATTCCCCTTTCTCATTCTTTTAGAGGAAATTACTGCTACACTAAAATACATATCATATATAAATATATACATATATATATACATATATATGTATATATATATACATATATATGTATATATATATACACACACACTAATAAAAGAGAAAGATGCAAATTGACCAAACCTCCGCAATGCCCACCAACCAGTCAGTAGTATGCAAATTAACTCAACAAAGATGGCGGGTTAATTTGCATACGCAGGCACCGAGCGAAGACTGAAGGCTCCGCCCGAGCGAAGACTTAAGACTAAAGGCTCCATTGCGGCCTGAAGGCTGAAGGCTTGGCTCCGCTGAAGCCCGGGTCCCGGGTGCCGGAGGAAAAATGGTGCTTGCAGCCAGGGGAAGGAAAGCCTACTGCACGAATCTTCATGCAACGGGCCTCAGTATATATATATATATATATGTATATATATATATATACACATATATATATATATACATATATATGTGTGTGTGTGTGTATATATATATATATATATATATATATATATATGATACCACTTTCTGAGTTTTTAAAATAACTGATTTTAAGAGACAGAGAAATATTTAGTGACAGTTTACTGTTGAGCAGTTGCTTTGCTTTGCTTTTATGTGCTACCCACATCTCCAGTCCCAGTTTAGATAAGATCCTGCAGGCTGTCAACAAGGGGGGATAACATGAAATGGAAGCATACATTTTTTATAAGAGTGACCTTCCGAAAATGCCAACATGCCCTGGGATCTTATAACTACCACAAGACAACTTCACAGGGGAGAGTGAAGGTGATAGAATCCAAAGAAAAATGCCATGGATTCTGGAGTTGAGGGTGCCTCCTGTTCAGCTGCCTTGTGAGGCAGCCGGTCTCTGGCCTCTGAAGAACCGGAGACCTGGCAAAGGCTGATTGGAGTGAGGTTCGTGTGTTACATAAGATACAGCAGCTGAGTTCACTGATGGAGTTTGTAGAATAGCAGCTTCACAGGTTACTGTTATCAGACACAAAGGTCACTGAATGCTGCAGAGGGGAACATATAGCAGAGCAGGGCATACCTGAAGGGTTGCAACTGAAGCAGCAAAGGGGACCAGAACTCAGTGGGTGGCATGGGTGAGGGCACACAGAATTGCAATCCTCAGTGAAATGAGCATAGGATCAAATATGCCCACTGGTTGGACACCCACTCCTGCTCAGGCCGAATTAATTAGCTACCCTAGAACAGCGATCAATCTGAGGAATAGTAGGAAATAGAGTAAAAGTACAACATACTTGAATTCACTGTGTTTAATACTTTTAAATGATTGAATTTGATGGTGTCTACATGGAAGTGATTACATTAAGATTTCTATTAGGTAGAATGGTGGCTTGTGATACAAATTAAGTCCAATTACATAAAATAATGTTACATGTTTGAAATCTGAATTTGAAGTTTCTGAAAGTCATACAGCTACCCTCTACTCTGCCTTTGATAAGAAAATTGTTCAATGTTTGCTTTAAGTCTTGTTGTATAAATTCATTTTTAGGGTGAGCTGGCTTTTCTGTATGCTTTGTTGAATGCTGACTGGATGTTTTTTTCATTTAACCTTAGAAAAGCTTATCTTTCCAACTTGAGTGTTCTCTGTGTGTCTATGTGTTATGCGGTGATATTTCTCTGTCACACTGTGGCCAAGAGAAGGACTAAATCACATTATCTCTGACAGAGAGAATCACTTCCTTATTGAGGTTAGATCTGAAAATGGATCTCATATGGTGCAGCCAGGGATCATCCCCAAAGAGCAAGAAATTGTTTTTAACCATTTTGTATCCATTCTTGTAGCCTTTACAGATAACTAGTAAACTTTATATTGGTCTGCATGAGTAATATGGTGTATTTCCACATTGTAAATAGAACTGAAAGCTGTGTTTTAAGAGAAGGGGTCTCTTCAGATAAGCTGTGGTATATCTCATGTTTGTATAATGTTTAGCCACATTGTAAAAATTAAAAAAACAATGTGACAGAAGCAGGATCTGCATATTTTAAATTTACAACAAGAGAATTTAATTTGTTGAAATTAAATAAATATTTCTTTATGATTGAAAGATTGAATTTATAAATAAAAAACTATAGCAGAAAAAAATTATACAAAGTTTATCAATGTAAGAAATTTATGGATTAATATAGGTTAAGCCCATTAAAATGCTAATGAGAAATCTTAAAGTTCAGAAAATAATTCAAAGGGCTTTTGTCAGCCTACAATATTTTTTTCCAAAATAATAACTATGTTAAATCTAGAATGGAGTGAAACTTTCACTATCATTTCAAGATTTTTATAAAATAATAATAGTAAACAACATGTTAACAGTATATGATCCTAACTCAAACTTTAAAAGAATTAGTTTGACTAACTTTATTGCTACAAATTTGGACCTACTCATCCTCATCTATTTCTTTAGAATTAATGGAAACATATCTTCTATATCTATTATAATATAACAGAGCCTTTTATTCATGCCACCAGATGGTTGCTTCTTCCATCACTAAAGTAACTCCTTTTTATGATCTCTTAAAATGGATAATTTTTTTTAAAAAATGGCTTTGGAAAAAACAACACTGATCTTGGACAATGTGTTATAAATATATGATATATCTTTCCTCCATAACGTATGAAAACTAGGCTTGAACTTACAATAAATCCTCAGTGATGACAGGAAATAAAGTAAAATATAAGACCAAACACATTTTAAGTGACTACAGAAATTTATTAGAATTTTAACACTCCTTTTAAGATATCTGACTTTGAAATCTTGCTCTGCTTTTAGAAATGTAGAGGCAGCTTGATGATCCCTCATGTTACCACAATTAGAAGTAATGTGAGTAAACATATGTTATCTTCCCCCTCAGATTTATTGAGATATAATTTGCATGTAACAGTGTGTAAATTTAAAGCGTATAATGTGAAGACATGATACACATATATACTGCAAAATAATTACCACAATAAGGTTAGTTAATGTATTCATCACCTCACATAATTACAATTTCTTTTTGTGTCAGTGTGTGATTAGGACAAATATATTCCTTGGAGTCTGGGCCAAAATAACCTTAGGTCTTTTGCGTAAGAAACAGACATTTTTGTCATCCTTTTCCAAAAGGTTTCCATGCCACTACAGCTGTCAGCATGATCATTTATGCCTTCAATGGGAAACGGACACATACCTAATAAAGTTGAATATGCCCATATGGTACCAACAATATAGTTCTACTATTGTTTGGTATCAGAAATTTTTCAAAAGCTGGAATAATGAATCCTAAAAAATTCCAAAATCTAATCAGATATTCAGTTTAATTGGGTTTGCACAAAGTTCAGTCCAACTTTTTAGGTTTCTTCTCAAATAAGTTCAAAATTTTTTGCTATCAATGGTCAATTTCTTATACCATGGGAAAATAGCTGATATTTTCTTTAAGGCAAGATTAAAAATTAGAAGTTAATATGCAAAATTAAACTAATAAATATTACTGAAATATAGACTATATTGTCTTGATATACTAAAACCCCCTGAAAATTTAGTTCCATCTTTTTGAATTAATCATGGCTTAGCTGTCCAAAATCAAAACTGTACCAATAAATAAAAACTATCTGCAAAAAAATATCCCAAATAGTGGCATCTATTTTTAATATTGATGACTACTAGACTATCTTGAGAACTTGCCTGCTTGATCTAATAATGCATTGGAAACCAAATTCTGTGTCAAACCATTTAATAATTTGTGATCTTGGTCTTTGGATATGGCAAATGATGGCCCAGTTGACATTCCCTTTGGGTGTTTTTTAAGGGAAGTATTTCTGGGTAGAAGAGATCATTGCTCTCCCTGTAATGCTCTATTAATTTCCTCAGGCAAACATAGTTTAGTTTGCTAATCTGGTCATTGGAAAAAGTATGGTGAAGTCGCCCAAAGAAGTGTCTATGTTTTGTAATTAAAGTTTTGCCCAATCCCTTAATATTGGCTCATGACTTGTTGACCCAGCACTTTTTTAAATTCATCTTTTTTATTGTGCACACAGCTGGTTTTTCTCAAACTTTCTTTTCTAATTTTGGAGAAGACCTTAATTTGACAGCGTTAAATTACCTGTTAAAATGCAGGTTTGAATTAACTTTCCTAGACTGGCAAATGTGTGCTTGTTTAACTATATTTTAGCAGTAAGTCATGTTTTAAATATATATTTATGATAACCTAAAAATTGTGCATTCTTCGGAGTCTTTTATTGAAGAGGGTGACCGTGGAGTATTTAAAAGAAAATTGAGAATCACAGATTTCAACCATTCATCCACAGTGAGAATTTAAACCTTATTAAGTTGCCTGTGTATTCAAATCTCTAGATCTATAAATGCTTGACAAAATAGATGATTTGAGAAACTCACTATTAGCCTGTAGCTTGACTATTCATAATTACAGTAGTCCCATAAAAATGTATTCACATTATCCTGCCTTAAAATTTACTTTTACTGCAAAATGTAAAAATATAAAACCTTTGACTTTAGGGGCAGAAACCTTCAGGGAACAGGAATACAACGTTTCAAAAACTTAAACTAAGGAGGTAATTTCTTACCCCGATTGTGTGGCTGTCACATTTTTTCTTAGAGATAGACCATGTAACTTTTTACAAAATGAATATTTCTGGATTCTTACTCTCCTCCATCATAATTTGATCCTCTGTTTTAAATTCTTGGAATAGTTAAAAGGGTGAAAACACCCACAGTCCAATCCTTACTGCTTTACATTTACTGCAATTCTGCCACTGTGAAAACCTTTGTCAAAGTTTCAGATTTCACCTCCTCAGTTTCCAGTGGGTTGATGTAGAACAGTTTGTGTGCCACATGCCAAATACCAAGGCTTCGCTAGGCATATGTGCTAACTCGAGACATATGGGTTTCACCCCTATCCTGGACTCACAGTATCTACTTCAATCCGCACAATTTTTGCCCAAGCATTAAAAATCGCTTCAAATCAATTATTCAATAAATATATACACATTGATTCCCACAGCTCAACAACAGTCAATTCTCTTTTTTTTCTTTCTCCTTTCTTTAATTCTTTCTTTCTTTTTATTTATTTTCTTTATTGATTAAGGTATTACAAATGTGTTCTTACCTCCCCTTTGCCCCCCCATGCCCCCACTCATGCCCTCACCCTGTTGTCTGTGTCCATTGGTTAGGCTTATATGCATGCATACAAGTCCTTTGGTTGATCTCTCCCCCTTACCCCCACCCTCCCCTACCTTCCCTCTGAGGTTTGATGGTCTGATCAGTGTTTCTCTGTCTCTGGATCTGTTTTTGTTCATCAGTTTATGTTGTTCATTATATTCCATAAATAAGTGAGATCATGTGATATTTATCTTTCTCTGACTGGCTTATTTCACTTAGCATAATGCTCTCCAGTTCCATCCATCCTGTTGCAATTGGTAAGAACTCCTTTTTTTTTATGGCAGTGTGGTATTCCATTGTGTAGATGTACCACAGTTTTTTAATCTACTCATCTGCTGATGGGCACTTAGGCTGTTTCCAAATCTTAGCTGTGGTGGATTGTGTTGCTATGAACATAGGGGTGCATATACCATTTCTAATTGGTAATTCTAGTTTCTTGGGATGAAGTGGAGTCACTGGGTCAAATGGGAGTTCCATTTTTAGTTTTTTGAGGAAACTCCATACTGTTCTCCACAGTGGCTGCACCAGTCTGCATTTCCACCAGCAGTGCACGAGGGTTCCTTTTTCTCCGCATCCTCGCCAGCACTTGTCGTTTGTTGATTTGTTGATGATATGCTGACAGTTCTTATGACACCTGGCAACAGTTCTTTCCTCATTGGGTGAAGTGCCTTAAGAAATACAGTCTATTTCTTAAACCATGTGGACACACTTCACACTTTTGGGACCAATTTCTTTAAGATTCTGCTAGGTATCTCTTCCTAGGGAAACTTAGGAGAGTTAGTAGTACAACCACAGGTCCTAGCTTATTCATCACCTCCTTCAGCTACAATTCACCCTTAGATTCCCTGAATCCTCAGTTTCCACTTGTGATTGATGGGTGGATTACCTAAGAATGTGCCCTGATCCCTAATTCGTGTTGCTACCTTTAAATCAAACTGAAATATATGGAGATGAGAAAGAACATGTAATATAAGAAAAATTGACCCACAAATATCTACACGTAAATTAACTGGAATTGAAAGTTTTATTTAGTCATTAAAGAAAAATGGAGAATATGGAGAAATAATGTTTAAAGCAAGGAAGGATGGGTAGGAAGAAAGAAAGAAGAGAAATGGAAAAAGGGCCATCATATATCCCAGGCCTTCAGAGCATTAATGTAGTGAAATTTAAAATGCTTAGGGTTGTTGATTTTTTTCCTACCACCAAGAACTGCCTAAAAAAATATACATATTGTATAGGAATTATGTCACCTATTCATCATCAAAAGGTTTAGCATTTTTTATATATCAATTTATAAAATATATTAAACATGGAAATGGAACTACAAAGTGACACAAACCTTTTGTTCTGGGCATTACATATTCAGGAAAAGTGATTTACTTTTCTTAACAGAAGGCTGCTCATTACATAAGGCCAAGCTGAAGTGTTGGCGTATTTTTTCACCCTCAGCACTATATTATAGCATTCCACAGACAGTAAAGTATCTCCTACTGTGACAAGTATTGATCTCATTTTTCCTTAGAGACTCCTAACAAGCCAAACTGCAGCTTCCTAAAATATTCAACTGGAAGAGTGGTTTGTCAGAACTATAAGTTAACAAGAAATTTACGTTTACTCTCCCACCACAAAATAAAACACCATCAGTATTCTCCTTGTATTTACTGATTATGCAATTGCTTTATTAGATAAATGACTGAATGATCCAAGAATTGAAGCCAAGACTCTTTTTTTTATTTTACTTAAATATATATGTACTTTTGTTCAGAAAGAAGAATAATCAATATTTTAATAAATGATAAAATAAAAATGAGGGATATGAGTAAAATACAAATTCACATAGTTTTAAATCTTTATCACTAAATGATATTTTATTGCATGGTTTTAAAATTATTCTTATACCAAAATGCATATAAAATTAGTCTGCCTAAATAATAAGAAGGCAAGAGGTTTTATTTAAATGTTTTCTTATTTGTTACTCATGCCATGCTTTTATGAAAATTATAAATAAAAGCAGTGATTGAAAGGAGAAAAGTTATAGTGTGTTATTAATGAGATTTAGGATTTTACATAATAGAAGCTTATAGACCATAATGGTAATCATTTTTAAATGCAATTATTAATGACATTTGGTCTAAGAAATTGCTATAAAATAAGAATGCAAATGTCTAGAACACTAAATATTACTGAATTACATAATGAGTAAATAAATATATGTAGAGGGCCCCCTGGGAAGACACATGGACATACTTTAGATTGCTGAGCCCAAGATATTTGACAGAGTCATGTCAGTTGCACCCCGGCCCAGGAGTGCGGAGGTGTTGTCATTTCCTGGCTTACCTTTGTCTAGGTTCCGGAAGAGGGCTTTGAGATGTGGAACCAGTCTAGCACCAGAAAAGAGGAAATGAAATAGACCTGGGCCCTCCCAAGCTCCTTTAATCTTAAGTTTTCCAGTGAACCCCCCTTGTATATGGGAGTATAAATAAATGTGCTGCGTGGCTCAGGGAGTCGTCTGTCTCTCCAGCAGAGGAGGTCAGCGACCCACCCGGGACCCAGCTTGCATCTACTTCTGTGTCTCTTTATTTCTTTATTTCTCAATCCCTGGACGCCTCTATCAAGAACCAGTTTCATCTCTCTCCGTGCTGGCCACGGAAAAGGGAGATCCCCGCCGCATCAGGCCCCCGCATAGTGACGCCCAACGAGAGGCAAGAGGCAAGGGATCGCTCCTAGAAGTGTGCGCGCACCACAGACTTAAGGTAAGGAGTGGATTGTTGTAAAATTTGAATTAGCCGGGTGTAAAACGTGGGTAATCCTTAAAAATGCTTTAAACTATGCTCATAGCTCAAAGATGCTGTTAAGCATAGTCAGATTCTTGATTTCTTTCTTAAGTTTTGTTGATGAAACCTGGGAAAAGGTTAGAAAGCAGTTGTGTGACCAATACTCAGCAAAAGTCCAGAAAAAATTCCTATTTTAATTGGTGATGGCCTTGATTCAGCACAGGAGAGCTTAATAATGTCTATGTGGGGTGCAGTGGAAGGGTGCAAGTCTCTAAGAATACCATCTGCACCTCCTCTGCCTCCATGTGTAAACTACTTGTAACCAGGTATAAAAGGATAAAAGGAACTTCTCAGCAACTGCTAATAATTCTTTTATCATAACACTCTTTTTCTTTCTTTAAAAAATAAAAATATATAAAAATTGAAAAAGTAAAAAAAAAAATAAAAACAGTAGATGCCAGACCATTACTGAAACTTCCCCTGAAGAAACAAGGAGGTGGGGGAAAGGCCACTTTGAGAGGCTTCATCTTCGCCATCCTTATTTATTTTCCAGCTAATGACTTAAAGCTTTTACAAATTCATAAATGCATCTGGGATTTCTGTGCACATGTAAAGGGAAAAGGCCAGTTTAAAAACGAGTGCGCATAGTTTTGAGCTGAACTTGACTTTTTGCTGTGTGCAGAATAAAAACCCGAGACTGTTTTGGCCTTAAAAATGGCAAAGATGAACCGGAGAAAAAAATACAGGCCAGTTTCCCAAGACATCTAAAGTAACTCTTGAAATTTCCCACCAGAGGCAAGTAAATAGCAGGAAGAAAATAGTCAAGTTTACATATGAATGACTGAGAGTTTGCTTCTTGACTTTTCCAGCAGGAAAATTGTGACCGTTTTGAAATTTAGAGGCTGGGCCAGGCCTATTGGATGGAAACTTAAAAAGAACTTGGAAGTTTACTAAATCAAATGATAAATTTAAATGATCTAAGTGTATTGAATTGTTATAATACTGAAATGTTGATCTGAGTATGCATTGCATGAAACCTAGAGGTCAGAATTGAAGCTCTTAATTGATTATGTCTTGTATTTATTCTTAGAAATATAAAGTGTTATTGTGTTATTAATCTAGGACATGCTAAAAATATTTGACTGGCCAGCTCTAAAAAGTTTAAATTTGATATATTAAGATAATTATAAAAAAGTATTATAATCTTTAAATCATATACGGATATATATATATATATTTGATGGTTTTTTTACCATGTTAAAATTTCAAGGTCTTAACAGAGATGATTCTTGGAAAGCTCCAAGGGCCCGGAGTAATACAAGAAATTTATCCTCTCTTCTTAAAGGAAATCCTTTTTAAAAAAGACCTAATATACTTGAAATTGCATGGAAAGCCTTATCAAATAAAAATTAATAAATATACTTTAAATGTTATGAAGGTTTTGGCCCCAAAAATGGCAAAACAGAGTAACTAAATAATTGACAGCCAGTTTGAAATTGGATTGCCATGGCCTAGAGCAAAGGATATCCTTACATATTATTCTACAATGTCATTATAATTTTTGATATTTTACAACAGCATATACCAAACAAACTTACAAACTAATTCTTTGAATGATTAGCAGCAATTTAAAAAGGACATGAAAGGATTTAATCCCTTCCACTGTGTGGAAGGCCCCCTTGGGAAGGCACTTGAGCATTCTATATTGGTCCCTCTTGCCCTTTTTGCCAAGAGGGACCCTCCCACAGCTGTTGCCTGAGTTTTCAGTTCATGCTGAGGTTGAAGCCTCGTGATGGCTGGTACCACGGATCTGTCTCTCGCACAATGGCATGAGCTGGGCCCTCCATGGAGAAGAAACCTGGGTTCCCCAAGATATGTGATCAATGCCAGGGCCCCGCCAGCAGGCGAGGGGATCCCAAGGCAGGTGCTGGGCATAGAGGCCATAGGGGCATAGGCTACCAAGGAGACAGAACTGAACCTCACATCACCCTGCTTGGCCCCGGAGGATGGCTGGTTAGTCAAAGACGGGTAAGATTCCTCAAGGGAGGAACAACCTAAGACAGGCACAGTCGCAAGGGGCCATCAGGAGAGAATTTGGGGGTCAACAGAGGTGGGGCACAGAACCTCACCCCCCCAACATTGCAGGGGCCTGAACACTCGCCCCTTCTGACGGAGGTCTCCTGCCCCATGGCTGCTTCGCGCTTCCCATGCCCAGCTGAGATCGGCACCCAGGCAACATACAGAGACTTGGCCCAGCTCAGATCGGAAAAAGACCCATATAACAGAGAGACATGGCCCAGCTTGGATTGGGACCCAGGCAACAGAGAGTTGGCCCATGGCAGCTGCCCTATGTCTAAATCCAGCCTAAATCCAGGAATGCTCAGGGCTTTCTCAAGGATGCAAATAAACCTTTCCATTAACATTTACAGGATAAACTAAGATTGTTGTTAAGAGTATTAAAATTTTAACAGTAAAATAGTCAAATTATCAGATTAAATTGGCTAAATGGAATAATTGAATATTCAAGAAAATTTAATTGTGCAAAAGGCTGTTCGTAAAGTATTAACTAAAATTTCTATTGGTAGTTCATTTCATGGTAAAATTACTTAACATGTAATGAACCTAAAAGCAGTCATATTTTTGTGCATCTAAAAAAAAAAAAATTAAAACTTAAAGTGATCAAGACTGCATTATAAAAATTTTGCAAAAGCCTCCTAATAATTAAATCAAAAACAAAGGGGGGATAGTGGAAAAATATTATGTAAGGAAAATATCCAGAAAAATTTTACTTTGAAAACTAATTTTCATTTATAATACTAAGAGCAGGATACCTATGAAAAAAACACACTTGGTATCAGAATAAGTCAAAGGAAAATCATTTTGGGCAAAAAATGAAAAGGATCCCAAGTCAAATCTATAGAAAGGATTCTTTTACTAACTTTTGGTCGAGAATATGTTTGTATATTTTCAGAAAACAACTCCAAGACCATGTGGATTCCTGCAGGAGAGGAGTTGTCAGGTCTGCTCCAACCATGAAGACAAGAGGAGAAACAGTCGAGGGATGGAAGACGCTGATGACACCTTGCCATGCTAGCAGTCAGCAGCAGTGCGTCACTGCAGGATGCCCAGGACCAAACCAGAGATGGTCAGGCCTGCATCGCCACCATTTGTCCACCATCCAGATATCATTACTGACATGTACACATGAGGAATTATTGGACATTGAAATTGGGACTCAAACATTTTTCATTCTTATTTCTGGTCTGTAAATGCAAAGATTTTTATTAAAAAATTAAAAATGGGGGAGATGTAGAGGGCCCCCTGGGAAGACACATGGACATTCTTTAGATTGCTGAGCCCAAGATATTTGACAGAGTCATGTCAGTTGCACCCCGGCCCAGGAGTGCGGAGGTGTTGTCATTTCCTGGCTTACCTTTGTCTAGGTTCCGGAAGAGGGCTTTGAGATGTGGAACCAGTCTAGCACCAGAAAAGAGGAAATGAAATAGACCTGGGCCCTCCCAAGCTCCTTTAATCTTAAGTTTTCCAGTGAACCCCCCTTGTATATGGGAGTATAAATAAATGTGCTGCGTGGCTCAGGGAGTCGTCTGTCTCTCCAGCAGAGGAGGTCAGCGACCCACCCGGGACCCAGCTTGCATCTACTTCTGTGTCTCTTTATTTCTTTATTTCTCAATCCCTGGACGCCTCTATCAAGAACCAGTTTCATCTCTCTCCGTGCTGGCCACGGGAAAGGGAGATCCCCGCCGCATCAGGCCCCCGCAAATATATGATTTGCTTAAAGAAAATTGCACACTTTGAAAAGAAAATCCATTCTTGAATGACATATTTCAATTTCCCTCAAACTTTATAACAATATGGTACATTTTCACTTTTAAATTTGGGAACATACCAATATTAACTCAAATCTTTTGAGATAATATTACATATGTAAGTAAATCTGTTCAATTGGTACTTAGGAATAAGTTATGCAGTACAGGAATCAAATATATAAATGAAACAATGTCAAAGGGATTATCTAGTCCTTTCACTCACACATTAGGCAGCAGTGTTCTAAATCATACAGAAAAAATAATCTCCTTAAAAACCTGCAAGAAAATTAAGGGAATAAAAAATGACTCCATGATCATAAGTAACTATATCTAACATCTTATATACAGTATACACTAGAGAACCAATGCACGGATTCGTGCACCAGTGGGGTCCCTCGGCCTGGCCTGAGGGGACTGAGCCAAAACTGGCTCTCCAACATCCCCTGAGAAGTCTGGGATTACAAGAGGGTGGTTCTTGGGTGAAGCACCCTGGAATCAGGTTCCCTCCTCTCTGGTTCCAGGTGCATCACCCGAGAACTGCCACTGCCAAGAGACTGCAGCTCGGAAGCTCCTGCGTTGAGTGTCTGCCCCCTGGTGGTTAGTGCACATTATAGTTACTGGCTGGCCAGCTGGTCGGCTGGTCGCTTAGGTTTTTATATATGTAATGTTCCATTCAAAGCTTTTATTTATTTTAAATTCATTTTCTTCTCACCCTTATATGAAAATGTCATTTTCTGCCTTATACTCACAGAATATAGGCTCTAAATTATCAGTTTTTCTTTTATTGGAAACCATAAATTGCACAATACATTTCATCCTCTGAAGAAAAGCTGCCTATTGCATGTTATATTACTGAAGAGACAGTAATGCAACACAGATTTGTTTTAATCCAAAGAGTAAAGTCTTAGGACTGGTAAGAATATATTCATTTAGTTGAGCACTGAAATTGACCCAGATATTTATGTTTTAGAATAAACAAGTTTCCTTTTTTATATATGAGGGCTTATATTTCCAACTTTGACCTTGAAAAAATAGAATAAAATTGTATCATGTCAAATAAAGAAGGAAAAATAAGAAAGTCAAATTTCCCTTCTCTGGAGAGTTTGGAAGAAGAGACCCAACCTTCCTTATTAGTCAGCTAAACAGATATTTGGTACAAGAAATAGAGTATTCACCCATATGACTGGGATTCATTTACAGTGTCTCTCATAAATTTTGTGTTTGTTTTAGCAAATAAATATTGGAATTCCAAGCAGCCTAAACACCATAGAAGGAAGACAAAGATTTATACAATCTCTTCATGGATAAAGCTGTAGTCCATTTTTTAGAGTAGATCAGAAGACTTACACAGTTTAGTACCATGAGTTGCATGAAATTGTCACTAACACAAATTTAACACAATACCTCATCTACACAGTCCCATATAATGCTTTCGACATGTTATTTATTACATATGGGATTGTTGGAAAAAATATTTTCCACTGCTGTATGGCTGATTTTCCTAGTAATTTTTCATGGGTGTTCATATTTTTTATTTCATAGGATTTCTCAATACATTTTTTGGCTTTTGGTGCATTTTCATTTTAATACAAATTTCTTATAAGATTAGCAGAATTTCAACATTTCCACATCAGAAAAGCAAGAGTATTATTATTTACTTAAGAAGCTAATCCTTTATAACAATATTAAGTACTTATAACTTTTAACCCCCATTTTATAATGTTTATGATGAGGGTTATTTGATTTACGCAAACTTTGCTCCATAATTCTTCTGAGATATATATGTGAAATGTTATAACATTTTATATAAAAATGTTTTTCTCCAGTCACACATTAGAATATTCCTAGTACCATTTGGAAATAAAGGTAACTGTTAAAATATTACATTAAAAGTTCATCTGTGTCTTTAAAGTCATCTATAAAGTAAATAATTAACTTCACATATTTCATTATATTTTTGTGATTATATGTTACTTAGCCCATAATTATTTTGTCTTTTTAAATTCGCTCCAATTTACTGTACAAAGATAAATTGAATGTATTATTTTAATTAAATAAATAAGATATATTTCCAAATATTTAATTAATTAATTAATGTATTTATTTAAAATCCTCACCTGAGGACATTGTTCCATTGATTTTTAGAGAGAGCAGAAGAGAGAGGGAAAGACAGAGAGAAATATTGATGTGAGAGAAACACATTCATTGGTTGCCTCTTGCACACACCCTGACCAGGGCCAGGCTGGGGAGTAGCCTGAACTGCCTGCAACCCTGTTAAGTGCCCTTGACCAGAATTGAACCTGGGACCCTTCAGTTTGCAGGCCAAACTCTATCTACTGAGCAACACTGGCTATGACTCCCAATATTTTATTACCAGTTGTTCAATTCAAAATAATCATTTGTTCTAAAAGTAGTTACTAATTATAGTTTTTTTTTAAATACATTAGTCTATCAAAGTCACTTTGTAAAAAAACAAGAATAGCCACAGCACAAATATTAAATGTTCTATACTTGAAAGTTTTTCAAAGCAGGGCTTTGCTGACCTAACTTAATCTTATTTTATAATCTAAAAAATATAAAAGAGCAAGTAATTGATAAAAAAAATTCCAGTTTAATAAATTACTAACCATATGGCAATCATCATACATTTTCTTTACTTTTATTGTAAAAATAAAAGTTAACCTTAATCATTGTTTCAGGTTATAACTAGTTTTTTTTTTTCATTAAATTAAATTTCAGAAATACAAATTCTGATATAAAATGGAAAGTCTAAAGATAGCATTATGTATGTATTTTCTCTCCTTTGGCTTAACATAGCTAAATCAGGCTCCCTCTACTTACACTTTTTCTAAATTAGTTTCAAATAGTTGTGCCTGTCTACCCTCCTTCAGGCTACTTTCCTGACAATGGCTCCTTTCCTGAAGGTGTTTGCAAAGAAATCTTAAGAAACTCTCTGAAAACAGAATTGACAATCCCTATTTTCAGTAACCCGGAAATATTGGTCTATCTTCAGATATTTTTTGAAGAACAACCTTTGACCTGTTTTATAAGAAAGTTTATATAAAACATAAAAAAACATATTGAAACTACTCTATTTACTTAATAGAGTAATTATTAGCATTGTAAGGCTCTGTAGACAAAAATCCCTGCACCAAGTATTATAATAGGACTGAATTATTTACATACTTTAAATGGAAACTTAAGCTTTTACTTTTATCTATATTTTTTATCTAAATGATGGATAAAACAATATAGACACATTCATTCTTATTACAGCTGTAGTAATTGAGAAGGTTTATGAGATCCAAGTATTCAGCAAATGCACTATGATGGGATCTCCTTATAGTGATCAAGGCATGGTTTGGCTAATAATAATAATTGTACTGCCTGTTTTATAGATTATTATATCTAGACAGTAGACTAAATATTTTACTCACAGTATCTTATTTATTCCTTATCACAGTCCTATGGGGAGTGAGATAAATGTCCTTCTCTAGAACAAAAAAGAGTAATGGTATTTTGATAATGATGTTTGCAAAGTTCTTGGCAGTTTTGTTTAATACTATATTATAAATATATTTTGTAAATGCATGTAAAATATTCTGAGTAATTACTTTTAGTTATACACCTGTGTGTGTGTTTTGTGAAATATCAAAGATTCCTAATTTTGAAGTATAAGATTAAATGGAATTTAAAATAAGGTATAGTCCAAGATAGCTAACTGCTGGGGGTCCTCACATGGGGCACCACCTTGTCAGGGCTTACTAGCAGCCCCTAAAGAACGGATGAACAGATTACTCCAACACAGTTTCACTGTGAAAGAGAGGGATAAGGGATGGCCTGGATATAGCAACCAGGCAGCCTCAATTGTCTGCCTCATTAGGCTTTTATTGTAATTTTTATCTTTAGATACAATCAGTAGGGTGAGTAATCTTGGGAAGACACATGTGTCTACATTGTCCACTAGGCAAGGGCATCCAGGGATTAAGCATAAGGATTCCAGTAAACACCTGGGGATCTGAATGGGCACAAACTTGTTTGGAAAGGACAAGAAATAATTAGGGGCACCACCATCAACACTCCCCTGTCTTCCCTAAGTCAGAATTCTGAAAACCAGGGCAGGTGGCCTTCCACACACTTCCCTTTTCTCAGAATGTCCTCCTTACAATTTTCCAACCAAGTCTCTTGTGCTCCCCAACAGCTAACTATTCAGCTAGGTGCAATTTAAATATCATCTTGATATACCCAGTTGTTGTTTTCTTTTTTTTCTATCTCCAACTGGAGATAAGGTAAACATTGAAAAACAAACCAGAGAGAGGAGAGAAAGAATAATAGTGTTTACTTTATTGGGTTATACTGAGAATTAAGTTTGATAATATATGAAAGTGTTTAGAACAGCCTGGAATGAGATAAGTAGTATTTGCTATTACATAAGTGATATTAGGTAAAATACAAATGTCCACCCAAATACTATATTTTCTTTATAAAATTATTTGATTTCAAATCAAAAACAATTTACAAAAGATATTTAGAATTCCAGGTAGTACTAATACTCTTAATTTATAATTGTTCTACTAACATATACTTACCATCTATTTAAGGGATAAATTTTATCCTACTGTAAAACATAAAATATAAAATTAACTCTAGGTCATCCAATATGCTTATTTATTTTATTAGAAGTTTTAATTTTTTATATTCATGAAACTATATTAAATATTATATTGTTGAAATGTATTAGGCTTTATTTTTAAGTTTCAATAAAATTACATCTCTCTACACACTTGCACATAAATATGAATACATATATACTAATATATATATATTAAAGATTCATATTCAAATTTTAACATTGCATTGATGTAAGATTTAGCATTTGTGCAGTCTTCTTAATACTATTTTCTAACGAGCATTATTTATAAAACAAAACAACATAAAACTCTTCTTCAATATGAGTGCCTACTGAGTTTGCCACCTTTTACTTTTCCTTATCTCCAAGTTCTGCTATCATATATGTGGTTCACTCCTCATCCTTTTATATGTCTTCATTCATATTCATTAACTTGTTAATTTTCATCTAAGACATTAGATTCCACTTTTATTTTTTGGTTAATCTTTACCCAAGAATATTATTCCATTGTTGTTTTTTTTAGAGAGAGTGAAAGGGAGGGGGAGAGACACAGAGAGAGAGAGAAACATCGATCTGAGAGAGACACATTGATTGGTTGCCTCCTGCACACTCCTGACCAGGGCCGGGGATCGAGCCTGCAATGGAGGTACATGTCCTTGACTGGAATTGAACCTAGGGCCTTTCAGTCCGCAGGTTGATGCTCTATCCACTGAGCAAATCGGCTAGGGCTAGATTCTAATTTTGACTAATGTTTTCTCAAACAACTTGTAGTTGAAATTTTCCTCTATAAAAATTCTCAAAGCTCAGTTCCAATAACTTTTCATTTTGTTTCCTCATTACCTGATACAGAAAGACAGGGTTCAATTTAGTTTCAATATGCTATTGAGGTCTACTATAAATGTTACTTTTCTACTTATATTAATAAACATCCCAAGTCTGGTTTTTGCCCTATGATTATAAGTCCATGTTGATATATAATTTCACATTCACAATTTAAAATCAGATTCCTTAGTTCTTCCCTTTGGTTTGTCAGAAGAATAGTTCCTTCTCTCTACTGATTCCCACTCATACTCTAGTTTGTACATGACTGAGATGACATTTTCACATATTCTGATCTCTTCACAGTCCTCCACCACCCTCCTACTAAAACTTTCCTGACAAACTGGTAAGAGTTACATAGAAATGCATGTGTTATCACTGACAATGCAGCCATCCTCAAAACTGTCAAGATCACCAAAGAAAAGTAAAGTCTAAGGAACTGTCACAGCAAAAGGAATCTAAGGAGACCTGGCAGTGAACTGTAATGTGATGGTCTGAATGAAATTATAGAACAGAAAGGATGTTAGCTTAAACTAAGGAAATCTGAAAAAAATAATGGACTTAATTATGTATATGTATGAGTTCATTTAAACATTATTAAAATATTGAGTGAAGACCCACTTTCTTTCAGTATGCAGATAAAACTACATTTGCAATCATTTGATTCCTCAACAGTAATCCAGAACCAAGTTCCACTGTTCTGGCAGTGTTCACTGAGGATATTTACCAAAATGCTGTTATCCTTATGCCCTTATCCATAATTATACTTAATTTGTTGTCCTTTGTGTGTTCAAACTTCTATGGTGACCTCATTTTACTTTTATCGGAAAATAACTCACAATAAATGTGGTTTTTGAAATGCTAAAATAAAATTGAATGTTTTCGCCTACTTACCTTCTGTGACACTATTTCCTTTGTGTCATGTCAGTGTCTCTAGATATTCTTGTATTTTTATTTACTCCACCTATTTCCACATTTTATTTGACAGTCACAAAGGCTGCTTTGTTGCAATTAAAGCAATTTTTAACTAAAATACAGTACCTGATTTGTTGTTCTTACATAACTGAATAAAAAGCCTGTGGAATAAAACTGGTTACATCTTCTGTCTTTCTAGTAAAATAAATAACTAACCCCCAGCTTTTAAAAACCATTACAGTTATGGTTTCAAACCTAAATGCCATATTTCATAATTGACAAGACAGGCTATTTCTAGTGGCTTTGTAAAAAACACACCACGGTACCTGGCTTGAAGGACTAGGAGTAAGGCACATATAGACATTACGGTGAGACTGCAAGAGAAACTCAGTGTGGACCTGAGAGTGCCTGGTCTGATGCCCTCCTTGGCACCAACTGGTGCCAACCAACAGCCCGTGACAAACAGCTGGTGCCTAATGAGCAACAACATCTTTAGCCTGGTGGCTCCATTGTGATTTCAATACTGAAAGTATATTAATGGAAGATTCACTTTCAAAAAGATAAGTTTTTCAAAATGTTCCATCATGAGCCTGGACTGGCCAAAGCTACCGTTCTCAGTGGGTGTGCTGAACAGCCTTTCTGAAGGGACAGTACTTGGGGGACAACCCAAAAACCTGACGGCCAAGGCTGCGAGTCCTGGCCAGGCAGACTCCTTTAGGTTCCAGTAGGTACCAGTAAGAGGGTCACAGCGGTGTTCAAGCACCTCCTCCTCCAGTTAAGAAAGCACCATGGCTTCAGGAAGCATCTTTTCTCTTGGGCCTTTCTTTTTTATCTTTGCCATGATGGATTTTATTATTATTACTAGAGGCCCGGTGCAAGAAATTCATGCACGGGGGGAGGAGGGAGTCCCTCAGCCCAGCCTGCACCCTCTTCATTCCAAGACCCCTCAGGGGATGTCCGACTGCCGGTTTAGGCCTGATCCCATAAACCAGCAGTTGGACATCCCTCTCATAATCTGGGACCGCTGGCTCCTAACTGCTCACTTATCTGCCTGCCTGGTCGCCCCCAACTGTTCTCCCCTGCCGGTCTGGTCGCCCCTAACTGACCTCCCCAGCTGGCCTGGTTGCCCTTAACCACTTCTGCCTTGGCCCCTGCCACCGTGGTTTTTTCCAGAAGGATGTCCAGAAGATGTCTAGTCTAATTAGCATAGTACCCTTTTATTAGTATAGATAAGTATTTGTCATATTATTCTCTACTTTTCTATATGTATTTAAAATACTCCAGAATATTTTAAGCGAATAAAAAATGGTCAAGTTGCAGAAAAATAAAAGTTTTGAAATACAACCTGGTAGGCTTGAAAGCAACAACATTTGCATAAAAGGGCATAAGTTGCAGTCGGCAACAAAACTTGCTGTTAGGATTGCTTGGTTAATATTCTTTTGTTGGAAAGGCATGGTTTGGGCAAAGGAGAAAAGGAAACCAGCCCTATAAAAGGGAATGTCTGATTGGGCTGTTGCCACAGCAGAGAGGGGCAGGTGCGGCAAAGGTTCAGGCTGTCCCACAGGCAAGAATGTCTGTGTGTATGGGACACCAGAGGACACCTGTCACACCTGAAACAGAATTTGCTAACACTCACAATTGCAGAGCTCAGGAAGAATCACTGTTTTTAAAACTATTATTTCCCTGACATATAAAATATACATACATATAAATATACATGCCCTCTTCTGAGCTTCCCCTGCCCTCCACTTAATATTTGGCTATGGCCTTCTTTTCATGTCAACGGATTGGATATAAAGACATAATTTTTAATGGCTACAGTGTTATCCCCGACTGTTTGACATTACTATGGTTTACTTCATTAACCCTTTACTGTGGGGCAGGTTGCTTCTGGTTTCCCCTGGCATCAACAACTACAGTAAACACGATTGCTTATTTGACTGTTTACTTAGGACACATTCACAGACATGGAACTCCTGTCCCAAAGTAATTCACTTGAATTTTGATCCACATTTGTAAAATGACTTTCTAGAAAGTGCTTCTGTTTGTTTAGTCCATTGGTTTTAAATCAGATTACACTCCCACAAATGGGTTAAGAGAAAACTGTTCAACGCGCCTTGGGCAAATCGCAAACGCTTGCTGAACTTGAGCGACCCTAGGGTGCAGGACCTGGAGGATCTGGGCTGGAGGGTGAAGTCCAGGGAAGCGCGGGTGATGCAGTCGAGGGCCTTGTGTGGGTGCGGGCCTGTTAGTGTGTGTCGCTCGGGTCCACGCTTATGCACACAACCCACACGCCCTCACTCCCGCTCTGCACCCTTGGCCACCAGAAACCTCCGTGGAGCCTTCCATGAGCTCGGATGCATCCAGTCCCAGCACCAAGCAAGTCTGAGAAAGTTTTCCCAGACTGACTCCCGCCTGCTCCAAGGGGAGGCAGGATCAGGAGGATCCGGGCTGGAGGGTGAGGTCCAGGGAGGCGTGGATGGCACGCCGAGGACCCTGTGTGGGTGCGGGTGTGTGAGTGTGTGTCGCTCGGGTCCACGCTCATGCACACACCCACACGCCCACACTCCCGCTCTGCACCCTTGGCCACCAGGAACCTCGCAGAGTTCAGCCTGCTTGCCAGCCCCCACCCACTTGGTCGAGCCTTAGGTAGGACCCTGGTTATGTATATAAATAGATACCCATGCAGATGCCTAGCAGCTAGCAAGTACTTTTAACCTCTCTGTTAAGATGCATCCTGGTTTCAAAAATGTTAAAAATTGAAGAAAGGAGTATGCATACAAATGGAGGAAATACAGTACTTCAAGTACAATTGAGGACTACTGCAGAAGTGTTTGTAACAGGCAATTTTGGAAAAACAGAACAAAACTCAAATGCATCCTCTGTCTCATCCTGCCCCTGTCATTTGAGCAGATAGATCGCTCCACAGTGACCAGGTCCAGTGTATCTGGGACCCCAAAATCAGTCCTAGTTCCCTGGAAAGGAAGCCAACCCAACTTTTTGAAGTTTGTGGGGGAAGGGTGCAGAGGCTTTTGGCCTGGGGCTGGAGCAGACTCCCAGCTCCCTGTCATTAATCACAGGGGGTCCGCTCGTGCACCAGGCCAAAACGGACACCCAGTTCCCTGCAATCCATTGCAGGGGTCCACTCAGGGCACCTATGTATGCAAATTAACCGCCATCTTGGGCGGGTTTATTTGCATACTTGCTCTGATTGGCTGGTGGGCGTGGCTTGGGCGTAGCAAAGGTGCGGTCAATTTGCATATTACCCTTTTATTAGGTAGGATTATGATTATTTTTGCTTCATCTCTCTACTCATTCATAATGCCTCTCTTCTACTTTTCTGACTCTACAATTATTTTCTTAAAATATGTCATAATTTAAATAACATATATTCTTATACACAAAAATTATATATCCAACTCAATTCACTTTTTTCCCTTTCAAAAATCACATATATAGTAACTATATGCATGACTCACAACATATATCCATGTGTTCAAAACAGAACTGTCTACTTACTCTCCAAAATCATATTCTTATCAATCATATTTGCCTAATCAGAGTAGATTATATCAGAAGCATACACTCTTACTGGAAATATTCAGGTAATTCTCAATTTATCCCTTTCCCTCACCAACACACACCTTGAGCCCATCAGTAAATCATGACATTTTATCCCGACATTTCCCCATCTGTCTTGATCTGACCGTAGTTATTTTTCATTTTGTTTATTCTAACAATTTCTTAAGAGTTTTATGGAATTAAAGTGTTTCCTACCGAATATTTTTAAAAATAAATGTTTTAATTTAAAATAGTTTTAGATTTACAGAAAAGTTGTGAAGATAGTAGAGACAGTCCCCATATACTTTTCACCTGCTTTTCCCTTTTTAGATTAGTGTGGTACATTTTTCCAAATTAATGAACCGATATTGAGACATTTTTATTAACTACTGTCTGTACATTATTTAGATTTTCTTTATTTTTATCTAATATCCTTTTTCAGTTTGAGGATCCCATACAAGATAAATTATATTTAATAGCCATGTCTCCTTAGGTTCCTCTTGTTCATGATAGATTGTTGGTCTTATTTTTTTTATAATATTGATAGTTGTAAGGTGTACTGGTCAGGTGTTTTGTAGAAATATAAATTCAGTACCAATGTAGAAACCTCTTGATTTATAGAAAATTAATTATTTCTCTATTAAAAATTATTCTGTGTCCAATAAAGATACATGTTTGAGGCTGTGGTCTTCAGTATCTAAATTCTGGAGGCTTACATATATATGTAGCTGTGAAACCTAAGCATATTGAAACTTGAAATATAGAGGAATCAATTAGTTATGCTAAAGACAAAATAAACATCATGACAAATTGTATATAAGGCATCAACCAGAAATTTATACAAACTCAAATTTATAACCACTCACAATCCTAGCTTAGCATTATTTTCCCAAATTCCAGATAACCCAGGACATTTGGAATACTAGAATCCCAGCTATCATCCTCTTTACTTTTGTTTATAAGAAATATAATAAAATTATACAAGTATAGGTTTGATTTCATAGTAACTGAATCTCTCCTCTCTCCCCCTCTCTATTCCTTCTCTCTTTCTCTAGATAGTTAGCTATTCATTGAGCAGTCTTTATATTTGCAATGTTTTCTGTCCTGCCTTTTTACTGCCATTTGAATTTGAAAAGCTATGCTATAACTTGGCGAGGGAAATAAGAAGCAGAGGAATCAATGTTAGGAGAATAATGTGGGATATGGCAAAGACATGATGTGGAACTGAATGAAGCCACCAGAACTTCTACAACACCAGGGGCCTTAGGGATAAGGACGGTAGTATAGTTAATTGACACAGGCTTTGAGCTTCAGAGTAGACCATGATAATCCATATTGAAGTAGCCAAAGCAATGATGCATGAACAGCACCTGCAGCTCAGCTATGGGGTAAAGAGGAAACAGAATAATTGCTTTAAGTCCTGCTAACAGAACTTATAATAATGCTGGAAGAATGTCTACTTACTTCTTTAAAGCCAAGGACATTCTTTGTTTTATGTATAATTTAAAGTGATATATATGTAATTCTCAATAATGTTTTGAGAATAAAAATGATGTAAACTCATCAAGGGCTTTATTTAACATTTGTTTTTTAGTAATGGATCTTTATCTGATTCTAAAGAAAACAGGTCAAACTGTATATCTTTGTAATATTAATTGAGCATATATAATGACCTCTTGCTCTGTACTGTTATTTTCTCACTTCATCTTCATATTACTTTAATGTGGTTATTTCATGAGTATTTTACAGATAAAAGTCTATAATTTTTAAAATATATTTTTATTGATTTCAAAGAGAAAGGGAGAGGGAAAGAGAGAAACATCAATGTTGAGAAATAAACATGTCCCCTACTGGGGGTCGAGCCTGCAACCCAGGCATGTGCCCTGAATGGGAATCAAACTGTGACCTCCTGGTTCATAAGTCAACACTCAAGCACCTAGCCACACCGGCCAGACAAAAGTCTATAATTTAAAGGGTTAAATGACTACAAAAGATCATGCAATTAGAAATTATTTAAGCTTGCATGCAAACCAATTCTTATTAAAATGCACCTGTGGAATTGGTAGTTATTAATTTAAAATCAATTAAAAACATCTACATTTTAATTGGACATTTTAATAAAGCAGTTTTTAAGATTGAGAGATAATGATGGCTAAAGAGTCCAAGATCATTCTGATTTTTAAAATGAAAACATAGTATGCTATTTTTATAGTAAAAAAGTAGGAAATAAATTTAAAATATAAAAACAATTTTTAGTCATGAATCTAACTTTGTGGATACATTTTTAATTTTCTAATTTTAGCTAAAACATACATTTAGGAAGTGTGAGTTTTCTATGTCTTAGACAAGTTGGACTCCAGCACATTGAGCCAGATTTGGAAAGGAAATTTAACAACCCTAATTCTATTTTGTACCCAGATATTAGTTGTCTATTGTACTTGAAGATATAGAAACAGAGTTAAATAAGACCAATCAACAGCAAAAAACATACACCGATGATTCAAGTGAGCCATCTACCTATATTGAAAAAAAGAACATTGTTAAACAAGGGATTAAAAGATATATATGTAAAATTTTAATGAAAAAGTAGTAGAAAAAGGACTAAATGGGTTAAAATATATGGTGACAGAAGGTTTGACTTTTGGTGGTAAGCACAATGCAATATACAGATGATGAACCATAGAATTGTACATTTGAAAACTATATAATTTTAATAATCGTTGTGACTGCTATAAATTAAATATTTGAAACATTTAAAAAATATTTTAAAAATAAGCCAAAAATCTGACCTAAGAATTGGTTTAGGTATGCATGTATCACTAACATAATTCAGATTTCATACTTTAAACACTAAAAAAAAAAAAAAAAAAAAGTAGTAGAAGTGGGGGAGGCTAGAGTCCATGGGTATTGTAGAAAAACAGATGGTAGCTCTTGATAATTTTTTGAATTGGTAAACCAAACCAGACATAACTTGTATACAGACATGACTTCTGTTTGGCTTGGGATCCCTGTCCTCCCCATTTTTCAGGTAGAAGTTGATCTAGTAATCTGGAGTACATCTTTTTGGCAAAATGAATGCATGCAATTTTACTGTGAATGGTAGATTTCACAGGTTCAGAAACTTAACCGAGCATGTTGCCACCGTTACAATCCATTACAATCCAGAATTTAATGGTTGCATTCCTGCTTCTTGATATCTACTTACATTTCACTAACCTTAAGAATGCTTTAAGCTAACGTGCGAGTTAAACCCCAGAATTATGCAAACCTTTACAGTATGTGGGCTGGCATTTTTATTGCCTCCTGGGTCTCCTAAGCTTCTGGTTTCATTATTATACACTCCATTGAATTGAACTTAAATCTTGGCCCCACTTCCAATTTAAACAAAAAATTAAAATCACTCAAAGGAAGAATTTGTGCATTCAGATTTCAGTATTTTACCAAAGCAGCTCCAAGTTTTTTTCCCCATCTCTATTATTCAGAGCAATTCAACTCTTCCTAACTTTATTTTAAGGGTTATCTATTCAACGGGAAATATCTTCTGAAGAAGACCATTCTGATGGTAGACACTAATGCATCCAGATGGACTGAGGATGGTTGTGTTGATTCTTAGGTAGAAGGGCATATAAGAAAGAAAAGACAGAAAGGTAGAACATGCTAGTGTCCCTTTGGTATCAAATGGTAAAAAATATATATATTTGTTAATCTTGCATTTGGAGCTGTTTTATGCATGTATCCACTGCCTATACTTGTTTGTGTGTTTTTTATGTGTTTTTCTTAAATGTAAATAAGGTTAGAGAGATTAAGTAATTTGGGTCAATAAATATGGAGGCAGTCTTGACTTATGTGGAATTCTGAAACTTCATGATGGGTAGTCCAGCTATCTAGGGATACATCAATATATATTTTTTCTGCACTGTAAAACACTCTGAACAATATACTGTGAATAGTTAGATCATTAAAGAGGTCCTCCTGGGCTCTATTGGCTTCATCGTCCTACCTGTTCCATTATCTGATATTCTGGTTTCAGAGATAAGTTGCTTGTCTATGGATTTTGTCTGCTGGTAAACTGATATTGTTTAATGTCTTAGGCGCGCTGATCCTCAAGTAGAAACAAAGGTATGTCTGTGTCCACATTGTCTATGTCAGATCTTAATCAAGTCTAAATAATCTAGACAGATGTGAAATACTTGGGCTGCAGAATTTTGGGGAAGTGTGTCACCTGTTACATCTTTGTAATTAGATTTGAGAGATAAGCTGTTCACCTGGAGTATTTAGCTGCCAGGTACCAGCCATGCAGCTTTGTGAGATGTGCTAGCTGCCCAAAGTTATGATTGCTGATGTGTCAATCATGGATGGTAAACCTTTGACAGGCTAAGGCCTCACAGCCTCAAAGCCAGCATGTGCGATCCAGTTCTCACCCCTAAAATATATATTTGATTTATGAAATGATTATTGTCCTACAGGTTGCTGGGTGAAAGTGACTGAAGCTGCTACTTACAGAGTACAGGGACTCCATAGTACAGACAGTGATTTACGGGTATTTACATCAAGTCGGAAAGCCTTAGATAGCAAGGGTCATGACTATTTCTTCATGTTCTCTTCCACACATAATTTTTACACTTCATGGCCCAGAATAAAGGCTTTTTTTTTTTTTTTGCTTGAAATACTCCCTGAATAACCCCAGTCAGGATTCATTAACCTTTCCTCTGTAATTCTTTCTATTTATAACATGCATCTGTATAGCTACCATAGTTCTTATCACATTCCTGCTGGTATAATTTCATGATGTATTGTTATCCTTTTGCCCTGCCATTAGGCATCTAGTAGGGTTTTACTAGGCAGACAACAACCACAAAATGTTACTTTCCAAGTTCCAATAATATTGCCATCTTGTTTCCAATTTTCCCGGTGCCAGTAATATTACTGCATGTACTTTAAAAGGGCAAAGGTATTGTTTATGTGTAATACATATCTGAAAATTGGTTAAAACTCAGTTGTAAAATATGAAAATATGATTTCCACAGAATAATATATTTAGCCTATTTAAATAGTAATTATTTAAAAAATCAATTATGAAACCATTTAATGTTTCCTAGTCATTTCCTCTGTCATTTCCACAAAATCACTGAAAGTATGAAAATATACCCTATTTTATGACTTTAGAATTTTGCACATGGCTCCTCTGTTCTTGATATGGTCATTGCAACTCTTAGTAAATTTGGAGACAGAATAATAGAAATTATATAAACTAATGAATAAAGAGAAAAACACAGATTAAGAAAACCTGAGTCTCAATGACATGTAGGCCATAATAAGTAGGTTACATGCATATAGCTGGAATCACATAGAATGTAGATGAAATAAACAGAAAAATATATTTGGGGTTATTAAATTCAAAATTTCCCAAGATTGGTAAGAAAATTTTTAAAAAAGTAATGTTAGGCCACTAAATCCAAGTGTGCACTCCCATGAACACACACATACACCTGGACAATACATAGTCAAAGAGTCATAAACAAATATAAAGAGGAAATAAAGAAAAAGTCTACCAACTCACAATTCTATATTGCCCAGTTATAACTTTTCCCAAATAAGTTATTCCTTTAAAGTAGATGTCAGAAAAGGAAACAAAGGAAAAAATAAACAAATGGACAACATCAAACTAAAATAAATCATAAAAAAATGAAAAGGCAACCCACTGTATGGGAGAATATATTCAACAATGATACATCAGATAAGGGGTTAATTTCCAAACTATATAAAGAACGTCTTATACAACTAAGCATCAAGAAGATAAACAACCCAATTAAAAAATGGACAAAGGATCTGAATAGAAACTTCTCCAAAGAGGACATACAGATAGCCGATAGGCATATAAAAATATGCCCAAAGTCTTTAATAATCAGAGAAATGCAAATTAAAACTACAATGAAATATCACCTCACGCCTGTCAGAATGGTTATCATTAATAAATCAACAAATATAAGTGTTGGCAAGGATGTGAAGAAAAAGGAACGCTAGTACACTGCTGGTGGGAATGCACACTGGTCCAGCCATTGTGGAAAACAGTATAGAACTTCCTCAAAAAATTAAAAATTGAACTACCTTTTGACCCATTGATCCCATTTCTGGGACTATATCCAAAGAAACCAAGAACACTAATTCAAAAGTATATTTGCACTAAATGTTCATTGCAGTGTTATTTACAATAGCTAATATCTGGAAAAAGCCCAAGTGCTCATCAGTAAATAAGTGGATAAAAAGATGTGGTACATTTACACAATGAAATACGACTCAACCCTAAAAAATAAAATCTTCCCTTTTGCAACACCATGGATGGACCTAGAATCTAATCAACAAAATAATTTAACTAATGCAATAGAAACAGAAGACTTTGCCAGAGGGGAGGGGATTAAGGGGCTGGGTGAAAAATGGTGAATGGATTAAACAAAAAATGCATACTCAAAGAAAATAATTATGTAAAATTATTAGAACAATTTTTTAGTGAGTACTTCTGTTAAAAACGTGATGAGAAGGCAATTTATACGAGCTTCTAAAACTAAAAATTTTCCACAATATATTAAACATCCGTGGTTTTTATTCATTACAAATTATTCATTACTCTCTTTATAGTTTCAACTCCTTGTCAGGCAAGTTAAAAACAGTAGTAATTATTGTGACAACAACATGTACATGTAAATAGAGTTTTCTTATAACAACAAAATGGTTTTCATTCTGCTGTCTACAAATTAGACTGGAAGGGAGCAGGGAGGAGGGAAATTAATGTTCAGTTAGCTCTCTATTTACAAATTTTTGTTACTCAAAAGTTCAAGAAATTTTCCAAGGTTAATGAAAATGTCTTACTTAACTGACTCCTAGTACAAAAGTAAAGCTTACCACTATTGCCATTTACAGACACTCAGTAAAAACTGATCAGGAAACTGATTCAGTAACTTAAAGCTCACTTTTCTTGTTCAGAAGAAGGAGACATTTGGGGTCCAGAGTCTTCAGCTCCAGTTCACCTGATTCCAGAGTCTTTCTTCTTCTTTTTTTTTTTTTTCTTTTTCCCTGGATACTGCTCTAAAGATCATATATGATATCCATTTTTGATTTTTGTGCAAATCATCCTTTTAGAAGGGATTTATTTTGTTTATAGTTTTTTTTCTATTTGTTTTATATACTCTTTTTTTCACAACTTAGTTGCCTAAATTTTTATTCTACCAAAATTTAATATTTTTAACTTTTATTTTTCTCAGAATCCTTTATTTAATTTTTTCTCTTAATATGGCTAAATGCAATCAGGTTGCATTTTCTTTTAATGTTATCATGTTACATGTTAGACAAGTATTCAACGTCGGGGAAAATTTGTGTGACTAGATCCCACACATTAAGCAGGGAAGAATGGTGATTTTTCCATTCAGTTAGTTTGTTGGCAGGTATTGGTAAGTGTCCACGTTTTGCCAGATGTTGACCTTTCAAAAATGCTAAACCTGGGAACTCAGAGGCACAAGATCAAAATCTCTATAAGATGATAATAGTAGTGCTTTTTTCAAGTCTCTTATACAATCCAAATCTTGTCAGGAATTACATATCCTAAAATATATGGTATTTATTATTTACCCTCACCCTTCCAAATCCAGTGGTCCGGTGGAACCTTCTATATAATAAGAAATGCAGATAAACATAATCATAAATTCAGGATAGTCTTTGTAGTATAATCCTTCATGTCTAGGTTAAGAGAAAAAGAGCACACATATTTGTCAAATATGTAGCTATAATTATTGGTGCTGCCTTTTTCTGTGTTTATGTGTCATGTTTTAATAGATAGCTGAATGGATTACCTATAAATATTTATGTCCCTGTCCTTATAAAAATAGTGTTCATCAATGTAATCACTCAGATAATGAATTATATATGTCATTAGAAGTAAGAAAATATTTATTTATGATTTATAATCCAGTCTCTCATTTTGAGGTGCTCCCAGCCCAGAAGTGTGCACAAACCTATAACTAGTACACAATGGTCTGGGATACAAAGATTTTTGTTTATAAGATCTATTTTTATGTTTACCAGCCCGGCAAGTGTAAATTTACACTAGATGAGTGTTGCTATATCAGGGTCCTATTATACTGATATTTCATAAACACACACACACACACACACACACACACACACACACACACGCACACACACACACTGGTAGATTTCATACAACCCAGAATTTATCTGGAATAAGATTTGCTAAAGAATTTATAAAACAAAAACTGAAATAGATCTAGAGACATGGAAGCATGAAACAAACCGATGAATATCAGAGAGAATGGGTGGGGAAGAGATTAACCAAATAATTTATATGTATATATACATAACTCATGAACACAGATAATAGTGCAGTGAAGGCCTGGGGAG
Organism: Cnephaeus nilssonii; assembly: GCF_951640355.1. Classification (NCBI taxonomy): domain Eukaryota; kingdom Metazoa; phylum Chordata; class Mammalia; order Chiroptera; family Vespertilionidae; genus Cnephaeus; species Cnephaeus nilssonii. Next base: position 93,324,952 of record NC_137073.1, read on the forward strand.
GGAGTAGGTGCAGGGTAGAAAGGGTCAATGGGCGGGGGGAGGCGAAGAGATATCTATAATACTTTCAACAATAAAGATAATTTAAAAAAACAAATTGAGAAGATATGGGAAAGCAAAAATAATAAATAAAACTAAATAAAAAAGCCAAGCATACAAAAAGCCCAACAAATCACCACCACCACTAACAAGAATAAAGGCAACAAAAATCTACCTGTTTGAGATCTAAATACTGCTTATAATTCAAGTATACAAGATTCCCAGTGTTCATAGCAACTTTAATTTTCTCCAACATGTTATGCAAAATTCCTCTCTAAAAATATATGTTTGTATTATACTCACCTTTTCACTTAAAGGAAGCACTTTACAGCTTCTTTTTGGTATGTCTGAATTGCCAGCATCACTACTCTTGCTCTTTGGAGCTATTATTAAGTAAATTGAGGGTTACTTAAACAGAAGCACTGCAATTCTGAGACAGTTGATCTGATAACCAAAACAGCTACTAAGTGACTAACCAGCAGGGAGCACATCCAGCCTGGATATGCTGGACAAAGGGATGTTTCATATTCCCCAGCAGGACAGAGAAGAATGGTGAGAAACTTCATCAAACTACTCAGAATGTCTTGAAATTTACAATGTATGAATTATTTATTTCTGGAATTTTTCATTAAATACTTTTGTGCTGCAGTTGACTGTGGGTAACTAAATCCCAGAAAAGCCAGAGTACAGATAAGGGGAACTACTGTATCTGCTATCTCCTGGGTGAAACTACGATGGGCAGGGCTAGTCTAGAGTGAGGACTGACATTTAAGGTGGCATCACAAATCCTAGTAATGAAGATTAAAATATTTGAATTTATTATTTTAAATATTCAGATTAACACAAAACTTCCTAAGATGAACAAAGTGTCAATATTTTAATTTTTTTTTTAAAAAAATACCTGTATGACTATTATTGATCTCTCCTTTCATCTCAGGTTCCAATATGGCTCTACATGAAACTGTATACTGATGTTTACTTAAAAATTAGATGTTTGTTCAACATGAATTTTTGCAATAATTTTGAGCTGTTTGTAAAATATTGAACAAAGAACTGTTTACTTTTATGACTGAGTTTTTGGTTCCTCACCAAGTATGGCACTTGAGTGAAATGCCTTTGTCACCTCACCTTAGCCCTGGCTGAGGCAGAATCGCTCATTCTTAGTGGTAGTCATCAAAGTACTCCTTGGATTCTACACCTTGAGAGCATGTGGTAGGGTTGTACTTCTCTACTCCCTTGAAGTGAGGGTGTGTACATGACTTGCTTCAGCCAATAAAATGTGAGCAGGATTAGCGTAAGCCATGTTTTGTTGAAAGCCTTTACAGGGCAGTAGGTAATTTGTCACATTCCCTTACTTTTCTCTTCCAGATGCTGGAGGCTTTGCCGGCCTATGTTCAGATGTGGATGAGGCAGCCTAGAGCTGCAGGTCACTGCAAAGGAGAATTTAATCTTTTTGGTTTTAAACCTCTAAGAGTTGGCTCTTTATTATTGCTGCAGAATAGCTTGGTCCATTTTCACTAATATACTCCTTCAGCAACTTAAATCTTTGCTAAATGTCATTTTCTCAGTAACGTTTTTCCTGAGTCTTTATTAGAAAATGCAATCTACAAAAAGATATCTTCCACTATACTTCTGGCTTTTCATTATGCTGCTCAATCTTTTTAATAGTATGTATCATCTTTTGACATGCTGTATTGGTAATTTTTTAATGTTCTATGTCCACATAGCATTTAATACTAAGCTTACACACTCATATTCTTACGGGCCATAGTGCAAAACTATAACCTTCAATGCCAATGATACAATGGGCAGTAGCTGGAGTTGCCACTTTGGGGTCTCTGGGTGGAGCAAATAGGAAGGAACATAGAGCCCTGAGCCCTGTTCATTCAGCAGTGTCTTGATCAACTACATCCCTAGGTTCTGATAGTAACTAATGTTAGGTTTACAATCTTGGGTTGTTAGCTGATCTCTAGAGCAGGTGACCTATCATTGGGTTTCAAAACAATTCTTAATAATGTCATTTAAGGTTAAATGATGACTGGTCATTTGGTTATTTATCAGCATAAATTCACACGAGGTCTCCTCATGTGGATGCTTCATATACTCCCTGGATTATAAAATTGTCAACCATGTTAACCTTCTGCAATTTGCTTTGAAACTCACTTGAAGTTTTGGAAGCTTAAGAGAGCAGAAACTCTATTAACAATCCCTCATGTAACCGATTGGATTAAATTATGCAGACTAAAGAATATAGTATATTGAAATTAAGCCACTCACCCACCCACAGCTTACCCATCAAGAGTCCATAATGTGAGGCATCCATGTGTTTTTCTACTTGTATTTCTCATTTAATTTAATTTAGCATAATTTAATTAACTATATTATCAGAGTATGTAAATTAATGTAATATAGATAAGTAAATTTAATCCTTTTAAAGTATGAATAAAGGCAAATAGCCTCAAAATTACTTTTCAATTAGTTATTAGGGAAGTACTTGATCAATATTGAAGAGAATATGTATTAAAATCATAAAGGATTCTATAGATAAATTGCTTCAAAATGTCTTCATATTTTTAAAGTATACATGTTTATTTTATACACTGTATATTGTAATATGATTGCCAATATAGTAATAGTTAGCACCTTTATCAACAGTGTCTTTAAATTGTATTTCCACTTTAACCCCAAAAGACATTATTGTGGGCTTGGTTTATGAAAAAAATAATAAATCCACCCACACTCAAACTTTCTTTGTAACACACAAGATTTTTAAATTAATGTACATGCATATCATTTAAAATAATGTGTATAAGTTGTAAATGTGTCATTTTTATGTCATTTTTTAACCAACTTCCAATTAATTTATTTACCATGTGCTCTAAGGGCATCAGATAAAATGGTATTCTAGTGTATAATTCTATTAACTGGAGGCAATTTTAGAGGTCATCTAGCCCTACTATCCTCACTTCTGAACTTTTTGTTAAGTTTAATGAATATATTCTGAAAGCCATTAAATGGCTTGAAAAATTGCATATCATGTTAGTGAAAAAAAAATCTAGAAAATATTTCTTCAGACTTCTAGAGTAGATATTATTTTGTTACATAATGTGCCTTTCCATTGTTTTCTCAGTTTTAATTGCATTGAGGAAAAACCCTCAAAATCAATTAACTCCTTCTCTGCTTTATAAACCCTTGGTGTATGTTCTCTCAGAAGCAGATTGATCATAAAACAGAGATGTGTGTGAAATGTGTAGGTAGTTTGTTAAGAGGTGATCTTAGGGAGAACAAGTGAAGGTTGGGGGTGGGAGAAAGAGAGTGACCTAAAACAATAAAGTGTGCCAATGAATGGATTGCTCTTGTGAATAACTTGGACACAATCCTGTTAGGGACTTCTGAGAAATATGGGATACACTTCAAAATATCCTCATTTTAAGATGAGGAAATTTGGAGGTTTATCCACTGTCTGCCTCTTGTCACCTGCTGGCTGAGAGATGGCCCTAGAGCATCACTTCACCAAGATTTCCAAGTTGTATCTGCCTACTACCAGCTACTCTTTTGCCACAAAAACACACAGAAGAGAAGTACAGTGTGAACCTGGTTCTGTCTGCCTTCCACAATATGCATAGCACACCTGTAGGGGAATGGAGAGGAGCAATGAAAGGTACAGGACATTGCATCACAATTATCTGCTACAATTACATCAGACCCATAGACATTTTTATGAATAATTAGAGGTCCAGAGCAAGAATTTGTGCATGGGTGGGTTCCAGCTGACCTGTCCTAATCTGGGGGGGGGGGGGGACGGCAATTGTGGATGGGGCTGGCTGAGGGGAGGGGCCATGGGCAGTTGGCTGTCCAGCCCTGACCCCTGGTCGAACTCCTGGTCCAGGGGACAATTTGCATATTAGCCTTTTATTATATAGGATAGACTAGGAAAGAATCCTAGATACTATCCTATTTCCTCCAATATTATTAGGTGGCATCCGTGTTCTTAAAATTAACTAAGCTATTTCAACTGGAATATGCCATTTAAAATCATTAATAAATTAGTTATATTCCCCAAATAATCAACTTATTAACCCTTTTAGACAATTTAAGTTCCCAGTCAGTGTTTTACAAGTTAGGTTTACACATTAGGTGTTGATTCAACTTTGTTGAAATAGTAAATGCATATGTGTCACAATCATAAAACACATTTGGATCTTTCTCAAGAACATTTTAAGTCTTATCATGCTATCTCTGAAATGTTGTTTACAATATTTATATATAGGTTATTGTGTATAAAATAAAGTCATGATAGGTCAGTAGTTTTAGTAATCTGTTCTTTTATACAAAATTTCATATTTCAAATTCTTCACCATTTCTATTTTTTATTTTTGGAGATGCTATCACAATTGTGACATAAAATGCTTAGGAACCATTCTTAACTTCTGTTAAACCAGAACACAGAAGATACAACTTAATAATATTAAAAACAAAAACAGAAATAGAAAATTAACAAGTATATATTTTTATAATGCTCCTGAAATTGTTATAATATTCTTATCTTCCTGTAGTTCATTTTTCCTCTTCCTTCCCAGTCTTAAATTTCATCAAAAGCTGTGTTATTACCAGAATATTAGCAAATAATAAACCTTTGGTAAATAATGTCCAGTTTTTTTTTTAAATTGAAGTGAATGCTTTGACTGGGGATCACATCAAAATAAATGTTGATCTCAGATTAAAAACTGATCTAAAATTTTGTACAATATAGTGATTAAAAATAGCCCTGCAGGTGTGGCTCAGTGGTTGAGCATTGACCTATGAACCAGGAGATCACAATTTGATTCCTGGTCAGGGCACATGCCCAGATTGTGGCTGGAGCCCCAGTGTGGGGCATCCAGGAGGCAGCCAATCAGTGATTCTCTCTCATCACTGATGTTACTATCTCTCTCTTCCTCTCTGAAATCAATGAAAATATACTTTTAAAAATAATAGTCTCACTAAAAACTTGATCTCCAAAGTCACAGTGATTGACAGCTGAGTGATTTTCTTTTTCTTCACATTTTCAAAGTTAGGAACTTTCAGGCATTATTGGATTTTTGTTGATTGATAGTTTATATTTACAAATTTTACTAGATTTTTTTTTCATTTTTATTACGATTGGGTATACATCAGTAGTCATTTTATGGAAACATAAAGGTTTTTCTTTTATTAGGTTCAGTTACAGCTATAATCCTAATTTGATTCAGAAAGCAGGAAGCCATCATGGCAATAATAAGCTTGGTAGATAATGTTCTTTCATTTTAGACAATACTAAGCTTCGAATGCTGTAATTCGTCTCCAGGCAACATTTTCTGCTCAGCTCAGTAGCAGTTTTCAGATTACAAAATGAAATTCTGATTTTGGTAAACTTAGTTTATCCAGAGTTAATGCTCTATGTGCATATTATGCTATCACTCATGTAGTAACTAATTATAGGTGATGCAAATAAACAGTCATTGAAAGGATAATTTGTTTTACTTCTTTATTTTTTTTTATTAAGTGGCTCACTTCCTTTTATAATTTATATCTTTCAAAGTTGAATTGAAGCATTAAGTGTTCAATTTCATCACAGTAAACATCTGAATTATAAGTAAATATAAAACACAGTACCAAACAATGTGCTGAAAAAACAGAAAGTAGCACATGATTGGCTTGATGGTGATAAAATTTTAAAGCTGGAAGGAGCTGAAGAAATTTAGGCCCAGATTTATTAAGAAACTTGTTCAAGGGCACAGAAAGATTAAGTGGGTCTAGAATTCATATTTCAGCAAAGAAATTCAGTATTCATTTCAATGTTTTAAAAAATAAAATGGGTAACTAAATGCCTATAGCTATAGCTTAAATGGATATAAAATGTTTTGAATAAAGGATTATAAGTAAATAAAATTTAAATTATAAATCATATTTCACTTCAAATGACTATGGCCGAATATAGAAACAATGGGCCAGGAGAATTACACAACAATGCTGTAGGATTTGAAATGGATTTAGTCATATGCTCATTAAAGTGGTAAGATAAGGGGCAGACTCATTAACAATGGAACTCTTCAAATTCAGGTATCTAAAAGATGAGTGTATTTTGCTCAGTTGTATTAGTGTGTGTGCATATTTATGTGAGTGGGTGTAAGAGAAGGGGTTGGCAAGACAATGTAAATCACCACAAAACCACATGGCTGTATTTTAATGTGCATTTTCCTGATCCTTGTTTTATGGAAAATTTGCATTAGAATACAACTTCACTGTAGGAGTGGAACAACTCTTATAGAACTATGTTGCTAATTTCATAAATACAGACTACTTCAGTGTTTAATATACACACTTTTCTCCAATTTCCAAATTTCTGTCTCTCTATGATTCCGTATAGGAATTTTCTTCTAATAAATATTTTTTATTCATTAATTATCTGTTCAGTGTGCTTAAACTTATATTTGAAGTTTTAATTTTATTCGTGAGTTTTTCTTTTATTTCTGAAATTCTCATTAAGTGGTTTATTTGTATTTCCTAGTTCTCTGCTGATATTTTCTGTATGTTAAATTTTTCTTACATTTATTAAGCATACATATTTCTAGCCCCAGTCTATTTTCTGATTTTTCTCCAGATTTGGGGTCAAATCATTTACACTGACTCTCTTAGATTTTTTATTTTATTATTTATTTATTATTCTTTAGAGAAAGAGGAAGAGAGAGGGATAGAGAGAGATAGAGACATGGATGAGATGAAAGAGAGAAATATCGATTGGCTGTCTCCTGCTGGATTGAGCCCACAACCTGGGCATGTGCCCTGACTGGGAATTGAACCAGTGACCTCTTAGTTCATGGGCTGACTTTCTTTTTTTTTTTTTTAATATATTTTATTGATTTTTTACAGAGAGGAAGAGAGAGGAATAGAGAGTTAGAAACATCGATGATAGAGAAACATCGATCAGCTGCCTCTTGCACACCCGCTACTGGGGATGTGCCCGCAACCAAGGTACATGCCCTTGACCGGAATCGAACCTGGGACCTTTCAGTCCGCAGGCCGACGCTCTATCCACTGAGCCAAACCGGTTTCAGCCATGGGCTGACTTTCAACCACTGAGCCACACTGGCTGGGGGAGATTTTTAATTGTTTGATAGTTCCAATATGAGTATAATTTACTTTGAAGTATAAGATTAACATCCAAACCTCTTTTACCTCTTTTTAAATAGAGTGTGTCCCAAAAATGAATACACATAATTTGAATAATTATAAAGGCAGCATTTATTAAAATACATTTTATTTTTAAGATTGATTGATCACCTGTTACAATTGAAATATGTTTTTGGGACACTTTTATATATAAGTGCTAGGACTAAAAAGTTACCAGTTTATATTTTTTAATTGAGTTACATTTGAATCTCTATAGAGATGCCCAATTAGATGCAAATTTCAGAGCAGTTTACTGTAAATCAGATTAGGTTGAGATGTAAACATTAAAATATAATTCTCAGTAAAACTGAGCACCATTATTTGAAAATACAGGCATTTGATGGTATTGTAAACCATGAGCATCTGAAACCAGACATCTGGAATTGAAATGGGGATAATAGTCCTGCAAAGAAAGCTAAGCACTTTTTGATGTACAATAAAATGTAAATTCATATAGATAATTAGTGACCAGTTTAAAATGCCAAGAATAATAAAAGAATTTCATTCTTTACTATAACCTCCCACTGCCACAGTACAAATTAAACATTCATTGGTATAAAAATTGCATCATTAAAAAAGAATCCAAAATACCCACACACAAATGCAAATATTTAAATTAGTCAGCAAACTAGCTCTGTGTAGAATAAACACAATACTTCAGTGTGATGTAAATGGCACTAAATACATCCCTAAATAAAATATCTCCTCACTGGATCATTTGAAGGCCCGCAATTACCCTTCCTAAGGAGTCTTATATTTTAAGTCTGTTGTGGTATTATGCTCTTTGGAAGGGACAAACCTTTGCAAGTTAATATTGCTGGAGGAATACTTATCTAATCAACAAAAATAGTTATTCACTTTTATGGGATAATAACAATAATAGTGCTTAAAATTTGTCAAATGCTTGTTTTGTGCTGGAGATAATATATGTTGTGCCAGGGACAATTTACACATACCCACTATAAATGATCCCTGATGTGTGTGTGTGTGTGTGTGTGTGTGTGTGTGTGTGTGTGTGCTTCATTTTCTCTAGGATTTTAACCTTTTAGGTTTGCACTGGCTTTTTAGTCTCTCATATGTATTATGTAATCTCTATCAGAAGAAATACATATATTTTCCACATTTTGCAAAGGAAAGACAAGAAGCTTAAAATATTCAGTAACTTATATACTCTAAGGCAATTAAGAAATGACAGGTCTCAAATCCACACAGAAGTTTCATTGATGTTTGGGATAGGTCAGTGTGTCTCAAACTAAGCTTAGCAATCACTTGCTGTCAGAAAACAGAAATTCAGATTGAATAATCTATGAATTGTGTGATCTTTTTCATCTTTTATTTTTATTTCAGTACAATTTAAAACCAAAGGAAGTATTCTAGATAATATATGTTGCAATCTCATATCATTCCTCACATAATCTTGTAAATAGTGTGGAAGTATTTGTCTTATTTACCACTGAGGTGTGCTAAGTAGTAGGACATTGCTTGAATTAATGGAAAAACAAAAACAAACCCAGTGTAGTCTTATTAAAGAAATTATGATAAATATGACTTAAAATTTTGGAAACATGTAATTGTCTGACATAATTTGTATAGATATGCTGAACTTAATGAATCTTTCTATATAGGTTAATATTGTATCAATATTAAGAGATGCAATTAATTTTAAAAGTTTTCAGAATTTTTGCTGCACATGAAATTAATATTAATTGGAATTATATTGGTTTGCAGTTTCTGTTTTATTTTGTAGAATCTATGAGAATAAATAGTTTATACTTAGTTTACATTTACATGTATTCAATATCATTGATATGAAAATCATTTAAGCCAGTGAGAATTATTTTTCTTTAAAATAGATCAACATAATACTCTTGTTTTCGAAACACTGTCATGGGAATAGCTAAGTTTTGATGAAGTAGGAACTTTGAGTATAAGGCCTTTAGGCAGTTGGAAAATCATTTGAGAAAGCAGGAGATCTCCTATACTTATTATTTGAGACCTTAAGATAATTCATGATCAATAAGGAAGGATGGAAAACATGGTATATAAATTTACCACATTTTTATCTTTTCCTTAAGGTCTAATCTGAGGAACAGACTTCTCTATAATATAATAATAAGATAAAGTTAAAATTCTATTCATTTTTGGTGTTATTTTATACACTATTATCTGTTATGAAAACACATGCTGAAAGTCTAAATGATTTTCTTTTAAAAGCAGTGATAAAGTTAATCTATAAGTCTAAACCAATCTGGAAAAACATAAATATAAAAAGAGTAAACCACATAGGACAAAATAAAAATAAATATACTGGACCACATAATATGCTCCTTTTTAAATGTATCTCAAATTACTATAGATTGAAAATATTGAATCCTAAAGAAGTACCAAAGGGGTCATTTTGCAAGTCATTTTGCTTTTATGGTATACAGAAATAAAATTTTAGTGTTTGAAATGTATCATCTTCTAATACTCTTCTTAACTACCTTCTAAGTGACAATCCCTTCATCATTTTAAGTAGGCATTCAATATGAAATATAAAAGTTCACATATTATTGATCAAGATAAGTTAAACTAGGTTTTATTTATTATATTTGAGAAATGAATATTAAACTATTTCTGTCAGTTTAATGAAAAAACTTATTTCTTTTTTAGAGTCATTCAAATAAGGATTTTTCTTCATAGGAATTTTTACTTCAAAAGACTGGATGAACTTTAAGTCTCAACGTATGAATAAAAATTTCTCCCCTTGAGGTCATGATAAGATTGACTTGCATGGAAACTGCTTGCTTAACTGGTGGCAGATGGGGTGAAGCTGAAGGTGGATGAAAAAATCTTTTGCTAATTAGGCGACTTGAATTCATTAACCTACCAAAATAAAAATAAACATCTGGGTATATTTATACTACACAAAATATTTACATGATAGATATTAAGTTCAGTGGATAGTACCTATTTCCTGAAGCAATCCCAAATAATGTGTAATTTATAAACAAATGAAGAAAAATATTATAACAAAAAATTAAATTAATATCGTCAACAGGTTTGCATCCCTATTGAGAGAGAAAAAGTTCTCTCCAACATCTGTAAATAAAATTATTGTGAGTAAGCTAAAGCCAATATTAAAAAGAGACTCGGATTTATTCTAAACATAAAAACTTAAGAAAGTAAATGAAATGTTAGTTTGCCATATGTTATAATGTGCATATGGCAAACATGAAAAACAATATGATAATCATATAGAGAACTTATGATGTTTGCAAGTGCTACTTTACATCTATTAAAAATTTAATTATGCTATTCACTGAGGTGGGTGACATATCTATGTGATCTATAAAAAGAAGAGGAAACGGCTATACAAAAAAAGTCATTTGGCCAAGGTCACATTGCTAATTATCAGTGGAACTAAACTTCAAATCTGTGTATTCATACCTTCAGAATTCATGCTTTTAATGACTATGCTATAAACCATTTTGACATTTTTCTTCACTCTCGGTTTTTCTACTCCTCAGAATGGGAAATCTCAATGGACCTGTCTCTAAATTTGGTAACTCTTTCTTTCACTAACTTAAATCTGTTGTTATATCCTTCAAGTGATCGTTTCTTTTTTAAAAATATGTTATTGTACTTTTTAATTCCATAATTCTATTGTTTTTCCTTTTACTAATTTCAGTGTCTTTAATGATATTATATATTTGGTGAGACATCATTCTCCAATAGTTCTTTTAGCTATTTGAACATATTTATAATGGCTGATTAAAATGCCTTTGTCTAGGAAATCCAATGTTGGGCTTTCTTAGAAAAAGTTTCTATTGATTCTTTTTTTTTTTCCTATGTATGGACCATAATTTCTTGTTTCTTTGCATGTTTCATAATGTTTTGTTGAAAAATGCATATTTTAAATGATGTACTGTGATAACTCTGGAATTCAGAATCACCCTGTTTCCATGTGCTTATTGTTACAACATTTTGTTTTTGTTGCTGCTATTGTTCATAATAGTGACTTTGGTGATCAAATTGATTACCGTATTTTCCAGCATATAAGACGACTGGGCGTATAAGATTTTCCTGGGTTAAAAAGTCGTTTTATACGCTGGAAAATAGGGTAGTCCAATATATCTAATCCATTATATCTAATCCCATCAATATAGTCCAATATACTGTATTTTCCGGCATATAAAACAACTTTTTAACCCAGGAAAATCTTATATGCCCAGTTGTCTTATACGCCGGAAAGTACGGTAATGTGTTCAATACCTGGTAATATGTGGCAACTGAAGTATCTTAATATTTTTCTTAGAAGTCAGCTAATGATTGAAAGATATTTCCTCAAATTTCTGGAACCAATACCTTTTCACCTTTGCCAAGAGCTCGTGTACATGTTGAGGACACCTTCAAGGCCCAGTCGTTCTGCATTGTTGGCTTAGTCTTCACTTCTGCTGATGCAGAGCCTGAAGGTCATCCAGAGTTAAAAGCTTAGGGTCTTCTCAGTTCAGGTCTTCCCTGAACAAGCATACAGTCCTGAGCACAACCTTATGCTTATGTGTTACCAGTCCAGGAATTTATTAAACTTTTAACGTTTTTCGAACACAGGAATTTATTAGAGATTTTCCAAGCCCTTTCAGGACAGAACATTCCAAAGGTTTTCATTTTAATTTTTGATCAGCTTCTTGTTTGACACATCTGTATTGTTGCCTCAGAAAGTTGTGGTGTTAAGTAATGGTTGATTATTTTTGACAAATGCGTCCAAGGTAAAATGATATTTGAATTGGATAAGCTCTGATTCAGATCAACTAAAGACAAGTGTTGCCTGTCTTTATTTTCCAAGGGATTCCATACAGATCAAATACAGTTACCTGGGACTATGGATTTAGAAGGTATCCTACCATGTTCTGGTCCCTCCAGAGGCTGCTAGGCTCGTGGATTTCATACCATCATGGGCCCTTAGTTTTAACGTTGCTATGAAGTGAGGTAGGGGGGATAGGCAAGGGCAAGTTAAAACACTACCAAACTCACTCTTTTATTCCGGGATTCAGCATTTATTGAATAAACACTCCCTCAATTATTGCAAGCCTTTGGTCAATTCCCATTGTTTTGAAAAAGTTGATTTAGACAATCGTTTATTGGGTTTTATTAGTTTTATGGAAAAGAGGGTTTTCAGAGATATTCTTCCATTCCCATTTCTATGGTATATTTTAAATGTCATTGTTCAATAAAATGTATGCTCTTAAATACACTTAGTGAAAAGAATATAAATTATTCAAGCTTTTCTCTAAATATTAATATGATCATAGCAAACTAAATTTTAAAAAGAAGAAATGGATTAGAGATAAAATATAATTAAATAGGCAGAGAGAATGAAAATTTACACTCATTCAAACTATATAGTAATAGAAAATTTTAAACAAAATATGCTGTTAAAGCTTCAATTCCTGTTAGACTGGTGGGCTGAGTACTAGTTCTGCCTTGATGAAGGTACCATAAAATAAGCTATTTTTTTCAGCACTTACTCTGATATGCACAGATAACACTCACCCTTTAGGGCATATTGGTAGAGAGAAAGTAAACATTCTTCACAAGCAGAATTCAAAGAAAGACTAATATCAATTAGTCTCTGACCTTTGCTAATAGGTTAGCATTTTTTATCCTGTCATTATTCAAAAATTTATAGCAAGTGACCTGATAATGACCAAATTGATTGCATCCTAAGTAAATTGTCCTTCAGGATAATTGCAAATCACATTCAATTTTGAGATTAAATTCTTAATAAATTTAATGCCAACAACATTTAGAATACAATTATTCACTTACAATAGAGTATGGCCACTAGCTCCTAAATTTTAAATGCCAAGTATTTTTTATGTTTCTTAAAATGACTCAAACAACAAAACTAAACAAAAATCAGAAGTTATTATCATTTAATAACTTTATAGTATTTTGTAACCATTAATTATTAGTTTTTCTGTGCTTCATAAAGCTCTAAAATGATGTTTAATGTATTGTTTCCATAATGGATAAATAAAATAAGGCAGGGGTATTTAATTATTTTCAAGTCTAATGAAAGAGGTGAAGTAACAACCGATCCCGCAGAAATACAAATGATTATGAAAAAATACTATGAATAACTCTATTCCAACAAAATGGACAACCTAGACAAAATGGAGATGTTCTTAGAAAAATACACCAAAACTTAATCAGGAAGAATAAAAAAAAACCTGAATAGGCCAATAACTACCGAAGAAATTGTAGCATCAATCAAAAATCTTCCAGCAAACAAAAGCCCTGGTCCAGACAGCTTCACAGGGGAGTTCTACCAAGCATTCAAAGAAGAACTAAAACATATCCTCCTCAGACTCTCCCAAAAAAATTCAAGAGGAAGACACTTCCAAGCTTTTTCTATGAAGCCAGCATTACTCTAATCCCAAAACCAGATAAAGACACCACAAAAAAAGAGAACTACAGGCCAATATCCTTGATGAAGATAGATGCTAAAATCCTCAACAAAATTCTAGCAAATCGGATTCAGCATTACATTAGAAAGATCATACACCATGACCAAGTGGGATTTATTCCGGGGATGCAAGGATGGTACAATATCTTCAAATCAATAAATGTGATACATCACATAAACTGAGAGACAAAAATCACATAATCATATCAACCGATACAGAAAAAGCATTTGACAAAATCCAACACCCTTTAGTGATAAAAACTCTCAGCAAAGTGGGAATAGAGGGATCATACCTCAACATAATAAAAGCCCTATATGACAAACCTACAGCCACCATCAGACTCAATGGGCAGAATCTAAATTCATTTCCCCTAAGAACAGGAACAAGACAGGGATGCCCACTCTCACCACTCCTGTTCGACATAGCACTGGAAGTGCTACCCATAGCGATCAGACAAGAAGAAATAAAAGGCATCCAAATTGGAAAAGAAGAAGTAAAACTGTCTTTATTCACAGATGACATGATAATATACATAGAAAACCCCAAAGACTCCATCAAAAAACTACTTGACCTAATAAATGAATTTGGCAATGTAGCAGGATACAAAATTAACACCCAGAATCTATGGCCTTTTTATACACCAATAATGAACTCACAGAAAGAGAAATTTTAAAAAAATTCCATTTACCATTGCACAAAAAATACTAAGATACCTAGGAATAAGCTTAACTAAAGAGGTAAAAGACCTGTACTTGGAAAAAGAGATAGGACATTGAAAAAAGAGATAGAGGAAGACATAAACAAATTAAAGAACATACCATGTTCATGGATTGGTAGAATCAACATCATTAAAATGTCCATACCCAAAGCCATCTACAGATTCAATGCAATCCCCATTAAAATACCAACAGCATATTTCAAAGATCTAGAACAAACTCTCCAAAAATTCATCTGGAATAAAAAAAAGACCCCAAATAGCCACAAGCAATCCTGAGAAAGAAGAACAAAGTTGGAAGGATCCCAATACCAGATATCAAGCTATATTACCAAGCCATGGTTCTCAAAATTGCCCAGTACTGGCACAAGAACAGACATATAGACCAATGGAACAGAACAGAGAACCCAGAAATCAACCCAAGCCATTATGCTCGATTAATATTTGACAAAGGAGGCAAGAGCATACAATGGAGTCAAGAGAGTCTCTTCAATAAATGGTGCTGGGAAATTTGCTCAGATACATGGAAAAAAATGAAACAAGATCACTAACTTACACCATACACAAAAACAAACTCAAAATGACTAACGAACTTAAATGTAAGACAGGAAACCATAAAAATCCTATAAGACTCCATAGGCAGCAAAATAGCAGACATATGTCATAGCAACATCTTTACAGACACAGCTCCTAGGGCAATTGAGACTAAGGAGAAAATAAACAAATTGGACTACATCAAGATAAAAAGCTTCTGCACAGCAAAAGAAACCATCAACAAAACAACAAGAAAGCCCACTGCATGGGAGAACATATTTGCCAATGATATTTCAGATAAGGATTTAATCTCCCAAATTTACAGAGAACTCATACAACTTAACAAATGAAGATAAACAATGCAATAAAAAAATGGTCAAAGGATCTAAATAGACACTTTTTGAAAGAGGACATGCAGAAGGCTCAGAGACATATGAAACATGCTCAAAGTTACTAATCATCTGAGAGATGCAAATCAAAACAACAATGAGATACCATCTCACACCTGTCAGAATGGCTATCATCAACAAATCAACAAAGGACAAGTGCTGGTGAGGATGTGGAGAAAAAGGAACCCTCCTGCACTGCTGAGGGGAATGCAGACTGGTGCAGCCACTGTGGAAGACAGTATGGAGTTTCCTCAAAAAGTTGAGAATGGAACTCACATTTGACCCAATAATCCCACTTCTAGGACTATATCCCAAGAAACCAGAAACAACAATCAGAAAGGATATACACACCCCTATGTTCATAGCAGCACAATTTACAATAGCTAAGATTTGGAAACAGCCTAAGTGTCCATCAGCAGATGAGTGGATTAAAAAAATGTGGTACATCTACACAATGGAATACTGTGCCGCTATAAAAAAAGAAGGAACTTTTACCATTTGCAAAAGCATGGATGAAACTGGAGAGAATTATGCTAAGCGAAATAAGTCAGTTGGAGAAAGATAACTATCACATGATCTCACTCATATGTGGAATATAATGATCAATATAATTTGATGAACAAGAAGAGATACAGAGACAAATGGTAGGGGAGGGGGATTAGAGAGCAACCAAAGGACTTGTATGCATGCATATTTGCATAACGAATGGACACAGACACTGGGATGGTGGTGGCTTGCCCGGGGTGGAAATGGCTGAGGGGGGGGGGGCAGGGGGGAGGGGTCAAGTGGGGAAAAAGGAGACATATGTAAAACTTTAGACAATAAAATTTTTTTTTTCAATTCCATTTTTTTGCAGGTCTTTTTATTTCTGAACCTTCTATTCCAGAGCATCTCAACAAAGCAATTTACTTATTTATGCTCACACTAAAGGCCCAATGCACGAATTTCGTTCAAGGGCTCGGCCCTCGCAGCCCTGGCTTCTTCCGGAAGGATGTCTGGACAGCTGTTCTGCTGTTCGGTCTAAATAGTATATTAGCTCTTTATTATATAGGATAGTTGCAACATGGTACTAGTTCTGCCCAGATGAAGTTATTATAAAATAAATTCTTTTTCAACATAGGAGGTTGAAAAACTGCTCTTTGTGCAAGCCAATTTCATTTGATTAAATGTTGTATAAAATAAAGAGGACCTATTCTGATGTACAAGTCTACTTTAAAGGCTTAATCTCCATTTCTTCAGAATAAGAAATTATTATTTGACTTCTTGGTACACAGGATCCTCATCTGTATAATGGTAAATGATGTTGACTATGCTCCTATTATTAAAGGAAGAGAATAAATTACCTTATTTTAAATGCACCTAAGACTAAGTTTGTCACAGAGTAGTTAGTTGTTCAAGAAATTTTTGTTCACGCTGTCTCCTTTTAAAAATATATTTTTTTATTGATTTCAGAGAGGAAGGGAGAGGGAGACATAGAGATAGAAACATCAATGATGAGAGAAAATCACTGGTTGCTGACTCCTGCATACCCCACACTGGAGATGAGCCTGCAATCCAGGCATATGCCCTGACCAGGAATCAAACCATGACCTTTTGGTTCATAGGTCAACACTCAACCACTGAGCCATGCAGGCTGGGCCACACTGTCTCTTATATAAGCTTACTTTCCCCTATGGATCTGCTGCCCAACCTGAATTACAGAAAAAAAGTCATCTTCTAATTCTCACCACAAGCCTAATGTTTGACTTCACACTTCATCATAGCTAAAAGGCTGAGAAGCGAACTAATATTAATATTTGACTTTAAAACCTTGCTTATCTCTTCACTTCCCTATCCTTGACATACATTTTTAATTAGAATGATATTTTTCCTGAAAATTTGCAGCTAGCTTCCTTATTTGAATTTTAATATTTTATTTCATGTTTTTTTATAAGCCATGTTTGCTAGTTAGGTTTGACATACTCAAGGAATCAGTACTCAAGGAATTCTAACAACAATGCCATCATACTAACCCAATTTTATAAATATAAGACCTGAGGTACAGAGAGGTTCAGTAACTTGTTCAATGAAGCACAGCTTCTAATGGAGGTTGGATTATACCCCAGGCAAGTTTAAATCAATATACTCTACAGTTCTATCACTAACATAAGACATTAAGAACCTGCAGCATTTTATTAGAGATAAATGTCAAAGGGAAATAATAATAAGTATGAAAAAAAGATAATGAATGTAGAAGTTTGAAATTGAGTGTAATTAAATATAATTGAGCCAGAGAAGACCTCACTAAGTGACATTGGGTAAAAGCCTGAAAAAAGGTGAGGCAATAGAAAAAGGTTTCCTGTAGATGCAGAGACTCTACAGGAATGACAATTCTAGAGAAAAAGAAGGGCGGTGAAGGTGAAGTGGGATTCGCCCTGAGGAGACAGAATATGTTCAGGCTTAACATAGCCCAACTGGAAATCCTGGTCATGGCATTAAACCCTCCTCACCCATAGCCTATTGTTCCCTGCATTCTTCCTGTTGTTCCAATCAATAAACTTGGATTCACTTTTGGCTCCCCTCTTTTCTTCATAAGCTACAGTGACGGCACCAGGAAATTTTTGCCACCATCAAAACATGTGGAGAATCCACTCATTTCTCCCTTCACCCACTGCTACTCCACTCACTGTCAGTTCAGGGACCTTCTACTATCTGTTCAAAACACAGTATGATGATACTGCTGAAACATATGTGAAATCTGTAACTCCACTTCTCAAAACCTACAATAGCCCTTCTTTGCACTCAGTGTTAGATTCCGGCAGTTGTTCTTATTGTCCCTATCATGATCTAGTAATTGATCATTTGCTTTGCGCTCTCTCCTGTTGGCACCATGTGAACACATTCAAAAAGAACAGCCATATATTTATAAATTCTGTGAAATTTTCAGCCATTTATTTTAAATTCACTTACTAACTCTTGCACCAAATGCAATCTGCTATGTTTATTACCAAGTATGATGAATCCTTTTATGTGACAATTTAGCTAGATTGTATAGTACCCAGTTATTTTATCACACTAATCTAGCTAATGTAGGTGTTGCTATGAAGGTGTTTGTAGATGGGGTTGTGATATTATTATCCCATCTAATAAAAGAGTAATATGCAAATTAACCATCACTCCGCAACAAAATGGCAGTGCCCATAGCTACAAGATGGTGGCGCCCAGTCCTCTCAGCCCCGCCGGGGGTCTCAGCCTGGGAGGGGCGCGCGCCCCCATGGAGCTGATCTTCAGTCACAGCAGCCAGGCAGATATGGAGGAATCTTAAATGTTTCTCTTTTTTTTTAAATATATTTTATTGATTTTTTACAGAGGAAGGGAAAGGGATAGAGAGCTAGAAACATCTATGAGAGAGAAACATCGATCAGCTGCCTCCTGCACACTCCCCACTGGGTATGTGCCCCCAACCAAGGTACATGCCCTTGACCGGAATCGAACCTGGGACCCTTGAGTCTGCAGGCTGACACTCCATCCACTGAGCCAAACCAGTTAGGGCTGTCCAATATGTTAAAGAAAAAACCCTATCTAATAAAGAGGGAATATGCAGGGGAGGGCAGTTGGGGATGATTGGGCCGGCAGGGGAGCAGTTAGGCATTGATAAGGCTGGCAGGGGAGTGGTTAGGGAGTGATCAGTCTGGCAGGCAAAAGCGGTTAGGGGCAATCAGGCAGGCAGGCGAGCAGTTGGGAGCCAGCACTTCCGGATTGTGAAAGGGATGTCCGACTGTGAAAGGGATGTCCCTGTGGGATCGGGCCTAAACAGGCAGTTGGACATCCCCCGAGGGGTCCCAGGTTGGAAAGGGTGCAGGTTGGGCTGAGGGACCCCCCCACCCAGTGCACAAATTTCATGCACTGGGCCTCTAGTTTATAATAAATATATATTTTTGTTTTTGTCTATGGCTTCTGGCTCCTGGTTCCCAAAAGCCTTGAAATTTTTAAGCCACAGAACAATAAAAGTATCTTTTGTTATAATATTTGATCTTTCCTCAGTTTCTAACATCTCTACAGAGCTATAGAGGTGAAATGGGTGTTTTGTCAGTTATACAAGCCCATTTTAAGCACACCTGAGTTTATGTTAATAAGGTTACCTTCAGAAAGCTCCTAGGATTGAAGCTGGTTGCCAGAGGAATCAACCATATAGGTTGGAATTCTTAACCCTCCACCACCTATGAGGAGAAAAGAGAGGCTGGAGATTGAACTTAATCGGCAATGAGCAACGATTTAATCAATCTGACATGCAATAAAGCCTTCATAAAAATCCCTTAACTAAGGGGTTCAGACAGTTTCCAGGTTGGAAAAACAAAATGCACTTATATGCTGGCAGAGTGACTCACCCCAAATTCTACAGGGACAGCGATTCCTGTGTTTTTCAGACCCTTCTGGACCTTATCCTCTGCATCTCTTTACCTGGCTATTCACTGATATCCTGTAATATATTTGTAATAAAGTGGTCATCTATTAAGAAAATTAGCTTCCCAGGTACTATGAGCTGTCTAGCAAACGAATCAAACCCAAGGAGCTGGTCCCGGGAGCTTCCTATTTATAGCCAAGCAGTCAAAAGCACAGTGAACAACCTAAACTGAAGATTGACATCTGAAGTGGGGACAGCCTTGTGGGACTGAGCTCTTAACCTGTGGGATCTGACTTTATCTCAAGGCAGTGACAGAATTGAGTTCAATCTGTAGGACATCTGATCATTGGTCGCTGAGAATTAGAGAATGGCTTGGTGGTGTTGGAAAAAACACATTGGAGTGGTTAACACCTACAGTCAGTTGACTTAAAGTGTAGAAGATTAACCTGGACGGTGTGGGTCAGCCTTCTCAAACAGTTGAAGGCCTTAAGAACAAAACTGGGGTTTCTCTAAGAGCAAGAACTCTGTCTCCAGACTATAGCATCAAGTCCTGCCTGAGTTTCCCGCCTGCCAGCCTACCCTGCAGATTTCCCCATAATCATGTGATGCAATTCCTTAATAGTTCTCCTGCTTCTGGTTCTTTGGACAATCTAACGGATACACTGCTGTTTTAATTTATTTTATTTTGTTTTCATTTTGCATTTCTTGAAGATTTTCTTCCCATAAAATCCTATGGGGCATGCTGTATTTTTGTTGTTTTTATATGTTTGCAAATTTCTTTTTATATTTCCAAAGATATTACATATATTACATATACTAATTTTATTATTTTTCTGATTGCTCTATTAAGTCCCCACCCAAATAAGTGAATTTAAGAGTCTCTACTTGAGTGCTGGCCCTCTTAAGATATCTGGTTAATTTTAGAGCGGTGCTCATCTTCCTGTGTTGCCTGCATTTCATAAAGCAAGGGGTCACAACTGGTAATTCCACTTCAAGAAAAAAATACTCAAGGTATGTGACACTTACTATGGAGCTAAGTATGTGCCATAACTCTAACTTTTTAAAGAGGTACTACCTTGACCAGGTACTATTATGCCTTGCCTTTTTGTAAATTCTCCCTGTCTGAGAGTGCCAGATCTAAGTGACACCAAAACCCACTTAGGTAAAATTCTAATGGAATGCCTAGAAATGTTGTTTTGTTGCAAAGAAGTGTAATTCAATAAAGACTAAATATATTATCAGGACTTGTTATAGTGCAAGCAATAGAAAGCCTCATACAAACTGGATTCAACAATAAAGGCAATTAAATTACCAATAAATCTGAAAATGCATGGCAGGATAAAGGTAAACCTTGGTCTATCAAATCTACAATATCACCAAGGTCTCTCTCTCTCTCTCTCCCTCTCCCCTTTTTACCACTGCATTGTGTCAACTTTGTCTTAAGTCTGTCTCCTCTTATAGACACAAGATAGCTCTTAGTAATAACAAAAGGTGTATATTTCTTTATCCTTATCCAAATGAAGAAGGAAGGCTTTTGCTTTGGCATTGTAGTGCCATGTGGATCACCATAGCCTCATAGAGATGATTAGCACTAAGGTAATGGCTCAGGTGAAAAGCTTATCTATATTCCAGTCCCTGTTGGTGAAGATATGGAAAAATTGTTTGTCTTAAGCATGGATCATGTATTCTATACAGGTTTAGTGAGTGAAGTCTAGTTTTCCCAAAATCAAACAAATTCTCAAGTGTCTGGAATAGAGATAAATGTTTGGAAGACAAACAAAAAAAAAACTTTATACTGAAGTAAAAAATGAAAACAACAAAACAAAATAAAACAAATTACCAAAAACTCTTGAGAGAGAACGTTATTTCAAAGATCAAATAAACCACACAAATAACAGAGATTCATTCAAAATAGTTTAAATGAGAGAGTCAAATACCAACTAAAATCTCTGACTTTAAAAATATCTTCTTTCTGTTAACTTCTTTCTAATCTCTCAATTATGACCAGAATTTTCCAACTTTAAAAAACAACAACAACCTTCCAACTTAAAAAAAAACACACACAATAAAAATTAATGACTATGTTAGCCATAGGAATGAGATTAACTGGAACTTGTTTTAGTCCTGTTATCTAAAACCTTAGACAAGGACACACTAATCCATATTATGGCTGCTAGCATCTCTACTCCAATCAAGTGTGACCATGGGCATCGAGACACATAAGACAACACAGCTCCTAAAAGAACCTAATTATCAGACATAAAATAAGCCAGTGATTAGAAGATGGGTTACTGTGCATAAAATTCAAAATATGTCTACTCTAACCTGATGTTAATTGTGGTTAGCTACCTGATCCATCCACTTAATTTTTTTTTTTTCCTGTGGGGAACTCTATTTTTTATTTCCGTTGTGACCTGATATACTAACATTAGATTACATTAAAACCAGGATGTTTTCATCTATTATTTTTTCTTTCACAGCATATCACTTTATAAACACTTTAGCTGGAATACATTAAAATGTTGGCAGTGTCACTACTTTTTTGTAATATAGCAAGAATTATGTCATATTAGTATCTAATTGCAATATTTAATATACTAAATAAACACTTTTGTGTATTTTTCAAAGCTTAACTATTATCCTATATAAAAATCCATGTATCTCTCATAACACTTATTCTTCTGTATAAATCCCCAGTCTGACAAATTTTGCATGAAAATTATAAATATATAATACATGTTTTAAATTAAGTGTTACTTTTTTACTCTTTGTAGATCCAGTTTTTGACTTAAATCTAGATTGAAAGCATTCTGGGACTCTGATTCCTTTCCTCTCATGATTATTCTGTCAGTTTCCTCTCTGCTCCTGACCTTCACACCAGATCCCTTGCTTTCTGAAATATGAATGGCTGTATAGATTATCCTTTAAGGTACTTTGAAAATAATTAAGCACATAGCTTTTTGATACACAGCTGCTCTTTTATTTTTACTTATTTATTTTTGTCTACCTTGGATGACTTCTTTAATTTTTTTTTTTTCTGAGTTTGTCCTTCCTCTTTGTTCCTTTATAACTGAGAGATGTACTCTTTATACTTTTTACTCCTTTTAAGGGAGGGAAAATTCAGGACATAGTATATTGAAAACCATTCATTCTCTTTTGCCTGTTCTTTTTATTGCTGATCTTCTGTCTTTCTAGTGTCTGCCAGGCCGATCCTCTCCCAAGCTTTTGGCCTGAATCGCTATTATGTCTCCTGGAAGCACTCACTCTTCCCCAGCGCGGCTCATTTGTTTCTTTCAACAAGCCTCTCAGGTAGGCAAGGTAGGTATTATTAACCTCAAGTGAGTCCTGAAGCACTTGTTGGAGACATTGAGGTGCGGAAAGTTCAGGTAAGAAAAGGTGGAGGCAATGCTAGAAGCATGTTTTCAAGCCTTATTTTTAAGTGACTCTGAATAGTGTGCTGGGAATAATAGCTGATAAGAATCTGGCAACAGACAACCACATGGGTTTACTTGAGAGAAAAGACTGAGCAGCCTGTTAGTGTAAGAATTCTACTTCAGCTCATTTCAATCCCAAACACATGCTCTTTTCACTCCCCTGCTTCTACAGTTAGCTGCTCTTGGCAGACGTAGAAATAAATGTATCTTGATACACACTAATCATGATTTGCTACAGGAGGGGTTGAAGCGGCAGGGAATTATGGTTCATTAAAATCCTAAAATCATCCAGAGCATCTCACAAACACTGCCAGAGCATTTGTGTTAATTCTACCATGCCCTGTGAAAATGAAAAATTGTTAGGCTCTATCTCGCTCAATCCTTTCTATGATTGTCACTTTTATTGGATTTTTTAAAATAAATGCTCAAGCTAAAGACATATTCCTGAGTGCTGTGTCTGTGTATTTATATGTGTTTGAATATGACTTAAACCAGGAAGGATGCCTATAATACCACCTTTCCTGACATATTTACCTAATGTTAAAGCCTCTTTTTGATCATGACAGAGACACCCATTTGTGGATGAGACACTAGCACGCGAGATACAAGGGCAAAAAATGTTGATATTTAATCAATGCCATTTTCTCCTAAATTTTTCTCTACCTCTTACATTTTATTTTGTGTGCAGTATCTTTGATTTCTTGTTATTTATTAAAATGCAACATTGCAACTTGAAAATTATATCTTGGATTAAACATGCACTTCACTGTCAATCTTTAAGCATGCCAATACACTCTTATCTAGTTTATCATGGACTCACCTTGAGATATACTGGTTTATGACTCTGAACAATAGGTATGCTCCACATTGGTATTAAAAGCATAGACAATCAAATCAGCCTTCCTCTGGGAGTCTGAGTAAGTGACATGTATAGAGGGCACAAAACCACACAAATGCACAGACAGAGACCAACAGGACACCAGCAGTAGTGGCAAGGCCATGAAACTCGGGAGCAAGTAGTAGGCATGATATAGAATAAATTAGTTCAAAATTATTGAACATGAGAATAAAAGACAAAGTAAGATCTCATGAAGGCAGAGCTAGAGGAAGGAGCATGGCATATCGACTTTTGGGGAGATAAGTTAAGCATGAGAGGACTTTGTATGTCAACTGGGATGTAGTCACCCTGTTTCCTGTCCTTCCTCATTTCCATGAGGCCACTTCTAATAACCTGTCACTTACTGGGATGTTCAGAGCCCTCTTTCCAGCAGTGTTCATGAGCTCAGGTGGTACAATAAAATACCTAAAAAATGGATCTGCATGAAGGAAACTAAAATTCCCTTATCAAATCGGACTCCAATCCCTAAAGCTATGCAGATTGCATTGTCTAAAGGAAGAAATCTGCAAAAGCATGATGAATGGAGTTTATCCCATCTGAGATGTTTCAGGTGACTTTGGCTTTGTCTAGAATATTTATGCAATACCAACAGACAGTGTTAAAGCTGAGGGGAACCGCCCGTGAAATGTAGACTCACAGTGAGCTAATGTAGTCTATTCGCCAAGATGAATATACCCAAAGAAAGAGTTAAAGTCCTAGCTGAGGAAACATGCTCATAGGACTCTGCTTTTTAAATAATGGGCACAAGAAAAAAAATAATGTGCTGAAAGGATTTACCACATATGTTAATGTTATCTATGGTATGACCAATTGATACTATTAGCACTGCTCTGAGATACTTTTTCTTCAAACTCTTAAATAGGTAAAACGATTTTTGTATAAAAACATTGTACAAATGAGTATAATGCCATGGACAAACCTTAATATTTAGACAAATATATTAACATGATGACCATTCTATTATCACACATGACTCATCAGAAGTATAGCAGGACATTTTATGAGTTGCATATGTCCTGGTATACAACTAAAATGCATGGCTTCTCAAGTTAGTATCTAATTCACATGAATGTCTTTATTCTATGAGAAAGATTAAATATGTAGAATCCAAAAAAATTGGGAAGTACATTCAATCTAATGCACATTATAGGTAGCATAAATATGAATAACTTTCATTGATATATGGTTAGTTAAAATAAAATTACAGATAAATGTTTTTTTCCACATAGAAGAAATTAGCTTTCTGCTTACATTTTTAAACCAGAAACAAAACTATCAAAGGTTTTTCTTCTTTCCAGCTATTAGGATATTTGTCAATATTAGTATTGCTTTGTTTTGGTACCAGAGTAAACATCTATTAAATTAGTGTAACTAATAGTCACTTGAATGTTATTCCTTCATAGGTAAACTTAGAAATTATCCATACTACAAATAGAAGTCATGAAAAACATCAAAGACTTTTCATCAGCTTTATGTTTATTCATAGCACAAATTGTATAGTCAGTAAGATAATTAACATTTCTAAAATATTTCAGTAATATCTAAAAATTTTCTCATCCTTATTAGGAGAGCATTCTGCTCTGAGTTTGATAAATTATCTCTATCACCCCATACATATAGGATTCTTCATCACAGAACGTTTAGTACAAGTGTTCTACAAACAATGATCTTAGGCTTCTTAGCATTGTCTAAGCATCCTTTTCCATATTTGTTTCTAAGTCCCTTTGGCATAATTCTATAGACATATATTTTATGTTATTGCTTTTTCCATTACTAAGTGTAAGACCAGACTAATGTTTTTTATTGAATTTCCATTCTCTAAACCGGTGATTCCCAAATTCTAGAAAGCATCACAATCACTTCAAAAGCTTTTTATAACAGCCTGGCCAGCAATGCTCAGTAGTTGAGCATCAACCTATGAAGCAGGAGGTCACAGTTTGATTCCTGATCAGGGCACATATGCCTGGGTTGTGGGATCGATCCCCAGGGGAGGGTGTGCAGAAAGCAGCCTAGTCAATGATTCTCATCATTGATGTTTCCCTCTCTTTCTCCTCTCTCTCCCTCTCCCTTCCTCTCTGAAATCAATAAAAATATATATTTTTTAAAAAGCTTATTATAATAGACTACAGGCCTGATGCATGAAATTCATGCAAGAGTAGGCCTTCCTTCCCCTGGCTGCCAACACTGGCTTCCCTCTGGCACCTGGGACCTGGGCTTCCCTCCAGCTGCTAGTAGGCACCCGGGACCCAGGCTTCCCTCGCAGCCCTGGCTTCATCCGGAAGGACATCCGGTCTAATTAGCATATTATGCTTTTATTATTATAGACTAGAGGCCCTGCACATGAAATTTGTGTGCAGGTACAGTCCCTAGGCCTGGCTTGCGATCAGGGCCACTTCCATCAGCTGCCTGCAGCCGGCCCCGCCCCCCACTGCCACCCACTCCCCCGGTTCCCTGTTTGCCATAGGGTGAACAGTGCCTGATGGCAGGGGGAAAGGACCGAGAGGTCAGCTGTTCCCACCCGCTTGCCGGCCCTGTCCCCGCCACAGGTGGCCATCAGGTGATTAGAGCCTGCCAGCCAAGGAAAGGGACCAAGAGGTGGTCAGTGTGCCTCATAGTGACTGGTCCAGTGGTCATTCTGGTCATTCTGCCATTAGGGTCAATTTGCATATTATCCTTTTATTATATAGGATAGAGGCCTGGTGCATTTGTGGGGGCTGACTGGCCTGCCCTGAAGGGGGTCCCAGATTGGGGTGGGAGGTCCCTGCTGAGGCGCAGGGCCAGCTCGGGTGAGGGGCCGCAGGCTGTTAGCAGGCTGGTCATGCCCCTGGCTTTGTCAGGAAGGATGTCCAGAATGATGTCCGGTTTATCCAGTCTAATTAGCATATTACCCTTTTATTAGTATAGATAACTGTTCCTGACCCCAGAGCTTCATATGTGTTATGGGTCAACAGATTAGCATTCCCATGCAGTTCTCATTTATGCTGAAGCTGGAGTTCTGAAAATATTTATTGAAATATTCAAAAAAGTTGAAGTCAAAGGTACTTTGAATACTTTGGTCCAGGTGGTGAACTTATTCCTGGTCCTCATAGCTGTTCTTGCATGCAAGCAATCCAATTTATTCTAAAAGGACAAGCAAACTCAATAGTACTTTTTGAAAATCTAAACAAAATGACTTATCAAAACCTGCCTTTAATTGTGCACTTTTAAAGTATTCCTGATTGGTAAATGTATCATTATTACTTTAAATAATTTTACAAATTTATAACACCAATATTTTGATCAATGCAATTCAGATGTGAAATGAGTTAAAAGACACTTTCTGTCATGTAATTTTTACAGATGTGTATAAAAAGAATGGAAGTAAAATCACACAAAAGTTGCATTTTTAAAGTATTTTATATGTGTTCAGTTATAAAAATAAGAAATAAAAATATGCATCAAATTAATATGACCAAGTTTTTGTCTATATAACAGTTTCAATATATGTGTCCTTAACCATTCCCTAATGGTATCCTTTCATATAATCTCTAGTGATCAACTACAATAATTATAACTGGTTTTTAAGTATGACCAATACTTTAAACTTCTCTCATGTATAAATTATTTAATGACTTTAGTTTTTCCAGATATGACATAATTAGCTTTGTTTTAGGGGTTTAAAATGTACATTATTCAATGTGAAATTTACCTTTATTTGACTACTTACAATATTATTTTAGGTGGAATTTGTCATAAATCAATGAAACATCAGTTTAGAAGTTAACACTTCCTACTAGAGAATTATTGCTTACATTTTTTAAGTGAAAACATTGAGTACTCTCTCCTTAATCTGGAAGTCAAATATCATTGGACTATTGTTTCACATGTGTGTGTGTCTGTGTGTGTGTACTTTTGAGTGAAACATTTATATAGTAAATGTTAAATAATTTCAGATGCTCATTGCCTTATTCAATTAAAGCAGTTGTTGAGTGAATTTTCAACAAGGTGGTTGCTATGCCAATATCAGTTCCTACATTTAAAATGCAATGCTAATTATATCACATAGTGATATCAATTTTAAAGAGACATTGCTCCACCATTTGCTCCTCCATTTATGAGATGTATATTCAATATTCACCCTGTGGCAGAGACTACATTAGGGATGCATGGATGAACAAAGAGTTCTTTCTGGCATAATCTATAACTTTTTAGAAATATCCAGACATACAACACTTTTTTTTTTCTTTCTAAAGCCGTATCCAAGAATTTTATGTGTCCTTATTAGAATTTCAGAGGACTTTTATTTGTCTAAATGAAGCCATATCACTTAAAATAAAATAAATTTAGAAGGTCTTTTCCGGAAATGTCCTCAGAGTTGTGACACTGTATTCTGGTTATTCTAAAATTATATATTTGATTTATTGTACACATTGGCTCTTTGGAGGACACCCATTCTCATTCACACATGTTTAACAATGAATGCCTCTCCTAGCACAACTGGATTTGATGTGATAATGCTGGACACTTTACCCAAGCAAATCAAGCTCCCTTCTCCTGAAATTCTGATTCAGAAAACTGCTGAGAAATAACAATGATCACCTGAATTATGTTTAAAAGTACATAAAAATCATAGATTAAATTAATCAGTGGATTAACAGAAGACAGCTGGTCTTATTTACCAACAGGAACAGGATAGAATAGCTGCAAATGAGAAAGGATGTAGGTAGCTTCAGAGGAATGGTAGGAACCCTGGGAACTGAAATTCTTATTTCAGACACACCCTTTTCACTTGAGCTGGTTTATGTTTTTCTTGAAATTAAAAATTTCTTGACTATAACAAAAATGATTTTGCTTCCTGAAAACACCTGCAAATAATGCAAAGCAAAATCTAGTGAACGCAAATGTAGTAACTAATCTATCAGGTTATAATTAAGGGATCTTTTATGCCCACAAGTAAAATATCTTGAATATTGCTGTCATTCAGATGAATGACAAAACAGGAGGAATTGCAACCTATTTTGAAAAATGGTTTCATTATTAGAATATCTCCATAATTCCTTCAAAATGACAATAACTCATTCTCATATTTGAGAATGCTTTTTAAACCAAATAAAACGTGTTGGCCTAGTGATTTTTTTCTATACAGTCTCACAGGCTTTTGGTTTTACTATGTTCAGCTGTTAATTATGCGTAACCCCGCCTTAAGAGCAAATGTATTATGCTCCACGATATAAAGGTAAAATTTTGTTTTGAATCAAAGGACATTCACCATGAAGTTTTTCATGGAACGAAATGTTTATAATCTTTTTCAAAAGACTATATTAAAAGTTGCTGAGTTTCCACCACCTGTTCCTGACAGCTATTTTAGTGTAAGTAATACATCACGAGGGTGATGGCAATCTGATGATGTATTGGAACTATACATCATTGTGGTGACGGCGCTTTAATGACAGATGAGTAATACATCTTCAGGTAAAGCTCTCAAATTTAGAACTGCCTGGAAAATAGAGTTTCGGGAAGAAGAAAACATCTTATCAACTTTATAAAAGAATGCATGTAATAAAACATAGTTTGCTAAATCAGAGGGCTATAAGTTTGGATGCAGAAATGAGATGTCATTTAACGTGCTTCAATTTTTTTCTTAGCATGTTTATTGCAAGTTAAAAATGTCTTTTCATTCAAAATTGTTCCCACTTATTTTTATCTTTTTACATTTTATATAGCCATCTTTTCAGCATGTATCATTACGTATTTCTTCTTTCCTCAGGACTGGAAGACATTTCCTTTAATTTAGACTGTTTAGAACTAATGACACTCTTCCTGCTAATAAAAACTCTTAACTCTGTACAGATAGGGGTGGTATTGATACCATTATAATTAACTAGTTATTAATAATAGAAAGGAGCACAGGGAAGGCCAGATATTATAGGCATGTCATTTGGGTAGCTTCATCAGGAAACTGAAACTTTGCACTCCCCAGGCAACCGCTGGCCTATGCCCTGCTAAACACTGGGGTGAGGGATCCAACAAAGGGAGGATAAATGCATGCGCAGTAAAGTTGGGATTACATAGGGAACATACTTGGTTGTCAGTCACACCTCGCAACTAAGATCATCGCCAGAATGGGCATGGCCATGGAAAGCACACAGAAGTTCGGGAATACATAATTTCCTAAACAAAGGAGTTCACTCTCTTTTTGTTCCCCTCTCGTGGCATGCTTGGCTTGTGACTCTTGTGACTCTGGGCTCTCTGGTATTCACTCCTATGGCCCATGTCCATGCAGACCCCACACACAATGGACTAATGGACTGCAACTAGCCTGATGCTGTACCAGACTGTGCACAGACATGGAAAGGAAATTCTGGACACTGGCTCTGATTCTAGCTTTGTGGAAACCCCAGCTACACTTCTTCTATGACTAGACTAAGGGAAATGGGACTTTGGAAACTCAGGGATTTAATTCCATGCAAATAAAAATCACCCATTATCCAGTAAGAGTCTCCGAAAATTATTTTTCTTGGGTTATCGCAAAAATTCCACTCCCATGAGCAACCAGGGGAGGCAAGGCCCTCTCTCCTTCATTAATATTACCTGTCAATTTATTTCTGTTTTTTTCTAAGTTTAATAAACTGTTCAAAACAGATTTTCTTATGTTTTTTAAGAAGTTATTTTTCTATCTTTACATGGATATGAAGACCAGTTCTCTTGTCTATTATAATCTTTAAGGGAAAGAATCAAATGGAAATCTTTGAGAAAAGACTTTATCAATATTCTGCCTTTTTAAGAAATATTATTATCTTCCATCTACATTAAAAAGTAAAGGAATATTTATATTATACAATCTTTAAAATTATAAATGTGGTATATATTTAATTTTGAAACAAGGGAAAACCATAAAAATACATATATATGTGTATATATATATATGTATATATATATGTAATTGTATTTATAAATTATAGTTATAATAACAAAAATTCCTGACAATATTTAACAGGATGACAGGATGTGATAAAGGTGATAAAATATATTTTTAATTTGTTTTTTTAATATATTTTAATTGATTTCAGAGAGGAAGAGAGAATCATTGATGGGTTGCCTCCAGCACACCCCATGAGCCCACAATCCAGGCCTGTGCCCTGAACCGTGACCTCCTGGTTCATAGGTCAACACTCAGCCACTGAGCAACACTGGCCAGGCTAAAATGTGTTTCTTAAAAAACAAAATATTATAATAAAACTGGTTATGAGAGGTAAAATGACAGGTATGGTGTCATATACCTCGATCTGTGTAACATGTTGGGAAAGTTCATTGTCTCACATTGTGATCTTTACCCCAGATTTTCTTCTGTAATTATTAAAACAGGATAATTTTACAAAATGAAAACTAAGATCAGATGATCATGTTAACCTCTTATAGAAAAAATCCATAACCTAAGTCTGGAATTAGACAATGAATTTGGCCTTTTTCATTTTTATAAATTAGGTATAAGAATCTATACATATAAAGAGATAATATGCTAATTGGTCCTAGCGGTGTCCCAGTCATGACCTGTCAACAGGGTGCGCACGCACAGGAGCTGGTGGATGGGGACAGGGGCGGAAACTTGCGCCCCCAGGACATGAGGCTGCAGCCAGGGCGGCCCCCCTGGTGGAAGCATGCACAGGCCCACAGTGCCACTCAGCCTGGAGGGGGGCGTCAGGATGAGGGTGGGGCCTCGGTGGAGAGCTATCAGTACTCCTGCTTTGGAGTCTGAAGGCACAGAGAGGAAGGGAGAGCAGATAGGCAGTTATGGGGTTAGGCCAGGAGGGGAGAGCAGATAGGCAGTTAGGGGGTTCAGGCCAGGAGGGGAGAGTAGTTAGGGCCATCAGGCCGGCAAGGGAGCACTTAGGGGCATCAGGCAGGCAGGAGAGCAGTTAGGGGGTTCAGGCAGGCAGGCAGGTGAGCGCTTAGGAGCCAGTGGTTCCGGATTGTGAGAGGGGTCCAAGATTGGAGAGGGTGCAGGCCAGGCTGTGGGACCCTCCCCATGCGTGAATTTCGTGCACTGGGCCACTAGTTATATATAAGTTTGTACTCTCTCTTTAGTAAATTGTTCCTGAAGAGAAGAAAACATATCCAAAGTGTATGTGGAAACTGAAATACAGTGCTAGCTAAGCTGTCTTAAACTAAATGAGTAGAAGAAAGAAGTGGTAGTTTACCTGTGATGGGAAAATCAGAAATATACTCTTTTGTGGCAGTTAGACCTAGATTTCAATTTCAACTCTAAGCCATCTCTACTGGGTGATTATGAGATAACACTGAACTCCATTACATTGGAAGACATTATACATCTCTGAGTGAAACACTATGAGTATTAAATTATAAAATGTATAGTAAAGAGAGCCTGGCATATTTCAAGTAATCAATACATAGTTATTATAACTTTGAATTAAACAAAGAGATCTTCAAACAGACTCTTCATTGACTTTTAAAAAAGTATTTTTCAATACATTGAAAAAATAACAAGAACGATTACTATGGAAGAACTTAACCAAAATGACAAAAAAACAAAAGATATTTGCTTTGGCTGCCCATAAACTAGGAAATGCTGGCAAAAACTAAGAAAGGCTGACAAAAACTAAGAAATGCTGGCAGCAACCTGAAATGAAAAGAAGCGAGGGCTAGATTCCCCCATGTCGTTCCCAAAGGGAGTGTGGCTCTGTTGGCACCTTGTTCTTGATATCAGCCCTGTGATGCTGTGTTCTGATTTGGGGAATATATATACCACTTGATGACACAGCATAGTTGACTTACCTTCTGTCAAACTCCTTGTCTCACTGAAGACTTGAAACAGGTAGTCCATAGAGCCTTAAAGGGTCACCTAACACTTCTATCAACATTAACTCAACCTCATCAATAATATATCTATTCGTTTATTTCAACCACTTGTCATTTCTTTATCTTCAAAGAAATCAGTGTCATTTAAAATCTACCACTTAAAAGCTCCTCACTTTCTCTTTAAAATTACTTATGAAAAATCTAAAAAAGCATAACCTTAGCAACTATTTTATTTTTATACTTTTCTATGCAGATACCTTTACTTACTCCTACATGCTACTGGTTACCTTTAGACAATTCTCCAAACATAAGGAAAATTTCATTGCCATCCAGTGTTACCTAGTTTTGGAAAGAGTTAATTTTGATAATCAGATGAAAGTCAATCTGTAAATAAATTTAAGCCTATGAATCTGCTTAGTAGTTTTTCTATGTTCAATAGATTGATATTTTTGATAATACTATTTTCAAATACTTTTGTAAATTGAATGGTTGTTCAATATAACGGAGACCTCTCAACTAAGCTAATATTCATGGACACATACATTCAATTTTATATGATCCAAGGTACTTAGTATGTAGAATTATACCTCTGTACCAGAATATGAATTAAACATTAAAAATATCAAACAACTCTCTATTAACAAAATGAAAGGCTATAGAGATGGTGACTATATATATATATATATATATATATATATATATATATATATAATGAGTGTTGTTTCCTTTATAATAATATGAATTGAAAAGAAATGTGGTTTATATACTCTGAATGATATGTACTTACATTCAAAAGATGTATTTATTGTCAGATGATATTTCCTTTATCAAATCTTTATTTTGGATTCATTTTTGAAAAGAATGGCTTCTCTGTAGCTACATACATGTGGGTAAGAAGTAAAGGGAAATCAGTAGCCTTGAAATAAACTGATGTAAAAAATATTTATTCAGAGTTTGTTGTGATTTAAGTTGTCTGTTCTGATTCTTAGCACAGCCATTGTGACTTTTATTTTTTGTAAGCTACCAATGTATTAGTATTTACTCTCAATGAATCAATTTTAATAGTTACCAGGGATGTATTTAAATACTTCAAATTGGACCTCCCCCTCCCCCCTATTTAGAAGTGCCTTTCTTTATTCAAAGGAATTTGCTACTGGAATTTATTTTTAGTGGGGGAGCTGGGGCGGGGGGAGATCTAATTTACTGTTTGTTTTTTCCTTAGAGATAATGTATCTAGCAACTCAGGTTCCATGCACAAAATAATCGAATTGTTTAGTCTAATGAAACTAGCTTTCAGGCAAATTATCAAAACTACAATATAGATAAACATAATCCATGGGGTTAGGCAAAAAAAGTTAACTTTACAACTACTATCTTATTAGGACCCTTAGAATAGGAAGTAAATCTTCTAGAATATAGTTTCTTTTTTATAAATATTGTCTCAATCATTGAAATGTTTTTAAAAAAGATTATCCATAGAAAAATATAGCTAGAGGTACTATAATAATATACATTTTCTAATCCACAAGCAGCTTTATTAAAAAGATGTCTTTAGAAAAATCTATTTGAGTTCCTTTCCTCCAATTTTTGGGCATAATCTTAAGTGGCAAATCCATGACTTTTCCCTGTTTACTATGTAGAAACTATGAAACAGAACATGGCATTTTAGTTTGTATATGCAGTAAAGAAATCTTTCTTAGTTTATGCACACTTAAACTATACTTATTTTATGTGTATTTGAATTTACTTCACTTGAAATTGTTTATCTGTAGTGACATTGTCTTATTCCAGATTATACTACTTGACTAGCGTTCCCATTGCAGGAAAAATCCTGCAATAGGGTTTCCTGCTGCACTCTACCCCGCCCTGCCTCCGCTCCTCCCTTCTCCCCCGCTCTGCCTTCTCCACCAGCCCGCCTGCTTTTCCCTTCTCCCCCAGCCCCGCCTCCACTCCTCCCTTCTCCCCCACCCCGCCTTCTCTGCCAGCTCACCTGCTTTTCCCTTCTCCCCCGGCCCCGCCTCCACTCCTCCCTTCTCCCCTGCCCCGCCTCCACTCCTCCCTTCTCCTCCCCCTGACTTGCTTGCTTCTCCGCAGCTTTGCTCCCTTCTGCAGCTCTTGGCTTCTTTCTAAGCTGTATTGATATGCAAATTAGCTGCCATCTTTGTTTGGGTAATTTGCATACTCGTCCTGATTGGCTGGTGGGCGTGGCTTGACTGGTGGGTGTGGCGACGGTGCAGTCAATTTGCATATTTGTCTATTATTAGGTAGGATTCCTTCCATTGTTGTCAATAGGAAATTATACTGAAACCAAAATGTGGCGTTTGGGTCCAAGTTCGTTGTCTCACAAAATCAACAAAAGAATCTGTGGACAAAAGCAGATAGTGGGAGCAAAGTTTATTGAGAGGAGCCAGTCCTGGAAAAGGTGCAGCTGGGGTTCCAGGAGCAGGCCAGTGTCCCGAGCTTCCTTTCCACGTTACAGTCAAGAGTAGTTCGGCATCCAAGCTACTTAAAGTCTATTAGTCCATGTGTGGAGGCCCACATGGCCATAAGCCACGTGGCTGTGAGGGAGCACATCCCCTGCCACAGGAACCCAAGGTGCCAGAGAGAGAGAGAGAGAGAGAGCGAGAGACATGACTTGCTAGCTCCTAATAGGTCCTTTCAAATCATTCTGCCTTAGCGGCATCTTTGGAATTGATTGTACCTTCACTGCCTTGTGACTGATTAAAGCTGCCTGTCTTAGCAACATCCATATATTTTAAAGCTCACATCTCCCCTGCACCCCATGCACGCCCTTCCTACCCTGCCCAGCTGGGTTGCCTTAGCAATTCTGCCAGGAGAGTTCCCTGGTTCTACTTCCTCCCACCACGGTCCCACCCCTGACTACCTAGCTTCCTTCTATCTCCTCAATATTTAGCACTTTCAGTAATACATATACCTGTGTAATCAATCATAGTAGCCATAAGCTAAATGTCATTATTGAACAATTGAAATGTCATACTGTAAGTGCAAAGTACATACTGAATGGCAAGTACTAGGTATAAAAATATATAAAATATTTTAGAAATACCCCTTTATATTAATGGCATGTTGAAATAATAATGTTTGAAATATATTGGATTAAATAAAATAAAATTAATTTACCTGTTTTTATTTTTTAATGTGGCTGCCAGAATCTTTAAAATTAAATACAACACAATCATTATGTTTCTATGGAATGGAGTTATTTTAAGTCATTAAGCAGTTTAGAAAATATATACTAAGGAAATGACCTATTTAATTATCAGTAAATAAGGAAAACAAAATTTAGTGAGGTTATTTGGCTTGTCTAGCTTACCTAACTCAAAGGTAAAGAAATCTTCTGCCTCTAAGTTTTTTATTTTATTATGTTTATTTTCCCAAAGCATTTATAAGGTTTTTACCTTGAATATTGCTTAGGCAACAGATGGTAAGAGTAAAAGACCTGATAATAAAAACATTTTTTAAAATTTTATTTGAAAAACTTTTTGTGGTTTAACAAATTAAAGTAAGTATTAATTATGTTCTGGTTTATGAATAAATCAACTCAAGAAAAGCTAAATTTAAATGAAATGGGTCTATTAAAAACAATTATCATCCTAACCAGTTTGGCTCAGTGGATAGAGCATCGGCCTTCGGACTGAAAGGTCCCAGGTTCGATTCCGGTCAAGGGCATGTACCTTGGTTGTGGGCACATCCCTAGGAGGGGGTGTGCAGGAAGCAACTGATCCATGTGTCTCTCTCTTCAATGTTTCTAACTCTCTCTCCCTCTCTCTTCCTCTCTGTAAAAAATCAATAAAATATATTTTAAAAAATCAATTATCATTTATTGATCTTGCTATTGGTAATGTGGGTATATTTTCACTTTTTGAAAACTTACCCATCTATTTATTTTTATGCTTTGATATATATTTATGCTATGCATTTATGATGCTATAATATTAATGTTCATCATTTTAAAAACTAAAAAATATTAAAATTTTTGTCAAGACATCTGATGAATTTATCAGTGTTGATTTCCTATTGACATATTATTAAATGATTTCACTGAAGTTAATTTGGTACATGTAAGTCAACAATAACTGGAACACATGAAAATGTTCAATTTTGGTACCAAGTAACTATACTCCTTGCATATTTTTTAGGAAGGTGTAAAAGGATAACACAAAATGTCAATGTAAAATTAGTTTACAGAGGTGCACAGAAGTTGACTTTGTAAAGTTGGGAAAAATAATATATATATATATATATATATATATATATATATATATATATATATGAACCTAATATGCAAATAGACTGAATGGTGGAACAACCAAACAACCGGTCACTATGATGTGTGCTGACCATCAAGAGGCACACACGGAACATGGCGGGTGTTGGCAGCAGATGGCAGAGTGCAGAACATGGTGATAGTCAGCTGTGGCGGGATAGTGGAGCAGGTGAGCAAGGTCGCCAGACTAAGGCAGGGAGCTGGTTGCTGTCATTGGGGTGAGCCTCTGGTGGTTGCTGAAAATTCTTTGCTCCCAAGCGCTGTGGTCCCACTCGGCACTTGCACCTGCTGCTAGCACTGGCCCTGCTTGCACCCACTGCCGGTGCCTGGTGCCGGCCTAGTGCACTTGGCACCATCAGTGAGTGAGAGTGGTGGCTGCCAGCCCTGATCACCCCTCAGGGATTCTCCACCTCTCCCTGCTCCTGAGGGGTGATTGGGGCAGCAGCTGCTGCTCACACCTGCTGATGGCACTGACCCCACTAGCACCCACTACTGGCGCCAGCCCCAATCTCTCTGTGCCCTCAGCAGGTGTGAGTGAGGCGGGTGCCATCAGCGTGTGGGAGCGGTGGCAGTGGGAGCAGGGCTGCCGGCAGAGAGGGGACTGGGGGCCGTGGCTGGAAGGTCCAGGCTGGGGCACAGAGGATGGGCCAAGAACCGCCCCTGTGCCCACCGCAGCCTCGTGGCCCACAATTCCTTTCAAGGTGCATGAATTTGTGCACTGGGCCCTAGTATAGGTAACAATAAAGAGTATTTTTAAATTATATGGTATCTTCTAATTTATTTATTTTTATTATGTTTTTTTACTGTGATAAAAAACATGTTTATATAGGCTAAATACACATTACAATTTGTATTAAATTTGTTATACTATATATAAATCTGAAATTTGTTTAAATTCTTCAAAAAATTGCTCAAATTTTAATGACTAATTAGAAAGTTAATACATATGGTGCTATTGATTGAATTCTATGTAATTATCTGCTAACTTCCATCATTGTTAAGTGTGTTGGATTAATGAAAAATCATGGACTTTGAAGCCAGTCTTAAAATTATCTAATTTTAATCATACCTTTGCTCACTTATTGGTTGATTGACTGAATTATAGTCTGGAGAAAATCATATGTTTCATTTTGTTGCAATGGAGTCAGTAAAGTATGAATTATAAAATTAAAGCAGTTTGCCTCTCCTTAGTTATAGTTAGTACAGTGGTTTTAGAATCAATCAGAGTATTTATTTTCAGTGAAACATGCTAAATACAATAGCCAATTCAAACTAGTTTACTATCTTTTCACCAATATTCTTTTTTTAAATTTCTTTATTGATTACGGTGTTACATGTGTGTCTTCACAAATATTCTTTACTAAAAAACAGTATTTATAGATTTTTTGAGTGGTTAGACTAAAATATAATGAACCGCATTCAGCACGGCCAGTAGTGAACCTGAAGAGAGGCGGTGAAGAATTAAAGAAAACAGATAAGAGGGTATAGTTGGGACCAGGTGGATCACTGTGCCTGGATGAGGAAACAGTGACACAGCCTATAAGCCGAGTCTTTATTTTACTAGTATAGTCAGATCACACAAAACAAAACAAGGGAGTGGTTAAGATGTTTACAATGTTCTTTCGAGTTTCAAATCTGTTTCTTTCCTTTTGTTGCAATTCTCTGAACTCTATCAAACTTTGTTTTGGCAGCACTTCCTGCACTTCCTGCAGCCCACATCCCTAAGCTACTTAGGGTCACAGAGTCAGACTATAATGTCAAGCTTACAACCATAGCCTTTGGCTATAATTGTGCTGGGAGGGCTTTGCCCTCCAAGCTGGAACTTGTATGTGGCTTTGCCACAAGAGGACCATGCCCTCTCATCCATCTGAGGCTTGAACCTGTCCAAATGCTGTAGCCGCTCTCCACATCATAATGTCTTAATTTTATTTAGATACTTGTCATTCCTATCAAAGTCATTTTATCAAAGAGGAACGTAAAAGATTCTGAGTTTTCATATGTGTGGTAAAAATTGGCTTTAAAAGTTTGTGTATATTTTGGTAAGCATGGATAAGTAATTGGATTTTCACTTTCTGTTCAAGTACCATTTTATCTAACAATGTAGGAATAAAGAAAAAAAATGTATGTATATTTAAAACTTATTCCTTCCTCAGATAGGTATTTGAAAATGCTCCAAAGACATTCATTAGTAAGCCAGACAAAAGATTATTGAAATTGGTATCATACAGAGGAGACAGAGGAAAGCTAGGTAGAGAGGGACAGGGACCACGGAGGGGGAGGGGAGAAAGGAAAACTGGGAATCCAACTAGGCAGTTACTAAGGCACTCCAACTGGGTGGGGACAAAAGGGTGCACACATGAGGCATGCATTTTAAAATGTATGAATGTTGCTAAGACAGGCAGCTTGCAGGTAACCAATCACAAGGTAGTAAGGCATATACAGCAATCATAAGGTTGTTGCTAAAGCAAAATTCTTTGAAAGGACCAATCGGGGACTAACAAGCATATAGATGAAAAAGCGTGTGTTCCTCCTCTCTGCCCTGCCTGCTAAGTTCCTGGGTTGATGGCAGGAGAGGTGCTCCCTGTGTCCACGTGGCTTATGGCCATGTGGGCCTCCACACATGGACCATTAGACTTTAAGTAGCTTGGATACTGAACTACTCCAAACTGTCCCATGGAAAGGAAGCTCTGGACACTGGCCTGCTCCTGGAACCCCAGCTGCACCTTGTGCAGGACTGGCTTTTCTTAATAAACTTTGGTTCCTCTAACTGTTTTTGTCCCAGACTTCATTCTTTGATTTCGCAAGACAAAGAACTCAGAATCAAACACCCTATATTCTGGCTTCAATATGGGCTAGAGATAGAGATTTCCATAGGTAGTTCCAGAATATTCTTTTATTTACACCATCTGTGAGAGGTGGGTAAGGAAAGACCAAAACTGGGCTGGAATTAAGAGGGACGGTAGACAGATGATTTCTGGAGGGCTACTGATTTCTAAGCCTCCCCTTCAGGTAGCAAAGTCCAGTAATTGTTCAGAACTCATCTCAATGGGAAGTCAGACTCTGCAGGAAAGGGACCTTAATAGTTTCTAAGTGTGGTTAAAGCTTTATATTCCTGTGTGTGTTAGTTTTAACCTTCTTTGTTTATTTCTCCTTCATGACTTGGAGTTACACACTAAAAATGCAAAGGTTCTAAGTGATTCTGGACCTGGGGAAAAAGCAGGCACTTCACAGCCAATGGAGGAAGAAAGGAGAGAGCGGTTGATGTGAATAGATGGTAGTTTGTAACATTATTCAAATCGTGGGATAATTTGCTATTGAAAAATTTAAATTGCTATAAATAAGTAATATGTCTGGCTGTGAAAGTTAACTGTTATCTATAACTTGTGTTAAGCTAATTACCAATTGAAGTAACTTTATAATGACTGAACATTCTAGAAGGTGATTACTTGATACTTGAAATTCTATTGGAAAGAAATCTAAATGCAAGAGTTTGTTAACTAACATCCGTGATCTTAGCAATATCTTGTCATTGGTGAAATGAGTGGGGCTCAAAACAGAGGGTTGAGTAAAACGATTACTCAGGTCCCATCCTTCTTCAATGGATGAGATGTATCACAGCAGCCAGCTCAGTGGCCTAGTTCCACTGGGTTAGCAAGAAAGGTCGAAAGCCCCAGCAGTGTCACTACTCCTCACTTCAGAGAAGATGCTGTAGCCTGAACTATCAGAAAACAGTTGTATCTGGCTATTCAATCATGCAATGGTGAAGGCTAGTGTTTTCCAGGGAAGAGAATGGGGATTTCACAACAGTGGAAGAGCTTGTGTGATTGTTTCTGTGCCTGTTTATTTACAATAAATATTGCTATTTTGTGGCAGAATTTGGATCTAATACTTCCTTTCCTTACAACTTGACATTTTCTGAATATGCAAATCAGTTCAGGTCATTTTGTAACATAGTGTACATTGGGCCTATATGCTGCGCAAGTGACAGTGAAGAGGTATGATACTTATTCTCAAGAAATTCACGCTAAATGCTAAATTATATATATATATCTTTCTATACACATACTTAGGAATCCTTCATCCACTGTGCAGGCTAAAGGATGCATAAAAGAAAGAAACAAGAAGGAAAGAAGGAAGGAAGGAAGGAAGGAAGGAAGGAAGGAAGGAAGGAAGGAAGGAAGGAAGGAAGGAAGGAAGGAAGGAAGGAAGCTTACCTGTAACCTGAATTAAATTCTGCAGTTTAGTGCAGCTTTTGTTGAGCCCCATGTCCCAGTCTTCAGATTATTTAGCTCCTGTTCCTATTTGGTTTAGTTGATCTTCCTGAACTCAAAAATTTTACCTGCTTACAATTATAATATGTTTCACACACTGAAGGGTTAGTGGTGACTCTAATACAGTTCCTCATAGAGATTCATTAATACCATACCGTGATATGAAGAGTTGGCTTTGCTCAATATGCATACTTTGGTCTTTCTAAATAAAAGGTAGTTGGTAATGGGATTAGTGAAACTTAATATACAATATCTATGTAAGGCAATTATCAATATTTTAGTCACACTAAATAACTTTCAAATGCATAGTTTCTAATACATCATTCCATTGTAAATCTCAAAATAATTTCAGTAATGAGGCTTAGAAGTTCTAAACGCCTAAATATATGCACAGCAATCAATAGACCATTCTAGATTGGAGAACTGTTTTCTGCTTCTAAACATCATTCATTTTATATGTGACTATGTGACCAAAAGTTGATTATATATATATATATATATATATATATATATATATATATATACTAGAGGCTTGGTGCAGGAAATTTGTGCATGGGGGGGGGGGTGTTCCTCAGTCCGGCCTGGATCCTCTCTAATTTGGGACCCCTCAGGGGATGTCCGACTGCCGGTTTAGGCCCGATCCCACAGGGACTGCTGGCTCTTAACCACTCACCTGTCTGCCTGCCTGATCTCCCCATAACTGCTCCCCTGCCAGCCTGATTGATGCCTAACTGCTCCCCTACCAGCCCAAAAACCCCCAACTGCCCTCCCCTGCTGGCCCAGTCACCCCCAACTGCCCTCCCCTGCCAGCCTGGTTGACCCCAACTGCCATTCCCTGCAGGCTTAGTTGCCCTCAACTGCCCTTCCCTGCTGGCCTGTTCACCTCCAACTGGCCTCCCTTGCTGGCCTGAGAGCCCCCAACTGCCCTCCACCGCCAGCCATCTTGTAGCAGCTATCTTGTGGTGGCCATCTTGCGATGATGTGAGGGTGTCACTCAAGTGCGCAAGGACCACCTAGGCCAGTGATGGGCAACCTTTTGAGCTTGGTGTGTCAAACTTCGCCAAAAAACTGAGCATAATTCGGGTAGTGTGTCACTTTGAGGAAAAAACTAACTCCAAGACTCTAGTCGCAAATGTTTCATCCTCGGGAGCAGCAAATGTTTCATCCTCGCATGCGGCCGCGTGTCATCAGAAATGGCTACGCGTGTCAGTGCTGACACGCGTGTCATAGGTTCACCATCACTGACCTAGGCTTTTATTAGTATAGATCACCGCCATTCCAGTTATTCAGGATTTATAGAAACAAAGTTTCTTAGTACATATTTACTTCTTCTATTTACATCATCAGTCTGGCTAACATAGAAATTTATAGCATTTCTTCTTATAGCCAAGACAAAGGTAAGATTGTCTCGTGAAAATAAAATGCAGTTAAATTTAACTTTTGTTCTAGGTGATAAATGCAGGTGCCAAACTATAAGCTTAGGCATTCCTTCCAGCAGTTCTTCATTAAACCACTCATGCAAGCATTATCTTCTGTAAGGTAAATATTAGAGTTCCCTGTATTAAATCTCCCCTCTCTGACTCCTTTCCTTCATGTGATCATCAAGCATCTATTTAATTTCTACTATATACCTGTGTAACAAGCAGGTACTAGAAATATCCTGATGAATAATCTAGATGAAACACCTTTATTTTTTGTAAATAATTCATATACTGTATTACTTTAGGAAGAACACATCGGTAATGCTTCTTAGAACTAACTACTTATTACAAAATCCCACAAGCAGTGTAGCCAGTGGTGAAGATATTCAGTGTTAGTATTAGTAATTTATTATGTTAATATCATCACAAAAAATGAAGAGCATTAACTTTAGAAATATATAAATATTGATCCTCTAAACTATGCATGTACTTCATATTCAAATCTTTAATACTTATAAGTACTTAGAAAAATTAAATGTGAATAAGAAACTTGGAGGTTTAATTTCTTAGTAGAAGCTGCTTTTTCTCCCAAATCACCATGAACAAGTGTGATAACTTATATAGCATGCATTATTTCTCTCTGTGAAATGGCAAATGGCAATGGAAATAATCACCTTTAAAGTAACTCTCAAGATAGACCTTTTTCTTTTAAAGTGTACATATATTAAGAAGTGAGCACATAATGAGTAACTCATAAAATGAACTTCACTGATTCACATTAGTTGGAGACGAGATCAGTCTGAATTAGTGACATGCCTAAAATAGAGGTTTATGACTTTCAAATATCTGAATAAATTAAAGGCTACATAAGAGCAAAGAAAGTACTTAAAGAAATGGCCTTCATAAATAAATATTTTAATTAACATATCTAAATAGAATGAGGAAAAGAGGGCTTAGAGTGCTATGTGTGCTGGCAAAGAGTTTGTTGTCTTATATAATACCATCTCCCTTAACAGTTCTTGTAAATATGTGTTTCTTGAACAGCTTGATTTCATTTGAAAGTGATGCTATTTTTCCTCTTTGCTATTTTCTACTTAAATATGGAAATCTGCCTAGTTTTGAATTAGTTTACTTTCCATTACACACTTTTTTTGTTAACTGTTACTTAATGCATACCAATATATTTTCTGACTATAAAAATAAGATACATCCCAGGGTTGGGTGAGGGAGAATGTGTGGCCCTAACTTCAAAATAGGAGCAAAGCATTCAAGCCATTAGCCTTGACTATTACCTCTCTATGCAGAGATAAGTTCATAGAGTCAAACTGATACTCTTAGAAATGTCGTTCTATTATCTGAGTCACATTACATGCAGCAAGATTGACTTTTGATTGAAAAATGGCATTTCTGGTAACATTTCTAAAAATGTTTCCAATTGATTTTCAGAAAGACTTTAAATGATCTTAGATCCATACCAATGGTTAATTGCAAAAAGTAAAGTTCTGCAATATTA
Source organism: Cnephaeus nilssonii (assembly GCF_951640355.1). Classification (NCBI taxonomy): domain Eukaryota; kingdom Metazoa; phylum Chordata; class Mammalia; order Chiroptera; family Vespertilionidae; genus Cnephaeus; species Cnephaeus nilssonii. The sequence continues at coordinate 93,369,271 of NC_137073.1, forward strand.
CTTCCCCAGACTTTTGTTCTTATACATTATTTTATTTGTAGTGGGTTGAAGTTGCCTTGAAATAATTAAGAAAGTTACATGTCCAAAATTTATCAGAAATATAATAGTACACAGTTACCTTTAACAACTGTTAGACTGAAAGAATGAACCCAAGAATAATTATCAAAGTGGTCTGATGTAATGAAATGGCCCCAAATAAAAATAAATAATAATATCAAACGCTGTAGGATCATTTCATTTTTTAAAAAATATATTTGTATTGATTTCAGAGAGGAAGGCAGAGGGAGAGAGAGACAGAAACATCAATGTGAGAAAGTCGTCAATAGAGTGCCTCCAGCATGCCCCCCACTTGAGATTGAGCCTGCAACCCAGGCATGTTCCTTGATCATGCCCTGACCGGAAATCCAACCGTGACCTCCTGCTTCATAGGTGGATGCACAACCACTGAGCCACACTGGCCAGGCAGATTATTTCACTTTGAGCCTGTCCTTAGGCAGTAACTAGCAGGTAAAACTTAAAACAAACAAAATAACAGAAAAGCAAACACACACTGAATTAACCAAAGTTTCTGTTTCCCCATCAATAAAATAACAATAATCAAGTCTTTCTTATGACTATTACAACAATTAAATGAGATTATCCATGTAAAAATCCTTAGACTGGTACATCATATATAATTCAGAATCTGTAAATAACAACTAGAAAACTCGATATTCAGACCCTATTTCTGCCTCTGACAAGTTGATATAGATCAAAATGTTTAACATGCTAATATATTTCTTAACTATCCCTTAATTAAGTAGCCTCATCTTGATCATTTGTTGAGCTATTTATTTGAGAGAACTAGCAAAATTCAGAAACTGAATAGTAGTGATTAATGCAAACTATTTCACTTCAATTAAAAAAAACAACAACTCCATATATGACATTTTACTAGACTTTCATCATAGAATACCAAAATATAAAAGAATACTGTAGGTCACATGTGTTACTATGAATATCTAGAGAAAAGGTTTTTAGAACTCCCAATAATCTATGGGGTGTAATTCAGGAAAACTAAGAAGTCACATATCATGAGAAGGCATGGTTCTTTGGAAAAGACAATAATGCTGGGGAAAATAAAAGGAAGTCGGGGAAGAGGAAAAGTAACTATGAGATGGGTAACTCTATAAAAGAAGCCATAAGCATGATTCTATAGCAGCTGAGCAGGGATGGTGAGGACAGCACATTCTGGACATCACTCATTCATACAATCACAAGGAGTCAGAGCTAACCCAAGGACACATAACTCACAAGAAGTTACTACAGTATCTTCATTTGTGCATAATGGGAATAAGTTCTGTCTTGGAGCAAAATAGATGCATTTTTTCATTGTCTTTTTTTTGTTACTGAACTTCCCAGTAGAAGTAGGAAGTAGAGTTTTAAATCATTTCTTATTTGGTTGTACCAGGGCTCTTGGTAATGATGAATACTCACACAGTTGTTATTTGGTAAACATGAACATACATTTTGAAACATTATAGGACGAGAAGTAGGTATGTGAACAGTGAGTTCTAAAGCAAAATGCAATCATCTGTAGTCGTTTTTAAGGTGTGTCTATTACTATATTAGTTTGAACTGTTTAAAGAATATAATATCTTTCTTAAATGCATGGTGAAATTATATTTGGTCAGAGGAGATTATTTTTTTTTCTTCCACTATCATGTTTTCTACTTTGCCTTAAACAAATTTTGGCACTTATATTTCCCTAGAAATCCAATGATTATAGTTTTCAAATATAATCCTACAAATGTATATTAAAATACCTTAAATGCTTAAAACTGATTTGGTATATAGAATTAGGTCTTTATTATTTCTAATAGTGTATAGTCATATTGTCTACCTTTTATTTAACTTGATGAAGTTTCACTATTTTTAATAGCTTCTATGTGATTATTAGACAAAAACACAAACATATTTTTCCTAGAGTCTTAATAGTTCATGTTATCTTGGTAATTTCACATTTGGAGTTATTGTGATATTCTTTTGAGTACTTCTTATATTAAAAACTTAGTGGAATCTCTTTTCAAATTTTGCTTTGATTTATTTAATCACTGTGCTTTAGCACATTACACAAGTAGCAGTTTAAAGGACCTATAAGCAGACTCAAGAGGGAGATAACCAGGCCTTGTACTTAGGGAAAGCCTTAGATTGAACTTAGTGAAAAACGAGGTTACAAAACACAGACACGTTTAAGTTTTAGAATGAATACAGGAGAGAGAAAATTAGAGCATGACACTTCCAGGGCCTGGAAGTATTTCAGAGTTGTCAGAATTTAGAAGGAAGTTAGAAAAAAAATTGAGAGATTATATAGGAAATAATATATGGATAGATCTGGGAGAATTATTTAAGTCAGAACCCTTTAACTGGACTTTACACTAAAGGCAATAGAAAAGGTTTCAAGCAGGAAACTGGAAGAATCAATAAGATAAGAAATTACAAAATAAAAATCTGTAATAGTAATCATAGTAAATACAATGTTAGTTGTAATATTAAAACCCCCAATTGCCTACTTGTAAAGATTATTAAGTTGGGACACTTTGGAAAATTAGATATAGAAAAAAAAAAAGACACAGCAGTATTATAAACAAGAAAGAGGACACAAGTGCAGATTTAAAATATATGTATATACATTGATTTAATGAAGTATTGTTGGGAGACAATTTTCCAAGGGCTACATATACTTGTGTATGTCTGAGTATATTGAGATTGCAAGGCTCTGACCACTCTTGCATCCAGGCCTTTTATTTTTTGAAATGTTTGTTCAACTAGAAATCCTGAAAGCTGAGATAATCTCTCTCTCTCTCTCTCTCTGGACAAAAAGCAGGATTGTTTACCATAGAAAGGAAAAAATTCCATAAGCTTGAGATTGCTCTGTGTGCAAGTGTCCTTTAGTGTGCAACACACTGCCCTAGGAGGCTTCATCTGGCCCTCTGCATAAGCTCGTGGGACTTGGGGACAAAGGAAACTTGACAAACTCCTGTCATTCCTAGTATTGGCTATGCTATGAATAATTAAATTGTCTCTGACCCAGAGTTTCATGTCTTCTATCAACATCATGGAACTTTTAAAAAAATGTATTTTTATTGATTTCAGAGAGGAAGGGAGAGGGAGAGAGACAAAAAAACATCAATGATGAGAATCATTGATTGGTGTGCCTCCTGCATTCCCCACACTGGAGATCAAACTGCAACTGGGCCATGTGCCCCAACTGGACTCGAACTCTGACCTTCTGGTTCATAGATCGACCCTCAACCATTGAGCCACACTGGCCAGGCTGAAAGTCATTCATTTCTTTAACTCCTGAGCCTTAGAGAGATTGCATTCTACAGGTACTATTCTCCTTGCTTAAGTTATATATTCAGATTAATGACCCTCTCTTCCGTCAGCATTAACACATAATGTTTGAAGATACTTTTCACCAAATAACTGACCCAAACTACAAGAGGGTAGCTGAGGAATTACTACAAATCAACTAATCACAATGCAGCTCTAAGTTATTGCTATGGCATACACCATACACTTAGCAGATCGAAGGAGAAAATATGTAAAATTATTAAGTAGTGAGAACAGCCTGAAGGAGTAGAAACTGTGCAACGGATAAGTGGCCAGGGGGCAAGTGTCTGGCCAAAAGATTATTGTCATTTAAAGGGTATCTTGATTATCTGCACCTTGAGTATTCTAATCCACAGGCCAGACCTTAGACCTCTAAATGTCTTCTGTGCACTTCAGAGAACAGAGAATATGAGTCAGGGGCTGCTGCTTTCTCCAGGCAAACACTAAAACAAAGTGTTTTGTTTATCCTGTGTAAAGAATTTATAATTAATAGTCCTCAATAATTTGGAAGAACTCTCTAAAGATTTTCAGTATCTGCTATATTTTTAGAATAATTTTAAATAATTATTTAATCTTTAAAATTCTTTATTATTAAGGCATTCTTTATGGCTGGAAATAGTTTTACACCCATAATATTCCTAATATGCCATATGATTAAACTTTATTATAATAAATTTAAAATTATAATCTGTACTTTTTCTTCAGAATATATATTTTCAGGAAAATAAACCTGGATATTATCTAGTGTATAAGTTAAATGATTTCAATAAAATATGAAAATTTATTGAGTTAATCAAGGTACTTAATTTGGTAGTTTTATTAATCCATGTAATAGCTAAAATAGTGATCCATATCCTAATTCATGTAATCTATGAATATATCTTAGATAGCAAAAAACATTAAAAATATTTTGCAGATGGAAATAACTATACAGATTTTTAAAACAGAGAGTATAATTTGGTGGACCAATATGATCACCTGAGATCTTAACATTAGAAGAAAGGAAAACAGTAAGAAAGTAAAATATGAAGATGAGGCTGAAGAGATTCAACAGGTAACAAGGATTCAAAAGATGTTCTGGTTTTGAAAATAGAATAAGCGGCTATCAACTGACAGCCAGCAAGGAAATGAGGACATCAGTCATACCGCCACAATCAACTGAATTATTTAAATAAAACATGAAAGATCAATAAAACAGATGTCCAGAAATAAATATAGTCTAGTTGACATGTTGATTTTAGCCAGGTGATTTTACCCATGTTGGAATTCTGGCCCACAGAAGGGTAAGATAGCAAATTTGGGTTGTCTTAGGCCATTAAATTTGTGGTGATTTTTTTATAGCACCATTAGAAATTAATACAACTCATTCAGCCAATATTTATAAACTTTGCATTGCAAAACTGAAAATAACAATACAAAATGTTCTTTTTCATACAAATGAGGAAATCAAGTTTATAGAACCACTCTGAACCTCATTTTCCATGTCTCCTGCTGTGAATATGAAAATGCTGTGTCTAATGCAACAAATTAAGCACAGAATCCTTAGTAGACTTTCAAAAAAGTTACTGATTGTTAGTATTAAATGCTTACTAATAGTTTTCCAAGAGCCTCACTTTGTACTAGACACTGTCAATATACATTACATGACTTTTGTCCTTAAGAAGGTAATCATCAAATTTATTTTTAGTGAAGTGTAAAACTGAATTTTCAAACTAATAAATATGTATTAAAATATGATTCATACTTGGTATTCCCAGATCCCAATCCAACACTATCTCTTCTATGTCTCCAATGAAACCTGATACTAAAATCATAAATTGTTTCAACAGTGTTGGAGTTTTATAAACTGATCAGATAGCTGAGAGCATATGTGATATATATCAGTATTTGACTCATACTAAACTAGTAATTGTGTTTGTAATTTTGTAGTTATGTTTATAATTATAGTCAATCTGTAGAGTTCACTATTGTTTATTCCTTCTTAAACTTGCAATATTTCAGGTCATAATCTACTGATTATGTAGGTAAATGCATAAGCAGGATGAGGGATATAAGTTTGTGGATGAAAGGGCATATGATATAGTGTTATGACTATATAGAATTTTTATTAGAAGATTATACATAAAAAATTGTAGACAGCGCCTGGGAAGGCACATGGGCATTCTTTAATTATTGTCAGCTGAACCCAAGGCATCAGACAAAGCCGTGTCTTGGATACACATCTTACCAAAAAGGCAGATGTGTTCTCAGCATTGACTCTTATCTTTGTCCAGGTGTCAGGGAGTGTGTTTTGATATGTAAATCCAGTCAAGCACCAGGAATGCTCAGGCCTACTCAAGAATGCAAATAATCTCCTTTGTCTTGACTTTTGGTGAAACTTCCTGGTATTTGGGGGTATAAAATAAACATGCAGTATTGGCTCTGGGTCACTGTCTCTCTAGCAGAAGAGGGCAGCGGTCCCACCTGGTTCCCAGCTTTTTCCTTCTATCTTTGTGTCTTGTCTCTTTCTTTCTTTTATTTCTCAATCCCTAGCAGCCTCTACTCGAAGAACTGGATCATCTCTCTTTCTGTGCTGGACGCAGAAAAGAGAGACCACACCATAAAAAATTATGGACAGAAAAAGCCAAATAGCAAGATATGGAGATATTAGGTATGTTTGATGGCCTCACTTCTTTAAATTTGCTCTGTTTCACACAAAATCTGCATGTGAATATTATAACAGTTTTAATTATAATAATTAAAAATCAGAAATGACCAAGAAGTTTAATAGCTGAATGGATAAACAAATTGTGGTACATTCATACATAGAATGTTATTCAGTGATAGAAAGAAATGAGCTATCCTATGTAATAAAACCCTAATATGCAAATCGACCAAACAGTGGAACAACAGGTCATTATGACATGCACTGACCACCAGGGGCAGATGCTCAGCCAGAAGCCGGTGAGTGCAACAGCAGTGGCAGGAGCCTCTTCCACCTCCACTGCAGGTGGGCAGTAAGGAGCAAGGGGTTCCAGATTGTGAGAGCCCCAGACTGTGAGAGCCCCAGACTGCGAGAGGGATGTCTGACTGCTGGCTTAGGCTAAATTCTCCAGGGGGATCAGGACTAAGCCAGCAGTCAGACATCCCCTGAGGGATCCCGGAGTATAAGAGGGCAAGGCCAGGCTGAGGAACCCCACCCCCAGTGCACAATTTTCATGCACCGGGCCTTTAGTCTATCTATAAAAAGACATGGAGGAAACTCCAGTGTATTTTGCTAAGTGAAAGAAGCCACACTGAAAAAGCTGTATATTACATGATTCCAACTATACCCATTACAGAAGAGCTAGTAGAATGATCAATAGTTTTCAGGCAGAGTGGGATGATGAATAGATAAAGTACAGGAAACGTTTTGAGAAGTAAAACTATTCTGTATGATACTCTAATGGTAGATACTTGACATTATTCATTTTTCAAAATCCATCAATATGTACAATACAAAGAGTGAACCTTAATGTGTTAACAAAAATGTACCAATATTGCTTTACTAATTATAATGAACATATCACATTAATACAAGATTTTAATAATGGGGAAACAATGTGTTTGGGCTGGGGTAAAGGGTATATGAGAACTTTTAGTATCTACTCAGTTTTCTGTAAATCTAGAACTGTTTGAAATATAAAGTTTATTAATTAAAAATGAATAAAACCAAATTTAAAAAAAATTGCTCTAAAGGAAGGATTTGCCACATAATATGGTGTCTGTTTAAGCTGGGTAAAGTGACAACTTGTTACGCATAGCTGAGAGATTCAGATGCAGGGGTTAAGTGGCCCATGTCTATTGTTTCCTTCTTTGTGTGCTGAAATTAAAAGCAGTTTAATAAACAGGCCTAGTGATTTTTCAAATACATTTTAGTTGTAAGAAAATGATGTGGATCTGTGTGTGTGCATGTGTTCATATACAAATACACTTTCCTGAGTATATGTCTATATAATTCAACAGAGATGTAAGTGTACAGCATATTAAGACTATCACATATTAAATATTTACTATATCTGTAGTTCTAGAAGTACAGATGGCATGATAAAACAGCTAAACTACTTCCTGCGTGTCAGTTTTCTACCCTCAACATGAATGGCCATATATGCCATATAATAAGTCTGAGAAAAGCTAGTAAAATCTTTTTAAGGCTTCTGCAGCATTTAAGAAAAAGGCATTTGTTGTTGTGTGCCCTTCCTTTTTTCTCATAAATTCAACTCTCTAAAGTTTCAATAATCAATAAACACACACATACACATTCCCCATATTTGAAATCTGTAAAATATTTATATCCCCCCATCCCTTTCTACATTAGTATCTAAGCTTATTACATAAATGGAAATGAGTTTCTTTGTGACAATTCATCAATATCTAATGGTCATATACCTTATTTTTATATCAATTTTCCTCCATGCCCAACCATCCTCATAAAAAAATGAGGATATTTTACCCAAAGGATGAACAATTTTGCTGCTTAGGAATAGAGGCTATTTATTGTTCCTATGTGCTCAATTATAGGTGGTGGAAGACATAACCATTATGACAGGTAGTGAAGCCAAATAGTTGGAAGAGACATATAAAATATCTTCAGCTGGGTTTTCTAATCCCTGTGGTGATAAGTAATGAGGGAACACATCATATTGCCACCAACCTCATTCACTTACACATACCTCTGAGGCTGGCTCTAAGACAGATACTTTCTCCCCATGCTAAAGAAACAAAACAAAACAAAACAAAAAACTCAGCCTGCTTTCTATCAAATTTATTTTTCTGGCAGAGAAAAAAATAAAGGTAGGAAAAAGAGTTGTACATAGGAATAAAGCATATTTATTCCTCTATTCCAAGCTCAGCACAGTCTACTCTCAACATCAGTGTGAAGAATGATTAAATATAATATGCTCCCTTATTAGCAGAGTTTTGGAGTGAAAGGAGTCACTGGGAATAAGGCCAGGCCAATTTAGCCCTAATATTCTATCCTTGTGAGTTAGAATGAGTCCCTAGACAAACACTCCAAACCCAGGCCCTCTCCAACATAGTTTACCTTAGATCCTCTAGGCTCATTCCCATTATGTCCTTCAACCTTGTTCATAGTAACCACAAAAAACTCCAGCATAAGTCATTCCTCATATTCCAAAAATCCAGTCTCTATAAGCTCTGTAATACCTTTTTTTTTCTTCCATTTATCCTAATACCTGAATTCTTGACACACTCATTATGTGCCTGTGAAATTATTTTACATTATAAGATAAACTATTTCTCTAACCATGTCCTTCAAATTATTTTTATTTTTTAAATATTTGTGTTGATTTCAGAGAGGAAGGGAGAGGGAGAGAGAGACATCAATGATGATAGAGAATCATTGATTGGCTGCCTCTTGCACGCCCTCCACTGGGGACTGAATCCACAACCCAGCTCTGTTCCCTGACCTAGAATGGAACCATGACTTCCTGGTTCATAGGTCCACACTCAACCACTGAGCCTTGCTGGCCGGGCCAAATTATTTTTCTAATGGAAACATGGATCTCCACTGAAGATACAGTTTCTACTGCTGGCTTCTCAAGTGATAGCTTTGCTCCAGCACTCTCATAGGAGTGAGCCTGGATATTTCCCTTAGATTGTATTCATGTTTTCAGGATGGTCTTCCTCTCTCTAAAGATTCTTGGCTTTGATTCTCATCAGTGATGGCGAACCTATGACACGCTGAGGCGGCCGCATGCCGAGGATGAAACATTTGCGAAATAATGTTTTTTCCTCAAAGTGACACACTACCTGAGTTATGCTCAGTTTTTTGGCGAAGTTTGACACACCAAGCTCAAAAGGTTGCCCATCATTGTTTAGATTTTTTTTACCCACTAGGCCCTATTGTTGCTAACATTACAATTTCCTGGTTTATTCCCCTTATTCCTGTTCATAGTGCGATGCTTTTAACATTGCTTCCTATACAAGTCCTGCCTTAGTTGTGACTCCAATAAACACCTAGATAATCCTTTAAATACCTGGCACTTCAATTTCTTAAATACCATCTTCCTAAAATTCTTGTTGTCATCTCAGCTATAACCATTTTATATTGTTTTTTAATAGTCTAGATCTTATGGTTACCAATAAATGCAACACCTCCATGATCTCAGTTTTGTGGACTCTATTTTTTGAACACCACCTATATTCTCAAGTTTGCTCTATTACCTTGATCCAAACTTCAAACCCATTAACACCTCTTTTCAGTTGATCTTACCAACTTTTCATTGCCCCTCATTTACCTGATGGCTTATATTCATTATTTCTCAGCTGTAATTCCATGGCTATTTATTAACTCAAAAGATATACAATAAGTAACTACTATTGCTATTTTCAGTGCTTTAAATACATTAGTAAACAAAGATGAAAAGACCTCTGCTTTCATAAATCTCAAATTATAATCATTCCCTTGCATGCATCATAATATATGTCACTTTGAGCTAAATTATCCTGTGAAAACAAATCACTCCAAATTAGTAATTTCCCAAAATGAGAATTTAAATCATCTATTTATCTATTATCTATCTATCTATCTATCTATCTATCTATCTATCTATCTATCTTTCTATCTATCTATCTATCTATCTTTCTATCTATCTATCCATCTACACACACACACCATATATATATATAAAGGGTTGACCAGTTGGCTTAGTTTCTCCTGCAGCAAGCCAGGACCAGACTACATCTTAAACTTGCTAACCATTACACAGAGAAAAAAACATAGCACTTGGATTTGATAGCCCTAAGACCCTACTTCTAAGTTAAATATGTCACTTTCATGTTATGGAGCCAAATAAATAATGTCAGCAAAATTGGAAATATTAGATACCAAAATATGAAGACCAGAAGAAGAAGCCTGGTAGACTTTTGTCCTTTCTTAATAATCAAACTTACTTGGCAAAACTGTAACCTTAATTAATTCCAATGGTCTCTGCTTATTCTCATCTGCATCTATACGTTAGCTCAGGGACTGGTCAAACTTTAAATGTGTGAATCATATAAACCAAGTGAATAACTAACCATACTAAATAAAATCATAGGTCTCTGTTACAGGTTGACTTTGCCTCCAATAATTCATAATGTCAAAATTATAATATCTAGCACCTCATATTGTGACCTTATTTGGAGATAGGGTCTTCTTCATTTAGGTAGCTAATTATATTGGGTTCTAATCTAATATGACTGGTGTTCTTATAAAGAGACACACATAGAGGAAAGATGACATAAGACACAGAGAAAGAGAACAGCCATTCGCAAACCAGGTAGAGAGGCAGATTGGATATTTCTCACAGCCTCAGAAGGGATCTATCCTGGTACCTTGATTTTAGATTTCTATCATTCAGAACCATGAGACAATTTATTTATTTTCTTTGAATCATCCATGTTGCCTTACTTTGTTTCAATGGCCCTAGCCAATTAATATAGTCTCTAAGAGATTCACTTGCTTATTCTCTTACTAGAGACCTAGTGCACAAAATTTGTGCACTGGGAGGGTGTCCCTCCCCACAGCCTGCACCATCTACAATCTGGGACCCCTCAGGGGATGTCCGACTTTTGGTTTAGGCCCGATTCCTGCACTTACTGTAGGACTGACTTGCGGTTGGTCGAGCCTCCCGGTCATTGTGGATGTGACAGACCCAGGGTTTTTAAATATTAGGATTATCACACCACCCCTCTCTTCTGTTTTTTTTTTAATATGATAGAAGATTTATTGTAGTTGTTAATCCTTACTCAAGGATATTTTTCCATTGATTTTTAGAGAGAGTGGAATGGAAGGGGAGAGACAGAGAGAAAGAAACATCGATGTGAGAAAGGCACATCAATTGGTTGCCTCCCGCACACAAGCGACCAGGGCTGGGATCCAGCCTGCAACCCAGGTATGTGTCCTTGACCTGAATCAAACCCAGGATTCTTCAATCTGCAGGATGACACTATCCACTGAGCCAGACCGGCTAAGGCCCCTCTCTTCTTAAACCACCAATATTCATGCCCCATATTCAGCTTGATGATTTCAGTGAGCTGATGACTTCATGCCCTGTCCTCTGAGAATATTAGAGTCACCAGAAAATATCAGAAGGAGACTTCCCTGGCTGTATACAAAATACCCTAATCTAACAACATCTGTACTAACACACTCTGCATTATTTTAAAATGCCATAGTTGGAATATTGTTGCTTCATTTAAATCAATCCCTTTACTACCATCTTCTCATCGCTTCAAGGGTGTTACTTCAGCAAGTTCCTTTCTCCCTTCTACAACATCAGATCTCCCCTCTTATCAGCAATATTTTCATTATCACACAGTCTCTCATCAATAAAAGGTAATAATACTTTTATTTCACTTGCTTCATCGAATAAAACATTTTTCCTACATTTGCAGCAAAACTTGAAATTACTGACAATTACCATTGTTTCTACCTCCTCTTCATTTTTCTTTTAAATTTGGCAAGAGGAGGGTCACTCGGAAAACTTGACTAAAAGGGTAAAGAGAAGTTTCATGTCATAGAATTTTTGGAAAATTAAATAGAGAAGGGTAAAAGTCCAAGAGAGAAAGAGTACATAACCGTCATACATCAGTGAATTTCATTAATTTTTAGCTTTTTTTCATGAGCAAATTGCTTAGACAATTATGAAACATGCTTCCTGAAATCTAGGATAATAACAATAATAATAATAGTAGTAGTAATTAGCTAGTGTTTTGCCATGAACACATCCAAATATTTTATAAGCATTTCATGTGATACTAAAGAATCTCTAATATATAGGTACTACTATTATTCTCAGCACATGAGGAAATCCAGACATCTTAAGAAATTGTCTAAAGGTATCTTATTATTAATAATTAGAGATGAAGATTATACATTCTAGCTGACTCCAAATTCATGTCTTATACATTAAAACTCATTAAAGGTATACATCTGATAATGACTATTTTTTTGTTTATGAAAGCGGTGCCTCCTAGCAGTTAGAGCATGATTCTTGTTTCTTAATAAATTTATTGAGATGACATGGGTTAACAGGGTCATATAGGTTTCAAGTGTATATTTCATATATATATATATATACATATATATATATACATATACACACACATACATACATATATGTGTGTGTGTGAGTTAGAGAGAGAGAGAGAGAGAGAGAGAGAGAATGAAGAATGGAAGTACATATTATAGATTATATCAACATGGCTAGTTACATTAAGTCACATCAAAATAACAATGTACACCACACTTTAAAACTTGGTTGGCTCTATAAATAAAGAAGGAGTTTCTCTGGATGGGACTGAGAGTCTTCAGAATATAGTAGACATTATTCCCAACTAACTAAGAGCCTTAACCACTCCATTACTTAAAATTAGATCTTTCATATTCAACCTCAGTTAATAATATATTATTGAACTTCGTTCATACATTAAAACTTTGTTTTAGAAAGTCACTACATATAAAATTTGGCTTAAATGTTTTAAATAGTATTTTTTAGTAAATTCTATTGAGGCCTTATAAACTGTTTCCTGCTTTTCATTCTTTTTGTGACTGAACTAATCAAGCTCAAGAAATTATATATTAAATGATTCACATGGGTTTGAGACCATCATCTTTGCCCCTTAAGAATGGTGTAGAAGAATGGGATGGTTTGACTCACTCATTACATTTACAAATCTGTAGCGATGGAGTGAATTATAGACCAATGATCATATCTTCAAGCAGAACATACTTTATTTAAATCTTTTATCAGTTTGTACTAGCTAATCATGTGTGAAGAGTTATATCATTTTATTTCAAATGCTTGTCAACGTGTGGGATGACAGTACATAGAAAGAGAGCAGTTCTTTACTTGCTCTCAGCACTGAACATTCTTTTGTGCATAACGGCGAACTGAAATAATTTGATCGACATTGCTTCTACCTGAACAAGGTTAGACAACAATATATATATAATAATACAAATATACAAACTCATCAGTGTTTTAGCATGATTCCCACTAATGTAGTAAGTGACACACTAAAATAAAAGCATAGATATTAATGAGTTGGTTTGAATAATTTTTAGAGAACAGAGTAAAATTTTTGTTTAGTTCATATAAATATAGTGACTCAAATGGGAAAGTTTGTCATATAAATAAGATCTAGTTAATTTACATAAAACTAAGATTACACACACACACACACACATACTGATAACCATGGTAAGTAGTTCATGATATGATGAATTTTAACATTCTCCAACTATATTTTCTACTTATAAATTCTTATTGGAAAATAGCCTTCTAAATAATTGAATTACTAAAATCATTTCATTATTACAATTATTTTAAAATCAATCTAACCTTTGTAGGTAAATTATATAAACATGTAACAGCCAACTCCAGGCTGATGTCACTTCCAATCTCAGCACCATGATTATCATTATTATTAGCCCTCAAATCTAGGCCTCTAGGTATTTTTGGTTCTTAATCCATTCCAGTTGGATGTATCCTTATAGATTAGTAAACGATCAATTTAATAGAAAATAAATGGAAACGAAGTTCATATACGGCCTTTAGTATTTTAGGGAGAAATTCAGAGTCATTTTGAGGTGTCCTTTACATTAAATGCCTAGTATTTGTATTCCTTCTGCCTTACATTCAGCCCATGCCTGGATCTTTGTGATTTCAAAATGAGTGTATGAATATATATATTTGAATACATCATCCAAGTTTAAAAGAAAAAACATCTCCATCTGGAAGCTGAAGAAAGTACAGTTCATCTCTTGCTTACTTGGCTCATCTACTCACCCTGGCATCTAGTCCTGTGCTGAAGCAGTGAGGATTATACTAATGAGCTGTTGTGGGCAGGCTCTTCCCTAAAGGTCTGATGTGTCCTCTCACAAGACCATCAAAAGCAGCGAGGTCTCTGACAGCACAAGGAAAAGATGGTAGCAGAAGATTTAGAGGCAACACACAAAGTCGTTATCAGAAAGTGTAATAATACATGTGAACATACTGAACATAGACTGGAGTGGTAGTTCATGGTATATATAAAACTACTCATGGATTAGAAGTCAGAAAGTATGGAATCATAGTGGCCGCTTTAGAACAACTGTGCTTCTTGAGAAGAATCAGAGACGAGATAGCATACCTTGGAGTTGATACAATGAAGGGGAATGAAGTATCACCCAGAAAAGACAACACCATATTTCCCCTCTCTGTCCTCACAATCATATAATAAAATACACAGAAGAGGGAAGAACTGGCAGACCAGGAAACTCACAAACTAGGAATCCTGCCCTCTAACTAAGAGTAGAAAAGGATAGAAAATATCAATTCAAAACTGCTGTGGACAGTCAGATATTGCAAAATTCAGGTTCTCTACTTGGAGAAAGACTCTACAGTAAATGAACCATGAAGCTGAAGAAAACTCACACAACATTGCAAACTGAATTAAATCTCCAAAATAAATATATTAGAAAAATGAAATATCAGGTTGAATAATAAATAGAAAATCTAATAATAGATATATAAAAGAATTAAAAATGAAAAGAAAGTTGATTGAAATCCAGAAATGAATATATGTAAAAGAGTGAGGAAATAAACTGTTTCACGACACTACTGAAATTTTAATGGTTCTTGTTGTAGCAGCACAACTTAACCTATTCTGCCTGATACAAGTATTCATGTTAAAAAAAATAAAAACAAGCTAGAATTTTTGTGAAATAAAATATGTAAATAATAAATTTAAAAATGACTACCAAATTTTAAAATTGATGAACTCTGGCCTATTATATCAGAAGACTTTGGGGCCAAGCCAAGGAATTATTATTCTTAAATGGTTCTCCAAGTTCATTGCTATGGCTGCAGACCTCCTTTGGTGAAATGAAGTCTGTACATAATTATGAAAATGATACAGTGAAAATCTGCTTCAAAACAAAATTGATCATTACAGAAATTGTTATTTTTCCTTTTCAGAAGATAATTTATTATTTCAATGTGATTCCATATCATCATGCATGATTTGCAGCTGTTGATATTTTTTCAAAATTCTTCATTTTTAAGATGATTGCTTTGTGCAGTTTGCACTTCCTCTATTCGAATTTGCCTCATCCTCTGAAAAACTACTTGTTTCAGAACTGGAGCTCTCATTAAAGTTCTTATGGCTGATTGCAGATGATGTGAACTGCATAATCACAAAGCTTAGTCACATAGCTTGGAACAAGTATGGCATCTAGTCTTTCTTAGAAAGTCATTAGGTAAAATTTAACATCTTTAGAACTAAAATAATCTTTTCTCCTTAAAAAAAGTTATTTCCACCTGCCCTCAATTTCATTTTGATATTACACTTTAGCTTTTTTTATTCCCATAATAATTTTTCTTTCTATACTTTTCTATTTATTTCAACTCAGCATCATCATTAACTTCTGCATTTTTGAAAAAAAAATCTTTATCATTTTTCCCTAGACCAATACCTTTAATGACTTAGGATGTAACAATCGGTCCTTAATATTTATCTTTATCTTTCAAAAAAATTCTCATCACTCTTAGTATTGTCATTTATATATAATCTTCATTGTGGTGACTCTGATTAATATTATTTTTTATTCATTAGCCCAGCACACATAAGATCTGGTTGCACCTTTAGGAAAGATTTCCCTTTGATTTATTTGTAAACATGAAACATAAGAGGCCTGCCAGGAGACTTATGTGTTGACAAGCAATCCAAAAATTTAGGTATGATGCTCTGTAAAGCGAGTAATGTCTTCAGAAAAGGCTGTGTAGACATGGAAAGATTGAGGACCTGGACACGCTGCGTTAAAGTGTGGTAAAGAAGAAAGTATTCCAAGAGTAATTCATGTCCTATGCTATCCATCATGCAATTTCATATCATTAATAATATTTCCTAAATGCATTGTCTTCTTAATAATATATTAAATATTAAATTTCTGCATGTTGAATTGCTAATCTTCTGAAAATGTCTATGATATTTAAAAGCTATAACTTTTTCAAGGTTTTATGTTATGGTTTTAGTTGTGTCTTACAAATGATATGACAAACTCTTGACTCCCAATACCACACAATGCAATCTTATGTGGAAGTAAGTTCATTACAAATTTAATTAGTTATATTAAGATGATGTCATTCTGTCCTGCTAGTGTGGCTCAGTGGTTGAGCATCAACCGATGAACCAGAAGGCCACAGTTCGATTCCCGATCAGGTACATGCCCGAGTTGCAGGCTCGATCCTGGTGTAGGGTGTACAGAAGGAAGCTGGTCAATGATTTTCTCTCATTATTAATGTTTCCATTTCCCTTTCTCTTTCCCTTCCTTTATGAAGTCAATAAAAAATATATTTTAAAAGATGATGTCATTCTGAATTAGGTTGTGTCCATACTCAAATATGACTGGTATCCTTACAATTAGGGAAGAGACACACAGGGAAAACATCACATGGTGACAGAGGCTGAGATTGGAGTCGTGCAGCTGCAAGCCAAGGAATGCCTCCAATTGCCCCATGTCAGAAACCAAAAGCAAATCACAGATTCTCCCATGCAAACTTCAGAGGGAAAGTTCTTGCCAATAACTTGATTTTTGACTTCTACCCTCTAGCACTCTGAGATGATACATTCTTGTTGTTTTAAGCCACACAGTTTATGGTACCTTGTTAGAGTATCCCTAGGAAACTGATAACCCTAGTTAAAATAACATTCCATCTAGTTTGGATCATATCTCCCTCAGAATTTATGGGCTACATATCCCTCAAATATCAATGAACCCGTTTGTAGTGCACTTAATACTATGTTGCTTTCTTCTTTTTTTGTTAGTAATCTAATACACCCTATATAATAAAAGCGTACTATGCAAATTGTCCCCTCAACAAGGAGGTAGTTCTGGAGTTCAACCAAGGTGCGGGGCTGGTGGGGGGAAGGGAGGGAGTACTCTGCTGGCAGCTGGCAGCTGCTAGGGACCCTACCAGTACACAAATTTCATGCACTGGGCCTCTAGTATAATACAGAATTTTATATCCATAAACATCAATGTTGAAAAATTAAACTAAAATTTAGAAAACTCAGCCAAGCAGAGCAGTATAATGACCAAAGCACATTATGTTTATATATATTGCTTTCAGAGAGGAAGAGAGAGGAAGAGAGAGATAAAAATATCAATGATGAGAGGGAATCATTGATTGGCTGCTTTCTGCAAGTTGGACTGAGCCCACAACCCAGGCATGTGCCCTTGACTGGAATCGAACCTGGGACCCTTTGGTCTGCAGGCCAACACTCTATCCACTGAGCCAAACCAGCGAGGGCTGCACATTATATTTTGATGAACATCTATTCTAATTGGTCAATGATCATTTTATACTTGTCCTTGAATATATTAACTAGCCCTCCTGGTATACATCATTAAAAGTGTCACCTTGAATATATTAACTAGCCCTCCCGGTATACATCATTAAAAGTGTCACCTTTGAAAGTAAAAAGCAAAGCTTGATACTTAATTGATCATAAAACACTCAAGAAAAGATGAACTTTACAAAAGCAGAAATGAAATCCCAGAAATGATAACTTTAAAAAAACAACAACGTTCTGTGGAGATTGAAGTAATAAACTAATCTGGAGCATAATATTAACTGCAAAATGGCTATGACATTGGAAATGCCACTTGTGTTTTCCTTTCAAAATATATACATTTAAATATCTGTGAAATGTTATCAATGTGCATCCACAGAAAAACTCAAATCTTCTACAAAACAGTTTGTAACATCCATGATTATCAGCTATGGAAGGAACTATTTCAATCCATGTCTTGATTAGAGGTGCAAATGAACCACAAAAGAAGAATCAACTAGTTAAAATACTTCCTTAAAATGAGAGGAATAAAACCTTTCACACCGTCTGTTTTAGTTTGTAGAAAGTCACACCTTAGGTCCTTTTAAATTTATCTAAAATTGCATGAGGTTACTATTGGTTTGGATTTCCTAGAAATGTTTGGAATTATTAGTTTATTCATATCAACAGGAAGGAAGTTTGGATTCTTCATTTTAAATGCCGGGAAAATTCTGTTTTGACTTCTCACCCTGTTACTTCCCTCCTGATGAAGGCAGTTAGCTGTATGCTAGAGTGAAGATCCTGCTGTGGTGTTAATCAGATGAGAGAAGACCCTGCTGGGGATTGTGGTAAATACACCAGGAGAGTTCATCTCTTTCTGAACTCTCTATAGGTCTTCATTCTTCCGCACAGCAACAGCGATACTAATTAAAAATAGAGGCTAATTATAAAAGGTTATCCTTCCTTTACAAGTTAGTATAATCTTTTCCACCAATGAAAAGGATGTGTTTATATTCTTGTGACTCTTTTGTGTAGCTCTTTTAAATTAAAAAAAAGAAGTTTTAATATGGCTATTTCTGCAAATGATAAATGTTCCTCTATGCAGGGTCATATTTTTCATCCTTATTTAGGCATGATTTGGTCCCTAAACCCTCCTCATGTATTAATAAGTAAACCTTCAATTAAACTTTATGGCTTATAAAATTGGTAGCCTGCTTCAAAAACCAATCTTTATTTATAGAAGCTTACTAAAAATCAACTAGCCAATGTTTTTTTTTGGTTTTTTTTCAAAAATGAATCTGATGTCAATGTATGCATGTATCTTTCATGGTATTTCATCTAACCCTATTTTCTCATTAAATTTAATCCAAAAAGTACTAGGTATTGCAAATGAATAAAAATAATATTTACTAATAAAACTTTCTCAGTAAATAATAAAATCAACCTTAAAAATCACATATGTATTAGCAACATATGTTAGTCATAGATAATGGAGAAAATAGTAAAATTGTGCTAAAAGGATATGAATGGGAATGTTATGAAAAGAAAATCTTGTGCATTTTATGTGCTTGGTTTAAATGTGAAGTAATAATTTAAAAATTAGAACATTTGCTGTACTCTAATTATTTTTTTTTACTTTGCATAAAAAGTATTAAACTGTCCAAAAAACATTCTCTAAGAAAGTAAACAGTTCTGACTCATAAGCACCAGATAAAGTTCTAGCAATCATTCCATGAAATCTGGGACAAAGAAGCTAATTGAGTGTATTATTATAAAACTCAAGAGGGAGAAACAACAAGTTCAGCAGAACTGTCAAAGGGTTAGAATATCTCCACTGTTTATAGGATTAATCGCTCTGGAAACACAAGATCTGAAGCAAATCATGAAAGAAGAAATCACATTTTAAGTGCTAATGTGACTGAAGTTTGGGTTTTCAATTTAATCCTCCATCAAATTATTCTAAAACACACTTGCTATTTTAAATCAAATAGGTTAAATATTAACATATTACTTAAAATTAAATCTTATTTCACAAATTTTGTATACTGGGTTTCTGTATATAGATGATGCCAGTGCATTGTAATTTTTTAGAAATTTTTGATATCCAAGTTTATTAAACTCTATAATCATCTATGATCATCTTTTGTTAATTATTGAGTTTATTTAGTTTTAAAATTCAGAATATATTGTTGAAGTAAAGAATACATAATTCAGATTTTCTCTGTAGACACTATCCTAATAATGAACTATTTGTGAAAGCCTGACCTTCCAATGCCCTGCTAGACTACCAGAAATGGCTTTAACAGCCATGAACCTTATGTGTTACTATGTAATGAGTTCTAATTCAGTACTGTTTAGAAGGCCTCAATATATGACCTTGTACTGCAGAGGTAGTACGACAAATAGAAAGGAGAAGAACAAAGTAAAAAGCTGGTTTTCAATTATTTAACCATATAACTTTTAGGAAGTTAATTAATATATTAATGTATAATTTATAATTTTCTCATCTAAGTCATGAGAATCCAATGATATAATTGAATTTAGGAATGTAAATGCATGTATGTAAACTATAAAACATTTACAAATATTATAGAGAGCTTACATCATCCTGAGTTTACCAAATACTCCAATATTTGATATACTTATGGGAAATGTGAATATTCTTTGAGAAGGATAAATCAAAAATACAGAAAATATACTGAAGAAATTATTTGATAACTTGTGAACCAAATATATATGAGCATTTTATAATCGAGCTTTCCTGTAGCTCCTCTTGACTAACAAAATGTTCAACTTCTATTACCCTTATTAATTTACAAAATTCAGTAATAAAAATCACATCTCTTCAGCAAGTGAAAATATATTCATGGGTTGCACCATTACAGCGTCATGGGTGATAGACAATTACAAAACTGTTGGCTATAAATCTTCAAAACAAAATAAATGAATACTCCTATTTCTGATGAAGCAGCACAATCTCTCATTCTGCTCAAATTAATATGAAATATTGCAGCATTCTCCTTGCAGGTACCATAATGCATAGAAAAAATTTGCTAGCGAACGGGTCCTTATTGAAAGTGTATGCTAACCAATATGTGTTAGTTATAAGTTCTGGAACTTTTCTAGCAGTTCACAAGAGTTGATCCTCAAAATTCACAGAATTTGCTAACTAAAATTAATTTGGAACCCCAAAACCAATACGTGTAGTACATTTATGACCATTTTAGACATGCGCAGACAGTGGAAAACTTGAGTCACCCAACATTCAACTTGAACTTGTTGAGCTTGTTCCCTGCTCAGGTTGAACAAGGTAATGCTCTTCCTTCTTGTTTTAGCTCTCACATTGTAAGCAAGTGTCCTTTTTGTGATCTATTTAGTGACACATTTTTAGGATTTATGTGTTTTTTTCAATTTCACTGGCTCCCAAGTAGTGACTGCAATTTGCCTTATGGAGAACATAGATGTGTTAGATAAGCTTAATTTAGGCATGAGTTATAGTGCTGTTGAATGTGAATTAAATGTTAATGAATCAACGACACGCGTTTATGTGTGTATATGTTTCTTATTTATATAAAATGAGGAGTCTAAACATAGCAACACACATAACAAAAAGTTTTCTATTGTTGGCTTGACAAAAATATTGTGTTCAGAGGCCCTAACCGTGTATTTCCCCTAGAAGCAATGGTTCAGAATTCGCTAATTCTGTTCTCTGAGACTTTACAGAATATAACTGCTGTGAGTAATGAGAATGGACTGTATTTCCCTAGCTTGATCATTTTTTACTCATAAATATATATTAATTTATTACCAAGTATCAAGATGGATTAGTTGCATTAATCACACTCCTTGGTATTTACTTAAATGAGTTGAAAATTTATGTTCACACAAAAACCTGCACATGAATGTTTATAGCAGCTTGATGTATAATTGCCAAAGCTTGGAAGAAACAAGGTGTCCCCTCGTAGAAAATGGGTAACCAAACTATGGTACAGTCAGACCATGTAATATTATTCAGTAATATAAAGAAATGAGTTACCAAGCCATAAATAAACATGGAGGGGATCTTAATGCTAAATGCAATAAGTCAATCTGAAAGGCTACATATTATAAGATTCCCATTTGATGAAATTCTTGGGAAGATAAAATTATGGAGACAGTAAAAAGATCAGTGGTTGGCAGGGGGTCAGGAGATGGGATGTGGGAATGAATAGGGAGAGTACAGAAGGTTTTTAGGGCAGTGAAACTACTCAGCATGACATTGTAATGTTAGATACATGTTACCATACTTTTGCCAAAACTTACAGAATATAATGCTACACCAAGAGTGAATCCTGATATAAACTGTAAACTATAGTTAATAATAATAATCAATATTTGCTCCTCAATTGTAACTAATATGCCCCATTAATTTAATATGTCAATAACCACTGATTAAGTATGGGGATGATGGTGAAGAGGCGAACATAAAATTTCTATGCAATTGGGCAGGAGCTCAATTTTTCTAAAACCCTGAAATTGCTATTAATTAAAAAAATAGATTAGGTAAGCTTCTCAATTAAAATAAGCAAGTTTAGCTAATTTAGCATAAATAAGATGAGGATTTCAGAGAAATAATAACTCAAAAGAAATAGGTTTTGGGACACCTAAAAGCAACAGTGGAAATTATAATACAGAATTATCACAGCATCCACAGGTAGGAATACTCCACCCTGCCTGCTCTCTGGACAATATAACTGCCATTGAACACAGAAAGCCATAACAAACATTGACCCTAGTTCTATTCCTGAAAACTTGAACTTGTGGCCACAGCCACTACCCAAAAATACAGGTTTTTTTTATTACTTCCTCTTTGCATCACCAGCTCCTGACTGAAAGTTCATGGTTTGCTCTGGCAAAGAACTTAACCTTGATCTAGTGCCTGCACCCTAGACAGTAAGAAGACTGCCTTCAACAAAGAGGTTTATTATAAGAATTCTCCATGCACAGAAAAGAGGTTTAGATTCTGAGCAGCCGAAAGGAATATTAACTGTCTACTGCAATGAAATAATGTGTTAATAGAAAAGGCAATATAAAGGTATAATCAACACAGCACTTCCATTCATTGTAAAAATTGAGTAGTCAACGATTTAGCAAGAAACAGTCATATTGTTGAAAACTCAGACACCAAATTAAGATTTGATATATACTTACTTTTTCTATGGCCTACTTAATGTATATGAAATTAACACTTTCATTCTTTTATTTCCCCCTAATAACAATCTGGACAACTTCCTGTTTTACTCCTATTTTTACAAGCAAATTACTTCAAAGAACATTCTACCTATGCTAGACTTCATCCACTGCATCCAGTTTTCTGTTCTGATAATTTCACTGTAATCACTATTATTAAGTTACCGATAAACTTTTTCTATTTTAAATTTTATTCCAGCTTTTCACAAAGTTGCAACTACTTACCCTGTTGAGGAATCCTGCCTTGAAACATTATACCTATGTATTTTCATCTACTTCTTAGATTGCTTCTTTTTTTAAAATATTTTTTATTTATTTCAGAGAGGAAGGGAGAGGGTGAGAGAGATAGAAACATCAATGATGAGAGAGAATCATTAATTGGCTGTTTCTTGCACGCCCCCTACTAGGGATCAAGCCCACAACCAGGGCATGTGTCCTGACTAGGAATCGAACGTGACCTCCTTGTTCATAGGTTGACGCTCAACCACTGAGCAACACCAGCCAGGCAATTTCTTTGATTGCTTCTTGGAAATTATTTAAGAATCCCAAAAATCTAGATAGTCATAAAGCATCTTTTCTCTATTTACTTTCTCCTGGGGGGACTCACTCAAGTCTGTTCCTTAACACCTCTCACATAACTCCTAATTCTTCCACCTGATATTTCCAGTTTCCTTTGACACAGACCCAAATTTCCCCCAGTGTGTCTAGAGCTGTCCGCTAATATCCATGATCCCTTCTAAATTAAGAAACCTTTCAAAACTGAACCAAGTCATCCACCTAGTACTTTTCTAACTTAAAGACATTACTCCACACAGATACGTTAAAACTTGAACATTGTCCTAAAATTGGCACTCACTGGGTTGTCATAGCCAACCTGTCTCATAGTCCTATACTTTCTGCCGCCTAAATAGCATAACCCTTTTCACTTTTCTTTCTATTCTCAGTGCTTTAGTTAGACCCTTATTTTTTCATCCCCCAAAGCTATTACATGTTTATGTTTAACTTTTTCCTCTCCAATCACTTCCCTCTATAGTCTCTTTCCCACAATTTTTATAGTGAGTTCTAGCATAGACAAAATGTCCTTCAAATTCTAGTGGGCTGACACACCTCTTAAAATAAAGTTCATGCCTTGCCCTGGCTAGGTGGCTCAATTGGTTGGAGCATCATCCCATACACCAAAAGACTGCAGGTTTGATTCCCAGTCTGGGGACATACTGAGGTTGCAGGTTCGAGGAACATTTAGGAGACAACTGATCAATGTTTCTCTCTACATCTCTCTCTCTCCCTTCCCCTCTCTCTAAAAATCAATAAAAACATATATTTGGGTGAGGATTAAAAATAATGATACATAAATAAATAAAGTTCATGCCTTAAATTGGCAATCACAACCTTTCACAATGTGGTGCCTACTACCTGTTTATTTTAAGTCTGGGCTTTGTTTGTAATGTGAGCAAATTGTCACTCAACTGTTTGCATTTGCCTACATATGTCTTCCTCTTTTACAATTCGATGGCAAATTGACAGGTAGGTGATGTATACTAAAGATATAGGGCTAGGATTTAGCTAAATCTGAGCATGAATCCTTGATTTTCAACTTACCTCTAAGTTAAACAAGGTCCTTTCTTGGGGCTTCAGTTTCTTGATTTGTAAGGTGGAGATCCCTATATGTGTTGAGTTATAAACAATTTAGTAGAGCTCAAGACTTTGGTACATAGTGTTCAATTAGTTCATTTTTATCTATACCCTGCAGAAATCTCTTGTAATCCACTCTTTTATTCATTCAATTATCAGTTTTCAGTATCTACTACTTGTCAGACAATGAGAAGTATGTATATTTCCATGAACAAAGCAACCATATTTCCTTTCATTGCTCTTGTCCATTTTTCTTTTGCTTTTGATAATTCTGATCAGAATGGTTTTCCCCTATTACCTGTCTGGGAAACCACATTTTCAGTTTCACTGAGACAAATCACACATGCATTTTCTCCCTCACAAAGTTGTAAAATTTACTCAAATTAGCCATAATGCCAACTTGTACACATCCATTATAGTATTCATTAATTGATTTCAGTTTACCTATTTGTTTTTACTATTAAACAATAAACGTTTGGAGCACAGAATGCAATATCTTATCACTTCAGTAGCCACCCATGAAAAGTAGCACATAATAAATAAAAAAGAAAAATTATCCTATTCTCAGATTTCTTATATTTACATTTCTTCAAATATATTTTAAAGTGATATATGAAGCACTATGCTAAAAAAAAAAAAGCTTGCTTGGAGATTAAGAAATATAAAAATTACTGCTGAAAATCAATTTAAGTTGAAAAGACACTTACATGAAAAAAAATTTTAAAGGTTAAATTGAAATATAGTGCCTTTCGGTTTTTTGACTAATTAGTAGTTCAGGTAATAAATTCCATAGGCATTCAGGGCAGAGAAACATCACTGTGGATTACTCCAGTTAAGTGAAATTTCCATGGAGAGTTCAACTTTAATGAGAGGAGAGAAAAGACAAGGACATTCCAGGTGGTAGGATGAGCTAAGCAATGGAGAAGAGCCAGGGATTTGTGGTTTATTTTATGGGGAAACTATTAGATGAATTTTCTAATGTAAAGTATTCACTTAGGAAAGTAGCGAGTGATAAATTTGGAGACATACAGACTGGCTTAGGATAGATTTGAAAGCCAGGGCTTTAGTGGGGCTGTATGATTTAGGTACAGGAGGGTTATGACAGTTGATTCCGGAGATGGAGTTACAAAGCATGGTTTCAGATCATCTGGTCAGGTTGTGACGTACTGGACAGTTTGCCTTCAGAGTATCTCTAGATCTGCAGAGATAGTTGAAAGCCAATGACAATAATCTATGTAAATTAATGAGGATTTAGACCAGGGTTTTGGTACATTCTTAGGTTTTTCTAGTGAATTTAATTCAGTCTTTTTTGTTGTTGTTGTTGTTGTTAATCCTCACCTGATCATATTTTTCCATTGATTTTGTAGGGAGAGTGGAAGAGAGAGGGAAAGATAGAGAGAAACATCAATGTGAGAGAAACACATCATTTGGTTGCCTCCCGCATGAGCCCTGATCTGGGGAGGAGCCTGCAACCAAGGTATGTATTCTTGACGGGAATGGAACACAGGACCCTTTGGTCCGCAGGCTGATGCTCTATCCACTGAGCCAAACCAACTAGGACTAATTCATTCTTGATGTCAAAGTGATTGCCACATCTCCAAAGAAAATATGAGTTCTTCTAAAATACATATGCAACCATTTTTATAATAATTGTTTGAGATAAATAATATAGGTATTTCCTTCTCATTCATTAGACATTTCAGTTATTACACTGTGGAAGAGAGAAAATGATTGGAATAATTTCTGCTTTCATAATGTTTATTATCTATTATAAAGATAGTTGAATTTATCAATATGATATCAAAAATAACGTGGTGGATATTGTAAGGGTCTATAAAAATAAGTCTATGGGACCACAATTCTGGCAAGTGAATTTCCACAGAAATATTTGTGCAATTTTGATTAATGAGATAATTGACAGGTAGCTATTTTAACCTCCTCTCTAAGTTCCCATGACTGTAAATAACTTACGGGTTTAACGTTTTTAAAGGAATACAGCAGAGGTTGGAAACTCAAAAGCTGCATGAAAACTACTAATATTCTCATCCTGAATAGCTGATGTTTAAATTGTGTAAGTTTTAACTGATTTTCATGATCGTAGGTCATTTTTTTGGTATTTTCTGTTTTGGGAACTAGAACACTGTGTTATCTCAGCTGATTTGAGGTGGAATGGTCAAGTCATTGGGTTCTTTCAGGAAACCCATCTGAGTTAGCTGGGATTGTTTTAAAAATTTATAAACTAAGGCAGATGACTTCATTATTGCACTTATTCTATTTCATATGTCTCGTTCTTCTACTTTTTCCATGAGGAAGGTTTCTGCACTTAAAGAAAGCTTTTGTTATAGTCATTGTGGTTCCTCTTCCCCTCCTCCCACCTCTACACAATTTTCTTTAGGACAGAAAAATCATTGGAATTCCAGGTTGTTTTATATCTTGAAAGTCTTATCTACTGTCAAGAAAGAAATGAATTGGTCACTGCAGATGAATTGGTAATAAACAATGTCTTGGGAATCTTATTTCATATTCTGATACTGTGACAGGGAAAACTCTCATGCTTGGAGGAAAACAATGCAGGGGAGCAAGCCATCCACATCACTGGGATGAGGTCCTCAGTGGGTGGGGTCAGGGTAATTTCTAGAAAAATAAATACGTCAGCTCCACTCACTGGTATAATTATATATGTAATTATATAATTATACTGGTATAATTATATATATATATATATATATATATATATATATATATTTTAGAGGCCCAGTGCACAAATTTGTGCACCAGTGGGGTCCCTTGGCTTGGCCTGTGGGACTGGGCCTAAACCAGCTTTCCAACATCCCCTGAGGGATCCCGGATTGCGAGGGGCTCAGGCCTGGCTGAGAGACCCCATTGGTGAACTATTGGGCCTGGGGAAGGATGCGGGAGGTTGGCCAGCCAGGGAGGGACTGCAGGAGGGCTCCAAGGCATGTCCGGCCCGTCTTGCTCAGTCCTGATCTGCTGGACCCCAGAAGCAAGCTAACCAATCTGCTGGAGTGTCTGCCCCCTGGTGGTCAGTGCACATCATAGCAAGTGTTTGAGCAGCCTTAGCATTTCATTAGCATATTACACTTTGATTGGTTGAATGGACGACTGGACGACCAGACACTTAGCATATTAAGCTTTTATTATATAGGATATGTATATATATATATATATATATATATATATATATATATATATATTTTCCACATAATGGAGTATATATAATATGCATCACCCCTATAATGTAGGATAAGGATAAGGTCCATGCCAGGCTTCCCATCCTGACAAATGAACCGAAATACCATCTGCACTCCCTTCCCTGAAATCATTCCCTCAAATATTGTTGCCTGGCTGAAGAACTGTTGGTGAGATTAGGTAAAAGACAAAGACCATATATTATGTGAGTTATGCTCTTAAAACTCTGAATACACACACACACACACAAACCATAGTCCTACCTGTGTGTTACCTAATTTTTCTTTTTAATAATAAAAGCAAAAACTTATAAAGGTGAATTCTTTAACTATTGGTAGACAGTAAAAAAAAATGAGAGAGCTGAGAGTCCATCTTAATCAGTGGGGTCTGAAAATATTTTTTGTGTCTTTCTAATGTTACCCTAACACAAAAAAATAAAATTTATCTGAATATAACAATATAATATCTAAAAATATCTAATCTCATTCTTAGATCAGAAGGTGTATACATTTGCTAGGGCTGTCATAACAACATACCACA
Source organism: Cnephaeus nilssonii (assembly GCF_951640355.1). Taxonomy (NCBI): domain Eukaryota; kingdom Metazoa; phylum Chordata; class Mammalia; order Chiroptera; family Vespertilionidae; genus Cnephaeus; species Cnephaeus nilssonii. The sequence goes on from NC_137073.1 coordinate 93,397,597, forward strand.
GACTGAGTGGCATATGCAACAGAAATTCCTTTTCTCATAGTTCTGGGAGCTACAAGTCCAAGATCCAGGTGTCAGCAGGTTTTGTTTCATACTGCAGCCTCTCTCCTTGACTTGAAGATGGCCTCCTTTTCACTATGTCCCTCACATGGCCTTCCCTCAATGCTTGAGCATCCCTGTTGTGTTGTGTGTACAAACTTACTCTGCATTAAGGACTTCGTCAGATTAGATTAGGATCTACCCTCGCAGCCCCATTCTAACTTAATTACTTCTTTAAAGGCCCTATCTCCAAATATAGTCACACTCTGAGGTACTGGGATTTAGGGCTTCAACATATGAATTTGGGGGACAGAATTCATCACACAATTCAGCCCATTCAGGAGGTAATTGTGGGATAAGCCAAAGAACATTAAATTTGAAATCAGAAAACCTGGATTAAAACAATTTCATGACATTTAATAAGCAACTCAAAATCTCTGAATTCATTTGTCACCTGCATATAGTAATAATAATACCTATCTCAAGGTAATTGTTATATGATATCATATAGAATAACTGCCATATTGCCTTATCCACATTAGTAATATATTTATTGAATGTGTATGTTGTATACAAGTCACCATGTGTTTTTGTACATCCTAAGATTAAGAAAATAGTGTGATAGAAAATACTAAAATTTAAATAAAGTCTCTTCACTTTGCATTTGTAAACAACATTTTTGTGAAGAACATATTTGAGCATAATGTATTGAATCTGTCCTAGAATTATGATAGCATTTAAAACAACTTCAATCTAAACACTTTAGTTTTCCAAAAAGCTCCTTTTTATGCATCATTGATTTATAGACAGTTGTCACAAACAGGATAGGCCCATATGTTAAAAGCACTTGCCATTTTCTTTTGTAACTGCCCTCAATCAGATTCAACAGATTAATGGTTGTAATAATCACCCATCCTGATTTTCAACTTCAGAGTCTTAACTACCCTACTATTTCAGGTCTGTCCCTTAATCTACATCATTAATCTCTTTAGGACTTAGTATTGTCTCTTTTTAGGCATATTGATCTGCATTTAATTTGTATATGTTTTGTAATGTCCCTTTTCTAGCATGGATTTTCATAGCAAAGTATTCTTGTTGACTGATAAATTGGTGTGCTTTCACATTGCTTCTCCCTCCTTACCTTTTATTACCCCACCAAATCTCCTTGAGTCCACTATTTTACATGCTTTAACCTTTCATACATCTTTGTAATATCCTTTCATGTAAGATCAGGTACAGTGGGCTGACTGTATCTTCTAGTGCAAATTAAATACCCATTTGTTCAGCTTGACTTATACTTAGTGACAGCGCTCTGTATTTTTCACTGTGCTGTGAATACATGAAGGACACAGCATTATACTCCGTCTGCATTGTGAGGTAAATGTGATTGGAGTAATTACTACTGTCTAAGTTTTTATTCCTTTTTTTCATTAAAGCTGTTATATGCCAGGAACAAAGATAAATAATACTCAATACCTGGTTTTTATTAGTTTCTGCCTTTGTTAAATGTGAATGGCATGAATGGCAATAAGTAAGGCTATAAAAATTCATAAATAAAACATTAGCACATTTTTAAATAGTACAGGTATAAATGTCACTAATGAAGTAAGAATAAATATGCGATGTTAATTATACTGGTTTGCCTAAGTGTACAATTTGAAAGGAAATGGAGTGCTTGACAAGAATGAAAACAGGAAAATCAAACATATTGTTTTCTTCTGGTAGGGAATACTAATTTTTTAATACCATACAAGAGTAGGTCATATTACAGTTTCACAGAGTGATAGTCTAAGCATGATAGTTATGTATGGCTATTATACATTCGCCAGCTGGCCCCCTAACTGATCTGATATACATATATACATACATATACATATATATACATACATATATACATACATATATATACACTATGTCATAGAGTATGTTTTTCTTTCTGTTTCTTTGGAGTCAAAAAGCACACAGTATTTCCTTCATCAATGCTTTGCATCTTTTTCTTCTGCAAATCCTTTTTTCTATGTACCAATTACTTTTTTTAATATGCAAGGGACAGGAAAACCAAGTGTGGTGGAATTATATTTAACCAAGTGTAAATAAACCAGGTAGTAACATTTAAAACATCAACTGATAAATAAAGCTTATGAATTGCAAACAATGATTTTTAAAATGTATTTGCTTTGCTTTGTTTGCTTGACCTAGAAAGCAAAAAGAAATAACTTTTAGATGTCTCATTGTTTCTTTTAGAATGGGTTGGGGATATGGACTATCACCTCACCCTTAGAGTAAACAGTATTCTAATAATGCCTTCAAAAGATTAACTAAAAATCATTCACCTGTTCTCTACTCATTGAACGGCATTGTGTCCCAGAAAAAAACACACACACAAACAAACAAAATCATCATTCTGTTTGCTTCATAAAATTATGTTGTCTTATATACAACAATGGTAATAATTAAGTAAGTTTAGTTTGTATATTCTTGCAAGACCCTATTTTAGTGATGGATAATGTTTGGAACAGAGAGGATAATGACTCCTCCAATTTCACACAGCCACCAAAGTCGCAAAATCCGAATTCAAATTGAAATTCAACACATTTTGCATCCAGGCTTTATTGCTCATGTGTCCCAAAGGGTTATCTATAGTTCAGACCTATGTCCTGAGGAGCGTGAACCACCTACTCAGACACAGCCTCTCAACACATCCATCTGGTGGCTGCAAACACACTTATCCAAATTTAACCGAAAGTTAATCTTTTTCAATTTTTACTTATTTTGATGAATGACACCACCATGCAACCATTCCTTAAGCTGGAATCTAGCCTTCACCTTTCACAACTCTTTCTCCCCTGCTCACTACATTCACACTATCACTTTGTCCTGTCACATGTGTTCATCACCATCCAGGACATCACTGATTACTACAGAACCTTCTCCTCTCTCTCACAGCTGCCCAGATACCACAGTGGCCTCCACGGACATCTCAACTCCCCTCAACTATCTCTTCACACGGCAGTCAAATGATTTAAAGCCTGGAATACCACTTTGCTTTCATCCTACAACGATTTTGCTTACTTCTTGTTCTTATCAATTTATTAATTTTTAAAACCCTCAATGTATTAAAACTAAAAAACAAATGAAGAAGGTGATTACTCCCATGTCCCATTAGCCACCTATGGAATCAACCAACCTGCTCTCTGTATCTATGAGCTTTTGTTTAATACATTTTTAATTTATTATCTTATTTTAGATTTCATATAAAAGAAAGATCATATGGTATTTGCCTTTTGCTCTCTGACTTGCTTCACTTTGCATAATACCCTTGAGGCATAACACTTTTCTCCTTACTTTTGATGGTTCAGCCACTTAGGTTTGTTTTAGTTTCCAGATGAACCATGCTCGCACCTGCCACAGTGCCTTTGCATATGCTGTCCTTCTCCCTGGAAAGCTACTCATCACCAGAAACTTACTTAGCTCTTTCTATATCTCTTTATCTTTTTTAATTTAAATTCAAATGATATTTCCTTAAAATGGCATTAATGGAGCTTCAAATTAATACAACCTTCATTTTCCCTTGTCTCACAACATAAAATTTCTTTTTAATAGCATTTGCATGTATAATTCAATATTTACTTGTATGGTTATTTAGTGTCTTTTCTATTTTGTGTCCTAATACATCTTATGAGAAAAAAAATAAGCATGTCTGATTTATTTCATTGTTATATCCAATGGGTCTAGCATAGTGCCCAGGACCAATTATGTAATAATGTAATATATGCTGAATGGCTGAAGTCATGTTTCATGCTAGTGTTAATGCTTTCATGTTGTATGACAGTGTTAGCTAATGAAATGAAAATGTCAAGCTATGAAGACTTAATTTTCCAACTGATCAATGTGAAAGATTTCACATTAAGAAATTTTAAAGGAATACAATGAATACCACAACAGTATGGTGATTGCCAGAGGGAAGAAAGGGTGGGGAGAGGAAGAAGAAGATAAAGGGGGGATAAATGGTGATAGAAAGAGACTTGACTTGAGGTGATAAACACACAATACAATATACAGATGATATATTACAGAATTATATACCTAAAACCAGTATAATGTTATTAATCAATGTCACCCCAATAAATTCAATTTAAAAAGGCATGATCATATTGGCAGCATTGTTTCTAGGACTAATTGGAAATTAGACAATGTTTATGAGGGTTTCAATAGGAAATGGAATAGGGAGGCTTACTTTGTCCATTTGAACGCCAAGTGGGTAATAGAAGATGCTCCCAGTGTATTAGGATATTTTCCTTTCTAAAACTTGCTCTGTTATCACTGTAAAATATATATTTACCTGAGCCCATTATGGATAGCAATCACTGATAGCTTCTATAGATCGAAATGGAATTAAAATTTGTGAGAGTAACACTTCATTCCAGATATATTGTTATAAGATTTTATTTAGTTTTTTTTAAAACATGGAGCAAATATTAAAAATAAAAAAGAGGAAGAACTCATGGACATGGATAATAGTGTGGTGATTGCAGAGGGAAAGGGGATAGGTGGAGGTGGAAGAGGGCATAGAGGGGATAACTGGTGATGGAAAAAAAAAAAGAAAATTCAGTGACCACTACTGGAAGAATAATGCGCAGAGTTGACACATTCTGGTCATTTCAAGTCACAGACTCTGAGAGAACTCTTGTTCCTGCACAAGACATTGCCATTTCCATAATACCCTGAAAATATGCACAGATCGCTACCAGGAAAACATCTCTCCAAGTCTATGTGTTACTTTACAACAGGCTTCTGCCGAGGAGGAAGTTAAGGGTATTTTACCACAAATCCTTAACAAGGAAAAACTAGTCTCTAGTCAGAAAAAACAATCCAACAAACAAACAAATAACACGAGATAAGCTGAGGTGGAGGGAGGGGGCGGGGAAGAAACGAAAAACAACAACAACAAAAAAAACAGGAAGCAAGAAAGATTGTTACTATGAAGGAACGTCTAATGGGAGAAAAAGAAAAATCCATATAATGAGATTAAGAGCTCTAAGGATATAGGAGTATAGAACTAAGCCAAGCATGTGATTTCTTAAGGACCCCAAGAAGTATGTTGTTATAAATTTGTATTTTTTTTTTTTCTGACCCTCACCCGAGGATATTTTTTCATTGACTTTTAGGGACAGCAGAAGAGAGAGGGAAAGACAAAGAGAAACATTGCTGTGAAAGAAACACATTGATTTGGTTTCCTCCTGCACGACTCCCCACCAGGGCCCTGGGCAGGGAGGAGCCTGTAACCAAGGTACATGCCCTTGACTAGAATTGAACCCAGGATCCTTTGGTCCACAGGCCAACACTCTATCCACTGAGCCAAACTGGCTAGAGCTGTATTCTTTTTCTTAAAGAGGGCCATAAATTGTGTAACTTTCAGGTCCAACAAAAGGCACATATTCATTGGACTTTAAAACTTGTAATTTGGGAAATTAAAGAAAGAGACATCATTACTGGACATTAAAATATAATGTATCACACACACAAAATAAAACAACACAATTTTTTAAAATAATGGAAAACACAAATAAAAAGCAGAGATATAGAGTACATATTCAAAATAACAAATATAAAAATGTGAAACTTTATGAAATGTCAGATAAAAAAGAACAGAATTAAAAGAATGATCACATTCACAATATAAGAACACTCCTTAACTTGTAGAAAAAAAAATATCCCCATAGACAGAAAGTAGGTAATGAGTTCCAGCAATATTTATTTCATTAATTGAACAAAATCTCACTGAGAGGCTTTAATCCCTCAAGCGGAATTCTAAACACTGGGGATTCAGAAGTAGACAAGAGTTGCCGGGCTTCTTCTCTCAATGGGCTTAATGAACACAGGGATGCTATACAATCCATGAAAAAAACTCTCATTGTACAGGAGCATTTCAGGTCTATATATATCCAAAAATATAAGAAAGTGGGATAGAATAGTAACGAGTGGTTGAGAGTAGAACTAATTACAATGCTGAACTATGTGACCACTCAGTATAGAGACAATATCTCATCAATTTTTAGTAAAAACATTTTTCTAAGAATTTCAAGATAGCAATTGTGTAGCATTTTGCAGTGTCCTTCTCAGGCAGTCTTGGGTAGAGTCAGCCTCACTGTGGAACAGAGAGGAGGGGATGGAGGGAAGGCTGGTGAGTGAATCTTTAAGCAAATAAGCAAATGGCCAGCCGAGCATATAACAAGCAGAACTTGTTACACTGGCATTGGTGAAAACAGAATTCAAGTGAAAAAACATTGAATAGGGAGTATAAAAGATGCTAAATTCACAAGTTTACTGAAAATCTACCTTCAAAATAAACAGGAAGAATAGTTTTATCTAATAAGTCATACTTAGAGAAAAGCCTAATGATACATAATTCCTATTTCATTATAGTATATATTAATTTTTTATAAAATATATTTCAAGAAGTTAACTTATATTTATTAACAACATCTAATAAGCGTAGCTCAGAATAAAAACATAATAAAATTGTATTTATAAACTTCTTAGTAAAAGGTTGAGTTCTTTTTCATTTCCTGAGCTATTTATGCTTTGGGAACAGATCTAAACAGATGTTTTCAAACCATATTCCATTTACAATTATGTGTTTTATGATGGCTTAATTTTTATTCACCCTAAATGGTTTAGAGTTTATTTTATTTATTATTTTATATCTTACATACAAAACCTCTTATTTATTTAAGAACATTCTAGAATAGCATCCCATATCATTTTAATCTAGTCATAGTATTTAATTTTTAGAGACTTTTTATGTGTATCTTCCACATTTAAAAAACAAAATTTTACAAAATAAATTTTTCCACAGTTGTATTGAGAACAAATACAGGCAGTAAGTGTATCTACTGCCTATTAAGTAATCATTCCCATTTATTTTATGCTAATATTTTAAAATCACACTACCTAAATATCTAATTCAATTAACTCATTAAAATATTAGGTAACATAAGCATTGTTAAAAAATTAGGTACCATGAAAACCAATGTGACTGACTTAAAAACTATTAAAATTAGAAAATTAGATAAAGTTGTAGAAAAAAGCAAGATTTAAAATTGCTATTTTACTGGCTATGATTAGCTAAAAAATGGTATCAATTTAAAAATCCTATTAACCATAGTAACAGAAATCTATAAAATTACTTAGTAATACCATTCACAAAAATGGATTAACTAAATATAAATAAAACTGCTAAAATACTATTAAAATACAATAAAATCCATAATAGAGAGGAATAATTAATATTCCTAGAGGTTTTAATATTAAAAAGTAAGTCATTGCAAAGTGTAATTTATAAATATAATAGATTAACAAAGACCAAAATATTGGAAAATAAATAAAATATCAATACAGTAGAATAAATTATGAGAACTGAATATATTATTATTTTTTTACTTTAAAAATTTGTTCTTGAAAGTATTACATATGTCCAATATATTCTTTTCAAAATAATAATTAAACTTTAGAGAGATATTTTGAAATGTTTAGTAGAGTGGATGTTTATAGTCTGTAACCTAGCATTTCCATGTCTAGTATATAGTGTAGAGAATATTTTCATACAAGGGACTATGAAATGTGAAATAACATGTTATATTTACATTTTAAAAATAGTAGTTCAATATTTTGGCAATACCTGGCAAATCAGACATTTAGAGTGATACAATAACATTCTTGATTATTCCTCCCCAAGACTTGAAGCCCCACTTAGTAATGCACTCAATAAAACTGAGCCCTACACAGAAATACAAAAACAAACAAAAAATGTCATAAATAAAAAGATGCCATTGAATTGCTATCTAGAAAAAGAAAATGTGGCATTTCAAAATGTGTATAACCTGTTGAATTTTCATAAATCAGAGGATGAAAGAAAATAAAGAATATATTATATATTATAGAGAATATGTAGAGAATATAATATATCTATTTAAAATATTTAAATTGCTAATTTTTGGCATGGGTATGGATCAAAGATATTTAGCAGGGAAAAATAGATAAGTGAATACATATATATGTATTTAAGTATAGACTTTAAAATAAATTGCATGTATGTGTCTTTACGTATGTTTATGATCACAGAGAAGAGTGTAATGGGGTCATTTAAATCTATGTTCCATAGAAACCTAAGGATTTGCATAGAAGAATTAATACATAAGTGTTTCTACATATTATCATTTCCTTTGTTACATTAGCATTTATAATTTGTGTGAGGATATTTTAAAAGTCAAACAGCATACAAAGTAAATAAAGAACCATGATTGTGATATACTTGTAAAAGATCATGTTATGCACTTTAAAGCAAACTTATATCCTTTAGAAACAGAAGGAAATAAATATAAAGTAAAAAATTTCTCCTACCATATTAGTATGCAATTTATATTTCTGTAGAATATACATATATTTCTCTGTAGGACATACATATATTCCTTTTTCTCCCATTTCTTAATCTGATGCTATGTGATGGTGATGAACATCTGGGAGTGGAGATGACTGAATTGGCAACTGAAAAACCAAAAGAAGCTTCCATTCATGTGTCTAAATCAAGTCTTTTGATAATGATTGCAGACATGACGTAAAATGCTTATTGCTAGTGAGTCATAGTTGGCCTGATGAATATTTTTCTACAAAAAAGTTTCCTGATTCTGTAACTTTTAGTAAGAAATAGCTGTAAGAGGGCTCTGGCAAATCAGACATTTAAAGTGACATAAAAGCATTCTTTTTTGTTGTTAATCCTCACCTGGGGATATTTTTTCATTGATTTTTAGGGAGAGCAGAAGAGAGAGGGAAAGACAGAAAGAAACATCAAAGTAAGAGAAGTGCATTGATCCAGTCCCTCCTGCACTAGTCCCAAACAGGCCCAGGCTGAGGAGAAGCCTGCAACCAAGGTATGTGCCCTTGACTGGAATTGAACCCAGGACCCTTTGGTCCAATAATTCTTGATTATCGCTCTCCAAGGCTTCAAGCCCCACTTAGTAATGTACTCAATAAAACTGAGCACAATGCAAACAGGACCAGGGCTCAAATAAACAAGAGAGCTTCTTCTATTTGTAAGTGTTTTCAAAAAGATGTGGATTAGGATATAAATGATACGAGGCTGGAGAAGTCTCCAGCTTTACAAAGGAGTGGGTTTCTTCATTGAGAACTAAAATGGCCCTAAGTAGAAAGGCTCTCACACAGTAGACACTTTCATCACCTCACCACTTTTTTCTTGCAAACACAATAAAAGCGCATTTCCATTTACAATGTTAAGCAAAATCTTTGGAAGGTTATTTGAAAGTGTTGAGAAAGGGTCTATGGAGGAGGCAGCAGAGCTGTTAAGAAAGTATTCTTGGATAGAAAGACAAAGATTATAATTACAACTAGAGGCCCGGTGCACGAAATTCGTGCACTCGGTGTGGGGGGGTTCCCTCAGCCTGGCTTGCACCTTCTCGCAGTCTGGGAGCCCTTGGGGGATGTCCAACTGCTGCCGCTGTGCTCGCAAGCTGTGAGCCCAGCTTCTGGCTGAGCGGCGCTTCCTCTGTGGGAGTGCACTGACCACCAGGGGGCAGCTCCTGCATTGAGCATCTGTCCCCTTGTGGTCAATGCGCGTCACAGCAACCAGTCGTTCCGCTAGCCTTTTATTATATAGGATTATAATAACAAGAATGGTTTTAAACATGAGCATGTCTAGGAAAATAGAAACTGAATTGATCTAAAAGGAAAAAACAAAGAATAAAAGCCAGGGGTACGGTATATCTATCTTATCTAGGGATATACTTCCTCAAATGTTCCTACGTGATAAAATTCTTTGCTATAGCGCAAATGTAAGGGAGAGAAATGGAATAAAATATGAAATAACTATAATAGTGTAGTCTATAGGCTCCTTCAATCATCGAAATTGAATCTTTGGAACGTATCTCAGATATGATTTAGCCAAGTCAGGAAAGTTGGGGCACAGAGAAAGGGAGAGATTTACACACATTTATGAGAGAAAAGTCAGTTCGAACAGGGATTAATATACAGGACTGCTAGCCCTTCTTTGATGATTTTCCCTTTGTATAATGAAATAAATAATAAAGCATTCATTTATCCAATAGTAAAATATATATTTATTGGACACCTCTTTTAATTAGATATTTTCCTAGGACTAAGGATACAGTAGAGAAAAGGACATGTTCTCTATTGGGATACAGTTTGGATTCTAATGGGGGGATACACGTAATGGAAAAGGTGGGCGGGGGAAGAAGCAAACTGGTGAATCCAAATGATTGTAGAATAAAATGCAAAATAAAATTAATGAATATAATATCATCTGAAAAGGTGATATTTGAGCTAGGTCATGAATGACAAGCAGTCTGCTACACAAAGAAATATATTAATAGAATGCCAGGCAGAGGGACTTGAGACTCCTAATAATAAGACAGAATGGGTCTGAGGTACCAAAACATTAAAAACTTGTTATGGTTGAAGAATAGTAAACATGAAGAAGAGTGTTAATCAAAATGGCAGGGAATTATCCAGGGGTCATGATAATGTAAAACATTGAAAACATATAACTAAGCCTGGATTATATTCTGATGATATAAAAAGCCTTTGGACTATTTTCATGATGGCAACTACGTGATTTGGCTGCCATGAATAAATGGATTTGTAGAGGGAGAATAATGGAATAGAAGAAATCAGAAGTCTATTGCTTCAGTTCAGACAATATTAAACAATGCTTTGACTAAAATGCCAGCAGTTTAAAAAGGAAAATAATTAGATACATATTTTGAAGACAAACCTAACAACTCTCTAAAATAAATACAATATGAGATGCTAGAGACAGAAAATATTTAAGAGTAAATTTCAAGTTTTTCAATTGAGTACCTGAGTGGGTTGGGACATCCTTAAGGTGAGAAAGAACAGGGCTTTTGTTCAGTTAAGAGTTTAGAATTCAAATTTGGAAATGTTTCATTTAAGAAATATATGAAACAACAAAGTAGAGATGTCAAGTAGGCCACTGGATATAGCTTAGAGTTCAAGGAACTCTTCTCATCAAGCTATATTACAAAGCCACTGTTCTCAAAACTGCCTGGTACTGGCACAAGAACAGACATATAGACCAATGGAATAGAATAGAGAACCCAGAAATCAACCCAAACCACTATGCTCAATTAATATTTGACAAAGGAGGCAAGAGCATACAATGGAGTTAAGACAGTCTCTTAAATAAATAGTTCTGGGAAAATTGGACAGATACATGAAAAAAAATGAAATTAGACCACCAACTTATACCATACACAAAAATAAACTCGAAATGGATAAAGGACTTAAACATAAGACAGTAAAAACCTTAGAGGAATTCATAGGCAGCAATATCTCAGACATATGCTGAAGCAATATCTTTACCAATACAACTCCTAGGGCAATGCAAACTAAAGAGAAAAAAAAATGGGACTATATCAAAATAAAAAGCTTCTGCACAGCAAAAGAAACTATCAACAAAACAACAAGAAAGCCCACTGCATGGGAGAACATATTTGCCAATGTTATCTCTGATAAGGGTTTAATCTCCAATATTTATAGGGAATTCATACAACTTAACAAAAGGAAGATAAATGACTCAATCCAAAAATGGGCAATGGACCTAAAAAGATACTTTTCTGAAAAAGGACATACAGAAGGCCAAGAGACATATGAAAACATACTCAAAGTCACTAATCATCTGAGAGATGCAAATCAAAATGACAATGAGGTACCATCTCACACCTGTCAGAATGGCTATCATCAACAAATGACAAGTGCTGGTGAGGATGTGGAGAAAAAGGAACCTGCCTGCACTGCTGGTGGGAATGTAGACTGGTGCAGCCGCTGTGGAGAACAGTATGGAGTTTCCTCAAAAAACTAAAAATGGAACACCCATTTGACTCAGTGATCCCACTTCTAGGGATATATCCCAAGAAACCAGAAACACCAATCAGAAAGGATATGTGCACCCCTATGTTCATAGCAGCACAATTTACCATAGCTAAGATTTGGAAACAGCCTAAGTGCCCATCAGCAGATGAGTGGTTTAAATCTGTGGTACATCTACACAATGGAATACTATGCTGCTATAAAAAGGAAGGAACTTTTACCATTTGCAGCAGCATGGATGGAGAGCATTATGCTAAGCAAAATAAGTCAGTTGGAGAAAGATAAATATCACATGATCTCACTCATTTGTGGAATATAATGAGCAATACACACTGATGAACAAAAACAGATCCAGAGACAAAGAAGCATCAATCAGAGCATCAAACCTCAGAGGGAAGGCAGGGGAGGATGGGGGGAAAGGGGAGAGATCAACCAAAGGACTTGTATGCATGCATATAAGCCTAACCAATGGACACAGACAGTAGGGGAGGTGAGGGCACGAACAGGGGGGGCTGGGAGGGCAATGGGGGATAAGGACATATATGTAATACCTCAATCAATAAAGAAGAAAAAAAAAAGACTAACAGGGGAAGAATATACTCAAGCTCTAGGTATCACTGGTCCAGCAAATAGTAGACAGCGAATGCAACTGAAAGAAATATCTTTTGAGGCAGTAAAAAATGACAATATTATGGTGACAAGAAAATAGGGAGTCAATGTGTTTCAAGAAGGAAAATGTGGTCAGCTCTACTAAATGCCATAGATAGACCATATAAGATGAAAAAAGGTTTATGTCCTTCAAATTTGTCACATTGCAAGTCACTGTAGACCTTAAAAAGAGCAGTTTATAGTACAGGATGGAGGAACATCATATGAGGTTGTGCATGATGCTAGTATAAAATAGGAAAGAACTGATGCAATCTGAAGAAGTTTGAGAGCGATTGTTAATAGGTTTCATCTGGCATGTACTAACTTTCATGAGGTGAGAAACCTCAATGACATTTTCAACGAGAAAAATCTTGCTGTATATAATTAACCTGAGAAATTCATCTAGGCAAAAAGGTTAATGCTGACAGAAATGAAAGTTAAATCATAACTATTCAAGTGAAATAAATAGTCCTGCTTCAATGTATAAAATGATTATTTCAAAAAATGATGTATAAAGTGAGTCTGCTGCTTAGAGAGAACAGCACATGCTTAATTACATGATATGTGAAATTACCCAGTGCTTTAGAATAATAGGTAACAATCCTGCTTCATGTCTGTTTTATTTTCAATCCATTCAAAAATATATTGCTTTTCAATTCATTTTCCTTCTTGAAATATATCACTAGATGTTTAGACAGGCATTTCCAAGGCTTATGTCACTCTGGAAACAAAATAGACTGTAGGATAATTATTTTTCAACAACTCCAGATATCCTTTAAATAAGTTCTTTTTTTCCTGCAGTAGAAACTCCACTAGTCAGTTGTATAGTTGACTGGCTAATTCTTTTTTCTGTTTTCAAACAGATCATTTTTTTAAACCTCCATAGCAATTTGTGTATACAAGTTACTTCTCTCAAATTCATGGAATCTAAAAGGTACCTTCAAAGAATAAGCAGGGCCCAGCTGGCATGGCTCAGGGGTTGAGCATCAACATATGAACCAGGAAGTCACGGTTCGATTCCCAGTCAGAGTACATGCGTGGGTTGTGGGCTTGATCCCTAATAGGAGACATGCAGGAGGCAACTGGTCAATGATTCTCATCTCTCTCTCCATCTCCCTTACTCTGATATCAATAAAAATATATTTTAAAAAAGAATAAGTAGGAGTTGGACTTCATTCTGCAATAAATACAGTGTTAACTAATTTGCTTAGTTAACATTGCTGGCTGGGGGTAGGTAATATTGGATAACTACAAACAAAAAGTAAGTGGCTATTGTAATGATTCAAGCTTACCTTAAAATGGAACTTCAACTAATTGTAATTTTAATGAGTTATTTATATATTTGATGCCTTGAGGCTTCCCCTGCCCCATCTATGATAGGCAGTCTCTTTTTGCCTCTTGGAGAATAAGATATTGAAGGGTGCTCATTCAGAAATCAGATATACAGAATGCAAGGATCCCTAGCATTGTGTAGTATGGTGGAAAAGATTCTTAGGGATATCAAACTAATTAATTGGAATTGCTGCTCTCTTTGTTCCTGTGGAGTTTGGGGGGAGAATTTCAGTATAACTCTCAAAAAGTTGGATTAAGTAACCTCTGATTTATGCTCTTGCTTTGTTGTCTTGAGATGCATGTACTCATTTTGTCTTTAATAGGAATTGTTTGAATTACTTCAAAAACAATTCAGGGAATTTTTCTACTGAAAAGAAAGGCATATTTCCTGACATCCATTTTTTTTTTTTCTCTTCTGGAAGATACTCAAAGATCTTCAAATGGGTTTGTTATCTGTAACAAATGCATGAGTTAGGGCATTTGATTTTAGAACGGAAACCTATAAAGCTAAAAGCAGAGAATTGAAATACTAGCCACCAAAAGGTGGAATCCAACTGTTCATAATTGCTTGTGAACGCAGAAAGGAGGAAAAGAAGGGGAGAGAAAAAAAACCAACCCTCTAATATTTCTGATTCATTGTCATGAGCCATTGGCCAGCTGCTATGAGGAGAATCGCTAATGAAGCATGCGGTCTCCTGCTGTTTGGCCCCACAGCGTGAACCGTGCTTCACGTTATGGTCACATTCTTTACCCGTCCCCAGCACCGAAAAGGTCCATGTGTTTTGAACACATTAAAATAAGCTATGGGCATATTATTCAGCTTTCTTTGAAAATTACTGACAGCTCCCACACCGTTTGCGCGGGTGCCAGCGTTCAGTGGAGCATTGTCCTGTGAAATAGCGCAGGATCGCATGGTGTGCACGGAAGAATGGAAAGCCGAAAGTTTTCCAGAAGCTATTATTTAGGACGGTCTTTGTTAAGGAGTTAACAGTGTCAGAGCTCACTTGTAAGTTTTGTTTCTTCTTCTGAGAAAAAAAAAAAAAAAGGGGGGGGGTTTGCAAACAATCAGGTCGTAGTTGTTTCTTATGTGTTTTTGATATCCCCGTCGCTTAGTTTTGTGCTGCTTTTCCTAGCATGTGACAAGGTACACGGTCTTTTGACATTCCAGCTTGTAATTGAGTGTTGAAGGCATAACAATGAGGTTTTCTTACTAAGGTATTCTTGCAGAATTAAAAAATAAAATCCATAAGTGCGCTTTAAGAGTTCTGGCATGTCAAAAGTAAACAGCACTCCTACTGGTGACAGAGATTGCTCTGTTGCTTTGAGGAGAGCAAACATGGATCTCATTATTTTATTTCTCAGTGTCTTGTCCTGGTCTGGAAATTGAGATTGATTTTCAAATGCCAACAATTTATGGAACTCCATCTGGGAATAGCTAGCAGTCGTTAAAAGGTGAGCGTGTGTCCTATTGCTATCTACTAGAAACATGCCCTAACTCAGAATGTTTAACCGAAGTCAGAAGAGCCATTAAGTGTGATTTCTTATATGATTTAGGTCATTGTATTATGAGTTTGTTCTATGAAGAATACATTATGCATATGAGGAAATTAGAGATGTTATAATAATACAGAAGGCCACATTACTGGTGTTAGTTAAAATTACAGCCAAAACACCGTCCTGGATATTGTGGATAAAATAGAAATTCATTGTAGTTACCAATTATATAAAGTCTCATGGCAATTTTTAAAGCTTTAGATATGTTGTACACATACTTTTCTCTCAGAATCTCCCATCTTGGGTTCCCCAGAGAATAGTTCCTGAGTAACTGAAATCAATGGGAAGGCAACCTTTTGAGACATTCTCAGAAAGGCCGCCTATTGAGGGGAGGGAATTCTTGGATATTATGGCAAAATAGGACTCAGTAGGGTCAAAGGTCAGTTTAGGAGCTAAGATGTGCCTTGAGGCAAGGAGGTAAGAACTTTAAACCCCAGCAGAATGGGTCACTGGATATTGACTGCTTGCAGAACATCATCTTTCTTCTTTTAAGAGCAATTTTCAAGGAGGGTCTCAGCTTTCACTACCCTGCCACCCTGCCACGTTTATATCTACCAACAACACCATTTGATTTGAATTTAGGCATGTTAAAAACGTTAGTCTATTATTTAAAGTTTAACATTGTTTTCATAATTAAAATGTATAATATTGCCTTTAGTATTGAAAGGGATTATTTCATTCATTTTTAATAATGAAACTGCTATTTATTTTTTTTTCATTTTTGTATGCTATTGAGGATATTGATGACTTACAAATATATATGTTGTTAAATTTGGGGTTATTAATATTTATCAAAGTAGCACTACAAAGTTTTTTGTTAGAAAGCCCCATAATTGTTTTTTTGGAGTTTGAACACATGTTTAACCAATAGGTAAATATTAACATGGAAACAAAGATAAAAATAATCTTACATAAAATATGTCATTTGAAATGTCTGAATAGATTTTTATTATGAAAAGAGTGCTATGTAAATCTTAAAAAAGAAAAAAACACTAGAATGTAAATCACCCAATAAACTTTCATCAAAATGTGACATTGGTGCTTAGCAAGGCAATAATCTATAATAATAAAAGCATAATATGCTAATTAGACCATATGTCCTTCCAGACATCCTTCCGGATGACCTTCTGGATGAAACCGGGGCTGTGAGGGAAGCCCGGGTCCCGGGTACCTGCTGGCAACTGGAGGGAATTCCGGGTCCTGGGTGCCAGAGGGAAGCCAGTGCTGGTAGCTGGGAAAAGGAAGGCCTACTCTTGCATGAATTTCGTGCATCGGGCCTCTAGTATAATAGAATTCAGTAAAACCATCCACCCTTCAAAATTCTTGAAAGGTATTCTTATATACCTCTTGTCAATTTCATAGGGTCAATGTAATTATCCACTTTTTACATGTAAAAATTAAGTAAATTGAGATTCACTGAGGATAAAGAAATTTGCCATTTACCTAAAAACATGAACAATGTGATCATGCCGCATATTTTCTTAAGAAACTTCCATTTAAAATTAGTGAAACCCATTGTGCTAACATGAATAAAAAGTAGAGAGAAAAAAATAAATCACCAAAACAAGAAAAAAGAGGAAGGAGACTGACTTTACACACTATAATAGTGTAAAGTGTATATGGTAATGAAAGAGAAACACATGAAGATGCATAGACTTTATGAACCGCTATACCCCATATTTTGAGCTGTAACTGCTTAGGTAAGTAGTTCAATACAAGTGAGAACCTTTTTATGTACTAGGGACAGATATAAAAAGTATTTGGTAGTACACTCACAGGAGCCAAATTTTGGAAATTAGGAATTCAGCTCTTAAGTTAGAGTCTCTTTATTTCTAACTTAAGTAATGCATTAGTATAGAAATAGAGTTGTTGTTGTTGTTGTTTTGTTTTGTTTTTAAGGGAAGCTTGGTTTTGTTGTTTTATCTTAAAAACTCACAATAATTGATATAAATTATATATGCACTATAATTTTGGGGATATCATTCAATAAGCTGTAAAAAGCAGTTAAGAGTTTAAATTTAAAAGAATATATTTGTGTTGAATATATAGTGACATTTTGGCTGACTGGAGTAATTTTATTTCTTGGAGTCAGATAATAATTTGGAATCAGATATTACCCTCTGTGCGTTCCCAGAGTGATGCTCTTGTTTATTCGATATGCACACTTAATTCTAGTGTAACTTCCCATGAGACCGTATCTGAGGCTCCCCCTCTGATTTCTCCATGTTCTGAAATTTAGCAAAAAGAGTTACATGACATGTTAATATTTAGATGCAAAGTTATGAGTAAAAAGTCATAAAAAAAGTAAACATGATTTCTGGAACTTAATAACTGTCAAAATAGTAGAATACAGAGTATAATTTAAAATAAGTTTCAATATGTAATTTTTAGAGGTATAGGCTTAAGAGTTGTGAACAACAAAAAAAGCACCAAAGGAAGAAATGTGTAAAGAAAACATATGTGTACACGGAAAATTCCACTATATATTCCCAACATTTTATTTAAAATATTCAAACATTCTGCAAAGGCAAAAGACATTTATAGTAACACCTATCATTTACCATTAATATTTTACTATAACATTTTAATATGTTTGATTTAGCATGCATCTGCCTATCTATCCAGCCATTTTCAATCCATGCTTCTTTTTTATATATGTTAAAGTTAATCATGGTATGATTTTTTTCATTATTAGAAAAGATTCTCATAATAGTTTCTTGCAGATCTTTGGAAAAATATTTTCTCAATCAATTCAGCTTTGAACACTCTAATCAATTTAAAATTATAACCCTCTCAACACACTCTTCCACAGTTACACTCACATACTCAATATAAAAACGCCTGATACACCATCTATATTTTTATATAACCCTTATAATTTCCCAGCCTTCTGTGAGAATGTAAACACTATAAAGGTGGGAATTTATGTCTTTTAAAAAAAATGTATTTTATTGTTTTTTTTAAAGAGAGGAAGGGAGAGGGATAGAGAGTTAGAAACATCGATGAGAGAGAAACATCGATCAGCTGCCTCTTGCACACCCCCCACTGGGGATGTGCCCGCAACCAAGGTACATGCTCTTGACTGGAATCGAACCTGTGACCCTTCAGTCCGCAGGCCGACGCTCTATCCACTGAGCCAAACCGTTTAGGGTGGAATTTCTGTCTTTTATTCTCTAATTTATTTCAAAAGCCTAGAAGGGAGCTTGGTGCATAATACAAACTAAATATATAAGGGTGGGCCTATTTTTCATACAAACAACTATAAACCTACTTTTGCACCACTCTGTATAGTTTGTATTTATTATGTGTGTATGTGATGAAACAAGTCTCACCACAGTGTTCTTAAGTTTATAGGATGCAACTGCTCTTCATATGCAATTGTATAACTTTCTGATACCTATATAATGCTGAAAATTGATCCAAAAGCCCTTCCCCAATAATTTACAAACATTTTTCAGTTTCTTTGTAAAGATATTTGTGTTCCACAGATCTAACATCCAAGATAGTTTTACTTAAGCATACCTAAAAATAAACCAATTTCATTTTTAGTTGGCATTTCCACCATTACTTTCATTTTCTATCCATTGTTTCTGCTTTGATCTATTGGCGAGTTTCTTTTACTTGTTTCTACTACTTCTTCTAGCTGTTTGTACTACTTTTACACTCACAAAGGTATAAAAGTTAATAAGGTAATTGAAAGCCATGAACACATAAGCCACATATTCTCTCTCTCTCTCTCTCTCTCTCTCTCTCTCTCTCTCTCTCTCTCTCTCTTTCTCCCTCTCTCTCTCTCTCGTTATTTATGGAAGACCAATG
This sequence comes from Cnephaeus nilssonii, assembly GCF_951640355.1. Lineage (NCBI taxonomy): Eukaryota > Metazoa > Chordata > Mammalia > Chiroptera > Vespertilionidae > Cnephaeus > Cnephaeus nilssonii. The sequence continues at coordinate 93,416,905 of NC_137073.1, forward strand.
AACTTTTAAGATCAAAACAGTAATGTTAGAATGAGAAAGCACAAGCTTGAGATTTTGACATCCCCACACTCTCTGCCATGCCCTCAAATTGACACAAATCTGCCTCCTGTGCTTGCTTTTCTAAGCTGTGCAGTGCTTTGCTGTTTGACAATCTGTTTATTATGATGAGGTCTCAGCTTTGACTTAATCTTGACATCAGTTGACTTTTAGCTGGAAATCTGCAATTGAGATGGTGAAGCTGTCACTCTTGTTGACCTTTCAACAGCCTGGTAACAGAGACTCATGCCTTTTAAGAGACGCTAGTTAACAGGAGATTCTGTGGGCCAGTTTAAATCAGAGATTTAGAAACACAAGCTAACAACCTGACAAATAGGATTAAATCATTCAATGTGCAAAAACATGCTTGTTATTTCAGCAAATGATAGAAGCATTTTGACTTTAGCTTACCCAGCTGCTTTTCAAATTACATGAGCCAAATTTCAGCCAACATTTTTTGTTTCTCTTTTGCACTTTGCTTGTGAAGATTCCTCCTAAAAGTAAAACTGTTCACTTGTAGGGCATAGAATATTTTAGACAAAAACTTTTGAGATAAAATGCAAGTGCAATGGATATCACAATTTGTGATATTTATGTAAGTAGAGTTTACTATGGCTTCAATATAAAATACTTTAAAAATATTGCAAAAATAAATATCTTTAACTTTTTAAGCCTAGACAACCCACCACAACCAATAATATTGTTTCCAAATTACATAATATTATTGCTCATACAGGAAAATTCATTTTCTATAGTAGTTAGATAAGTGTAATATAAAGTAAAAAATGGAAAATATTGGTAATTATTCTTTAAATGTAGGTATACATTTATAGAAAAGAGAGTTTATGATGTAAGTTTTATTTTTGTAAAAAATGTTATGCTCTTAAATTTTGTATAATTCCCCTAAGACATTCTCAGGAAATGTGTATTCATGATCTATAATAGGATATTATGTGCTTTTTTCTTTCATCACAATTTTCTTTACAATTCTTCCCCATTACATGCCTGATTCATATTAATCCTTTAATAGTAATTCTACCTCATCATTATAATAAATCATTTTAATGAACATTTTTAAAAACACTTCTGACATTCTTATCAAGCATTTAATAGCACAAATTAAGTAAATGGCAAATCATTATTTCATTTGTATGCACTGTAATAGTGTTATTATAAGACATTATTTTGGCATTTATGTGACTGCAACTCTCTATTTCCATGGAAATTTATTTTTATTTTGTTCTTAATTGAGTCAGCTTGACTCATTGTTCTAGATGGATTAGTTAGCTTGCTGGCTCAGAGTACCTTAGAAATAATTCAGGTACAGATGGGGGGAAAAAGTAATTCCATAGTTTTAACAATTGTTTTTCTTGGTATATTCAATGTTATGAAATTTCTTAATTATTATCTGGGAGAATTTATATAGCAGTCAGAATTTCTGCCTTTTTCATAAAGATGATTTAGGGATGTAAGAATTAACATTGCATTTGGTATATGTTCTCTTGTTTAAGAACATTCATTGGCAATCATACTGTGCTTGCTTTATAAAAAAAAAAAAAAAAAAAAGTATATTCTTATTGATTTCCGAGTGGAAGGGAGAGGGAGAGAAAGATAGAAACATCAAGGATGAGAGAGAATCATTGACTGGCCGCCTCCTGCATGCCCCTCACCTGGGACTGAGCCCACAACATGGGTATGTGCCTTGAAGGGCATCAAACCATAACTTCCTCATTCATAGGTTGATGCTCAACCACTGAGTCATGCTGGCCAGGCTGCTGCACTACTTTTAAATAACTCCTCTCTTTTCCTATTGCTTATGACACAGGCCTTCTTAAAGAGTACTGGGGACTCCTCGTCCCTCTGTCACCTGTTGAGATTGGTTCTAATCTCAGGTTCGGTACAGGACATTATGTAACCAACACTGTGATCAGCGGACAGGCAATCAGGTAGAGTATAATTTGTTCGGGTTTTCATAACCAAGAAAGAAATATTTGTAACAGAATCAGCCACCTGCCTGGACTAAACTCCTCTTGATTACAGAGAGGATACTCTCCCACCAGATGGATGTTGTGGAAAATAGATTGGCTACTAGTGATTCTTTGTGTTTTTGACAACTGCTAGATTCTAGGAAAGAAAAGAAAAAAGTTTGAATTGGGAAAATGTTATGGAAGCAAATTGATTTTCAAGTCATTGCTGAAAGAAAACAATTTAAATATTCCAAGTATCACAGTCCTTGATGTGACCATGCTTTGTTTTGCTTTGCTTTGTCCCCACCCCCCCCACCACCACCCCTTGTACTTAAAGAAAGCCCCTGAACTTTACTCTTTCAACTACCTCAAGGTCACTGCATCAGAATTGGGAGATGGATTTGTTTAGATCAACCAGATACTTTTGTATCAGCAAAAATATAATTTGGAGTGATCGCATTTTTCTAGGTAGCCATCATTATTGAACACAAGGTTTGTTGCTGTTGCTTCTAAAAATACTACTTGCAATAATTAAACCTCTTTGACACTTGATCTAATTTAAGATCTTTAAAAAGCCTTTGTATATCAATCAACCCTACACTGACACCCCTTCAGTAAACATTTATATTAGTTATCCTTTTCTTATCTTCTCTTTTGCATTTTCATCATGACTGGAGAGAAAGCCCATCATTTGTAAACATAGAAATTCTTGGTTTACCATTTTCAGTTATGTGTAGAGGATTGTCCATGCTCTGTCCTTTATGTATGACCTTCAATAAAAATGACCTTCTGGGCTTCTCTTTTTCGTCTGTAGATGTGGATACTACTATTTGGTTTGCTCACCCAACAGTGTTTCCTTTTTTTTAATGAAAATATATTTGTAGTGATTTCAGAGAGGAAGAGTGAGGGAAAGAGAGATAGAAACATCAATGATGATCCCGGCTGATGTTTCTATCTCTCTCTCCCCCTCCCTTCCTCTCTGAAATTAATAAAAAATATATTTTAAATTAAAAAAAAAAATAAAAGAAACATCAAAGATGAGAGAGAATCATTGATCGACTACCTCCTGCACGCCCCCTACCGGGGATTGAGCCCACAACTCGGGCATGTGCCCTGACCAGGAATCAAACCAGGGTCTCCTGGTTCATAGGTAGAGGCTCAACCACTGAGCCACGCAGGCCAGGCCAAAGAGTGTTTTGAGCATCAGTGATCATTACGGATTTAAAGATTGTTTTGGACAATAAAGCACTGTTCTTATAATTAATATTTTAGACTGAATCATTTTATTTCTGTATGCTCGCATTTACATTAAATGTGTTAGATTTGAAACGGAAGAATGATGATATGAATAATAGAAAAAGGTGGGAGAGTAATGAGATTTTACCATCAGGAATAAAGAAAGGCAATCAGGTTGAATGAATTTTCTAAAATTACAGTCTATTCAAATCCAAATACATTTTCTAATACACAAACTAATAATATCGAGTCATTGCCCAATGTCCTTTACAATAAGATAAACTTCAGACCATTATGCATATCATGCAAGTCTCTCCATGATCTGGGTTCTGCCTGCATTTCCAGTCCTTTACTCGTATGTCCCCATTGTCTATTGTCTATTCCCTTATCTTTATGATAACTGAACTTATCTAAATGCCAATTTCCCAAATACGTGCTTTTGTTGTTTGTTTGTTTGTTTTCTGACTCATGTGTCCTTTCTTTTTCAATCATGAGTTTTTATTATTGGAATTCCCTAGTACTTTTGTCAACTGGCTATATCTTTCTGACATTTTAAAAATCCAATCTGGTGACATCTACGTGGTGAATTATGCTTACCATTAGGAAGTAGAGTGATTATTTCTTTACTTTAGCTGTCATCGCAAATTCTATTCATTCTTTTCAGATATGGGGGTGGGAGAGCTGAAATAGAATTAACAGCCAACAATAAGGCTGAAAGAAAATACAAGAGCCTGTATTATGGGGCTTTATGGGAGGTGTCTGAACAACTTTCATTGGGAACTGGATATATACTGTTTTTTGTGTCTATCTGGAATTGGCACAAAAGATGGAGAGAATGGACTTTTGAACTACAGGTTTTGGAACTGAGATTGATACAAGAGTCAGTGACATAAATTTGTAGGAGCTATGTCATAAAGGAAAAATCCAGACATGATTCTTACTAAATCAGAACAGGACAGTTTAAAGAGCAAAAAGGAGAACCTGGATTCTTTAGAATGTAATGTAGTGGGTAATAGTTGCAGAGATGGAATTTTTGTTACTTGTCTGTTTGTTTGTAGCAGGATATTTTCAGACTCATTCATAGAGAGGGAACAAGCTGTTAAGAAAACCAAGCCTGTTTAGAAAGAGAAAGAAAAGAAAGGTTTGGGATCAGGCCAGGGTCTGAATGGTGAACTTTTGGGCTCATTAATTAGAAATATCTACTTTGGCTCTGTCACACAAGCCTAATAATTCTTTAAATGAATTTCCCATGGATCTGATAAAAGAAGTATATATTTACATAATGGCTCTTAAAGCCAAAAAACATTTTTTGAAATGACTGGTAATACAAATATAATAATAATAAAATAAATTACAATTATTGAATAGCTATTATGTTCAAGGTATTGTTTTAAGCAGTATACATATATAAACATAATCTCATCTAGCCTCTTAAAATTTTTTAATCATCATTTCATAAAAACAAAATTGACAATTTGAATCTTAGAAGTATTGTGTAATTTGACCAAGATCTCTGAGTATTAGAGAAAGCTAGAATATGGTCGAGGTACATCTGTTCCTAATCTCTTGGGCATAGAAAGTTTCTACTCCTCACAATCTATCTCATCTTTATATGCTTATTTCATGGCTAATTTTACTTGTGGTTAACTTACTATAAACTTTAACTGAGAAAGCTGTTTATTTTTCCATACGTATTTTCAGTAATTATTCTCACTCAAATATTTAGCACATATCAACTTTATGACTAAGTTGTACATGTATATATGAAAGTTAAAATCAAAGGCAAGTATTATGCACTCATAAAGCAGTATACACTATACATTTATTCAGAAGAATTCAATACAGGAACCATGAGTTGGAATTTCCCTGTTTATTTTAAATAATTACTTGCTGACAACCTAACAAGTAATGATTTAAAATAGAAGGAAAATTGGGGGTAGATTTAGAAATATTTTCCAGGCTCTGGATCTGGAAATTGTATTGATTTCAATATTTTAATGGGAAAACTTTTATTATTAAAGCTTCCTACACAGCAAATAATTATTTTTAGGTTAGATGAAATATATTCTTCTAGTCATTAAACTAGGTTTATTTTTACCGATGCTTAGTAAAACATTTCTTAGGATATAAAATATTCTACCTAAAGGTATCAAATACTCAAAACTTTTCTTCAGTCCTCTATCTTTCATAGTATGTTCAGGTATTTGTGAGTAGGCTCCTATTTAAAAATAGATGTGGATATTTTGTATTATGGGGGAAAATGGTTTTTAAGTTTTTCTCCTTTCTTATTCTATATTATAATTTATGTTGACTCTGTATTGAATATAAAAAGCATGAAAACTTCAGGCCAATAACTAATGCAATTTTAATTACAGGGAACTTGGTACTTGGTGTCATTTCCAGGTAATTTATAATTATTTTGATACTGATAATATCATTGGGTATCAGGTTATTATACTTTGGAGCAGAGATTTGTAAGAAATCAATTCTGTAAAAAAAAAGGGGGAAACTTATGAAATTAAAAAAATCCTCATCCTAACATCGGTGCCATTAGAATTAACCTCCTGCCAACTCAGAAAACCTGGCGAAGGCCAAAAAGCACAAGGGACACTGGAATTTAACCAATGACTTGCCATGATGCCAGAAGTTCTTGCCTCCCAAGGTGGTCTTTGGAATAGCCACGTTAAATTTTCAGTGCTCTGAGAGAATTTATAACTTTGTTTTCTCAATAAGCTAAGTGTTTAGCAAAGTTTATACCAACTTTGCCATATTCCATTGGCCAGAATTTAGTTACATGGCCATATACAAGGGGATGGGGGAAAAAGGTGATGGATATTTACTATTATTTTCTAGTTGTTGTTTTTTCCAAGCAGAAAGCACAAAATAGAAATAATGGCTACAAGTTTAACATTTAAAAGGTAAATTAAACTAAGGGGAAAAGAAATAAATGTATATACCAGTACAAATAAATGTACATAACAGTACAAATTCCTCCAACTGGTATCCTATATGATAAAAGCGTAATACGCAAATCGACCAAACAATGGAACAACCTGTGGAATGACCGGTCACTATGACGTGCACTGACCACCGGGGGCAGATGCTCAATGCAGGAGCGGCCCCCAGCCTGCAGGCCCCAGGCCAGCCATGGGGGGTGCCAGCAGGGGCCCCCATTGGCCCAGTCAGTCACCCCACAGATCGGCCCTGATCGCCAGCCAGGCCTAGGGACCCTACCCATGCACAGATTTCATGCACCGGGCCTCTAGTGTTAGAAATAAGATGAATGAGGGCAATCACTTTTGATCAATCATAATTCTGACTTATTTTCATAAAGTATAATTTAATTAATTACTAAGATTTGTTACATACATTTTTTTATTCTATGCAGTCTTAAAAATACATAACTAATGTACCCATTGTATTGCTTGTGTTTATAAATGATGAGGCAAGTCCTGAGAACTTAAAAACTAAATGAAAATATCCTGAATAAGAGAATAGTTATTTTTAAAAAATGTTTATTGATTTAAGAGAGAGAAAGAGAAAGAGAGACATCAATTTGTTGTTCCACCCAGTCATGCACTCAGGGGTTGATTCCTGCATGTGCCCTGCCCAATTGGGGACCAAATCTACCACCCTGCCACATAAGGATGATGCTCTTACCAACTGAGCCACCCAGCTAGGGCAAGTTTACTTATTTCTTTGTTTGTTATTGTTATTTTAACTTCCAAAGATCTTGGAAATAAAGAGGAAAATCCCTCCAGTTTAAGAATAGTTGTAAAACCCCTGATGTTCAGTTTTTTCTTGATTTTTTTCTGCAGCAAAATAAGAGATTTCCTTCTCTACAAAGGACACAAATGATATTTGAATGTGTCTGTAGCCTTGAGTTGCTATTTTTTTTATATTCAAGGCATGCCATTGATTAGTATGTAAATTTTGTCATGACTGTGATTCTGTCTTTATAGATGGTGATTTTAAAAATACCATTGTGTCAGGATTTTCCAGGTTCCTACCTTGGTTGGTAATTATAAAGCCTAATGTGTGATCCTCAGTTTATTGGAGATGGCAGATAAAATTAGGATTGAAATAGTACAACCAGGACAGTGGTTCTGATGAATATAAAGATAGAGAAGAATCTCACAAATCTAGGATCTATGAGGACTGAAGCGGGGTCTTGTTCACTGCCATATCCTGGGTGCTAATTATAGTTTCTACAACAGAGTGAGTGCTCCATAATGTTTAACAGATGAGATAATAAATAAGATTTTTTTTCCTGCTGACTTTGAGTTGTGCATTTTAAGCTTTTGGTTCAGAAATAAATGACACACCTCTTTATATGTTGTTGCTATATAAAGAGGCATAATTTTATAATTATGAATAAGGCTTTTTATGAAGTTAGATTCCCTGGCTTCAAACCTCTGATCTGCCATTTATAAATTGTATGACTTGGGGCAAGATGCCAACTTCTGTGAAATAATTTCTCAACTGGAAATGTAAGAGATAATAATAGCTCATATCTAATGTGGCTGATGAGAAAATCCATGTGCTTACTAGTATATCAGTAAGCATTAAAGGGACACTGCTTAGCTCATTTAATAAAATATGTGGCTAAATTGTGTGTCTGTTTATCTCAATTTTGACTCTAAATATATTGAATGTAAAATTGTTAGTGTTTTATAAATTAAGCAGCAATTTATTCTTCTTAAAATGCATTAAAAATAAGTGCATTAAAGTTTTTCATTTCTAAAACATTTTGAAAATACTCACTTAAGCTTTGTGTTGTTCTTGAGTAGAAGTAGTCTCCTGATAGCTCCTTGTCAATCAAATGAAATCACTTGCTATAATATTGTGGAAAAATAATAGCAATAAATATATAGATATGGATAGGTGAAAAAGTTTAATATTTCAGAAACAAAATATCAATTATATATAAATTATAAAAAGTAATATGAATTATAAGATTTGTCCCAAAAAGGGGCAGGAATATAGTTTTCACTGGTGCTACACAATGAAAATATTAAGAATATGAACAAGTTACTTTCAATAAAGTAGAACATTTTTAAATTCCACATCTTAAAAGTTATGAACATAGATTCTATTTGGGCTTGTGTCAAAGTAATTTTTCAGGGCAGGCATCTTTCTGCTAGTCATGTTGAATAATTTTATTTTGCTTTACCTATTCAGTGAAAAATTATATTTTGGTTTTGGGATTTTCTCTGTTGAATGAACATAGTAAACCCAGTCCTCAAGTTGATGAAGTAGAAAGGTAATTGCTTATGTCATCAGGATTAGGAATGTATAGCTGAACTAAGTGACATATAAGTAGTGCTAGTAGTCATTTTCCATACAGAAATATTATTCAAGGGTCTCTAAAGAGTTCCTTTAGAAAAATAATAAAATATCTTCCATTGTATAAATTGGCCATCTTCTTAAAAAAATATAGCTGGCCATTTTGGAAGTTGTTAAATTGAATTTATTTCACAGTTCAATGAGAAGTGTAACCAGTAGAATGTGGTGACAGTGACAACCTTCTAGGGGTTGCATTATTATCATTCTCATTCAGCTGCTTAGACAAAACTTGATACAAAAATGTGGACATTTTACATGATACTTTAAAAGACTCTAAGAAAAGAAATGTTATATTTAAACTAAGAGGATTTTTTAAATGAACATATTTTATATAAATATTTTTGTTGAATTGCTAGCCTTCCTCTCATCACAAGATATAATAAAAATTCAAAAAATGTAAGAAAATATGCAATTAAACCTAGTATTCTATAATATTCACACCACAGTTTATTATTGTACACATTTGAAAACAATCACTTGTTTTGATATCTCTAATGCATATTGTAATATGCAGTAAATGAACATATGAAGACAAGGTAAGAAATTTATTTTTGGAATTTTTTTGTACGCATTAAAAAAATCAGAGGAGAAATATAAAAGCTATTCCCAGATTGAATAGTTAAAATAAATTTTAATTGATATAAAGGAGTTTTAATAGCGTAGCTGAGAACATAGATTCTTGAGCAACATAGACTTAGTGTCTTTAGTTCTATCAACCATCAGCAAACAGGTTTTTCTAAGTAACTTAGCCCTCTATTTTTTTTCTTGATCACTAAAATTAGAACAATAATATCATAAAATTGTTATGAGGCTTATGTGGGATAATTTGGACTTAATGTGATATTATTGTCTAGTCCAGAGAAATCACATTTTATTTCATAATCATGAAGATTTATTATACATATATTTGCTTTTCACCTATTTATATTTATTTTTTGAAATGAAAAATATATTCTTACTTCCAATATTGAGCACATATTTATGAGAATTAACTTATAATTACTGAATCAGCATGAAACAGGAGTGGTACTAACATTTTTGTGACTGGCAAAGTATAGGCATGGTCAAATCAACATAGATGCCAGGTATGAACAGCAAGTAAGCAAAGACTAACAAATAAAGTAAATATCAGCCTAATAACAGATAAAAACATAGAAAAAGAATATACATCATATATACGAAATTGGAATGAAAGTGTTAATATTTTCTATTGCAAATGTTCTTCTCCTTTAATATTGTGTTGGGAAAAGTTTTTGTTTAGATTTTTTAATTTAAAAAATTATGGACTGGCCTGGTCAGTGTAACTCAGTTGGTTTGAGCATGGTTCCTTGCACCAAGATGTCACCAGTTTGATTCCTGGTCCAGGAACATACCTATGTTGTGGGTTCGATCCCTAGTCAGGGCACATGCAGGGGAAGGGGCAGCTGATCCATGTTTCTCTCTCCCTCTCTCTTCCTCTCACTCTAAAATTAATGAAAACGTATCCTTGGGTGAGGATTTTTTAAAATTAAAGAAAATATGGACTGATTATTGTTCTGTGTTGTACTTTACATTCTAGAGCAAGGATTGGCTAACTTTGTTGTTAAAGAGTCAAATGGTATATATTATAGGCTTGCAAATCAAATGTTCTGTCTCAAGTATTCAGTTCTGCTATTCCAGGTGAAACAACCTAAAATGTAAATAAATTGGCATGGTTATCCTATCTAATAAAAGAGTAATATGCAAATTGACCGTACCTCTGCTACACCCACAAGCCATGCCAACAAGCCATGCCCATCAGCCAATCAGGGTTGAATATGCAAATAAACCCAACCAAGATGGCTGCAGCCATGGAGAGCAGGAGGGAGGCTTGGGCTTCCCCGGCAATGGAGGAAGCCAAGCTTTCCGCCTGCCCTTGCTGGCATAGGCCTCCACTCCAGGCTACAAAGTTTCAATTGTAGAAGATAAATAAATCCAAGATGCCAGGGCCTCAGCTTGGGTCACCGGCGGGTGTGGCTGGGCTGCAAACCCCCACAGGCCCCTCGCTCAGGCCGCCCCACACCCCAAGGGCACCCCCACCCTGATCTGGGACACCCTTCAGGGCAAACCAGCTGGCCCCCATCCATGCACCAGGCTTCTATCCTATCTAATAAAAGAGTAATATGCAGATTGACTATCACTCCCACACACATGATAGCTGCCCTCATGTGGACACAAGATGGCCACCACAAGATGGGCAGCAGGGGAAGGTAGTTGGGAGGGACCAGGTCTGCAAGGGAGGGCAGTTGTGGGCAATCAGGCCAGCAGGGGAAGGCAGTTGGGAGGGACCAGGCCTGCAAGGGAGGGCAGTTGGGGGTGATCAAGCCTGCAGGGGAGAGAAGTTAGGGGTGACCAGGCCAGCAGAGGAGGGAAGTTGGGGGCAACTTGGCCTGCAGGGAATGGCAGTTGGGGGGAACCCAGGCCTGCAGGGGAGAACTGTTTGGGGGGACCAGGCCTGCAGGGGAGGGCAGTTAGAGGTGACCAGGCCTGCAGGGGAGGGCAGTTAGGGTCAAACAGGCTGGCAGGGGAGCAGTCAGCCATCAATCAGGCTGGCAGGGGAGTGGTTAGGAGGTGATCTAGCTGGCAGGCAGAAGCAGTTAGGGGCAATCAGGAAGGCAGGCAGGCAAGCAGTTGGGAGCCAGCAGTCCTGGATGGTGAGAGGGATGTTCGAGATTGGAGAGGGTGCGGGCTGGGCTGAGGGACACCACCCCTCATGCACAAATTTCGTGCACCAGGCCTCTAGTGTTATAATAAAACGTGGTTTGCAAAAGCAAGTACTGAATTTCTATTTTAGACAATGACTTCCTCACCAATAGGAATGCCTATTGGAAAGGAACCATATCTGTTTTTATTTACTACCCTATAGTAGTTACTAAACAATGTTAATGTCACATGGTATGTATTTAATAAGTGCATGAGAAAGAGATAAATAAAATATTTTCTTTGAAAACATCTATTAATATTTATTTCATGACTTGTATTTTACCTATAATTCAGTATTGTATATCTTGTTTTCAGCCAAGCTTAAACTTCATTAAAAGGATTCTAGTTATAAGAAGCTAATAATGAATGCATATCCTTCAGTAAAAAGAGTATTATTGCATATTACTCTATTAATAATGTATATGATCATTCACATCTACTGGTAATAGTTTGTATATTTATATAAAATTCTGATTATGTAATCTTAATTTCTACATTTAATACTGATGACTTTATGTAAGTATTTGTAATGGAAAATACATTTAGATAAAATATATATTATATGTATAAGTTTCTCATAGCTCTGATGTAGACACTCATTTAAATACAAGATAAAATGCTGACATTTTTCAGTAAATTTACTTGTCTAAGTGAGAATCAATTTGTTTTATATTTTATGATGTCAAAATTTCTGCATAAATTAGGAGCACACTATTTCTGTAAACTGCAGCCAATTTTTGTAGTCAATTGCAGTATTATTATTCAGGCTTCATGATAGTCTGTTGATATTCCTCATTCTAATCAGAATTTGTTATTATTCATTGTTAATATCTCCTTAACAAATCTCATGGGGGAAAAATGTTCTTTAGTACATTGAGAGTGTAATCTGATATAGAGATTTTGTTTTTGTGGTATCCAAGAGGCATACTGATTTAAATAATCAGAAATAGAACATTATCTAGAAGAGTGTATTCTTTTTGCTTAGAAAACATTATATTTCTGGAATAAAGTTTTATTTATCAACATGGACATATATGAGAAATACAAGTCTATAATATGTAGGGTATTTTCTTTAAAAAATAATCTCAATAAATTATTTCTTCTCTTAGAAATTGGAATTTTTTTAGCACACCAAGATTCAATTTATGGTTGAAATTTACACTATAAAATCATTAATACTTACACTATTGTGTTATCATGGAGGTTGAAGGAGGCCCAAGTAGTTATCTGGTAATTAATAAAATATATACTCTGTGGATTATAAAATTACTATATTTATTGGTAAATTTTGAGCACAAAAAAAGCATTACAAATGATTAATGATGAAAATTCTCAAGCCAAATTCCCTGCAATAGCCACTGAATATCCAAGCAAATATCTTAGTGATTTAATTAATGTCAACAGGATTTTAAGTAAATTTCTCAACTAATTGGTCATGTCTAATATCAGCCATTATATGCTTTGAATTTGTTTCCATAGTAATGTATTTAAATTCATGGTAAGTAAAGACTAAATTAATATTTACATTACTGATGAATAAGGGCCAGATATATTAAGATATTAAATAGTTCATGCGTGAAGATTTGATATGGTTTTCAAAACTAATTTCTTATATGTATATTATGGAGAGAGAGAGATTTGTTGTTTTACTTACCTATGAACTCATTGGCTGCTTCTTGAATGGGCCCTGACCCAGGATCAGATCCACAACCTTGTCTATTGGGATGATGCTTCAACCAATTGAGGTACCCAATTAGGAACTAATTTTCTTATATTTTGTTTTAATAACACATTTCCCATGATGTACAACCACAAGTTATGGCTGCCACAATATTCACTACTGTAACACTCCAGTTCAACTCTCTGGCTCTGACCTTGCATATGAATTGTAGTTTCATAGCTCCCAAACAATTTATAGAATGTTTCTGCTTGCCTGCATTGCCCTTTCCTGAAAATACATGGTTTAAAAGTTGACATCATATTTTTTCCCCTCTCTTTCAGCATTCCTATCTCCTAATAAATAAGGTTAGAAAGGTTAAGTTTTCCTTAAGGGCAAATCCAAACAATTATAGATGCCTTAAAAATGTAACCTTTCCTATGATCTGCATTGAAATATTTTGTTTGGGTCTAGACTAGTTCTTCATAAAAAATGTATCCAGTGAAAAAGAATAATACTTTAATTCTCAAAGTTTCAAAGAGTTTAATAAATAACTACACTTTATTGATGTAAGAACTGAGGTTTAGAGGACTTTGCCAGCTTGCTTAAAATTGCACTGCTGGTGGTACTGGAAGAGGTAATAAAGGGGAAAAAAGAAATAGATTTTTATGGAGAAAAAGGAGTATCTGTGACAAATACAGTACACAGTTGAGGCGTAGAGGAAAGGACAGTGAAGTATTGATATAGCAACTGAGTAATGCTATCAAGTATTAATGCTATTAAATGTCAATAGTATTCAATACTGAAGGATATAGGGCATTTTTATTTAAAAAAAAAAACTAAAGAAATGGCCAATTTGAATTCACTGTGATTTTCTTTGATTTAGTTAAAATAATTTTATTCATTATATAAACTTTTTCATAATTTTTATGATTTTTAGCATGCTCTGTAACATGTTCTTCCTACATTGACTCATAATTTTTTGTCATTTCTATACTTCTACATTATCACAGTCCAGGAGAACTTTCTGCTCTGTCTAATATGGTAGCCAGTAGCCAATTGTGACTATTAAAATTTGACTATTGAGACACAAGAATGATTTTTTTTTAATCCTCATTGGAGGATATTTTTCCATTGATTTTTAAAGACAGTGGAAGGGATGGAGAGAGACAGAGAAAAACACCAACGTGAGGGAGACATATCAATTGATTGCCTCCTGCATGCCCCGACCAAGGCCAGGAGCCTGCAACCGAGGTACATGCCCTTAACCAGAATTGAACCTGAAACCCTTTAGTACACAGGCCTACGCTCTATTCATGGAGCCAAACCAGCTAGGGCAAGAATGATTTTTTATTTAATTTTAATTAATTAAATGAAAACTTTCTGGATGTATCTGATAAAAGACACTACTAGCCTTTTATGGTGTGTGTGTGTGTGTGTGTGTGTATGTGTGTTGGTGAATGTGTGATTTTAGATCTTACTGAAAGTACAAGAGGTTTACTGGGAGTAATACCTGTTAAAGAGAAGAGGGAGTCGAAGTAGGCAGAAAAATCCCAGCTTAGACTCAATATATAGAAAAGAAGAATGGCCAGAAGGAATTTCAGATTGCAGTAAGGCTCTGAGAAAGTGTGAGCCCACCCAATGGGGAAAATTCAAGAGAAAAATTAATTTATTATGATGAGATCTCTGTTGGGCAGAAATTGTGAGATAATAGAGTTCCCACATACTCAGTTATTTTGGCATAACCTGGGGAGAAAGTTGACTTAGCTCTTGTGCTATAGTGGAACCTGAAGGCTGTTGAAGGATGTCAGATCATTGACTTTCTTTTTTTTTATTTTTTTCTTTATTGATTAAGGTATTACATATGTGTCCTTATCCCCCAGTGCTCCCCTACTCATGCCCTCACCCCCCTTGCATCTGTGTCCATTGGTTAGGCTTATATGCATGCATACAAGTCCTTCAGTTGATCTCTCCCCTTTACCTCTGCTCTCCCCTACCTTACCCCTGAGGTTTGATGGTCTGATTGATACTTCTCTGTCTTTGGATCTGTTTTTGTTCATCAATTTATGTTGTTCATTATATTCCATAAATGACTGAGATCATGTGATATTTATCTTTCTCTGACTGGATTATTTTGCTTAGCATAATGCTCTCCATGTCCATCCATGCTGTTGCAAATGGTAAGTATTCCTTCTTTTTTACCACAGCTTAGTATTGCATTGTGTAGATGTACCATACTTTTTTAATCCACTCATCTGCTGATGGGCACTTAGGCTGTTTCCAAAGCTTAGCTATGGGAAATTGTGCTGCTATGAACAAAGGGGTGCATATATCCTTTCTGATTGGTGTTTCTAGTTCCTTAGGATATATCCCTAGAAGTGGGATCATTGGGTCAAATGGGAGTTCCATTTTTAGTTTTTTGAGGAAAGTCCATACTGTTCTCCACAGTGGCTGTATCAGTCTGCATTCCCACCAGCAGTGTATGAGGTTTCCTTTTTCTCCACATCCTGGCCAGTACTTGTCCTTTGTTGAGTTGTTGATAATAGCCATTCTAATAGGTGTGAGATGGTACCTCATTGTCATTTTGATTTGCATCTCTCAGATGATTAGTGACTTTGAGCATGTTTTCATATGCCTCTTGGCCTTCTGTCTTCTTTTGAAAAGTATCAATTTAGGTCCATTGCCCATTTTTTGATTGGGTTGTTTATCTTCCTTTTGTTAAATTGTATGAGTTCCCTGTAAATGTTGGAGATTAAACGCTTATTGGTGATAACATTGGCAAATACGTTCTCCCATGCAGTGGGCTTTCTTGTTGTTTTGTTGATAGTTTCTTTTGCTATACAGAAGCTTTTTATTTTCTTCCCAAAATTTCATCTGGAATAAAAAAGACCCTGAATAACTGCAGCAATCCTGAAACAGAAGAACAAAGTAGAAGGGATCTCAATACCAGATATCAAGCTGTATTACAAAGTCACTATTCTCAAAACTGCCTGGTACTGACACAAGAACAGACATATAGACCAAGGGAACAGAACAGAGAACCCAGAAATGGACCCAAACCACTATGCCCAATTAATATTTGACAAAGAAGGCAAGAACATACAATGGAATCAAGACAGTCTCGTCAATAAATGGTGCTGGGAAAATTGGACAGATACATGCAAAAAAATGAAACTAGACCACCAACTTACACCATACACAAAAAATAAACTCAAAATGGATAAAGGACTTAAATGTAAATGGGAAACCATAAAAATCTTAGAGGAATCCACAGGCAGCAAAACCTCAGACATATGCTGAAGCAATATCTTCACCAATACAGCTGCTAGGGCAATGGAAACTAAAAAGAAAGTAAACAAATGGGACTACATCAAAATAAAAAGCATTGGCGTTCTTATTGTAAATTCTCTTGTAAGTGGAATCTGCATCTCTCCATGCTGCTAGTGTAGCCCTTTTGCTATGCAATTTCTGTTCTCCCTACATGTTTGGGGTGCTGCTCCTCCAAGATTCACATGAATCTCTCTTCATAGGGTCAAATCTAGGTAAAGGAGGTTAATGGAAAGAACTACAGGCCTCATCCTGCAGTTTGTCTTTGTGGCCACACCTGGTACTCATCTTTCCACTCCTAGGCTATCTGTTCTAAATTCACATCACCCTCAACTATTACCTTGGCAGTTCTTAGTGGATTTTCTGGTGATGTGACCAAAACCCTCATGCCTAAGAAGTCTGAGCCTCTAGTAGGCATGACCTTTTCAGAACAGGGTTGCTGCACTTGTCCATTCACAATCAAAATTTAATAAATGAGTGTCAAGAAAGTCTTAGATGGTTTTCAGAGTTCTACACTTTTCTTTTTTATATATATATTTTATTGATTTTTTACAGAGAGGAAGGGAGAGGGATAGAGAGCTAGAAACATCGATGGGAGAGAAACATCGACCAGCTGCCTCCTGCACACTCCCCCACCGGGGATGTGCCCGTAACCAAGGCACATGTCCTCGACCGGAATTGAACCTGGGATCCTTCAGTCCGCAGACCGACGCTCCATCCACTGAGCCAAACCGGTTTCGGCTCTACACTTTTCTTTCCTTGATCTTATTGTAAAACAGCAGCTCGAATTGTCCTGCTAATCAGAGTCAATAAACCCTGCCACAATAGTGACACCATTACTCAGCTGCTGGTCCCTTGACACAGAAGTACAAAGTGTACAGTAGGGAGTATAGGGAGCTCGAGGGACTTGACAGCTGGTCAATGAAATAGGCATGGCCACAGAGGCAATAACATACAACAAGCTTTACTGGGAATTGTTTAGACAGGGTTGCAGGAGACGAAAATGCTCTCATAGCATGAAAACAACCAGAGAATTATGTCAAGGGGGCCAACATCCAGAACAAGCAGAGGGCAAGGGGACTTCCAGGGTAGAAGAGAATCCGAGAAAGGGCTTACATGTCTAGGTTATGTCACAGTAGCAAGAGTGGAGTCTCTGGGTCAGAGAGCTCCCAGGGGTAGTATTGGCCTAGAGTCTTACAAACCAAAGGCCCTATCAATGACCAGCAGATGCAGGGTGTAGTTTAGTGGGACAGGCAAAGCAGATGGGCTCACAGTCACTAAACACCTTCTGGCTTGGGTTATTTTTTAAAATTAGATAAGTAAAAATATGAGTTTGGTGCTGGTGATTTTCGCACTAAAGGTTCTCAATTGGCTGTGAAGAAACAAACAACCTAGGGGCCAATATACATGTTCCATCAGTGTCTCATTTGTATAACAGATGGCTATAACTTATAATATACTAGAGGCCTGGTGCACGAAATTCATGCACGGGGAGGGGGGTGTCCCTCAGCCTGGCCTGCACCCTCTCCAATATGGGACCCCTCGAAGGATGTCCTACTGCTGGTTTACAGGGATCGGGCTTAAACCGGCAGTCGAACATCACTCTCGCAATCTGGGACTGCTGGCTCCTAACCGCTCACCTGCCTGCCTGCCTGCCTGATTGCCCCAAACCACTCTGCCTGCCAGCCTGCTTGCCCCGAACTGCCCCCTGCTGCTGGCCTGCTCACCCCCAACTGCCCCCCATGCCAGTGTGCTCGCCCCAAACTGCCTCCCCTGCCGGCCTGCTCACCCCAACTCCCCCCCTTTCTGGCCTGCTCGCCCCCACCTTCCCTCCTCACTGGCCTGTTCTCCCCCAACTGCCCCCTTGCTGGCCTGCTCACTCCAAACTGCCCCCCCACACTGTCCTGATCACCTCCAACTGACCCCCACTGACGGGGTGAGGGACTGAGGGCTGTTTTCAGGCTGGCCACACCCCCTTCAGGGTGAGGGTCCCCACTGGGGTGCCTGGCCAGCCTGGGTGAGGGGCTGATGGCTGTTTGCAGGCTGGCCAAGCCACCAGTGGGGACCCTCACCCCATGGAGTGTGGCCAGCCTGGGTTAGGAGCTGAGGGCTGTTTTCAGGCTGACCATGCCCTCTGGTGATCCAGGCTCCCAGCCCCTCCTTTTTTTCTTTTCTTTCTTTTTTTTTCAGCGCCTCCTTGAGTGGAGGCCAGGGCCAACTGGAAGCAGGTATCTGGGATTTATTTATCTTCTACAATTGAAACTTTGTAGCCTTGAGTGGAGGCCAGGGCAGGCTAGTGCAGGTGGGAATCTTGGCTCCCTCCATTGCCGGGGACAACCCAAGCCTCCTGCTTGCTCCAGCTCCGTGGCCACTGCCATCTTGTTTGGGCTTATTTGCATACTCGCTCCTGATTGGCTGTGGGTGTAGTGGAGTGATGGTTAATTTGCATGTTTCTCTTTTATTAGTGTAGATAATAGATGGAATATGCTAATTGACCCTCACACCATCACAAAGATGGTGGTGCCTACAGCCAATAAGGAGGGAATATGCTAATTGACTGCCACGCCCTCAAATACGGCAGTGCCTACAGCCAATAAGGAGGGAATATGCTAATTGACTGCCACGCCCTCAAAGATGGCAGCACCCACCGTCACAAGATAGTGGCACCCTGTCCCCCTCAGCCCCCCAGCTGCCCAGGGCCAGCCTGAGGTACAGGCAAGCCTCGGATGGTGTCTGCCCAGCTGCCCAGGGCCTCCCAAGGCTCAGGTAACCAGGGCCGGCCGAGGCTTGCACTGCCAGCAGTGGCAGCAGCAGAGGTGTGATGGGGCATCGCCTTCCCCTGATTGCCGGGTCGCCTCCTGCCACTGAGGGCTCCCAGAATGTGAGAAGGGGCAGGCCAGGCTGAGGGACCGCCCTCCAGTGCATGCATTTTCATGCACCGGGCCTCTAGTTATTAGATAGGACTCTTGTTGTGTCCTTTGGTAAGAGTTCACCCTCTTTGTGACCCAGACCTTTAAACCTACAGAACTTACAGTTGTGGCAACAGATCTTTGAGAGTGATGATAAATAGGGTCTCTCTTATATCAATCGCTTTGTTCTCAGCCTCAGATATTCTTTCAGTTGAGAGCACTGATTGGGTGAGTATACCACATCCTAGAGAAGAACATCCCATCCTCACAGAGCACTGTCCCATGTAGGTGCCACGGCAGCTCCTTCAGTAGGACATCCTGGCACCCATGTCAGTCCACCTGCTTCTGGACAGTGTGGCATCCGCTTTGCTGTGAAATATGTCTG
Source organism: Cnephaeus nilssonii (assembly GCF_951640355.1). Lineage (NCBI taxonomy): Eukaryota > Metazoa > Chordata > Mammalia > Chiroptera > Vespertilionidae > Cnephaeus > Cnephaeus nilssonii. The sequence goes on from NC_137073.1 coordinate 93,436,489, forward strand.
CTGGTTAAAAGCTGTATTGTGTGGAATCTCATGTCTATAAATCAGTCATTCTGCAAACCTCTGGATGGTGGTGCTAGCTGAGGTTAAGCATGCAGGAAAGACAAATTTACTCCTGGAATATATGTCTATTCTTGTCAGAATGAAACTCTGGCACATGTAGGATGGAAGAAAACCAATATAACTGTCTTGAAACCATGTGGCCAAATTGGTCTCCCTGAGTAATATTGGTAAACTAGCAGCCTGGTATTAGTCTTTTGCTGGTAAATTTGTCACATAGCTGTATATATAAATCATCCACCATTAACTTTCAGAGAATATGTTGGTTAAATTATGTATACATGTTTATAAAGGTTTATGAGATCTTTGTCTGCTTACATATTTTATTGCTTAAATTATTTTAGTGGTAACAGATATATTAGTCACTTGCTTACTACATTAAATTATATAAACATATTTTATATATGTGCTATCTACTTCTATGAAATTTTGACTATATTATTTACTTTGTCAGTGTGAGTTTTCTTGCTTTAAGTTCAATTTTAAGAAATTAATAGTATATACTTTCAAATATATTCTATATACGCATTATGTGTCTGTATGTGTATATTAGATATTACACTCAAATTAACTCACTTTGATTATTCTATTCTATCATCTGGATTATAACATGTAATTAAATTATTTTCTGTCATTTCTTACTATCTTAATATGTCATCTGCCTAATTTTAAATAACAAATTTTCTACAAGTTCTATTCAATTAGAGAATTACATAGTCAGTTTTGGTTAGTGAAAATAAAATGGATTTTAGAGTCTTGAAAAATAGATTCCCAGTACTACCTATTATGACTTGCTTTTTTTAAAAAAAATGTTTGGAGGTGGCTAGAATATTCAGAGATCTTTTATCTAAGGCACTAAATATATCATATCATATTGCTCAATAAGCCTAATGCATTATTACACTTTCTTATCCACAAGTCTTTTAGTTTTTACACAACGAGTATTTATTCCCCACCACCACCATCATATATCTATAACAGAGGGACATATAAGAATAGAAATAACAGAACAAAGATGTTCTGCTTGAAAGCATATATTTTAGTGTAGTATGCAATATGTTAAACATAAAAATGGTAATATAGAATTATGTTCAATAATTTATTAGGACATAAAGTGGGAAACACTTAATTCTCCTTGAACAGTAGGAGAGAGTTAAAGGGATGATATCTGACCAATGTATTGTGGGTTGAATGTGTTTTCTTCAAGTAGGTTGAGTTTGAAAGTGGAATGGTCTGAAAGGGAGAGAGTAAAATGAAATGCCAGCAACTCCACTTTGGGGTATTTATCCAAGAAAATGGAATATTATTAGGCCTTCAAATTAATGAAATCTTGGTATTTGTGAGAAAAGGGATGGACTTTGAACACATTTTGCCCAGGGCAGTAAGCCAAACAGAGAAAGACAAATGCCTTAGGATCTTTCTTACATGTGGAAACTAAAAACAAACATACAAACAAACAAAACTACCAAGCTCATAAATACAGAGAACAGATTGGTGACTGTCCAAGATGGGGGTGGGTGGTGGGAGAAATAGATCATTTTTTTAACTGTAAAAAAATTTTAAAAATATAAGGAGAGGCAAAGAAGCAAAAATGAAGCAATCCGCAGGCAAGAATGAAATGAAAATAAATTAATGAATTCAATTAAATAATATAAAATGAATGTAAAACTTTCTGGGCAGAGGGATCAACATATGGAGGTGGAAAATAAACTGAAATACTAAGCAACCTGAAAATAAGAACAAATGCTTAGATTCAGGCCTATGTGTAAGAGATGAGATGCTTGGCCATGTGGAGTCACGTAAGCCATCTGTACAGAAAAAGGATAGCAGTAGCTGATCTGTGAGTCACCCCTTCCCTACTTGAGGTTAATTTAATTGAGACACTGATTTTTCTCTTAGACAATAACCAATTCTGTGTTATGATACTTCTGATAAGGAAAGCATAAAAAGTGAGCTCCATATTTATCTCAGCTTTTCCCCTGGTGTGTTTGCCAAAGGTACATGGGAAAATGGAATACAAGCAGAGGTGGCTGTATTGGTGCATGGATACTAGTAAAAAAAAAAAGAGAAATTAAGTCAGCAAGGGCAACTTAATTTGGGAGACAGGTTATGAGAAAGGTAGAAACTATACACAAGGATACCTAAAAATCTCTATGAAAATAGTCCTGGTATCCTTGGCTCTACATATTCAAGGAAAAACTTTGAGCAACTTAGGATAGAACAGAATATGAGATACTGAGAGCCAAATAGGCATGCCAGAGGTTTTCAGAGTTGAAATCTGTTGGTGTATAAACTAAGCCAGAATAAAGTTAACTTAATAAAGATTCTAGGTATTCAGTTGAGACCCTGAAAGGCACAGAAAATATCTAGCACAAATAAACCTGCCCTAATGGTCCTAAAACCAAGTCTCAACAGGACCCAGGTGATCCAAGAGAATCAGACTGTATAACAGAGCAAATATCAATACCATTCAGAAGAAGACAGCATATTCCAAATTTTCAACAAGTAAAAGCCATGATGTTCAGTATACAATAAAAATTACTAAGCATGTAAGAGAGCATTCAAGTGATTTTCAGGAGGTAAAACTGTCAACAAAAGCAGACTTGAAAATAACCGAAATATTGAAGTAAGCACAAGAATAATAAAGAATTTATTTGTTAAATAAAAAAAATAGTTGATAAAATGGAGGAAAAACATGAGTTAATGCTATATTAATATTAGTGAATAGTAAATGGGATTAGAAAACCTTAAGATAGATCAAGAAAAAATATCTGGGGCGGGGGGCGGGGGGAGGAGGCGAGGAAGAACAGACAACCGACATAGCATAGGAAAATGTAGCATATGATAAAAAACAAGCATGTAAATGAGGTCCTAGAAAAAGTATAGAGAGGAAAAATGGAACAGAAATAAATTTTAAAAAGAAATAATAAATAAGAATTTTCAAATAAAGAGAACAAACCACAAATTCATAAAATGAATAAATAAACCACAAAAAGAAACACAGAGAAAACTACATCTAGGAAAAGCATAATCAAACCTCACAGAATAAAATATAAAGAGTAAATCTTAATCCACTCATCTGCTGATGGGCACTTAGGCTGTTTCCAAATCTTAGCTATTGCAAATTGTGCTGCTATGAACATAGGGGTGCATATATCCTTTCTGATTGTGGTACATCTACACAACGAAATACTATGCCGCTATAAAAAGGAAGGAACTTTTACCATTTGCAATAGCATGGATGGAACTGGAGAGCATATGCTAAGCGAAATAAGCCAGTCGGAGAAAGATAAATATCACATGATCTCACTCATATGTGAGATTTAATGATCAACATAATCTGATGAACAAGAATAGATCGAACTGATCTAGAGACAAATGGTAGGGGAGGGGAGGCTAGAGAGGAACTAAAGAACTTGTATGCATGCACATTAGCATAACCAATGGACACAGACACTGGGGTGGTGGGGGCTTGCCCGTGGTGGGAATGGCTGGGGGGGGGGTGTCAATTGGGGAAAAAGGAGACATATGTAACACTTTAAACAATAAAAAATAAAAAAATGAAAAAAAGAGTAAATCTTAAAATCAGCCAGAGAAAAACAAAGATAAGTACTATTTTTTGATGATCAATAATTTTTTAAAAACTGACTTTTCAACAGAATTTTTGCATCAGAAGACAAAGAAATGTTATATTTTAAGTAATGAAAAAATATAGAACAGCTAACAAAGCATTCTATATCCTGCAAAATTAGCCTTCAAAAATGAAGGTGAAATTAAAATATCCTCAGAAAAATGAAAGCTATGAAAAATTGCTTTTAAGTATACCTTCACTATAGGAAATATTATATCTCAAATGGAAACAGACAAGGAATTCCTTTAAGAAGGAATAAAGATTAATGAAATGGTAAATGTATAATTAAATATAAAATACTATTATTGTTTATAGCAGTATTAAATATAATTACTTGTATTTTATAAACATATGTAAAATTAAATATATAATAATACTTGTACAAAGGTAGGTACAAAAATAGTTATTCCACTATAATTATTTTTGTTTGGTTTTAGATGCTATAAAAACACTAACTTATTACTTGTTTACTCTAATAATAAAAAGTATGTAGTGTTTCTCTAATACATGAAGACTGTATTTTCAATTTTTAAGATAACCAGAAGACAGCAATACATAGTAAGACTAAAAAGCTAGTAGAAGAGAGAAAATTAAATAAACGAAATAAGAAAGATCTAATACAAAGGATTCCAGAAAAGAAAGAATAAAGGACAAAATGACAAACAGAAAACAAAGACCAATATGCTGGATCTGAATCCAACTATATCAGCAATGATATTAAATGTAAATGCTCTAAACATTCCAATTAAATCACAAAGATTATCAGATAGAATTAAAAACAAATAATTATTCAAACTGTTTTTAAAACTTGTACATATTAAATATAATCTATATATATAAAAGGCTAAGCAACCATCCCACCCTCCAACCATTCGACCGGCCAGTAGGTATGATGTGCACTGACCACCAGGGGGCAGAGGCTCAAAGCAAGAGCTGCCGAGCTGCAGTGACTTGGCAGTGGCAGTTCTCAGGTGACGCACCCAGGAACCAGAGAGGAGGGAGCCCGATTCCTCACGGGGCCACCCGATTCCACCTTCAGCCATGGGTTATGTTGTTGCTGGGGCACTGTCGGCCCCAAATCTGGTTTACTGCACACTTGCATTTGCATTCCACACCCTGTACAACAGTAACTTCGCAGAGTGCATTCTCACATTCTGGGACCCCTCGAGGGATGTCAGAGAGCCTGTTTCAGCCTGATCCCCACAGGCCAGGCCAAAGGACCCCACCTGCCGGAGGGACCCCTCTCACTCCGCAGATGACCTTTGAGCCCCTGCACCCCAGGTGTGGCCGGCTAGGGAGGGACCACAGGAGGTTGGCTCCTGGGTGTGTCTGGCCCATCTCGCCCAGTCCCGCCCCGCTGGCCACCTTTTAATTAATTTTCTTTCAATGTGCACGAATCCGTGCACTGGGCCACTAATTAATTATATATAAATCCTGAAGTACCGAGATAGAATCACGCTCTATTATAGAACTATGCACTATACAAAGCTCAAGTCTAACACTGATGACATGAATACCATAATTTTCATTACTGCACTTTTCTCCCCTATAAGCCAACATAAGGGGTCTTTTGCTGCTCATTGGAGAGGTTCGGGAAATACAATTTGTATTTTCTCCTTTGGCTTTCTCTATCACAATGTTGGCAGATTCTTTCCAAATCATCTTGCCCTTGTCACATTGTGCATAATTAAGTTACATTCCAAGAGCAGGCTCAGTAAATGTTAGCTCACAGTGATAGTCTGGAATCCCAAAGTGAAAAACCCAATCAGACATCTAAGACTTCAGCTGTGAGTAAACTGATACAAAACCAAATGTTAGCCTTGGCCCAGGTGTCAAATTGGAAGAAAAGTCAGCATCAGATGGGAAGGTATAAGTAAGCCAGAAGAATTCGTACAGCTGGTTCTTGTGCCTATAGGTGAACTTCTGTTTGTTTAATAGCAAAAATTCCCAGTTTGATGCTAGTCACTTAACACCTGGTTCTCTATCGCAATGCCATTGCCTCATTTGATCATCACAAAGACCCTCTGATCATTTTCTCCTCTGTTGTGTGAAAATTGAGACGGTGAGGCATCGAGAATCTTGCTCAGATTGGCACAATTAGCACATGGAAAATTTGGAATTACTATCTAAATTATTAACCCATTTTCTTAAAAAGCAGACTATAGGAAGAAAATCAGACAGATATGCTCAGAACATGTAATGTTTTCATGTATAGCACACTAGAAATAACGCAAGTGTCAGAGTAAAACACATCTGGATTCACTCATTTGCCCTAGCTGCTAGCTCTGTGATTTGGCTTTAGCATGTGACCGTTTTGAACCTACATTTCTTCATTTGTAGGGTGAGAAAATTCATGCATGTGCCTTTTTATATTATTGTGGAGATCCAATGAGGAGAATTTAGGAGGTAACTAGTGCAATAACTTACGGTTGGTTTTCAAGTGTGGTAGCTTTTATTGTTAAAAATGACACCAATTAAACTTAAAACCAGCAAAACACAACTATAGTCTAGTTCTTCTGTGCGCATTTTTCTTTTAAGAACTGAAATTAATATATGGGTATTAAGATATTAATCTTCATACACAAGAGCCAACGCTGAGAAACCAAGTATCGACTGATATTATATTTCTTTTTAAGGTGTGTTTGTAAAATTGTTACCCTCGCTTTGCCTGTTAAATTACTTTGCTGTATAAATAAAGTTAGCCATATTTACATATAATAAGCAGACAGTTCTTTCTTTTGGTAAAAAAAAAAAAGCAATAAAATAAAAACCTTAAAATCATGTACATTAATCAGTTGGCTAATTTAAAAAAATAGAGAACCTGCTTTATGAGCCCTATTATTGTCAGGCATATAAGAATGTGTGTGCTGGTAATATCACCATGTGCAAAGAAGAAGTTCAGCCTCCAAGGAGCTTACAGTCTGATGGAGGGAGACAGACCTGCTAACAACAAACAAAAGAGAGAGATATGTGAGCCCATTAGCAATACCTGAAGAGGAGTGGTTCGCCAGGGACACCTTCACAAAGGAGGTGGCATTTACACTGTGTGGAAGGATTTTAAAAAATAGAGAGAGAACAGGAAGACTTTTCTGGCAGAAGGAACAGGATAGGCAAAGTATGCAAACTAAACAAAAAGCAATACATTAAAGGAAATATAAAAACTTCTGCCGGCCAGTGTGTCTCAGTGATTGACCTTTCACCTATGAACCAAAAGATCTCTGGTTCAATTCCTGGTCAGGGCACATGCCAGGGTTTCTGGCTCAATCCCCAGTAGGGTGTGTGCAAGAGGCAGCCAATGGCTGTTTCTCTCTCATCAATGTTTCCATCTCTGTGCCCTTCTCCCTTCCTCTCTCTCTCTCTTAAAAAAAAATTATTATAAAAACATTAAAAAAACAAAACAAACTTCTATTGACCTTGAGCACTACATAATGGGATTGGAAGAACTGGAAACTGAAGTCTCCGAGAACTGCAGATCTCACATGTTAGACCCTCTCCTGAACGCAACCAGGGACTGAATGTGTAGGCCAGTTATTCTCAGGTCAATTCCCTGGCCTGTGGTTGTGATGGGATTTTCTCCTCACTGCAATCACTAGGGCAGATACGGAAATCGCCAGCATCTGGGATTTACCCTAGATACGTGGTCGGCAAACTGCGGCTCTCGAGCCTCATGCGGCTCTTTGGCCCCTTGAGTGTGGCTCTTCCACAAAATACCACGGCCTGGGCGAGTCTGTTTTGAAGAAGTGGCGTTAGAAGAAGTTTAAGTTTAAAAAACTTGGCTCTCAAAGGAAATTTCAATCGTTGTACTGTGGATATTTGGCTCTGTTGACTAATGAGTTTGCCGATCACTGCCCTAGATCAACTGGATCAGAATTTCAAGTTGAGCAGCTTATGTTCAGCTGATTGCCAAGTGTGAACAGGGCCAATAACCACTGAGCTAGTTTCACTCCAACCAGGGTTCGATGCTAACAGACAGTAACAGACAGTATACTAGTAAAAGAGTCAAAAATCTTTCCTTTTAGTGGGTTTAGAAAGAAAACTTCCCAAGGTCACCTTTCTGCAGAGTATAAATTATCCTTTTGGTGTCTTAAGAGAAGAAACTCAGACTTTCTACTCGTTTGAGTGCTTCTAGCAAACTTCTGTGTGTCAAGGTATTCTTTCAAAGTGCTTTTATTTAGGGAGATTATGTCAAAGTCACTGTTTAACTCAGAGCTCTCAACCTTTTCTTGGCTGTGCGCTTAATATACATATATATATATATAAGATATGTATATACATATGTATAAGATACTTATATATATATGTCTTTTTGTATATTAATTATAATTTTTGCATAAATAGTACAATTGGTAATCCATTTATTACAATTGCAATATAATACAATGTGTTGATATGTCTATTGTAAAACACAATATAAAAATTGCAAAGCTTAAAGAAATATAAACCAAACAGTATTTTAAAATTTTAAAATTGTAAAAATAAATGACCAATAAATAAATTAGGTTTTTATCCTTAAAGGATATGGGGAAATATCAAAATAGACATCATTAGCTGAAAGCTATGTAAGTCATTTATATTAAAGTCATTGATGGAAATCTCCTTATGAATTACCTATAAGAAATTGCTTTTAACTAAATCAAACTATGACACACACATAGACATAAATATCAGCTTACTTTTTGGGAAACATTTTTCTTCTTTCAATTCTCTATAATTTCTGCTATTTTCATGGGCAGGCTCCTCTTTTGAAGCTTTGAAATACTGTTTATTACAAAGCTCTTTGATTTAAGGGTAATTTTTTAAAATTTAAATTGTTGATCCCAGACTTTTAAACATAAATATAAAAGTTCTCCTCTCTCTCTCTCTCTCTCTCTCTCTCTCTCTCTCTCTCTCTCTCTTGTAAATGCCATTTTTATTTAATTATTCTATTAATTAATAGACTAAAACCAAACCTAGAACCCATATAACTGCAAACTAAATGCCAATATTTAATTTTATTCCTTTATGATAATTAAATAAAACACATTCAGAGGGAGAAAATAGCAGGGAAGGATAAGACAGTAAGTAAATTTCAGGAGCTTGAGAACAGGTGGGCAGTGTTTTACCAAGAAAAATAAATCCTAAATTATCAATTTGTAAGATGATGAAATTTAAAAAAAACCCACAAAAACATACACAAAATGTCAGTTAAAATAAATAAAATAGGATGTTTAGCAGCCTTTAAATCAATATGTTTATCAATTAACTTGCAGAAATATCCACAATATATTGTTAAGTATAAAAGCAAGATGCAAAGAAGTTAATGTAATATGCTGTTTATTTTTAACTAAAACACTAAGGGCACATATAAAAATAGGTAGGTATGTGATAGGTAAATAGATACATTTTTAAAATATGGTTATATAAGTTACAGAAAATTATAGAAGAGGCTGTTAATGTCAGTACCTACATTACAAGAAGAGACAGCAAAATAGAAGGAGAATAGGGATGAGGGAAAGTAAGGGGGAGAAAGGTAGTGTTAAAACACAATTTTAAAAATATCCATGATAAAAATAATGTATAGGATATGATCTCATTTATTTAAAATTAATTGTGTGAGTGATTTCCCTTATATGCTAATGAAAGCAATAGAAATTTTCTTTATTTGTGTGTTATCAAGTGATCATCTTCTCTGTTTGACTTTTAGGGTAAACATACAATGTTTATGTAAAAGCTTATAGCAAAACCATTTTAATTTAAAAAGAAAATAAATGACTAAGTGTTTTCATTAAATATTCATTTTGTTTAAAACGTATATGCTAATCGCCCCAGTTGGTTTGGGTCAGTGGATAAAGTATTGGCCTACAGACTGAAGGGTCCTGGGTTCAATTCCTGGTCAGGGCACATGCCTGGGTTATGGGCTCGACCCCCAGTGTGGGGCGTACAGGAGGCAGCCAATCAATGGTTCTATTTCATCACTGATGTTTCTATCTCTCTCTTCCTCTCTGAAATCAATAAAAATATATTTTTTTAAAAAACTTATGCTGACCACATAATATACCATTTATTGGCTAGTTACTTTGTGCTTTTCCATGTGCTGAAAAGATACAATGGTGAACAAACCTCTAGGGCTTTTAAACATATATCTTTCTTTAATGTAGATGCCAGTAGAATTTTTGTTATATTCTTTTCAGAATTCATATCTAACATGATCTAGACAAGCATTTGTATTTTCCAAATTTATCCATGAGCCAAAAAAACTTTAAAATATATTTAATATCTATAAATCATTTATAAATTATCATGTTCTTCTAATCTAATTCCTTAGTAGAACTTGTTCTAAATCTAGATACAAATTTGCTATCCTATCTAATAAAAGAGTAATATGCAGATTGACCATCACTCCAACACACAAGATGGCTGCCCCATGTGGTCAAAGATCCTGCCCCCATGTGGACACAAGATGGCACCACGAGATGGCCAGCAGGGGAGGGCAGTTGTGGGTGATCAGGCCAGCAGGGGAGGGCAGTTGGGAGGGACCAAACCTACAAGGGAGTGCAGTTAGAGGCAATCAAGCCTGCAGGGGAGGGCAGTTAGGGGTGACCAGGCTGGCAGAGGAGGGAAGTTGGGGGCAAACAGGCTGGCAGGGGAGCAGTTAGACATCAATCAGGATGGCAGGGGAGTGGTTAGGAGGTGATCAGGCTGGCAGGCAGAAGTGGTTAGGGGCAATCAGGAAGGCAGGCAGGCCTGGTTGGGAGCCAGTAGTCCTAGGTTGTGAGAGGGATGTCCGACTGCCCGTTTAGGCCCGATCCTGGTGGGATCGGGCCTAAACGAGCAGCCGGACATTCCTCGAGGGGTCCCAGGCTGGGCTGAGGGACACCTCGAGGGTGCAGGCTGGGCTGAGGGACACACACCCCCATGCACGAATTTTGTGCACTGGGCCTCTAGTATTATTTAATATTTGCTATAATATTAAAAAATCTCTTTAGCAAGGAAAAACCTTTTAGATGTGATTCTATGCTGTGTAGAAATTTTGAGGATGAAAACTCTCTCTAGGGATACATAATATCCCAGTTTCTTTTGTCCATCAGTTCCTGAGTTGGGATGTACTTCGTTGCCAGTAGGCAACTGAAGGAGGCTGTAGGGTAAAGTGCTTTAAAAATGGGCATTAAATTTAAATAGAACTAGTTTTTGCTTCCAGTTCTACCAATCTCTTGGGTAAGTAAATTTTGACAAAATAGCTTCACTGACCATGTTTCTTTGCACTATATCAAGAAGAGATAATCCACATTGTAGAGTTGTTTCAAGAAATTTTAAAAATACTTGTAGTTAGTTACTGATGCAAGTATATGATAAATTATAGCCTTTACTATCATTATGATCAGTGGTATTGTTATTACAAGTAATAGTGATAGCAGTTGTAAAGGCTCCAGTGATAAATATAATAATAAGTAGAATTAAAAAATAGTGGAGTTGTATAACCCATTTATATTCTACATGGTTTATGAATATGCAAGGACAGCATCAAGGATTCTGTAAACTTTTGAAACTTTCATCTTTTATATAACGCTTGGACTCTACTGAAGCTCTCTGAACCAGGAAGAAAAGACAAAGAACAACTAAGAACAGCAGCTCTGACTCTAAAACTCTACTGCGGCTGCACTGTTTGAAGTATGGATCCCTTCATAATCCCACAGCCTATCCCTGGCTATACTTCAAGGCCACATTTTGCCTTTTCCTTACCTTTTTCCACCATTCTCTAAAAAAAGACTTGCTCTCTGGAGTTGTGACTGTGCAGTCAGGGAGTGAGAAGAGAACAAGAGAGAATGCAAAGGAGTCGGGGATGGGCCTGGGGCTCACACACGATTAAGCAGAGAAATGAGAATCTCAGAGAAGTGATCAGCACTGGTGTGGGGTCCATGGAGGAGAGGTCCTGCAGGGGAAGTAGCCTTGCTGGCATCAGATCACAGAGAATGATTTGACAGTAGAAGTCAGAATTTCTTTTTTTAAATAAAACATAATTTAGAGGCCATAGTATTTTTTATAATGGCATGTCTATGTATTGAGTCACAGTTTAGGAATAAACACCATCAGTGACACACACATAAGTGCAACTCAAGGTTCATCTAAGAAAAACTATATGTATATATAATCTTGCTGTGATCTGAATGTTTGTGTTTTCCCATAATTCAGATGTTGAAATCCCAAAGCCCAAGGTGATAAGATGATGCTATTAAGGTAGGGCCTTTGGGCCATGATTATGTCATGAAGGGGAAGCCTATTTAGTTTTATTGAGTCAGCTCATGGCTAATCCACCTTGAGGTAAAGAATGGAGAAGATCTATTAAGGTTGTCCAAAAAAATCATGTGGTTGTTTTTTTTTTCCCTCCTCCGTTGAGAGGGCATGACCATGAGCTTACAGTTGAAGTGGAGAGGAAGAAATGATCATTGAAAATCGAAATATCAAGGCAAGAAGGAATCAATGCATTGTGTGGATTGCCTCAGTGGTTGCTGAATTTACTACGGTCTTTAAATGATTTAAACAAGGAGACTTAGGCACGATAAAATCTATGGCAAGCATGGATACAGGTGAGAGGAAAAATGGCCCAGCAAAGATCATTTATCCCAACTCCAGGTCCTGTAGTACATGGGCTATGGGGCTATCATCTCTCAGGTGAGAAATATGAAATAGAAAATAATTTTTATATGACAGCCAACTTTGCGTTAGATCAGGGAATTAAAGGGAATGTTCAAAGACAAGACCGAGGATACAAAGAATTTTCTGAGCAGATTCACCAGCAGGCCAAATTGGCCTGAGGGGATTCTGATGAGATTTGGGGATACCTCAAGCCACAGTGATAAAAATCCCGGTGATGACAGATGATTGGAGAACCTTCCATTCCAGAGAGGGTTTGATGTAGGGATATGAGCAATGGTGGTTTGTTAGGGAAAAGGAGGAAACAATGTATAACTTCCTGCTCCATTCATGAGTATAGCTTAACCTTGACGTTGTAGGAGCAAATCCATGGTGTTGAGGTCTCACAGAGTATATTCATAATAGTGGCACCTGAAAGTTGTTGTGCAAAGCATTTCAGTGTTTCGTTTTGTTTTGACTTGATTTTTAATCCTTGCCTGAGGATTTGCTTTACAAAGTGTTGGCAGTGTCACCTTATATTTGAAAATATGTAAAACTGTCTTTTCTACATATTTGTTTTCCTCTTTAAGAAGTACATTTCCATGACGCACATGTCTTAGATATGCAGCTCTATGATCTACACTCCATGGCTAAGCTACACCACTGGAGAGAGAGAAAACATGTGGTGATTTTATTTTTATTTCCTTTTTGTCAGTTTTCCTTTGAAGCATCAAATAGGATATTGATATTGTTTGGCATTTAAGCTATTTACTTACTGTGGCTTACCAAGTTGTAAATAAAGTGAGCCATATTCCCACTGTACATTTCATACAACTATTACTAGAACTTCTTTTCAGAAAGATTTATCTGCGAATCAATACCCTTATATTGTGCCATTTCCAGAAGTGCTAAAGGGACTTCTCTTCTGACACAGGGTTTGACTCAGTTATGGTTTACCCTTCCTAGTAGCTGTGCAATGTACAACAGTGAATCTAACAGGTGGGCCATCTGCTTCTTGTGATGTGGCTATGGTCACCATTCGTTCTGGACATTTCCAGAGAAGGTGAAAATCCCTTAATTGCATCATCAAGTAAAAAGCAAAATCTTGTAGACACTTGAAATTATGCTTGATATCATTCTTGTCACTGAAAAAGAACATGTTAAAGCACTGGTACTAGATGCTTCTAAATTACTGTGCTGGAAATGTATGCGAGTTTATAAACTCAGAGAGACAGATAGAAAGTCATTAGCAATGACAAACATAATTTGGATTTTTCCTCTCCCTTTTCTTAAAGTTGGAATTGTGGTATTGAACTGAAAGAAGGGGTGGTGAATTCTGCAGGGAATACACACAAAAGCCCCCTTTGAGCCACCGCTCTCTGCATGGGATGCATATTTTCTACAGACGATTTACAGGTTAGACACGCTGTGACCTTTCCCTCCCAACTGCAAACAGATTAAAGAAGCTGATTAACCAAGACTTAAAACACGGGGTGATGTTCTCTTATGGGGATCTTTGACAAAGCCCTCTGCGAGGAGCCCTCCCACTCCATTCGCTTGCAAATCGCTGTGCCTACGGAGGTCTTGACTGCCCCAGTCCCAAACCTGGAGCCCTGCAGCGCCATCAGCGGCAATATCTCCCTGTGTGAGGGACTGTCTGTTATTAATCAGAAACGCTGAATGGAAACCAATCAGATAGAGAGTTCCTTTGGCTTCAGCTTCCTGCCTGTCTGAGTTAGAAGTAATGCTCCAAGAGGGAGGCACACTGAGATGCATGAAGATTCAGCTGTGAAGATACTATAAAAAGAGGAGGAATGAGACAGAAGCCACAACGCTGCCGGAATCGTCAGTGCTGAGCAAGGCTGAACTCAGTTAGTTCCATTGCTTACAACAGTAAGTGGTATTTACTTTGCTTGCGAATATGAGCTATTCATTTTTTTTTTTTTTTTGCTAATAATGAAGTAGTGCAAATATTGCTTTTCTCCTAGTAGATCTCTCTCCATCTCTCTCTCTCTCTCTCTCTCTCTCTCTCTCTCTCTCTCTCTCTCTCCACTCATTTGGAAGCAGGTAAGAATACATAATTTTATAGTATTCGAATAAGGTATTGTTAAAATGCTCAGTGAAAAAACTTGCAAACATTTGGTTCTTATTTTACTTTTACAAAACTGATACCTAACCAAGCTCTTTCTACAGTGCTCAAATTTTGCATATGAAGCATTATTATAAAAATAAAGCCAAACTTTATATTATGCTAGTTGATTTTAGTAGCTTTAGTACTCACACATCAGTGTGTTTATGTATATTACTATTATTAAATTAATTTGAAATGGACCCTTGGTTTTCTTGTGACTGTTGCTTACTTAATTTGAGTCAGAACTATAAAAAATAAATGCATCTTTTTCATAATTTAAGAAGACATGATTTCTTCATTTTTTAATATTAAAATGAAGTGATATATAAGAAACATATATAGATGGAAATAGGATGTCAGGGTTAATGTGATCGCTTTACCTGATAAAGGTTTCTTTAAATATCTGTGGTTCTCACTCTGGTCAGCATTCTAAATGTGCATGCTGGTTGGCTATATAATTGCTCTCCATTAAGTAGGCAAATGTATCTTAATGTAATAAAGACTGGATGAAAACCACAGGAGGGAAAGAGTTTCAAAAGCAAAATTGGCGTGTTTTATTTGAAGTGACATGGAAAATGCATTGATTTGATGGAGCATTGGTATGTGTTTTTTGTAATCAATACAGCCATTCACATCTATTAAATTTTCAAGCACATTAATCTCAAATGGTATGACAAATTTTAATTGTAAGGTTATCAACATTTTATGTTTCCATTTAGATATTGCTAATAGCGTACGCTCTTAGAATCTACTTTAAATAACACGGGTGCATTAGACAAAAAGTGATCACCTGTAGTAGATAAGTTCACATTTATTTTTATGATCAATTTTTGATGAGAATGTAATGGACTATAGATTTGAGGAGAACTTGGAGGTCTTTTTGGATGTTTGTTGTCATTTAATATTTTGTTTTATATATATATATATATATATATATATATATATATATATATATATATATATATATATCTGTAAGATTACTAATAAAGATTTCTACAAGGCTTTTGAAATCTATGTACTGTGCAAAACAGGAGTGATGCTGTGACAACCAAAAGTGGCAACTTTTGCATGAAAGTTACTTTTTACATTATAAATTAGAAGAGCTATCAATCTTCAACCATAGTTGACTAAGAATTAACTTGATCATTCAATGTTCTTAACTTGGAAAAAAAGAGTGATTTAAACACCTCCTACATTCAATAGAGAATAAATCCTATTTTAATATTCAGACACTGCTTCATTGCCTAGGCAATGCAATGGCAATTGCAGAATACATTTGTGTAACTACAAAACTGGCTAACTCAGGTTTGGATGGTAGATTTTTTAAAAAGATAAAGAAAATGAAAGAATATGCTTTCTAGCACATAGAAGCAAAGAACTTGGGCAAGACATGAACAGCTTGCACTTGTGATCTTGTCATAGAATACATTATGGTTTTTAACTCAAATTTTCTCAAATTTGTAAAATACAATTGCATGCATTTAGATGTATGCCAAGATGTTAAAAATACTGTCATCTCTATGTTTGTTTTGAAAAATGAGAAAATGTAAGATAAAGTGCCTGGTGTGAGCAAATCTAATTCTGGGAATAATAAATAGAAAAATGCTGTAGAGGGAGCAGATAGGTAGTATCAATTTAAAAGTAATTCACTGACTTTAAGTCAGATTTGGTAGGGCGAATAAAGCAAGTTATATAATCTAATAATTTCTAGAATGGAAAAGCATAATTTTCCTTTTATTATGCTATTTGATATTTAAGGCAATTTTGGAAATGGTTGACATAATTATACCACCATCATTGTATTCATTGCATAATTGAAATAAAATTGCCTTTTACCACTGCCTATGTAACAATATCACAATATCAAAGTTGGCTTTGAAATTAGAGTTTTAAATGTTGTGTTGCTCAACCTGACAAATTGTTTGTTGGAGCAGAAGCTCTTCTGAGTGTCACCTTGCATGGAGATTGTATTTGGTGTATTCCTGTGACCCCAGTAAATGCAAAGTTGAGCCAATGCACTTTCTCTTCTCTGGCACATTCACCTAAAGGATCGGAAAATTAATTGGAGAGTTTTCCCTTCTGGCTCACCTCTCTTTAGACATCAGTAGTGATTTGAGGCAGATACACATTCCCTATAACATTTGCACTGTGAGTAGGTGCAGTTAATCAGAGTGCTTTGAAAAATTACATAACAAAATATGTGAGCATTATGGCAATATATCGTACAGAAGAAAGCATAAATTAAGGTAAAAGCTAATTTAATGAAAAATGTGTGTAATAAATAAACATTGGCTGTAACGTGTTCTCTATGAAAGGGAACAGTCTAGATGGATTATTATTTAGCATTAATATAGATGCTTCCGTGAAATGGGTCATTAGTTTGCTATACATTAGACTAATTTTGTTCCATCAAATGAAAATTTAAATATACAAAGTATATTTAAAACTAAATATACTTCATTATAGTTTTTCAAACCAAAGTAAATCTAACATTGGAAAAAAACAGTGTGATACTTTAAAAAATGTCCAATGTGATATGTTATTTATACTTCTGACTACTTTATTGGATAATTTACTTCTGCAATTATCTACTTAAATAATATTAAGTTTTCTTAAGGAAGAAGAAAGTATGCTAAGACCAAAAGGACATGGTTTTAATTAGCTTTGTTTCTTTGTACCTGTCACTCATTTATAAATATGACCTATTGTATATAGAACATAAGGCATGTTTCCTGAGATAGAACATTTTTCTTTGTATTTTGCTAATTATTTTTTAAAGTGTTGTGTGTTAAAATATATACTCTCCTAAATAATCATGACATTATGCTATTTAGATTTTTACATCAAATTCTAGAACTTTAGAAAAGGGATTTTAACCTCCAACTCTGATGTGACCCAAGAAAACTAAGGATTAAAAAAATCAGGTAACATATCCAAAGCTGTCAAATTGTATATGAAAAATTAAAAACACAATTACACACACACACACACACACACACACACACACACACACACACACAGTGATTAGCTGAAAGCAATGCTTCCTGGATTGTTTTAAACATCTTGAAAAAGTTTTTCTGTGTGTTTTTTTGTTTGTTTGTTTTGTTTTTGAAATTCCTCTGCCTGGAACAGCCATCATCCTCATCATTGACATACAGTAAGGGATGCACAGTGTGGAGAGCGTCTTTATAGCACTTTTATACATTTCCATAGCAGTCCTAATACGTTAATGCACTTGTCCCTAAATTTAGCACTGGTAAAAGGTCTTATAGCCACATTAAGAATGCAAAGTGCCTGAATAAAAGCATGATCTCTGGAACCTAAGCAAGACATTTTACATTAGCACCAGCAAGAAACACCTCCCAAACGCCAAAGTCATTATAATGGATCTGCCAATGGAGAGAAAATGGAAACCTCCTGAGGTATTATTGTTGTTGTGGAGGTGGTGTAGTGTGTATGTGTGCATATGTGCGCGCACGCGCGTGTGTGTGCGTGTGTGTGTGTGTGTGTGTGTGTGTGTGAGATACTTATTTACTTTTATGAGAGAAGGTAGGAAAAAGAAGACCTGAATATTTTCTTAAGGTAGTCTTCAAGATTTTTCTTTCTCATTTTTCTATTCAATTACTTTGCCAAATTATAAATCAATTGCAGGAAGAATGAGTGGTTTCATATTCTGTATTTCTCCTCATGAGCAAGATAATTCGTGGACTTCCTAATTAATCAATGAAACACCAGAGCATATGATTGTTTTATAAGTATGAATTAAAAAGCCTGCGGCTCATATTACTTTTTCAAATTGGCTCTACAGTTGTGACGAGCATGGATGGCTTCATTATAGTTTTTCAAACCAAATTTATTCAACTTAATATGGAAAAACCAGTGGCTAGTAATTATTTGGTTTTTATTTTAAAGATGAATGTGTTTCTAAATGTAGGAAATAGATAAACCTCACAAAATTTATATTGGAATATGCTAAACTCGCTATACTTGATGTAACATTAATCGAGTATCCAATGCATAATGGACTTTTTCTTATATTTACTAAAGAAGGATCTTAGGAAAGTCAATAAAAACAAGAAACACTATTTACAGGAAGTCAGTATAACAGGGAAGACAACAACACATATAACAATGTGTAGTGTAAGCATATAAACGTCAATAATTCACCTACAGGGACATCTATAAACACAGTTTAGTCTTGGGTACAATGAAGAAGGATATTCATGTAAAATATGCTCTACTTCTGTAAAATATTCTCTATCCATATAAAATATGCTCTAAAAAACTGAGACATCAATTCTAAAAGTTTCAAAGGGAGTTTTCCCTCAGACAATCAAGTAACTTCTTTCATCTATTTTTTTTCCTACAAAGCAGGTTACTATAATTTACTGTAATAGACAGAAGTATTATTTTCCAACATTCACATGTATGTGCTATAAATACTTCACAATGCAAAGACTGTATCAGAAATTTAAGAAATTAAAATATATTTTATATTGTAATGGTAATTAAGTTGCAACATCCAAGAAAACTTGCAGGTCAAATTGCAAATTCACATCTATTTACCTATCTATAACTTAATTTTTTTTACATTTTTATTTATTGATTTTAGAAAGAGAGAGAGGAATGGGGAGAGAGAGGAAGAAACATTGATTTTTGTTGTTCCACTTATTTCATTCATTAGTTGATTCTTATATGTGCCCTGACCAGGGATTGAACCTGAACCTTGGTGTATCAGGACAATGTTCTTACCAACTAAGCTACTCGGCCAGGGCTTATAAGTAATTTAATATCTTTATCTATATATCTGCAACCATAGCTGTGTTTTCATTTAAATTTCTGTGTATCTGTGTCAGTAAGTAATTATGTACATGTCTTCACCCTAAATAGATATGGAAAAGGAAAAGAGATAATGCAATAAATTATTTTGATGGTTAAATTAATTATAAACTTTAAATCGTTATAGTGGTGAAACATTAGACACTACCAGGCTCTTTTGTCAAGCAATCATAGATGTGATATCATGAACAAATAATAAAATAACAATTATAACTTATTTTAACTTAGTAAAAGTTAAACTCAGCTACAGTTCATGTGTTATGGCTGCTTTGGATGCCTTATGGTTAGTGAGAATTAGACTTTCATATTTTTAAACTGTAACTGGAAGTAATCGTTCTTCATTCAATGTTCACAACTCTTGAAGACCTAATAAAAATACAATCTCTTTATCCACTCTTAGAGTGGATGGAAAAGTGCTATTTTAAGTAGAAATAACAACGCTATCTTAAACAATATTAGGTAGAAATTAGATCATTAATATAAGAACATAAAATCATTATTTTTTCCTTGTTATGTATAATGCAAAGGAAGAACATTATGTGGTGAAATTTAAATTATTTATTTGGTCATTTTCCCTCACTGAGGGTCAGGTCAATAGACATTTTATATTTGTTGTATTACTGGGTAAGTTAACTATTTGCTAAATTGGAAATTTGCTTTAAAATAAAAAATGTGATATTAAAATTAAATAGTATTGCCTTATATCTAATAACATATGCACAATAATTAATAAAACTGTCAAGGATAATATATTTATAATAATGTCCCTTCTTCCACATTAATGTTATAACTTATTAGGACATTATAAATCAACTATGCATGTACTGAATAGGGATTAGAATAAATTTAACTATTAGAAGAAAGATAATAATTTTCCTTCTTCCCCAAATCTTACCTGTTTATCTACATGATGTGACATTGTATGTATACTTTCAATTCAGTTATGTTTTTAATACACAAACATTAAATAATACTCAGATTTGTATTTTTTGACAATACTTAACTCTTCAAGGACTAAATAATTGATGTACTATTATCATAACACATGATTATGCATGAAAAGCATATTTGTCTGTTTTTTATGTTTAACTTGAAATTGAGACCCCTGATACAATCATTAACAATGAAGAATGTTATTATTATGCCTGCAATAAATATATTTTTCTTTATAATTAACTTTGCTCTGTTAAAAATATGGAGTTCTATTAAAATATAAGTTGTGAGTGTCAATAATAAACATATTTTAAATATTGTAGGGTTATTTTTAGTACATTAAAATTAGCATTTTTATCAGTGCTATCTTTATATATTAACCTACTTATATATAAACCAATAGATATTTAAATATGTACGATGTATATCAAGCCACTACTTTGGGCTTGACACATTGTGTTAAATTTTGTTTTCTGTAGCTAAATATGGGTGATTATTTTATTTATATAAGAAAATAGTTCCAACTTTGGACTTTTTTATTTTAGAAAACTAATAGGATAATTGGTCTGATAGAACTTTTAGTCATACATATATATCAGGAGAGTACTTGAATTTGTAATTATGTATACCCAATGATGAATATTGAAACTGATGGAGACAAAATGATAGAATGGAGACAAGAAAGTGGTGGGATTCCATCACAGACTCAGTAACAGTTATTATTAAACTGCTCATTATTAAAAACAACAACTTGAGTTTAATAATGATTTCACCAAGGATATCTGATGTCCGACCTCTCCAGACCTAAGCTGCTTGTGGCTTGCTGCTTGTCAAATGAAGTACTGCCTTTGGGATCACACACCCTTTATTTAACTTGGGCATGGAGAGCCTTCTTCATTACACCCAAGGCTAAACTGTGTTTATAGAAGTCTGACACTGAAATTGAGCTTTAAACATGTTCAGGGAGAAACAAAATGTTATTCTGGAATAGAAATGCCACATGTATATGTCTTGCACTATATTTCAATGACCAAATTTATAAATTGTACTCTTCTAAAATTATAAGAAAATGTAAATAAACAACCCATATGGAAAGAGTGTGAAGAAATTCAGTCCCAGAATGAAAATTTTATCCAGATTATAGGTTTGGACAAAAATATCCCTAACTATTTATAAATCATATCATATTCTATAAAAACTGGATTTGAAAGCAGATTTTAGAAAATAACTATTTGATCATTATAAAATTCTATACATATTCATTCAATATACTAGCTTTTAAAAAAAAAAAAACTTCACCCAAGGATATTTTTCCATTGATTTTTAGAGAGAGTGGAAGAGAGAAGCAAAGACAGAGAGAAATATAAAAGTAAGAGAAACACATCATTTGGTTGCCTCCTGCACGCACCCTGACCAGGGCCCAGGCTGGGGAGGAGGCTGCAACTGAGGTACGTGTCCTTGACCAGAATCAAACCCAGGACCCTTCAGTCCACAGGCCGATGCTCTCTACCCACTGAGCCAAACCAGCTAGGGCAATAGTGGCTTTCTATAAATGAGAGATGTTTTATAAACTATCCGTGATATATATTCATTATTAAAGTTAACGCTTTAGATAATTTTTCTAAATCTAATTATTTGATGATTGTATTCTTTTTATTCCCAGTATTTTAACTTGTGTCAAGGTTTGTGATGATTTATTTATCTTGCTACTTTTCACTTCCTGTGCTTCCCTACTTTCATTGCAGCTTGAGTCTTGCTTCTACATCCGTTTCCATATTGCTTGGCTTCTTTCCCCTTATCATCTTCCCCCACCGCCTCCAATTCAAAGACAGAATAAATTTAACTCTAAGTGAGTATTCTTAACTGGGCTTGCATTTTGTGGACATGATTCAGTGAACTGTAACAGAAAAGTAGCTTTTCCAACATGAGAAACCCCTTAGATATGGAGCTAATAAAAATTGGTCACTATAGGCATAGATGATTTTAGAGACTCTGACCCCCGTCTCTACTTTTACTGTCTAATTGACTGGAAATGAGCTTTCTAAGGTGTTGAAGATTACCAACGTCACAATTCGTTAAGAAGAGATAGGTCGAACAAGGAGACATCCTGCTACTCACCAAAGTCTGACTGTAAGTTCAGGAATGCAGTGCTGTGTATTCACAGCTGCACGAGAATTTCAGAGAATCATTAAAAAACAAACAAACTGGGGCTTGAATACCTAAGGCTATCCTTGTATAATTAATATCCATTAGGTGTGTGCGGGAAGAGATAAATTGGTAAAGGGTATTGATATTGACTGCTTGACCTCAATATCAAAGGGTATTGATATTGACTGCTTGAAATCAGGAGTCCCCAGATTGTCATATACAAACTGTTCACATTAAGAAGCTGATTTTGTATTCCATTTCCAGGGAGTGGAAATGACAGTCCAATGAACAGTATGCAGGTGTAAGTAGAAACAATGCTTCTCATAACATCAGGACCACAATGTAGTGTCCTAAATGTGTGCAGGCTGGGTGAGAGGTATGGTCACAATCCTATATGCACCCTTCACACCGTTGTTATTTTTTAAATTCACAATCAGGAAAAAAAGATCTTCAGATTATTTGTAATAATGAATTAATGAATTCACTGGCTAAACACTTTATTTTTTTACCTTTGAATTTACTCATTATTAAACCCCTGCTATGTCTTAGGCGAGCTGGGAGACCTTCACATGGAAACCATGACTTCCAAACCACTTCAATTCTTAGAGACTCCCTTCTTGCCATAAGTGACAAAATGTACCTGCTTGTAACCTCTTTTTATTTAGTCTTAGTTTTTCCCATGCATCTTGCAACTAATCTGTACTCTACCCTACCAAAGAGCATTAAACTCATGCAAAAAAAAATTGTCTGGCCTATACTTTCTCTTCAGTAGATACATTCCTCGTTACTTCACCTTAAAAGTAAGTAACATTTTACAGACTACCTTGCCACTCTGGTTACCCTGTGTAAAATTAACTCTTTGATAATGTCCCTAAAAATGAAAGCGATCATCCCAATTCGTGGGAGCACAGATAGATAGGACTATAACTCCCTTTAAAAATCTACTTTTCAAATTAAATCAAGATCATTTTTCAGTCATCCTCACTACTTCCAAAGACATGCAAAAAATGTCTTTTTTGATTTATAATTATCTATTTTTTTTCTTTTCTGCTCAATCCCTCCACCCCTCCAACACCACTGCCCCACCAAAGTTCTCTGCTTTCTATCTATGAGTCTATCTTTATTTTCTTGTTAGTTCAGTATGTTCATTAAATTCCACATATGAGTGAAATCATTTGGTACTTCTTTCTCTGACTGGCTCATTTCACTTAGCATCCATATAAGATAAACTGTTACCAAATTCTGAGAACTATAACCCTTGTCACATCTTACATTAATCTTTTACTCTAGCCCTTTGGCCACTCTTCTTCTAAGAACCTTAATATCCCTTGGCTGTACTAATATAATAACATTGTAATTGCTCTCCTCGCCAACAATTAACTACTGATGCACTTCACAAAATATAATTTTATAAATTAAAAATATGTTCAGGCCCAGCCAGCGTGGCTCAGTGTTTGAGCATCAACCTCTGAACCAGGAGGTCACAGTTCCATTCCAGATCAGGGCACATGTCAGGGTTGCATGCTCAATCCCCAGTAGGGGGCATGCAGGAGGTAGCCAATCAATGATTCCCTCCCATCATTGATGTTTCTGTCTCTCCTTCTCCCTTCTTCTCTGAAATCAATAAAAATATTTTTTTAAATGTTTAAATAACCACCTCTTCTCTCACCCTCAACCCACACCCCATCAAATCCAGAAGTAAGTCGGTACTCTCCAGCCTTGAATCCGAGACGTCAGCAATTGGTTTTATCATTTTTTTTTCCTGCTAAATTCTGAGTGTTAAACATATTGCCACAGCCTTAAGGAGCCTAAAGAATAGGTTTTTAAAGAGTCAAAACTACTCTGAAATCTTATAAAAATGTTGTGCTTATGATTTAGTGTGTGTATGAAAATGAGAAAGTATTTTAAAGCCCTCGAGGGCCAGTAGCTTCCTGTGTAAAATTAAGATAATAACAGTATTGACATGACAATGTATTATGAGGAGACATAACAGATGGTTCCTATGACCACTGTTGTTATTAAGAACGTTGTTGCTCAGGTTTAGCATACCTAGGTAAAGAGTGTGGGGACGCTCAATATAGAAAAGCATGAGAGAGACCTAGCTTAACTTAATGACTAATTTCATTGTTCTTTCATTTAGATAAGGTAAATCTGGGTCAGTTATAACATTCTGAATATAAATATTAATATACATGATATGTTTTTTTAAATTGACATAGCATACAATGGGAATATATTTTGAACAATTTTGTCATAAATTTATACCATATTGAATATAGAATATTTACTATCGCAGATACAATGCTATAAAGTTTATTGCTTTAAGTCAGAATGAGTACATTACACATGGATCTTAGAGATATGAATGAGTTATGAAAGTCTTTTAAATCAACGTTAATAAAATTTCATAGTATTTCATATCATCACATAATTCAATGCCATGTATTTAACTTTCCTTTTCTATCATTTTTATGGTTGTACCCTTTTATGCTTTGAATTATATTAATGACTATAAAGTAAATGACCATCTTTACCTTAAAATGAATACAGCTTATAAAGGTGGTTTATTTGTATGAGAATGTTACTATGGTTTGAAAAGTATAGTTCAAACTAAAATGGTAACAATGATTGCATGCTTGTGAGTAACATCCACTATAATTAACCTGGAAGTTATATTTGTGGTGAATGTTAATGATTTAATAGCTTATCCCTAATCTTTATAAAGTAGAATTATATTATTCATAAAATATAGAAACTATTATATTATTTAGTAAATTTGTTATTCTGAACTCATAGATTAGTGCCAACTTTTTTTCACCTTTTACAATGCACGCATCATTTCTCTGGTGCTGAGGTAACAGCAGCGAGCATGAGACAAAGAGTTTCTAATCTCAGGAAGGTCCTCTCCAGAGTAGTGACACAAACACTAAATAAGATAACTAAGGTATTGATGAATGCTGAGAAAGTAGGCAGTGTGATGGACAGTTACTTAAAGGGATGGGTGAAACTTTATCAAGGTGGTAAGAGGTTTTGTTGAGAAGGTGATATTTGAATTGATTCTGAATGGAGATAAGAAAATATTATGAGAAACATCATCATAAATAAAAGAGATAGCAGTCTCAAAGGTCCTGGTATGTTAAAAACTTTGCTCATTGTATACTATAATCCTAATCACAATTATTTTAATTTATAAATACTACATATCATGATTATTTAGAGATAAACTTAGAAATAAGAATGTGAACTAGTGAACTAAACATTTTCTACTTTTCATAGTATTGTTAACAACTTGCGTTTTTGAATTTTTTTTTGCTTATTTAAATAAATGGTTCCAATATATCTTTATATTTTTATGCTTATAAAGTTGGACTCATTAAATGTTATTATTTATGTAGTGGTGGGAATTTCAGACAGCTAACTGTGGAATATTTAAATATTAAGTATGTGTCCAAAATATGTAGTTCTCTATTTTCTCCTGGTTATAAGTAAAAAACTCACTTAAATTAAAGCAGGGATGAGTACCTTACTATAAGGAGGACATATAAAACTGTATATATCACTGCATATTTATACATCACTATCTAAAATGATAAGGACAAAAAAAGGCATCCTAATATATAAAAACCCAGGGTCCGCAATGCCCAAAATGACCAAAGGCTCGACCGACTGGAAGTCAGTCCCGCAGTCAGTGCTGGGTTGCCATGGTGAATCAGCACTGACTGCCGAGGGGGCTGCGGATCAGGCTTGGAGAGAGGCCTGGGGAGAGAGAAGCAGGGTCTGATCCGCAGCCTCTGTGTCAGCTGTTGATCATCCGTTGCCTCTCTCTTTCTGCCTGACCTTTGCCAGCATCCATGCCTGTTTCTCTCCAGGCCTCTGCAGGGGCTGCTGATCAGCCCCACCTCTCTAATCAGCCTCAAAGATAGGCCCGGAGACGCTGACTGGCATAGAAACTGACCAATCAGAACCAAATCTGGGTGACCTGTGAGGAGCCAATGGCTGCCTAGGAGGTGGAGCATTTGATGCTGACTGACATAGAAACCAACCAATCAAAACCAAATCTGGGTGAACTTCGAAGGCAGAACCTAAGGTGGGGGCTGAGAAGGGGTTTTAAGGGCAACAGCTGTTTGGTGTAAGGTGTAAAAATGCGGTTAAATTTTTTAATGATCAGCTTGGCAATACAGTGCATATGGCTGGCGATCAGTCCAGATATAGGGATTATGTATTTTTGTCTGCCAAGAACATATCCTCCTGCTGAAAAAGCCTCCCCCATCCCATTTAAGCAATCCTATCCTATATAATCTAACTATACTAATAAAAGGATAATATGTTAATTAGACCAGGTCGACCGGCCATCTTCCGGATGTCCGACTTCCTTCCAGACAAAGCCATGGTGGTAGGGGCCAAGGCAGAGGGGGCAGTTGGGGGCCAGATCAGGCCGGCAGGGGAGGACCAATGGGGGCAACATCAGGCCGGCAGGGAAGGGCAGTTGGGGTCGAGATCAGGCTGGCAGGGTGGGCAGTTGGGGGTGTGATCAGGCCAGCAGGGGAGGGCTGTTTGGGGCGAGATCAGGCCAGCAG
This sequence comes from Cnephaeus nilssonii, assembly GCF_951640355.1. Classification (NCBI taxonomy): domain Eukaryota; kingdom Metazoa; phylum Chordata; class Mammalia; order Chiroptera; family Vespertilionidae; genus Cnephaeus; species Cnephaeus nilssonii. The sequence goes on from NC_137073.1 coordinate 93,463,415, forward strand.
GGGAGGGCTGTTTGGGGCGAGATCAGGCCAGCAGGGGAGGGCAGTTGGGAGCGAGATTAGGCTGGCAGGGGAGGGCAGTCAGGGGTGATCAGGTAGGCAGGCAGAGGCAGTTAGGGGCAATCATACAGGCAGGCAGGTGAGAGGTTAGGAGCCAGCAGTCCCAGATCCCTGTGTAGGATTGGGCCTAAACCGTCAGTCAGACATACCCCAAGGGGTCCCTGATTGGAGAGGGTGCAGGCTGGGCTGAGGGAACCACCCCCTGTGCACAAATTTTGTGCATCGGGCCACTAGTTTATAATAAGATTGATCCACCTTTATCCTGAATATTTTTTTATTTTTTTTCTTTATTAAGGTATTACATATGTGTCCTTATCACCCCATTGCCCCCCCCACACACACACACCCCTACTCATGCCCTCACCCCCCTGGTGTCTGTGTCCATTGGTTAGGCTTATATGCATGCATACAAGCCCTTTGGTTGAGGGGAGGTTCTATCCTTGAAGACACTAGAATAGGATCTGCTCTAGAGTTATCTCAAATTTTTCCAAATATTAGTTCCTTTCTACTTGTGTGATTTTATGTTGAACATGACTTTCATACTTCTACTATCGTTTCCAAAAGAAGGAATCTAATTCTTTCTGTGACTGCAGGTCTCTACTTCTGAGGGTCTGCTCTCATCACTTTGTGTTGTATGGCATGCCAACCTTTATCTTTTGGCACTTTTATAGTTCTCTTTCATTTTTTGCTGATTTCTTCTTTTGGATGAATCTCTAGTTAAATTTTCTGAAATAATTGTTAAGTCTAAATCTCCTTTCTTTGTACCAGGACCATAGATATGGTTTTGGTGGTTATTCAATATTTTCCTAACCATATCTGAATTAGATATCTCTACTTATGTTCTCTTAGGTCCAAATTTTACAAGGTGGAATTACAATCCAATCTGGTATAGTAAAGAGAACAATAATTGGGAGTAAAAAGACCAGAGATAAGGGGTTTGTTTTCCTTCATCACTCTGGATTTAATTTCTTCACTTTAATAATGGTGGAGAGAGTAGAGACATCTAAGGGCTCTTTCACTTCCAAAGTCAATTGAATCTTTACTGGAAGTTAGTTATATATATATTTAGCATTCAATTGTTTCTCTAACAAGCTTCCATCTTGCAAGGAAAAATGAAACAACAGAAATTCTTTGCTTAAAAATATCCAAAAGCCTGGATATTATGCTATCATACCTGGTCCTCTCTAAGGAATTCTCTACATTGGTGTCCACTCAAGTACCAGATCTATCACATGTGTTCAAACGGCCTTGTCCATATTGCCTAAATTCCCCACACATATATCAGAATTTCATGTGTAAAAATAATGACTTGGAGTTCTATTATTGTCACACATATTCAGAAATGTATTTATTTCAGTGTGTGTACAGAACTACTCTGTTTCAAACATTCTATCAGCATATTCACAAGTAGTATTACAAATTCAGATATCAACCACCTAAAATTCAGACATTTATTTTAATACATTTTTGTGTTGTAACTAATTAAAATAGCATAATCTATTCCTTTGTTTAAAAGTATACATATTTCTGCAGGTATAAAATTATACTATTTTATACTATTATATACACAAATTATTTCTGTATTATAGACAGCATTGTATGATATGGAGCAATTTCTTAACAAAATTGCCCAATCTTTGGAATAAAAGAAAATATCTCAGTTTGACAATTTTAAAATAATGACTGAATTCATTTGAAGAATAAATAATTATGTGAAATGAATCTCTAAAAAACTCAATTTATAAAATACCAGATTAATATAAGGCCAGTAATTTCTTTGAGGTTATATATTGGCATAATTTCATGCTCTATCCTTGGATATTATTTCTTTTTTTAATAAATAATTTTTCTTAGGGACTTCAGGTACTAGATCCCGCTTAAACATAGAAGAAATTACTATCATAATGATTTTTTGTCTATAGTGTTATGAGATTAATAAGAAAAGCATGAGCATGTAAGATAAGTTCTAACAAATCACAACAGAACAACACCCTGTTTGAATGTAATCTCTTGAGAAAACATAATATGAGTATCTGATAGTCAATTAAATATTTTGCTTTCACAATCTATTTACAAGAAAATTAATTATTTATAGATAAATTATCTCCTCTTCTTGCAATTTCCTACTGTAGTAACATTTCTTTCTGATGTTCTGAAGAATGAAATTAACCTATTCATTAATTAAATTAATCCCATTTTGTAATAAAGAACTGTATTTTCTATTTTTCTTTGCCAATGAACCCTTATTAATAATGGTATCTTACCCTAGTCTATGGGGAAAATGAGTAGCAGCTGTGTTGGATAAACCACACACATAATTACCATACAGAATCCCTTTGCCAGTGATATTGCTGAAGTAACGTAAAATATTATATATTCCTTCGTGTTTTTTATAGATGAATCATATTTTATGTTACTTTTAAAAGTGTTCTTGAAAGACATTGATTTAATCCAAATTCAGTATGTACTGTCAATATTGATTCTTTATTTGCTTACACTGAACCACAGATAGAAATTTAAGCCAAATAGATAAAGAAGCCTATTTTTAATCCTCTTATGAAATCCTACATGATTAATCCAGAAATCTTAGCTTAGAATCAAGTTTTTTTGTGCATCTTTTATTGTTGATTTTCTAAGTAATTACATTTACTATTGGCCAAAGGATATAAAACAAACTATAACTAAAATAGCTATAACTGACTAGATGAAATGAGTAACGTGGCTAGATTTTTCTATGGATACATAGCTTTCCCTATTAACCTTATGTTAAAATCTGTTATCTATCTATTGATAACTTTATTGAGCAATTGATCATTCATTCACTTATTTATTCATTTATTTTTAAGTTTTAAAAAATATTGACTGTTTGAAATATGGTCAGTTTTCTTGGTTGCTTCTCAGAGGCATGTTTTTAATATATTTTAGCTTCAAGTAACTTTACTATAAACTGTCACTCAGCACCCAACCATGTGGCTCAGTGGCTGAGCATCTACCTATGAACCAAGAGTTCACAGTTTGATTCCTGGTCAGGGCACATGCCTGGGTTGTGGGCTAGATCCCCAGAGTGGGGTGTGCAGAAGGCAGCTGATCAATAATTCCCTCTCGTCACTGATGTGTCTATCTTTATCCCTCTCCCTTCCTCTCTGAAATAAATAAAAAATATATTTTAAAAATAAATTAATTGCCCTGACCGGTTTGGCTCAGTGGATAGAGCGTCAGCCTGCGGACTGAAGGGTCCCGGGTTTGATTCCGGTCAAGGGCATGTACCTTGGTTGCGGGCACATCCCCAGTAGGAGGTGTGCAGGAGGCAGCTGATCGATGTTTCTCATCATTGTTTCTAGCTCTCTATCCCTCTCCTTTCCTCTCTGTAAAAAATCAATAAAATATATTTTAAAGAATAAATAAATAATAAAGTAATTAAAAATGTGGCTCAGCTTCCCTGTTCTAGGAAATCCTTATCCCTTCATCTTGTTCCTTCTGAACAACTGAGTCATGGAACAGTTATCTAGCACTAAGAATTCTAGGGAGATTCACTCAATAACCCCCCCAAAATTTTTAGAAATGTTCATATACATGGAAACAACCTCAATATTATTACATTAGTTTCCCTTATCTGCAGGCGATACATTCCAAGACCCTCGGTAAATACCTGAAAACATTGATAGCACCAAACTCTATACGTTTACACTATGTTTTTTTTTTCTATACATACATATGTTTCACTTAAAGGAAGCACTTTAAGTCTTCTCTTTGGCATATCTGAATTACCAACATCACTACTCTTCTGGGTGAGGGTCATTATTATGTAAAACAATTGTTATTTGAGAACAAGCATGAGATACTGCAACAGCTGATCTAATATCTCAGAGGGCTACTATGGGACACGGAACTAACAGGTGGGGAGCCCGAGCATATAGAGAAAGGAGATGCTGGACAAAGGGATATTCATGGCCAGGGAGCAGAAAAGGACAGCATGAACTTTTTTTTTATGCTACTCAGAATGGTGCACAACTTAAAACCTATAAATTGTTTATTTCTGGAATTTTCCATTGAATATTTTTGGACTACGATAGACCTTGGATAACCAAAACCATGGAAACTGCAGATAAGGCAGGACTACTATAAATCCATTTATATAAGTGAGGAGAAAAATCATGTGATTCAGGTTACCTGAGGTTTATGTGATTCCACACCTTCCTTTATAAGACTCAATACTAAGATGTTGCTTAATGTTCTTTTGTAATTAATTTTTGTAATTTTATTTTTTTTATTTATCTTTATTGTTGAAAGTATTACAGATGTCCCCTTTCTGTTTTCCTGAAGAACACCTCCATCCCATCCCCCTCCCCCAAGGCCTTCACCACATTATTGCTTGTGTCCATGGGTTATGCATATATGCATATAAGTTCTTTGGTTAATCTCTTTCCACTCACCCACTCACTCCCACCTTCCCTCTGAGATTCATTGGTCTGTTCCATGCTTCTATGTCTCTAGATCTATTTTGTTCATCTGTTTATTTTGTTCATTAGATTCCACATACACGTGAGATCATGTGATACTGGCCTTCTTCTTTAAATGGCTTATTTCGCTTAGTATAATATTCTCCAGGTTCCTCCATGCTGTCTCAAAGGGTAAGAGATCCTTCATTTTTACTGCTGCATAGTATTCCATGGTGTAAATGTACCACAGCTTTTTTGTCCACTCATCTACTGATGGGCACTTGGGCTATTTTAAGATCTTAGCTATTATAAATAACACTGCCATGAACATAGGGATGCATATATTCTCTCTGACTGGTGTTTCAGCTTTCTTAGGATATATTCCTAGAAATGGCAGTTCCATATTTAATGTTTTGAGGAAACTCCATACTGTTTTCCATAATGACTCTTTCTTCAATTTGTTGATGGTTTCTTTTGCTGTGCAGAAGCTTTTTATTTGATGTAGTCCCATTTGTTACTTTCTCTTTAGTCTCCCTTGCCCTAGGACAGTGGTCGGCAAACCGCGGCTCGCGAGCCACATGCGGCTCTTTGGCCCCTTGAGTGTGGTTCTCCACAAAATACCACGGCCTGGGCGAGTCTATTTTGAAGAAGTGGCGTTAGAAGAAGTTTAAGTTTAAAAATTTTGGCTCTCAAAAGAAATTTCAATCGTTGTACTGTTGATATTTCGCTCTGTTGACTAATGAGTTTGCCGACCACTGCCCTAGGAGATCACCAAACATATTGCTATGAGAGATGTCTGAGATCTTGATGCAATTTTTTATAATTTTATGATGGTTAAAAAATAATTTTCTTCTGAGAGTATATACAACATTACGGCCAAAAATTAAGTACTGCCTATTAATATGTTTATAAGTCAAAATGAGACCAAGCTAAATTTACATCTAAACACATGGTGCAATTCGTATGAGAAACTGATCCAAAACCTCAAATTGATAAAACCAAGTTACTTAGCACAATACTTTAGCTCCCTCTTTTGGATGGCCCTGATTATAATATGAAAATATGAGAAAATACCCTAATTTCCCTTTATTTCTACTGTCATTATATAATATTTGAGACACTGTTTACTCGGTTGTTAAACTCTGTAAAATTAATAGTTTTAATCAGTCTTCAAATGAAAATAAGTTAAAGCTACATCTAGTAATATTTTATTAGTTGAATGCTTATTGAACACTTTGCTTTAAAGTTAACAATGCATTTTAACAAAGTGTTATATACTATTTAGAATGAATTAATATTCACCTCATTTTGTGAGGATTTTAAGTCAAGTCTTCAAATAAATTATTTGAGGTCAGTTATTTTATAAACTATGCAATAATCATTTTTTAAAAAAATTAGTAATAAATACTTCAGAAAGTATTGAGTACCAGACATTGTAAATTGATGGATTGTTACTTTAGAGGTTTTTAACTATCTTCCTTAGTTATTTCAATAATGACTTAGAAGATAATACATAAAGAAGTATAAACTAATATTTGTGTCATCTCCTGGATATATACATGTGTGTGTTGGGTACTATATATACATGTGTGTATTTATGTATACACATATGCTCTTGTACTTATTAAACTTGAAGCTTGTCATACTGCAGAAGAGTAAACAAGGTCAGAAAAAAATGAAGGAACTTGATGACACTCTGGCACCTGCAACTCTAATTGATCTAAGTGGAACCTTTTGAGAGCTATCAGGTTTAAGTGAATTAACCAATGCCTTCTTCTTGGTGGATTAAAAAAACAATGTGTTCTTTGAAACTTTCTATCTGCATCCCCAACTTTCTCTCAATCTCACCAAATTTTTTTAAATATGTAAAATTTATCACATCTTAAGTTTCTGACTTTTAAAACAATATTTAAGAGTTGGTTGAAAAAAGCAAAAATTTATTTCATGGATATTTCCCACAATGGATTTAAGTTATGCTGGATTTTAAACGACTATTTAGGAGAAAATTATGTGACCAATCATGCTAAACTTTCTCCCTCATAGAACCAGTTTCAGATTTTTAATGCAATCACTGAAAAGCTCCAAGTTCATAAACATTTGAAATTAAATAAGCATTCTTAAAAGATGAATAGCACATACGTTGTTAAGTATATTGGTCAAATGGACTTCTTTTCTTAATTGATGGCAAACATAGTTGCTAGCATAAACAGTGATTAAGCATTTTGTAAATAAGTCATATAACTGTTTCTGTTCACATTGTGGCATTTTGTAATGAGTAATGTGGGTTTTTTGGGTTTTTTTGTGTTTTTTTATTGATTTTTTTTTACAGAGAGGAAGGGAGAGGGATAGAGAGTTAGAAACATCGATGAGAGAGAAACATCGATCAGCTGCCTCCTGCACACTCCCCACTGGGGATGTGCCCGCAACCAAGGTACATGCCCTTGACCAGAATCGAACCTGGGACCCTTCAGTCCGCAGGCCGACGCTCTATCCACTGAGCCAAACCGGTCAGGGCGAGTAATGTGTTTTTTTTAGTCAAACAACAATCTCACTTTCATCCCTCTCCTCAACCTCGTATAGCCTATTGATTCTAACACTGTGTCATAGAAAGCACTTATGCATGCATGTCCAAAACCCATACTTGATTATCTATGTTCTAGAAAATTAAATATAAAGTTCATTAATAGTAGATACTCACATACCAGTACTGTGTGTTAGAGATTTCTTGAGATGCTACAATATCTATTTCTAAGGATGGTTACAATTCAGGAAAAATACATTGCTCAAAACCAGTATAATGTAGAAATGTTAAAGGATAGGTTATCGCAGTAATAAAAGTCACAAAAAGCGTCAGTGCATGTTGTATCTCTTGTTATGTACACAGTCCCTTTGTCTATTTACCTACGTTAGTTCGGATGACAATGATGTCTCTTTAGAGTAGGATGACAAAATCCCGGACTAAAAATTATTTTTCACTAAGTTATTATCAGGAGGTAATGACCTACTGAAAGATCTGGGTCTCACTGTTGACACAGGCAACCCTCATATGCTTAATAAGCAGAATCCTATTAGAAAAGACAGTGGTGGCAAGAGTTTGGCAGATACAGAGTTACAACATTATGCAATAGAACGTAAATTAAAGAATTCTGGGAATTACTATTAATGTACAAGAAACCAGAGCATATATTTTAGGATTTACATTTAGTAACAGGCACCTTCCTAAGAGGCAAAAATTTGAAGATTTTATTTTGCTTTGATGAATATATATTTAATTTGGTATATCATATATCTAATGTTTAATGATGCTATCTAAGCAGCAAACATATGTTCCTTTGGCAAATATAGAGAAAAAATAAAATGGTCTTAACATGTGGTAAAATTAAATGAGTTTCATAAAGAGAAGGATTCCTACTAAGAAGTGTAAGGAGCTTCAATAGGCCTGATTTTAAGAATTGACTCAGATACATTTTTACTTTTTAGACTTCATCTTCCAGCAAAGAAAATGTGTCCTAAAAGATCAACAGTGAGAACATGATTATTTAGAGTGAATTCTCCTTTAAATTCAGTGTGTTAATAGAGATATTGAGTTGTGTAATAATTTTCATCATATTTCAGGGTGTGATTGTGAAGTATTTCTAACTAAATTGTAAATATATTCAACTTTGCAGTGCTTTAAAAGTGAGATGCAATTACGGGCATCATGTGTAAAATGAAAAATAACATGTTAAAATTATTGAAATAGTCCACTATAGTCAGGTGTTTTGTTGCAACTCATCTTATAAGGCACAGAGTACACTGGATCACTTGAACTCTTGGTCTGTTATTTTTCCTCCAAGTCAAACCATAATTCCACACTAACCTCTGTATACATCATAAGGATAATTAATTTTTATTGTAAAACACTTCTGATTCACAGGTTTTTATTGAAAAATCTTTAGAAAATCAAGGGAGCTGAGAGTGCCTGATAGAGATAAAAATAAATCAATGAAACTAAGTGAAGGCTCTTGTATGAAACAATAATTATGGTCCATAAGCAGAGGGTCTGATTGATTCAATAGTCTGCATGTGATGCTGGACCAGTGGGGTGGAAACTCAATCTGTTCCTTAATAATTTCTCCTTATGAATCCAGCCTACCTAATAAAGAGGGAATATGCTAATTGACTGTCATGCCCTCACAAAGATGGCAGCACCCACAGCCAATAAGGAGGGACTATGCTAATTGATTGCCATGCCCTCAAATATGGCGGCACCCACAGCCACAAGATAGCAGCGCCCAGTCCCCTCAGCCCTGACAGGGTGGCAGGCACACAGCACAGCCGGGCCCACCCCAAGGCGGGTCCAGCTGCTCTGCGCACCTGCCTCCAGAGTCCCCCAATCCCCTCAGCCCCCAGCCACCCAGGGCTGGCCCGAGGCACAGGCAAGCCTCAGATGGTGGCTGCCCAGCTGCCTAGGGTCGCCCAAGGCTCAGGTAACCAGGGCCGACTGAGGCTTGCACTGCTGGCAGTGGCAGCAGCAGAGGTGTGATGGGGGCGTCGCCTTCCCCTGATCACTGGATCGCCTCCCGCCCCTGAGGGCTCTGGACTATAAGAGGGGCAGGTTGGGCTGAGGGACCCCCATCCAGTGCATGGATTTTCATGCACCAGGCCTCTAGTATTATATAAACACTGATATTTTATATTTGTGCCAATTTTACTACTTTTTTTTTTTGATATGTTGTTTTAAACAGACCCCTTAATTTGTTTAGGAAAACTATCTGTCATATAACTACTTTAAAAAAGGAAATCACCCATGTTAATTACCTTTTTAATTCTCAAAATAAATACTGTTTTATTTGGATTACAGCATAGTGGTTATGTCATGGGTACTAGAGCCAGACTCCCTAAGTGTAAATTTCAGCTGCCACTGGAAAAGCCCATTGCCCAAAAGATCCCCAGAAACACTGCTGTAGCCAAGCAATTTCCTATAACAAGGCATACTGCACATTATGGGAAATTTTCAGGTATTTTGGTCGGAAGGAGTTAGGATAGGCTTATGAAGTTTGGAAATATAGCAGAGCATTTTGTAAGTGCTTATAAATCAGGGATGAGCACTTGATTGAGGAACATCAGGAAATAGGGGCAATTTTGTAGATGTGCATTAGCTTCTGTCAAGAAAGCTCGAAAAAGAGTTTGAAGTTGACTTTGATAAGGAAGTAGAAACCAGGAGAGGAAGATATTTGGTCATTTTTTGGGGGGTATCTAGCACCCCTGCTTTTTCTAGTTCACTCACAGCTATTGAATGTGCTTATCTGATGCTGATATTCTGTTAAATTATTTTTGATCAGCAGGGGAAACTGTATTACAGCTCTTAATTTCCATGCAGGTACGAGTATCAGAGCTCATTTTTGTTTCTCATCACCTAACAGGTATTATCTTGGGCAATATATTTAAACACTTGGTACTTTCATATTTTTGTGTATTAAATGTAAATAATAGCACCATCATCAAGTTGGTTTGAGGGCTGATATGTGATTTAAGATACATGTATCCGTCAAAAGGACTAGGGTGTGAGGTGAAGTTTTTTCAAAAAGTTTCTTTTCCTCCCCCATTATATATTTATCACAGGTTGGCTGGTAGGGGTGTGGGGTAGCCCCCTTTCATCATTTTGGATTATAGGCTAACAAGTTTTGCTATTTGGCATGGCAAAAGAAAAAAGACAGTGACGGGCTCACAGAACAGTTCATAAAACCTCTTTCCAGAAAGAACCTACATTGCATCCACTCAAACTTTCCTGGCTAAATAGCTTCACAGAACTACAGGATGGCATAGGAGCACAACCCCAATGGGCTAGAATGATGGAGGCATGAGTTGTATGGGAACAGAATAAATGGCCGCCACAAACTGTGAGACACTTAGAACAGTGATTGAATGCCAGCTATAACAATAATAAAGGACTATTACGTTACTATGATCTTAATTTTTCTTCCTTCCATAGGATTTAATTATTACATTCACATGTGATTTTATTTTCAGATGGACTTTTCAAATGAAATAAACACAGGATTTTTAATATCAATGTCTGAAAATGAGATTATATATATGTGTGTGTGTGTGTGTGTGTGTGTGTATAACTGTATTGTGCTCAAATAGATGACTTGCAAAGGTAAACATGCTAATGCATACTTATACTAAAATATCTTAAAAGTTTAGTTAGAGAGTATTTGAAATATAAAACCTACAGCTAGATCATGGTGGTTGCTTATTTCATTCTTTTTGATTGGCTAGATTACACTTGATAAAGTTAAATAATATGGAGGTCCATTAAAATGTTGCCAAATGGTACACTAGGCTCACGTAATGCTGTGACTGTGTAGTGCTAATTGAAAACATTACCATGGTGATTGCGATAATGACATTTAAATTGGCATCAGTGCCAAGAAATCTTCGCAAGAGGCTCTCACAGTATTACACAGTACATTTCAAGAATATAAGTGTAATTTTGCTGGTATCTTCATTCATATAGGCTGAGGAAAACAAATATATATACATATGTTTAATATATATTTGGGAAAAATACTTAAATGGAAATATTCATGATTTATATATGATTTTAATATTTTAATATTATATCCTTCTATATTACATTTCCTGTTTGAATTCTCAAAATGTTTTAAGACATATGATATGTAACTCAACATACTGAACATTAAGGATTTTAAATATATTATATAGTCCCCCAACACATATTTTGAATCTTCTGTGCTGTGCAAGACTATTTTGAGTTATAGTCTGAAAAGAGAGTCGAGTAATTTAAAGGTAGCATATTAGCAGCAGCTCTATGAGTATTATTAACATTACTAGAGGCCCAGTGCATGAATTCGTGCACCAGTGGGGTCCCTTGGCCTGGCCTGCAGGATCGGGCTGAAACTGGCTTTCCAACATCCCCTGAGGGGTCCTGGATTGCGAGAGGGCACAGGACAGGCTGAGGGACCCACTGGTGCACAATTGGAGGTGGGAAGGGACACAGGAGGTTGTCCAGCCAGGAAGGGGCCACGGGAGAGCTCCAGGCCATATCCAGCCCATCTCATTCAGTCCTGATGGGCTGGACCCCAGCAGCAAGCTAACCTACCAGTTGGAACGTCTGCCTCCTGGTGGTCAGTGCATGCCATAGAGACTGGTCAACCAGTAGACTAACTGTCCTCTGCTGGTCAGTGCACGTCATAGGAAGTGGTTGAGCGACCTTAGCATATTATTAGCATATTACGCTTTGATTGGTTGAATGACCAACTGGACGACCGGACACTTAGCATATTAGGCTTTTATTATATAGGACTAGTGGCCCAGTGCATGTGGGGGGGGAGAGGGGCATCCCTCAGTCCAGCTTGCGCCCTCTCGCAGCCCGTGAGCCCTCGGGGGATGTCTGCTGGGGGGATCGGGCCTAAGCCGATAGTCAGACACCTTAGCACTGCTGAGGAGGCGGGTGAGGCTCCCTCCACCACTGCTGTGCTCGCAGCCCTCAGCCTGGCTTGTGGCTGAGCTGAGCTCCCCCTGTGGGAGCGCACTGACCACCAGGAGGCAGCTCTTTCATTGAGTGTCTGCCCCCTGGTGGTCGTTTCCGGTCGTTCCTGCTGTGAGGGTCAATTTGCATATTACCCTTTTATTATATAGGATTATTATGACTCTCTTTCACAAATTAAGAAACTGAGACATAGAAGTGTTTCTTGAAAAGTTACATAACTAGTAGGTAGTACAGTCTTTTGAAATAATTCTGAGTTTGTGGTCTTAAAAAGTCTTCATGTTACCTCTCTGTCCTTAATATTATGGTCTCAATGACACGAAAGCACAGAGGAAAAAATAATATTTTACCTTTACCTGACAAAATTAAGGAAATACTACAAATGGTTAATAAGTATTAATATTTAAGCAGCACTATATTGGATTCCTAGGGCTACTGTAACAAAGTACAATGACCAAGAGAATACGGTAGGGGAGGAATGAAACAGGAGAGAGAGGGGGGAAAAACACAACACCAACATTGCCTCAGATTGAGTCTAGCGTCAGCCTGATCACAGAGAGAGGCTCTGAGAATGAAGACTCTTGAGCAAAGGGTCGGGGTATTCGTACTTCAGTGTCATTGGTGATGAGTGAAATAACATCCCTACCTTGGTGATTCCCATCAGTCTAGGAAAATTCCCGGAAGAAGAGGTAGATCTAAGCAGTTGGCAGCCAAACCTTAAGGTAGTTGGCTTTGTCAATGGCATGTGCATGGATCACCAGTATCTACTGCAGGCTCCACATTAACACTTACCATAAACTTTGAATGTGTTTATACCTTTAAAACAGTAAATGTAATAGCTTACAATGACCTTCTCAAATCTCATTTATAGTTTCCTAGGCAGATGTATATTCCTTTATTGCACCTTAATATACTATAATTATATAATGACTTAATCAAGAATTTTGGTTTAAAGGAAAGGAATATACATATCTCTATATATAAAAGCCTAAGTGACCAAAGGCCCCGTTGCTATGATGTGCACTGACCACCAGGGGCAGAGGCTCAACACAGGAGCTGCCCCCTGGTGGTCAGTGTGCTCCCACAGTGGGAGCGCCGCTCAGCTGACCGCCGGGATCCAGACACCTGTCTCACGGCTGGCGCGAGCACAGCTTCAGCAGCGCAAGCCTCTCCCGCCTCGGCGGCAGTGCTACTGAGTGGAGGCAGCGGCAGGCACAGTGGGCCAGGATGAGCGGGAACGGTGTGGCACCCACCCGGGATCGGGCTCCTCCCCGGCCACCTGCTGCTTCATGCACTACTACATCCCTCAGGGGATGTCAGAATGCTGGTTTCAGCCCGATCCCCACAGATCAGCCTGCAGGGATTGGGCCAGAACCAGCAGTCCGACATCCCTTGAGGGGTCCCGGATTGCAAGAAGGTGCAGGCCAGGCTGAGGGACCCCACTGGTACACGAATCCGTGCACCGGGCCTCTAGTATTATATATTATAGATCTACTATATTTCTAGTCCCACACACAACCTGAACTTATCCATTGTCTCTCACCAGTAAATGGCACCTTTAAATCTGTTTTTCAAGCCAAAACCTGGGACTTATTCCTAACTCTTCCACTTCTATTAATTGCAAGCCAGTAAAAACATTATTTTATCAGTATTATTTCAATCACCTTCTCAGCATTTTCTTTGTGTGCTTTCTTGCCTTGTTAAGTCTATGTTTCATATGCCAGCTAGAAGTACCCACTTAATATTAAGTTGTAATCACACTCTACAGCAAACAAACCCTCACCTGATGTCAGTATCATGAAGGGTACAACTCTTTTATCTTGGCTTGTAGGACTCTGGAAGCTGGCCCTTCCATGACTTCGGAGTCTATAACTTTACCCTTCTTAACTAAGCTTCTGTCCTTTCTGTGACTTGAAGGCTTCTAAAATGCACAGCAGACCTTGCTACAAACTACATTTTCTTTTTCTGGAATACTGTTCCCATTGAAATCCTCCTAACTCACTCCTGACTCTTTGCCTTTCTGCACAAATGTCACCATAATTGAAAGGGTCTTTTTGATAATATTATTAAAAATAACAGTACCTCTCCCAACACACATAATGTATCTCTTTAACTTGCTTTATTTTTTTATTCTTTTCCTTTATTCATCTGTTTCAGAATAATAATGACCAATAAACATTTTTTAAACTCTTATCCTATCTAATAAAAGAGTAATATGCAAATTAACCATCACTCCACTACACCCACAAGCCATGCCCACCAGCCAATCAGGAGCGAGGATGCAAATTAACCCAACCAAGATGGCTGCAGCCACAGAGTGAGCAAGAGGCTTGGGTTTCCCCGGTAATGGAGGAAGCCAAGCTTTCTGCCCACCCTGGCTGGCCTAGGCCTCCACTCAAGGCTACAAAGTTTCAATCATAGAAGATAAATAAATCCCAACAAAAATGGCTGCGGCCACAGAGCAAACAAGAGGCTTGGCTCCGCTCAAGGCTACTAAGTTTCAATTACAGAAGATAAATAAATCCCAGATACCAGGGCCTCCACTTGGGTTGCCAGGGGGCATGGCCGGCCTGCAAACCACAACTGGCCCCTCACCCAGGTGGCCCCACGCCCCAAGGGAACCCCCACCCTGATCCGGGACACCCTTCAGTGCAAACCAGCTGGCCCCCACCCATGCACCAGGCCTCTAGCCTATCTAATAGAAGAGTAATATACAAATTGACCATCACTCCCACACACAAGATGGTGCCCCCATGTGGTCAAAGATGGCTGCCCCCATGTGGACACAAGATGGCCAGCAGGGGAGGGCATTTGGGAGGGACCAGGCCTGCAAGGGAGGGCAGTTGGGGGCGATCAAGCCTGCAGGGAAGGGCAGTTTGGGGGGACCCAGGCCTGCAGGGGAAAGCAGTTGGGGGGGCCAGGCCTGCAGGAGAGGGCAGTTAGGGGTAACCAGGCCTGCAGGGGAGGGCAGTTATGGGCAAACAGGCTGGCAGGGAGTGTTTAGGGGGTGATCAGGCTGGCAGGCAGAAGCAGTTAGGGGCAATCAGGAAGGCAGGCAGGCAAGCAGTGGGGAGCTAGCAGTCCTGGAGTGTGAGAGGGATGTCTGACTGCCCAGTAGGATCGGGCCTAAATGGGCAGTCGGACATCCCTTGAGGGGTCCCAGATTGGAGAGGGTGCAGGCTGGGCTGAGGGACACACCCCCCGTGAACGAATTTTGTGCACCGGGCATCTAGTTCTTATATACTCATGGATTTGTAAACATTACATACATTTCAATCTAATTAGTAATTATCCTTTTTGATACTCATATTATCCCATCATTGGTTAGTCAGGGGCCCTTCAAATTAACTCTTTAGTCCTTTTGATAAGACCCCAGTTGTCTTTGCTCACTTCCTTGCATTTGGATACAAGATATTTCAATGTCATCTTGCACAAATTCTCCCTAAGACCTGGTATTAGCCATTTATCCCAGGAATATTGCTTCCTTTAGGAGACATGGTATTTATAGTCCACAATCTCAGGCGAAGGTGTTATTTAGTGTCCTTATGCTGATAGGATGGTGTGCATTTTCTTTGGCTTTATTATAGCCCAATGTATCCTGCATATTAAGTATTCATGCCTACTCAGTTTGAAAATCATTTTGTCCAGTTTTCAGTATTTAATAACACAGTGACTAAATATGTCACCATTTGTTTGTGATAATATTAAATGTTTCCTTTACCCCACACCAGTAATACTTTGATAGTAAAAATTCTTAAAAAGTCAAGAGTATAGATACCTCTCATTTTTAAATCTCTGACAGGCTAAAATGATTTACCCAAAAGGCATACCTCCAAATTAAATTATTTCCAAAGTACTACCACTTAAATTGTCTTATTTTTTCCTTGTTCTGCTATATTTTAGGGAATGTATTAATTGAGTAGATATTATAATATCTTGGCCAACTTCAAAAGGGACATCATTATAATAGAAGGTCATGTATCAATGTTGATACTCTTGATTCCCACTCAGGAGACCCACACTGGGGGTGAAAAAAAACTTGCTTATCGGCTTTTCATTGAAAGTCCATGTGTTTTCCATATAACAAAAAGTTATTGATCATGCTTTTCTCAAATACTGGAAATAGGTTGTTACATGTCTTTATATTCTATAATAACATACATTTTATGTGTTTTTGTAATTTTATTATATGTGATGTTATTATTGTTTGTTTGATAGAACATTGGCAAAATCTGATTCAAGAGTCTCTCATCTGATAATGGGTTTATACTGCCAATTTTCTAGGAAAGACCTAATGCTAAATTTCAAAGCTGGGTGTTTAGTAGTGTTAACTATTAAGGGCTGCTTATATAAAGCTGGCAGCTCATATTGGTTCCATCAATTTCTGTGTTGTTGTTTTTTAATTATTTTATAACATTTATTTAGAGAAGGGTAGAATCTTAAAATACAATGTGACAATATTTGGGCAAGTATTCTTGAAAAAATCAATAAATGATTTTAGAGAATATATATATATATATATATATATATATATATATATTCTCTAAAATATATATATATGTATATGTATATACACACACATATATATACACATAGATATATTTACCAGTATACATATATACACAAACATATATGAAATAAATATATGAACACATATATATGAAATAAATATAACAAAGTAATGATCTATTACATGTATATTCATATATATCTACCTATATTTGTATAATAAATGTAAGGATTAGCAATAACTATGAAAAATTGATATATTAAGACATTATCCCAAAATAGTTCCTTGATTATATAATACTCATAATTTTGGTGCTTAGTCATAGGATTTAATCCATATATGTGTCACTTACATAACTGAGCTGTCAGACTTGTGTTTCCAACTGATATAAAAACATACTAATGTGTTGGAAAAATAACTAGGAATCAGACATATGTCAGAATTCTGACAAACCCACAAAACAACTGGATAATCAGAAATGGTTTTCTCCATTTCTCCAAACTTCATATATCTCATCTGGGAAGGATTTAAATTCAGGACCATATCTTACAGTTGTTGCTGTTTTAAATATACATAGGTTTATTTATTATTGTGTGGAAGTAGTTTGTTGATGACAAATTTTATAATAAAGTACTAAAATTAATCCCATCCACCTGTCTTATAGCTATATTTCATCTAAAAAGCTTTGCTTGAAAAACAAGATTGAAATTATTAAAATACTTTATCTGTGTTTAAACTATGGGGATAATAAATAAAAACATAATTTAATTTTGGATGTAGATTTTATAAGTTAAACATTTACTTAATTATAGCAAGGCACATTTTTTTGTTGATTCACAAATAGCCAAAAGCTATTTTTCTCAAAAGCAATTGAAATATAACTAAGGGAACAGGGAATAATAATAAAACTATTTTCAGTTTTTAAAGTTTAAAAGATTCAAGTGAATTCTCTGGTTACAAAATCAAAGTTAAAACAAATTTAAAATATTATTATTTATAATTCATCTGATGGTATTTATTTGTCAACAAAAATGTGATTAAGATGTAGAGCATTTAAGGCTGATAGAGATAATTAAACATAGAAAAATTTAGTAATCATCTTGTTGCTGTTGAATGAATAAAGGATATGGATAATTTTAAATAAAGTCTATGGGAATAGGTTTTATATCCTAAATGTAAAGAATTATGCCAAGAATTATGAGGAAAAAATGTAGATATTTCATGAAAGGGCTTCAGAGTTCAAATAAACATTCTATCATTTATAGCAAACATGTTGTGAAATTTATACTAATTTCACGTTATACAATTTTTAAATTAATATTACTCTTACTTCACTGCTAATTATATTCCACTTGTTAGGAAAAACAAGAATTATTTTATTTTTAAAATTTATTTTTATTAAATTTATTAGGGTGATATTTGTTAATAGGAGCATTCTTTTAAAAGTTCAACTCTTTCCATATCTCTATCAACTTGTTTATGGAATAGAATATTAAATAAATGTATGTGATCCTAGGCTCAAGTTGTGGATTATCCATTTTATGCATGAATCACTAACCAATTAATTTTACAAATACATATTAAGTACCTATTGCATGTCAATAACTGTTTTTTACAGGACACGATCATTTACAAAATATCTCACCACCATAGAAGTTACATTATAACAAGGGGAACGAGTCAATAAATTTATAATCTACTAAATGAAAGAGAGAATTAAAATCATGGTAAATGATATAAAGAAAATAAATGTGTCTATGAAAGAAAACAATAGAGACTGAAATGGGGTAAGCTATTTTTGAAAAAGTTGTTTAGAAGACTTCTCCAAAAAGCAGAACATTATATAGAGACTGAATATAATGAGAAAGAGATGGCTATGGATGAGCCAGAGAGATAGTTGCAGGTGAGACAAGACAAAGACCTTGAACTGGGCAGGCATTTGAAGCCCATGAAAGAGGCCTCCAGGTGGGTGCCTATGGAGCAGTGTTACTTAGCAGCAGTATAATCACTACAAGCATTGTCATCAGTAATACAGAATCCAAACCCTCAGTTCCTTCTTTCCACAGGTGCCTACCACCCTGTGATATTAGAATGTTACTTCAACAAGAAAAGCCTCAATTTAATCCTCTAACACAGCCATTCCCTCTTTGTAATATTACTGAGATGAAAGTTAAATAAAAAAATGTTTGAGGAAAGAGTTAGAAAATTGCCTAGAATACAGAAGGCAAGTTAGAATAAATGTTGGTTGCCAGCATCCAGCATCATAGAAGTTAGTAGGGTAAGCCCAGGTGCAATGGCATACCAAGATTTAATTCTCAATTCTTCTATCTGGGCAATCATTGAACCTCTTTGTACCTCAGTTTCCTCATAAGAATATGAGGAGGATTTGCCCTAGCTGGTTTGGTTCAGTGGATAGAGTGTCAGCATGCAGACTGAAGGGTCCCGGGTTCGATTCTGGCCAAGGGCACATGCCAGGGTTACAGGCCTGATTCCCAGTAGGGGGCATGCAGGAGGTAGCCAATAAATGATTATCTCTCATCATTGATGCTTCTATCTCTCCCCCCCCCCGTTTCTCTTCCTCTCTGAAATCAATAAAAATATATTAAAAAAAGAATTTGAGGAAATATATGACTCTTCTTTAAAAGGCTATCATCCTATATTAAAAGGCTAATATGCAAATCGACAAAATGGGGGAATGACTGGTTGCTATGATGCACACTAACCACCAGGGGCAGATGCTCTACACAGGAGCTGTGCCCGGTGTTCAGTGTACTTCCACAGGGAGAGCACCACTCAGCCAGAAGCCCTGAGCCAGGCTCATGGCTGGCAGGCCTAAGCCATCAGTCGGACATCCCCTGAGGGCTCTCAGACTGCAAGAGGGCATAGGCTGGGCTGAGGGACCGCCCCTCCCCACCAAGTGCATGAATTTCGTGCACCAGGCCTCTAGTAAATATATAAATTAAATGATGTAAAATCAGTAGAATAGTGAATTCTTTCCTTCCTATTATTAATTATGCCAAAATGTTGTTAGTAACAGCAGTATAAAAATTATTTATCCTATCTAATAAAAGAGTAATATGCAAATTAACCATCACTCCGCTACACCCACAAGCCACACCCGCCAGTCAATCAGGAGCAAATATGCAAATAAACCCAACCAAGATGGCTACAGCCACAGAGAGCAGGAGGGAGGCTTGGGTTTCCCTGGCAATAGATGAAGCCAAGCTTTCCAGCTGCCCTGGCCAGCCTACACCTCCACTCAAGGCTACAAAGTTTCAATGATAGAAGATACATAAATCCAAACAGAAATGGTGGCAGCCATGGAGCTGTAAAGAGGAGGAGGCTAGGGTTGCCCCTGGCAATGGAGGAAGCCAAGTTTTCCGCACACCCTGGCTGGCCCAGGCCTCTGCTTAAGGCTACAAAGTTTCAATTATAGAAGACACATAAATCCCAACAGAAATAGTTGCCACCACTGAGCAAGCAGAAGGCTTGGCTCTGCTAGAATATAAATAAATCCCAGATACTAGGGCCTCCACTTGGGTCACCAGGGAGTGTGGCCGGCCTGCAAACCACCACAGGCCCCTCGCCCAGGCCACCCCATGCCCCAAGGGAACCCCCACCCTGATCTGGGACACCCTTCAGGGCAAACCAGCTGGCCTCCACCCATGCACGAGGACTCTATCCTATCTAATAAAAGAGTAATATGCAGATTGACCATCACTCCAACACACAAGATGGCTGCTCCCATGTGGTCAAAGATCCTGCCCCCATGTGGACACAAGATGGCCACCACATGATGGCCAGCAGGGGAGGGCAGTTGGGAGGGACCAGGCCTGCAAGGGAGAGCAGTTGTGGACAATCAGGCCACCAGGGGAGGGCAGTTGGGAGGGTCCAGGCCTGCAAGGGAGGGCAGTTGGGGGTGATGAAGCCTGCAGGGGAGGGCAGTTAGGGGTGACCAGGCCGGCAGAGGAGGGAAGTTGAGGGTGACCAAGCCTGCAGGGAAGGGCAGTTGGGGGGGACCCAGGCCTGCAGGGGAGAACAATTGGGGGGGGGAACCAAGCCTGCATGGGAGGGCAGTTAGGGGCAAACAGGCTGGCAGGGGAGCAGTTAGGCATCAATCAAGCTGGCAGGGGAGTGGTTAGGGGATGATCAGGCTGGCAGGCAGAAGCGGTTAGGAGCAATCTG
The DNA here is from genome assembly GCF_951640355.1 of Cnephaeus nilssonii. Lineage (NCBI taxonomy): Eukaryota > Metazoa > Chordata > Mammalia > Chiroptera > Vespertilionidae > Cnephaeus > Cnephaeus nilssonii. Next base: position 93,484,101 of record NC_137073.1, read on the forward strand.
GAAGGCAGGCAGGCAAGCTGTTGAAAGCTAACAGTCCTGAATTGGAGAGGGTGTAGGCTGAGCTGAGGGACACACACACACACACACACACACACACACACACCCATGCACGAATTTCATGCACTGGGTCTCTAGTTTTGAATAAAAATAACAAAAAAACTTAATTCTTTATTTTTCTAACAGAGCTGCTTTCCCACTCAATGAATGGCTCAATCATCCACCCAGTTCACAAATTAAAAATCTAAAAATTGCATTTCTTATTTTTTCGACTCTCTATAATGACCAATACATGAGAAGGTAGTTTTTAATCTTGTGAATATATGAATTTTGTCTATGTCTTAAGTCTTGTTCTCCAGGAACAAACACAGAGGTGAGGATTTGTGTGCAAGTGATTCGCTAATACATCGTTTCCAGACCAGGAAGCTAGGGAAAGAGTGGGGGGAAAAACAAGACAGGATATAATCAAAATAAGGTCTAATGTTAGTCAAAGTTCCAGGCCCAGCATGATTCTGCAGGGGAGCTCTGTGTTGTATAGAACATGTAGGTTTTCATGTTTCTGCACCTGTTAGACAATGGCTCAGGGATTCTGTGGGAGATAATTGCCAAGTTGTAGGCACTTTAAGCTCCCTCTGCATGTGGGCAAAGTGGCTCCAGTAGCCAAAGGAAGTTCTCCAAAGAGAACTGCAGGTGCAAGCCATAAGAAGAAGCAAACCATACCAAAACTGTAGTGTATGGTGTATGGTGTGTGTGTGTGTGTATGTGTGCACATGCCTTTGTGTGGGCATATTAAAATAGCTAAGGGAACCTGAACAGAGTATCACTCTCCACTTCAAGCCATTTCTCTATATGCCATTGTCATCTCCTACTGGACTAGAGTGATAGATTCTAACGGATCCCCCTTTAACCAAACCTTTTCCTACCCTCTAACTTATTTCAACTCTGTAGCAGGATTAACCTTTTATAAGCATGCCATGTTAAAATATTCCAAATGCTTTTCAAGGCACTGGAAATGAATGCAATATTGTATTCTAGCTTTAAAGCCTATGGAATCCTAACCCCTGCCAAAGTCACTGGCTCCATCTAATACAATTGGATTTTTTTGCATAAAGGCTTACCTTCCATCCAAAGTGGGCATCATAGTTAGAACAGACCTCAGGAAATGAAGAATGTTCTCCAATTTCTCTGGCAAGGGTTATCGGAAAAGACAATGGCCAAAGGAATCTCTCAGTGAGAAGAAATCAGGGTAATCAGTATGGTCAACTAAGGAGTTGGTTGAATTCTATGAGAGTGAGATATCTGCTGTCCTTGACATTCCCTGATGCTCATTTCCCACTGCACCATCACTAAGCAACAACATGAATGTCATGTTCTGAGCTAGTGACCACTAGACGGTACTTTCCATTACACTTTTTCTAAGCACTCTTTGACTTTGTAGTTTTCTGATATTAATTGAAGAATTTTATATTGCTTGGATCTCAAACTAGTTCTGATACTTATTTCCTATAAGATTTTTATTAAATTACTTATATTCTTAATGTGTCAGTATTTTCATAGGTATATGCTGTTGTAAAAATAAGTCCTTGAACTACAAATGACTATTAAAAGTTCAACAAAATATTAATGATAACTTGGGAATCAGGTACTAATTATATTCCTTTGACAGAAAGAATAGTTAAGGCCTAGTAATGTGGGTAAATATCCCAAAGTCTCACAGATAATTAGAGATAAAGCCAAGCTAGAAGTTTATTTGGCCTTTATGCCTTGATAAATGCCATTTAATTATAGGTGTAGTAGAGGCCCGGTACACAAAATTTATGCACTCAGGGGGGTCTCTCAGCCCGTGAGCCCGGCTTCTGGTTGAGCGGCACTCCCCCTGTGGGAGCACACTGACTACCAGGGGGAAGCTCCTGCATTGAGCATCTGCCCCCTGGTGGTCAGTGCGTGTCATAGCGACCAGTTGTTCTGCTGTTCAGTCAATTTGCATATTGGCTTTTTACTATATAGGATGTTACGTCATTGAGCATTTGGGCTATGCCAGGTAAATCTGAATCCATTACCAGGACTTTTCAAACACAAGTTAGAAATAACTATTGGTTGCTTTCTGGATTGGAACATATTAAATCTGAACTCTATAAATTCCAATATTTCATCAGATTGAGAAAGCTTAGTTCAAAGCAAGAAAGAAAAGAGAGACAGAATCAGAGACAGAGCATAGTACTCAAGTACTCAACCCCCCAATTCTAGTTTTCATGAGCAGGAAATGCCCACTAGCCTCTTTGCCCCTTTCATTCTTTCCACACTTAATTTAATCTTATAATTCAATTAATTCTTCTTTTGCCTACACTAGTTTGAGATGGGTATCTATTGCTTACCAAGTCATGAGCATCATCAGCAGCAGCAGTATTATCATCTCACATCTACCGAATCAAATGCCGTATAAATTTAAACCAATGTGTTAATAAATAAAATTAATTGAGATACCAAATGAATTATTGTTTTTACTTCAAGAAGATTCCACTTACTATTGCAACAGAGAGACATTCTTTGTTTCAAAAACTGGATCAAAGAATCCCACACCTAGTTTCACAATACCAATTTGTGTGCTCTTCATTCTTGTTAGGAAATAAATGTGTTGTTGTTTTTAAATTATCAGGTAAAATGTTTCCATTCAGAACATGTTCAACTTAGCCTCAAATAAATTTGAGTGACTCACTCAACTGATTGTTGGGGGAAATAATAGCTATCAATTGCAAAGATCAGCATCGTATGGCACCATGTATTGCAAGACACAATCCAAAGTATATTTGATATCATTGAATTTTCCTTGAGACACCATCTCAACTTATTACAGAAGAACAAGAGGAGGTGTAAGAAAAACAAGAGGAGGAGAAAGAGGAGAAAACAGCTAGTAAAATGTAGTAGACTGTGGGCAGAAAACAGTTTTCTGTAAAGTACATAGGTTCATATATATGCATATGTTAATAAATAATCCACTTAAGGCCTCTATGATCTTTGATGTATTGTAGAGATTATTTTTTTCAAAATATCTAGTATTTTAAGTTACAAATATATTCACATGTATATGCTGCAATATAATTATATTAAAGTCAGTCATTAACTTCCTGTATAGTTTAATTGTGATATATATATCTTCCTACTTATCTATATAAGTTTTTAAGGATAGTTCACTGATGTAACATGGAAAATAATATATATATATATATAATTTAAATAACATTTAGAAAAGTTTTATAGTTTACAGGTCATTTGAAAGTGAGACACAATCTAATAAACCATTTTCTCCCCCTACTCCTCAGGGGAAATAGACGGTACATTGAATTTGATATCCTGCTGAAGCCGCAAATAATGAGGACTTACCATTGCCTACCACTATTCATCTGGACCTATATGTTTTATGCAGTTGATGCTATCCCATTACAAGAAAAAGCTAACAGTGGTTTGCCAAGCAAAAGGATGATGAGTTTGACAAAAGATGATGGTAAAATGCTACATCGCACCAAGCGTGGCTGGATGTGGAATCAGTTCTTTTTGTTGGAAGAGTACACAGGTACAGATACACAATATGTGGGCAAGGTAAGAATTTTCATATGATAATACAGAGGCTGAAAGTGGTTTATATTTTACAGTGACTTTTGACATCACTGATTATTCAAACAATATTTGACTAATTGTGGTGTGCAAAAGGCATGATATTTCAGTAGAGTACGGTAAGGAATGTAATTTGTTCAGGTAGCTCAAAGCAAGTCAGTATTCATAGTATATCTCAAAATAAAATTAGTTATATTTAGATTTGATTCATTATTAATCAGCTATGTATGATTTTAATTGTATGTGTGTGAATCTAAAAGATTAAAAGTTTCTTGGAAATTTACTTTAAGGTCATGGGTAAATAATAACTAGCATGCTATAGAAGGTAATACAAAGTACAATTATAATATGCCAAAAATTACCAAATTATATTGGTCTCTACTAATGAATAATATTTTCTAATTAAGAGTAGTATGATATGTATAATAAATAAATACTTCTAGATGCTTCTATTTCTTTTTTTAAAATATATTTTTATTGATTTCAGAGAGGAAGGGAAAGGCAGAGAGAGATAGAAACATCAATGATGAGAGGTAATTATTAATTGGTGGACTCCTGCATGCCCCACGCTGGGGATCGAGCCCGTAACCCGGCATGTGTCCTCACCAGGAATTGAACCATCACATCCTGGTTCATAGGTGGACACTCAACCACTGACCACGCCGACTGGGCGCTTCTATTTCTTAATCTCAGGCAAACTGAACAACTTCCTGCCTACAATTCAGACCCATGGGTTTGAAGAAGAAGAAAAAAAGAAAAAAAAGTAGAAGAAAGAAACTACCTTTAGAAAGCTTTGATAGCATTCTTGTAGCAGGATGATGTTGCTCTTTCATCTGAAGTACATTGTTGATGCTGCTCATTAGCAGTCAGGAGCAAATGGCAATGGAAAACACTTAACCCTCCTTGCATTCAATTTTCAGCAAACTTTAATTCAACCTCTCTCCTCTGTGTCGCAGATTATGTGACATGATCTTCCTGATGTCCAAAGTTTTCTATTTATCTATCTTCCCCTTACCAATCTCATTTATACTGTTTTATATACCAGCAATTCCTGTGTTCTCTGTGCTTTACCCCCTATTTATGCCCACTCATTTCAAATCATGAGAATAAAAAATAAACAATTATGAATACTATCATCGCCCATAGATCCTTATATATTTTTCTTGGTTCTTGGCATATGATACTAGAGGGGATTGTAATGAAATGAGTATTGCTTAGTTCACTGCAACATCAGTCAAATAAGAACAGGCCAAAAATATAAACAAAAAAAGTATCCGATATCACAAAAGTTATGCCTATTGCTTTAAAATCACAAATACGTTTATCTGTGAAATTTCCAAAATCTTGACCAGGTTCTTCTTTTGTGTGTGTGACATTATGTTTTTCCAAATGCAGCTTATTTTATCAAAAGTCTATTACTTTCACTTTCTTGGAAATATCTGTCCTCTGGTTCCATAGGTCATAGTCATTTTGCCCCATACGGTTCACCTGATGACTCTTTTTTCTCTCTTATTTCTCCTCAGGTTAGTCATATGGCATCCTCCAGCATCCCTCACTTAACATCACTTTTCCCTCCATAGATAATAACTAACATCGTGATATTTCAAGTTCAACTGACAAATGTTTGTATCTAAGAACTTGAAATTGCTTTATGATTCTTTTTCTCAAGCTGTGTACAAAGGGCACATTCAGTGCATGGGGCCTTATATAAAGGGTTTCATCCTGGGAGATTCACAGATACAGAATAACCACAGATAAAAAGAGATACTTGTAATCTTAAGACAACCAAGGCTCCACTACAAGCATTTATTTTTGGCTGTAAACAAAAATTCTTTCTTATAAAAGTTGAGTGTGTATTGTTAATTGACCACTATTATTGCACATACATTTTATTTTTTATTTTTTATTAAAATTATTGAGGTTACATTGATTAAAAGGACCATATAGGTTTCAAACACACATTTCTATGCTACAGGGTCTGTATATTCTATTCTTTGTCCACCATAGATTCTTACTCAGCCATAAGAAAAGATGAAATGCTGATATTTACAACAACATGGATGGATGGATCTGGACAATATTATTCTGAAATTTTAAAACAGACATATGCTTTAGATCTTCCTGTACCATTTTGAATTAGTTCTGTAATCTGTCAATGATAGCTACTAACAGTGTGTGTAGTTTTAACTACTTTTCATAAATTTTTATCACTTCTCTTGAGAAAAAAAAACCTATTTTTTAGGTATGGACAAGGTAAGGTGTTCAACTTCCTGTGCCTATTTATTTTTGACATGTGTCAAAATGGAAAAACTCGAATTTTTCTCAAATGAAGATAATCACACAAATCTGTGTGTCAATTATTTTCTAGTATTTACTAGAGGCATGAAATTCATGCATGAGGGTGTGTGTCCCTCAGCCCAGCCTGCATCCTCTCCAATCTGGGACCCTTCAAGGGATGTCACATCCCTCTCACAATCCAGGACTGCTGGCTCCAACAGCTCGCCTGCCTGCCTTCCTGAATGCCCCTAACTGCTTCTGCCTGCCTTCCTGATTGCCCCTAACTGCTTCTGCCTGCCTTCCTGATTGCCCCTAACAGCTTCTGCCTTCCAGCCTGATCACCCCCTAAACCAGGCATCCTCAAACTACGGCCCACGGGCCACATGCGGGTGTTTTTGCCATTTTTGGTTTTTTACTTCAAAATAAGGTATATGTGCAGTGTGCATAAGAATTTGTTCATAGTTTTTTTTTTAAACTATAGTCCAGACCTCCAACGGTCTGAGGGACAGTGAACTGGCCCCCTGTTTAAAAAGTTTGAGGACCCCTGCCCTAAACACTCCCCTGCTTGCCTGATTGATGCCTAACTGCTCCCCTGCCAGCCTGTTTGACCCTAACTGCCCTCCCCTGCAGGCCTGGTCCCCCCCAACTGCTCTCCCCTGCAGGCCTGGGTCCCCCGCAACTGCCCTTCCCTGCAGGCCCAGTTGCCCCCAACTTCCCTCCTCTGCCGGCCTGGTCACCCCTTACTGCCCAACCCTGCAGGTTTGATCACCCCCAACAGCCCTTGTAGGCCTGATCACCCACAACTGCCCTCCCCTCCTGGCCATCTTGTGGCCGCCATCTTGTGTCCACATGGGGACGGCCATCTTTGACCACATGGGGGTGGCCATATTGTGTGTTGGAGTAATGGTCAATTTGCATATTACCTCTTTATGATATAGGATTATATAGGATTAGTATACATAGACTAGTAATACTCTTGCCTCTGAACTTGGTTGAACACATGAGTTGCAATGAGGATGTAACTGCTTGTACAATGACACAGATTGTCCTTTTGATCACATTGTTCTGGATGCTCTGGGTGAACTCAAGCCTAGTCTTTCCAGTTCTATTGCACTGGCAATATCCCATACGAAGTAAAGGCCTACCATATTTACCATGTACTACCTGGACTGGGTAAAAATAGGTCGCTTCTAATATGAAGAGATTTTCACAATTTTTTCTCAGTTTTACAGAAACTAGGAATTCCAGAAAATAATACCTATATTAATTTGTAAGTGATATAGAATTTTATAAAGTCAGAAAGGTATAATTCTTGAATGTAAAATCTAGGACTTAATTCTGAAGTTAGAGGAAGCAGTTTTGAACAAATAAAATAATGCTAGCAAGATTTTTTAAAAAATATTTTTATTGAGTTCAGAGAGGAAGGGAGAGGGAGAGAGAGATAGAAACATCAATGATGAGAGAGAATCATTGATCAGTTGCCTCCTGCACACCCCCTACTGGGAATGCAGCCCACAACCTGGGCACGTGCCCTGACCAGGAATGGAACTGTGACCTCCTGGTTCATAGTTTGACACTCAACCACTGAGCGCCATTGACTGGGCAGTACTAGCCAGATTTAATAAAACATACATTTGCACAGACACAATCATGCAACTTACAAGGTTCAGTCCTGATTGCACCATTTAATAATTATGCATAACTTAGAAGTCAATTAAACTTCACATACTTTAGATTCTTGTTAGGTTAAATGAAATTATCATTAAGATTTCTTTAACTGCAAAGTTCTGATATTTTCTAAGATTGTGGAGAAACCTGTGTCTGTGGGCAGGAGAATCTAGTAAAAATGTAATAAAAAGTTGCATGTGGATAATCCAAACAGGTGGAATTGCATATGACATGATAAAAGACACACACACACATGTACACACAGAGAGACTAGTCCAATGGGATAAAGGTAAGACCATTAATGTGAAAGGTCCAGAATTCCATGCTGAGTTGTTTTTACATACAGAATGGTATGTGAGTTCCTGCTGAGAGCTCTTGTACGAACTCACAGAGCACAGTCTGAGTGACAAATTTGCTTTCATTGTCTGGATGGGATGGACTGGAGGAACAAGAAAATGAATCTCAATGGTATTTCCATAAGGAAATACTATAGAGCGTTTCCTTACATCATTTTAGATGTTTGCAAGACAGGGAAGAAAAATCAGAAATGTTGAAATTAAGAGCAATTTTTGTTTTTCACAATAATGCCATCTGAAATTTGGTTGCTCACTCTTGACTAAAACTATCAGATATTTACCAATTCTGTTTTCTATACCAAGAGAAACCTTTGGTTCTTACAAAGAGGATTATAAAGTCATAGCAACTACTATGTAGTTTCCCTATAATTTGAATAGACACATGTGATGAATTACTTAGGACAGTGGTCGGCAAACCGTGGCTCGCGAGCCACATGGGGCTCTTTGGCCCCTTGAGTGTGGCTCTTCCACAAAACACCATGTACCCTAATTAAGTTAATAACAATGTACCTACCTATATAGTTTAAGTTAAAAAAATTTGGCTCTCAAAAGTTTCAATCGTTGTACTGTTGATATTTGGCTCTGTTGACTAATGAGTTTGCCGACCACTGACAGGAAAACTAGTAGTACCGCTCGAGAAGAATTAAAATACATTTGTTTCCTTTTTATTGAATTTTGGGTAATGCTGGTTAACAAAATTATACAGGTTTCAGGTGCACAATTCCACAATACAAGAAGCATAGCAAAGGCTTCTACTATTCTGTTAGAGAATCTTCATATGCATTTTATTTTTTTTATATTAAATCTAGATCTTGTGGAATCCCTAATGGTCATGGATTAATAATTAATCACTCATATGCCTATTATTATTGAGAATTAAGCAGAATTTAAATACTTTATTTCATTTTCTAATTATTAAAACATCTTTATTGTACAAAGAGTTGCCAAACTTACAGGAGTAGTGTTTTGTTTTCTTTAAGGAAAACATTAGTAGTCATAAAATAATTTTGAAATTTCAACTTAATTGACCATTATATTTTAATTCAAAGATATGTATTTAGCACTCATTTTGCTTAGGGCAATCGACATAGTGTCCTAGAACTGCCTATAAGTAGTCACTATCTAAATATAAGATATCATTTTGCAGACTTATCTCTAAATTTTTAATAGTTTTAATAAAAATATTTCATAGCTTAAATCATCATGAGTGCAATCATAGAACCCTACAATGGGAAGGGATTTTAACAATTATTGGGCTGTTGGTTATAATTAGATACAATTAGTTTAGATGTTAACTAAAACAATGAAAATACAGATACCAACAGCAAAACAGATAGGAGTCTGGTTTATATTATACTGAGAAATCAATCTGTTGAGTAATCAAGCTTTTGCACTTATGTATGTTGACTTATGCCCTAAACATTGATATTTTCCCAAAACATACATAAAATAATGTATTTGGCTAGGCAGTTTTCTCTTAGGCTTTAGGATATGGCAGTTTGAAGTATATAAACACAGAAATAAAGTCTCACATTTCCTGAGGATGTTTGATAAATTTTTATAGTATTACAGTGTTTTTCAGAACCAAAATAAATTACATTTATAAAGGTTTTATAATGTCATTACTTATGGTGCAGTACATGTAGCAGCTGCTTCTGATTTAAAAGCACATTGTATCCCAAAATTCTCTTTATAGGTTTGTTTTTTTTTAAACTAGAAACACATGAGAAAAATATTAAGCATTAACCTAAGTCCTCAGGACAATGCACAAATAGTTACTTCCCACCAAGTTATTTAAAAGTCAGCTTTTATATTCAACAGCTATTATTTTATTCTTAGTGCCAGTTCTGTATTACCACATCACTGCATGCTACACTAGTCTTTTTACGTGACTTTAATTCTCAAAGCATATTACACACTGTTTCTTAAATGATACCAATATCTTGGCCAAAATGGCTATAGAAAAAAAAAAAAACAACAACCCTCAAATTTACTTAAACAGAATTCCCAATACTGTATTCAGTACCATTGTACATTCCAGCCTGTGTCCCCATTAACTATGTAGCCTTAGCTCTAAGGCAGAATGAAACTTTCCTCTTGCATAAACTTGACCTTTACTTTCATTATGTTCACAGGCCTTTTTTTATAGGAAATATCTAAGCCCCCTTTCCATAATTTAATCTCTTCTCCTTGTTTTAAGTCTCATCTCAAATGAATCCTCTTACATAAAGCCAATCTTATCTTCCTTCACCCCACCTAGAATTCCCCATCAAAGTTATGTCACTTATCAAAACCTTACTTACGTCCAATTTTAATTATTCTGGTCTACTATCTAGAATCTGTGACCTTTGAATCTGTGTTGGGTTTCAGTTCTCCAAAATGTGTGACATGATATATTTACTCAAAATTATCATTCAGCTGCTCTCTTAAGAGACCTTTATTGAGCATTTATAACCTGAGTCCTGAGAAACTGATATTATAAAACACAGAAAGAGCAGATAAACTTTAAAATAAGTATATTCCCTCCTCCTGACACATGTTGCATCAAATTCAGTACTTTTCCTGTATTTCCATTATACTCAGTGTCCTGATTGCAACAAGGCTCTCAAACAGCACATACTGTATTTTAGTTTCACTTTCACTCCAAAATAATTTCTATGTCCTTGATACAGATAATTTAAAAGAGGTATCCATGATTAAAATAAAGGATTAAACAAAGTCTGACTGAATATGGATTTGGAACTACTCCCAGAAACATTTACATTTAAAATTTTAGAGAACTTCCCCCAGCCCCTCTGGAATATCAATAACTGTTAAACCATTCAAATATGTAAGAGTGTGGTAGAAAATGCTCATTAGTATGATTACCAAATTATGTCTGATTTTTCCTGATGGCCTATTTCAGTGCTTTTGTACTATTTCAAATACTCCAACATTTTCTTCCTCTATTTCCAAACTTATAGAACATCAACATAATGACCCGTACATACTCATCATTACTTTTAAAAAATCATTTAGGTATCTAATTCCAGTGGCCTTTTTAAAAATTCATGTGTCTGTTTATGTTGTTCATGCATTTCTAGTCATTATATTGACATTTTTATTTATCTATGTGGTAATATGAAGCTGCCTTCATTATTGAAGCAATATTTAATTGTTTTTAATTTAGTCATTTAAGTTCCCCAACTGTTTTCCTCTTCTTCAAGATCACTGTGGCTTTTGAAGTCTTTTGCATTTTCATAAACCTTTTAAAATTAGCTTTTCAATTTTCACTAGTCTCAGAAACTATTTCAGATTAAAGAGTTTAAAGTGATGCCTCTGTAAGAAAAGGTGTGATCCTGGATTAAGTTCTGAGTTTAAGTGGGAAGTTACCATAAATACATTATTAGAATAATTGACATATTTGAAAATTGACTGTTTATTTTAATGTTATATATAATTGTATTGTTATTTTTTAAAATTTTGTGATTTTACTATAATTATATTAGACAATTTTCTAATTCTTAGATTATAGGTGCTGAAATAGTCATGTAGAGGTATAAATGAATATGATGTCTACAAATGGGAGAAGGTAATTTTAGTACATATAATACATGTAATAATATATAGGACAAACATTCACAGGCCTACAGAAGTCTATAACACAATAAGAAAAATATGGACAGGTAAATAGAAAATTGGCAATAAGATTAGCTAAGTATTTCACAAAAGATGATATCCAAATCTCTGGCTGGAAGATTTACTATATATATAATAAAGTGCTCAACTCATTAGGAAATGTAGATCTAAACCACTCAAAACCAGAATTACTATGAATAAAAGACCCCAAATACCCAAATCCCAGGGAATTCTCACAGATCTATGTTAAACTACAAATACTAGAGACATTATAGGAGACTTAGAGAAATACAACATGCTTGAAGATTAGAAGACTAAAAAAATCTAGATTAAATGCCCTCCCAATCAATATCCCTATAGTATTTCTTTTAAGTTTATTTTGGAAGGCAGCTATGCTCACCACTATACCACCAACGCCTTTTAAGTTTATTTTGAAAAAATTTAAAACTTTGGAGGATCACTCAAACTGTGCACAGTTCTGTACCTCATTCAGCAATTTTACCAATGATCATTATTTCATGAATTTGTTTAGTCACTTTCGGTTTGTAAAGATTTTATATTATGGTAGAACTATTTCCATATTGTCACTGTTTCTAGGATTTGTCCCTTCTTGGGAACTATAGATTTGGAGTACTTGCATATCTACACTGACTTGGCAAGGATTCAACTCTCATTTCTGTTCCCTGCTGATTAAATCTCTGTTTAGTTTCTTAGCTTTCTTGCTGACGTTATCTATCTTGCTTGGAGCTGTATTTAGTGCACATCAACTAAACATTTGGGGATGTTAAAAGACTTTTGGGGGATCAAATCTCTGTGATTCCCACCTCCCTAAAATTGTGTTCTCCAGTTTTTAGTCACTCAGGCAGACTCAAATGCTAACCACTATCTCTTCAGCCCAATAATACTGCTTCTCTCTGTTTGAGCTCTGATTACACATTTTCCCCATCCCCCTAACCAGAAAGTAGCCTCTTTAGGGAGAATAGGCACTGACTGTTTATTCATACAGAATTTCAGTTTGGGAAGATGAAAAAGTTCTACAGATGGATGGTAATGATGGTTGCACAACTAAGTGAATATACTTAATGACACTGAATTTTACACTTACAAATAGTAAAAATCATAAAATGAACATTATGTATGTTTTATCACAATTTTAAAAAGTGTGTTCACCATTAGATTGTCAAAAACTTCAGGAATTTATTATTATACTAGTGGCCCAGTGTATGAAATTTGTGCACTCTTGGGGAGGGGGTCCCCCAGCCTGGCCTGTGCCCTGTCACAGTGCAGGAGCCCCACGATCCATCACCCCAAAGAGGTAGGCCCTGCCCACCCACCTGGGGCTCCTCGATGGATTGCCCCAAAGAGATAGGCCGGAGCCGGGGGTCCCGCCTCCACACCATGCAGAGCCATGGGACCCCCAGGCCTCACCGTGCGGAGCTGAGGGACCCCCAGGCCTCACCGCACGGAGGCCTCCACCAGGCCCCGCCCCTGGGCCTGGGCCTCCACCAGGCCCCAGGCCTCCTGGTGATGGATTGTGACAGCGTGATGCAAGTCCCCAACTCTGCAAGTCCCCGTCCACCTGTGCTTGCTGAGCAAGCAGCCGGCTGATTGGTAGTTATGTGTGAGGGTGTCCTGACTATTTGCATATTACCCTTTATTAGTATAGACTAGTGGCCCGGGGCAAAAAATTCGTGCACGGGTGGTTGGAGGGAGTCCTTCAGCCCAGCATGCACACTCTCCAATCTCGGACCCTTCAGGGGATGTCTGACTGTTAGGCCTGCGGGATCAGGCCTAAACAGGCAGTTGGACATCCCTCTCAAAATCTGGGACCACTGGCTCCTAACCACTCACCTGCCTGCCAGCTTGATCGCCCCCAACTCCCCTCCCCTGCTGGCCTGATCACCCCCAAGGCTTTTATTAGTATAGATATGACCCTTCAGAGAAGATTTCACTAATCCTGCTTTACAATAAGAACTTGATGATTTAATCATTGGGGCCAGACACCAAGATTCCCTTTCTTTGAATAGTGGAGGGAATAATTATCTAGTCTTTAAGTTGCCCTGAACATCAAATGAGATAATGACTTAGAAAAGTATAAAGCACCATTTAAAGACAACTGTCTTTTTCATGTACTGAAAAGACAATAAAGTGGTAAAATGAAAAACACTATTTTTATTCTCCCCCTTCCTTCCTTTACAGCCTTTATTTAAACTTTGAAATTTATAAAAATTTCACTCCAATTATCATTTCTTTACATTCAGTATTATTTTGTATTAGTTTCAGGTTTTATATTAGTTACAGAATAATGGTTGGTTAGACAATCATATACTTTACAAAGTGTTCCCCGATATTTCCAGTACCCACCTGGCATCATACCATCATTACAACACTGTTGACTATATTCCCTATTTAAGTGACAATAGCTTTAAAGGTTCCTTCCAGTCTTTCTTTTGTGTTGTTTGCCCCTCCTTTTCTTTCTCACCTCTTCACTCATTTTCCTTATATGGTATTTCAATTGGCCCTCAAAGCTCAGTGAAGGCACTGGGACATGCTTCATCCATTTTACAGACCAGGAAACTGAGGCCAATTCCAGTTGGCTGTGGAACTGGACTCAGCTGTGCAGGGAGCCCTCACAACTGCGCTCTCTGCCTTTCTTAAGGAACAGCCACAGGGCAAACAGAACAAACTTCCCCGTGAGGCTTCCAAGCCTCGGGCCTCGTTCTCAAGCACCTCTTCATCATGGATGCTTCACATTCTTTCATCTCCCCCATCCCCTCCCCATTCTTTACTGACCCCCCTTTTGGGGAGCAGGTGGCAGGCTTCACACTCAACATGCAGGCTTGCGCCACAGTAGGGTGGGGCAGGCACGGGCTTGCTTTTGGGCCAAAGAGGGAGCAGGAGTCGTGGCCTCTCAAGTGCACAGGCCATGGCGAGGTCCAGTTAGTGCTGGGAGCATCACCAAACCATCGCAGTGGGGTACCCGGCAGTGGGATGCCCCCTCCTCTGAGATGGCGCCACCCCTTAACCCCCGCCTCAGGGCTGTGGGTCTGCGTCCTTCCACACCGGCAGTCATCGCCTGTTTTCTGCGTCTTGGGGCCACCGCAGAACCTCGCTCTCCTCAGGTGAGGCAGATCCCCGCCTACCGGCTCCCTGCCTTGGCCCGAGCCCCCTCGGGTGCATCCTGCCTTGGCGTCGCTCTGCACTCTTTGGGCCACCTGCTTCCTGCACTTTGCTGAAGCTTCCTTTTTTCCTTTAGGCACTCTGCTTAGACCCCTGGAGCTTGGCTCCGGTTGTCCCACCCCTCCGTGGCTCCCTGTAGCCCCCGCTCCACTCGGCTCTCCCAGGTTGCCTCTGGCCAGGGCCAAGCGGGCCTTGCTGTGCGCTGACTGTGAGGGGGCCCCTTGGCCACTCACGGGTCACCAAGGGTGACAGCCAGGTAGGCCTTGCTATGTGCTGACTGCAAGGGGGCCCCCTTGGCCACTCCTGGGCCGCCGATGGTCCCAGGACCCTCAGGGCAGGGCCTGGTGTTGCCCGGCCCAGGGCAGGGCCTGGCACCTGTCTGGGACCCAGGCTGCTTGGCGCCACCCTGCCCCACTGCTTGGCGCCTGTGTATGCAAATTAACCCACCATCTTGGTTGGGTTACTTTGTATACTCACTCCTGATTGGCTGGTGGGTGTCGCGGAGGTACGGTCAATTTGCATCTTTCTCTTCTATTAGTGTAGATGTTTTGACTTTTAGTAATGCCTTGTATACAACAGAGTTCAACAAAATTTTGTTTGAATGAAGAACTCAACTTGCATAGGAATAAATGAAGTACTTATTTTTAAAAATTCCATCAATGCAAGGATAAGATAAAGAATGACTAAAGCTTAACTTAAGATCACTCCTCCTCTATTGGTTTGTGTCTAGTGTTATCAAACTATCACCAAACTGTCCAGTGTCATGTTTATCGTTCTCTATGTGTGTTTGTTTCGGCCATATGTTTGTAATTATTCTCTGTAAGTATATTTTTCATGCAACTACTTCATAAGGACAGAAATCCCAATACCAAGATTGCTTTCAAAAAACATAGTAAAATGTGACTATTCAGGTTGCATGCACCACTAAGTACTCCAATATTGTAAGATTTAAAAAGTTTTCTGAAGTGCTAAGTCACAATAAGCTCTTTTCCCTCCCCACCGCAAAGCTACACTTACAATTTTTATTTCATGTTTTATTATATTAAGTAAAACTTGCAAATGCTTTATATAATAGGGGGCAGCATAAATCAGTCACTTTTAAGGATAGAATTGTTGGCATTTGGATGTCCTCTAGCATGTCAAAAAATCTGAAGGCACTCTGTTTCCTTCCTGGCAAAGAACTCAAACTTTCAAGTGGAAATCTGCAGGAGCCATTTGTAAACATGTTCTATTCACTTCTTGTCTGGACTGACACATCTCTACAGTCACACTTCTGCCCTGCCAGTCACAACTCCACAAGCACCCATCAGATCGATAATCACTGTCTTCTTTCCAGTGCAATTTTGAACACCTCACATTATTCCACTAGTGCATCAGTGAGAATAAAAGTGCAGAGGGCAGGCCCACCACTTATCTTTTGAACTTTCCAAACTTTTATTATTCTGTATATATAATAGTTATGCAAAATAAATAACATATCACTATTTTGCTTTTACTGAATTTTATAAAAAATATGTCTGTCATATCTATTCAAACTGATTATTCTTTAAAATACAGATTCCTTTCCCCCTCTCCATCTGCTCGTATCAACACTCAAATCAATGTTGAATTTAGATGAGATTTTTGAGCAGAGGACTCTGTGATGCTAGCATCATTATTATAATTACTGCAAGAGAGAGATAAAAAGGAACAGATAGGTACCTTCCAAACCCATTGAACTGCTTTAGTAGAGTTTTATAAAGGGGGAAAAAATCACGTGTTAGTCTATTTGCTTATTTATCTTTATAAGTACAAAAACATCAATCATTTTGCTCGCTTAAGGTGGCCTTTCCTTAACATGAAAACATGATCTTAAAAATGTCACAGAAAGGAAAAAAAATTAAGTTTAAATTATGTTAGATGGTCTGCTTAGGTAAAATTAGGCTGTTTTAAATAATATAAACATTACATGTTATTTTGTTGATTTTTCAATGTATTTTAAATTGCAAAAATGCATTATAAACACTGTTTTGAACCTAAAATTTATTCCTATTAAAATAGATAATACTATCATAAAACAAAATGAAAGAAAAACCATTAAAGAAAATATTTATTAAAACATGTTCCCTATGGTATATTAGGACAGAGACACGCTCAAATCAGTGAAATTGACTAGAATCACTTAAAAAGCTATGGTTCTAGAAGGCTTTGAAATTGATGGATAATCTACACTAATGAAAGAGAAACATGCAAATTGACCACACCTCTGCTATACCCATCAGCCATCCCCACCAGCCAATCAGGAGCGAATATGCAAATTAACCCAACAAAGATGGCGGCGGCCACAGAGCTGGAGTGAGCAGGAGACTTGGGTTGCCCCTGGCAATGGAGGAAGCCAAGCTTCCCGCCCACCCTGGCCGGCCCTGTCCTCTGCTCGAGGCTACAAAGTTTTAATTATAGAAGATAAATATAAACAGACACCTGCTTCCAGCTGGCCCTGGCCTCTGCTCAAGGAGGCGCTGAAAAAAAAAGAAAAGAAAAAAAGGAGGGGCTGGGAGCCTGGATCAGTAGGGGGTGTGGCCAGCCTGTAAATAGCCCTCAGCTCCTCACCCAGGCTGGCCACACTCCCATGAGGGGAGGGTCCCCGCTGGGGGCTTGGCCAGCCTGAAAACAGCAATCAGCCCCTCACCCAGGCTGGCCAGGCACCCTAGCGGGGACCCCCACCCTGAAGGGGGTGTGGCCAGCTTGAAAACAGCCCTCAGCCCCTCACCCAGGCTGGCCACACCCCCGTGGGGTGAGGGTCCCCACTGGGGGACTTGACCAGCCTGAAAACAGCCCTCAGCCCCTCACCCAGGCCACCCCATACCACAAAGGAACCCCCACCCTGATCCCGGACACCCTTCAGGGCAAACCAGCTGGCTCCCACCTGTGCACCAGGCCTCTATCTATACTAATAAAAGGGTAATATGATAATTAGACTGGGAAACCTTCCAGGAGACCTGCCGGACGTTCTTCTGGACAAAGTCATGGTGGCGGGGCTGAGGTAAAGGCAGTTAGAGGCCAAGAGGGGAGGGCAGTTGTGGGTGATCAGGCCAGGATGAGATGGCAGATGTGAGTGATCAGGCTGGTGGGGGGCGGGGCCATTGGGGGTAAGCAGACCAGCAGAAGGCCAGTTGGGGGCAAGCAGGACATCAGTGGGGATCAGTTGGTGATGATCAGGACAGCAGGGGGGGTGCATTTTGGAGTGAGCAGGCCAGCAGGGGGGCATTTGGGGGTGAGCAGGCCAGTGGGGAGGGGAGGAGGAGGCGAGCAGGCCAGCAGGAGGGGTAGTTGGGGAGAGCAGGCCAGGATAGGATGGCAGTTGTGAGTGATCAGGCTGGTGGGGGTAAGCAGACCAGCAGGGGGTCAGTTGGGGGTGAGCAGGATGTCAGTGGTGGTCAGTTGGAGGTGATCAGGATAGCGGGCGGCAGTTTGGAGTGAGCAGGCCAGTAGGGGGCAGTTGGGGGTGAGCAGGCCAGTGGGGAGGTAAGGTGGGGGCGAGCAGGCCAGCAGGGGGGGCAGTTGGGGGTGAGCAAGCCGGCAGGCAGAGTGGTTAGGGGCAATCAGGCAGGCAGGCAGGCAGGTGAGCGGTTAGGAGCCAGCAGTTCCAGATGGCGAGAGGGATGTCTGACTGCCGGTTTAGACCCAATCCACCTGTAAACTGGCAGTAGGACATTCCTCAAGGGGTCCCAGATTGGAGAGGGTGCAGGCCGGGCTGAGGGACACCCCCCACCCTGAATTTCATGCACCAGGCAACTAGTATTCTATAATTAAATGTGACAAATATAAATTTAGTTTCAACTGTGAATCAGCAGTGAATATGGTTCACACTGCCAATTGTCAGGTAACTTCTTTAGTAAAAGAATACAAAATATAATTGATGCCACACAGGTGATTGAAAACTAATGTATAAAAGCAAATAATGTACTATTTAGGCAATGAGATAGCCAGCAGAATTGTCCACAGACATTTTAGATCTTGGTAGCTTAAAATTTTCAATTTATTATGCTATTAATGTAAAACATAGTATAGAGCTAATATAGACAGCACACTCAATAATCCTATTTGAAGCCACGTCTCATGAACGGTTATCACTTCAAAGTTGGATTAAAAGATAAGCTTACTACTACCTTGCTGTAGTAAACAATCTGAAGAGGAGTGCAGGCAAATGTACACACAAACACATACACACACACACACACATGCAAACGTTAGAGCAATGAGAATAGCTTTTTTAAAAGATTAAGCATCACAAGCAAATATTATAAGGACAACTCTGTTGTCAAAGTATTTCAGCCATGTAGTTGCTTTTAGAAACATATACACATATGTTGCATAATAATGATTCATTCTAAATTCCCTTCTTATTGACATGCAGGTTTTATATTTAATGAATTTTGTGCACGGAAAACACAATGAAAAACCCTGTTTAAAGTCGTTCCTACTGAGGAGGTATTTCCCGAAAGTTGGGATGAAATTGCTGTTGATAGTACTCCCTAGAATATAAAAACTGCCTCTTGAAAATGATGTATTCGAGGTGATATCTTAGTTTGTGTTCTATGAGGTATACTATGACCGAGGACTGAACCCTCGTTTTCTCTCATGTCATCCGCTGCTGGTGTAACATGTGCTTCATCTTGACCATTTTCATGGTGAACAGTGCTGGCATAAGGCAGTGCACATCTCTTTCCTGACTTTCTGGTCATGGCTAGAAACAGAGGCTCCCGCATTCGCTTTGCATAAAGCTAAAAGGAAGCAGAGTTCGCATTTATGTCAAAAGGAACTGCTTAGAATAAAAGGAAACAAAAGTGTAAGCTGTGATACGAATGGCCTCTCTTGTCAGTAGGATCTCTGAGCTTTTTACTGCTAACACTATACATCGGAAAATTTAGAGAAAATGAAAGTTTATGTTGGTATTTAATTTGAATTATATGTGAAGATCCAGGACCATTCATCCCTGTTGTATTTACAGTTGGCATTTTAGTCACTGTAGGACTTGCAACATTTATAAGAAAAATAAGAAAAATTTTTAATGTGTATACAGTATACAGGACAAGGTCAAATTTGCAAAATGAGTTTTCTTGGCATCTTAATAAGGTTTAGTCTATGTAAATGTATGGAAAGAGAATTCAGTGAAGGCAAAAAAAATGAAGGTTCTGATTACTAATGCAAAAACTTCAGGGTGTACTCAATTATCCTATCATCCTTCTTTGCAGTTGTTGCAATGGTTTAGTTATTTTCTATGTTTATTTTAAGCTAACAAGCCTGATAAGTATGATATAACTTAATGAAGCTTGATCATGACTGTCCAAGCAACACAATATTTGTAAAACCACTTATAGGACATACGGAACCACATACATCATGTGTATGTACATATATTGTTGCAGTGAGGTTGTTTTTCCTCAAACATTTCTAAGGTTAGGTAATCTGTTAGAAAAACTATGAATAAATCTATGGGGAGTATTCTTTACTGCTAAATAATGTGCCTCATGGTTATTTCTTCACTAAACTTTTTGCAAAACTTTAATTGGTTATAAAGAACTGTAATTTAGATTAGTAACTATAAGTTGACTTGTATGTATAAACAAAAAGACAATGACTATTTAGATTTGTAACATTTCCATAAAAACAAAAGCCTAATATACCTTTAAATTATTAAAACTCAAGTTTTACTACTACCTTTTTATCTTTATTTTTTAAAAATAAATTTTTATTAATTTTAGAGAGGAAGGAAGAGGGAGAGAGAGATAGAAACATCAATGATGAGAAAAATCATTGATCAGCTGCCTCCTGCACACCCCCTACTGGGAATCAAGCTCACAACCCGGGAATGTGCCCTTGGCCAGAATCGAACCTGGGACCCTTCAGTCCATAGGTTCATGCTCTATCCACTGAACCAAACTGGCCAGGGCTTTAGTTTTGTTTTAATTTAAAAGTGTCATTTGAAATTTTCAAGAATTTAAAATTGGTTTTGGTATTAAAAAATTGAGACTCACATGACTTACCTGGAAAAGTTATACATGGATATAAGATATATAACACACGTAATATATCCACATATACATATATAAATTTTCTTTTTCAATGCATAAGTAAAATCAGCAGAAGACAAAGGAAAACAAAAAACAAAATCTAGGATCCTGATGTTAGAAATAAAACAAGGAAAATGAATGAAAAGAAATAATGAGTACAGGTATCAGGCAAAGGACATTTTGTGTTTTATTTCTTTTATTTTTTTATTTTATTTTTTATTATTATTGTTTTTTAATCCTCACCCGAGGATATTTTTCCATTGATTTTTAGGGAGAGTTGAAGGCAGAGGGAAACACAGAGAGAAACATTGATGTGAGAGAAACACATCAATTGGTTGCCTCCTGCACTCGCCCCAACCAGGGCCCAGGCCGGGAAGGAGCCTACAACCACAGTAGGTGCCCTTGACCGGAATCAAACCTGGAAACCTCTCTCCACTGAGCCAAACCAGGTAGGGCCATTTTGGGTTTTAAAAGTATCAATGCAGTCCAATTAAACTATAACTCTGAATTGATATCTGTTAGTTCCAGGTACTATGCCAGGACATCTCAGGTTTATAATGAATGATTCTTTACAAGAATCACAATGAGCAGGAACATACATACAAAGGTAAGAACTAACTTTTCAGAACCCACTTAAATAGAATTCCTGTGTTTGCCTTATTTTCATGCACTAATTTATCACATTGATATTTCAAAAATTTTACATGATCACCATTCCAAAAATCTTTTTCTGGCTGCTAACATAAGAACAGATTCTCTATTTCACTCAAAACAACAAAAATTATATTAAAGCAATTTGTTCTTTTTCAATGAAACTTGTATAAAGGAAAAAGTTTGATACTTTGTCAAGGGATTTTGAAGTGCATTTTAGTGATAAGTAATCAAAAATAACAAAAAATAAATAAAATAATAGTTGATGTAGCAATTCACTCACTAGCAATTTACCCAGTAGATGTACTCTTAGAAATATATTAAGATATATGTACAACAGTATCCTATCTAATAAAAGAGAAACATGCAAATTGACTGTACCTCCGCTAAGCCCCAAAGCCACACCCACCAGCCAATCAGGAGCAAGTATACAAATTAACCCAACCAAGATGGCGGTTAATTTGCATATCCACGTGCAGAGCGAAAACTAAAGACAGCATAGTAGGAAGCCAAGCACTGCAGAAGGCAGCAAAGCTGTGGAGAAGCAAGTGGGGCAGCAGAGAAGGGAGAGAAGCAGGCAGGGTGGCAGAGAAGGCTGCAGGAAGCCCTATTCTTGCAGGAATCTTCCTGCAACAGGCCTCTAGTTCATTATAACACTTAACATAACAACCAATGACAATAACAAAGGAATGAACCTAAATATCTATGCAAGATTGCTTAAATACAAATGAATAATTCTTTCACCATGAACTGATCTGCTTATATCCCCTCACCAGAAGCAATGAGGGTGATTTTTCTTTATGTAGTAAAATTTCAAGATAACAAAAGAGAAACAAAAATCAAATGAAAGAAATCCAAATTTCTATGTCTCATTGCTTTATCTTTTTCCTTTTACTTTTTTGAAATATATGATTCAATGGAATTTGGTACATTGTTAATGTGCCACCATTCTTTCTATTTCCAAAATGTCTTCATCAACTCGCAAAGAAGTCTCATACCTTCTAAGCATTCACTTCCTAGTCACCTAGCCCCCATATTTTTATTATATAGACTAGAAGCTGGGTGTACAAAATTCGTGCATGGAGGGGTGTGTCCCTCAGCCCAGCCTGCACCCTCTCCAATCTGGGACCCCTTGAGGGATGTCCGACTGCCCGTTTAGGCCCAATCCTACTGGCATCCCTTTCACAATCCAGGACTTCTGGCTCCCAACTGCTCACCTGCCTGCCTTCTTGATTGCCCCTAACCGCTTCTGCCTGCCAGCCTGATCACCTCCTAACCACTCCCCTGCCAGCCTGATTGATGCCTAACTGCTCCCCTGCCAGCCTGTTTGCCCCTAACTGCCCTCCCCTGCAGGCCTGGTCACCCCTAACTGCCCTCCCTTGCAGGCCTGGTCCCCTGCAACTGCTCTCCCCTGCAGGCCTGGATCCCCCACAACTGCCCTTCCCTGCAGGGCCGGTCACCCCCAACTTCCCTCCTCTGCTGGCCTGGTCTCCCCTAACTTCCCTCCCCTGCAGGCTTGATCTCCCCCAACTGCCCTCCCTTGCAGGCCTGGTCCCTCCCAACTGCCCTCCCCCGCTGGTCTGATTGCCCACTACTGCCCTCTCTTGCAGGCCTGGTCCCTCCCAACTGCCCTCCCCTGCTGGCCATCTTGTGGTGGCCATCTTGTGTCTACATGGGGGCAGCCATCTTGTGTGTTGGAGTGATGGTCAATTTGAATATTACTCTTTTTATTAGATAGGATAGAGGCCTGGTGCAAGGGTGGGGACCAGCTGGTTTGCCCTGAAGGGTGTACCAGATTAGGGTGGGGGTTCTGTTGGGTCATGGGGTGGCCTGGGCGAGGGTCCTGTGGTGGTTTGCAGGCTAGCTATGCCCCACCACCAACCCAAGCAGAGGCCCTGGTATCTGGGATTTATTTATCTTCTTTAATTGAAACTATGTAGCCTTGAGCAGAACCAAGCCTCCTGCTTGCTCTGAGGCCACAGCCATTTTTTTTGGATTTATTTATCTTCTAAAATTGAAAGAAAGGTAACAAAAACCAGGCAACCAATGATGACATTTTATAAACCATTTTTATATCCCTCAATGTCCATTCTTCTTATTTTAACTTTTCATTTCTGTTAACTACGGGGGTTCATATGTACTAAAACACAAACAAACAAACAAACCCAAAACCAGACTTCTCTGCTCCTCACTAGAGTTTTATTAGTTGTTCACTGAGATTTATATCTCATTTTTCATAATAAGGTGTTAGTATATCCTACCCATGTGTTCTCCTCCAGGAATTCTCTAAAATTAATGAGTGCATCAGTCCTGTTCTCCACATTATTGTAAATTTATTCATTTAATAGTTTTTCATCATATTTCAGTTTGTTTGTGAGAGAATGGGAAGCTAAATTTGTTAGCTTAATCTGTTATTTCAAATCAGAAGTCTCACAATGACTTTCAGGTAATCTTTAAATAGAATCTTATGTAAAATAATGGTGATTTATTTAAAATATAGGCAGTTCCAAAACATATTAATTAATCTGATGCAAAGAAAACATACTGTTGTATAGCATGGAATCTGCATAATGGCAATAGTTGTGCATAAAATTTGTAATTTAAGTAAGTAATTCCAAATATTCATGGAAATAGCAATTTGGCAACAAAATAATCTTTAATAACAAGATTTTATTATTCCTAACTTATGTTTTTAAGGTCATTTCTCATTGACATTATACATAAATGTACCTTATTATTATCATACCAGAGGCCCACCACACAAAATTCATGCACTGGAGGGGAGGGTCCCTCAGCCTGGCCTACACCCTCTCACAGTCTGGGATCCCTCAGGGAAAGTCCACCTGTTGGCTTAGGCTCGATCCACCCCCCCAGGAATCAGGCCTAAGTTGGCAGTCAGACCTCCCTCTCTCAGTCTGGGGCTCTCACAGTCTGGGGCCTCTTGCTCTTTACCACCTGCCTGCAGCGGAGGCGGGAGAGGCCACTCAGTGGGAGCGCTGCTCATCCAGAAGCAGGGCTCACTGCCCCTTAGTGCTGCTGCGGAGGTGGGAGAGGCTTCTGCCACCACCACTGCGCTCGCCAGCTGTGAGCCCAGCTTCTGGCTGAGTGGTGCTCCCCCTGTGGGAGCGCACTGACCACTGGTGGGCAGCTCCTGGTTGAGTGTCTGCCCCCTGGTGGTCAGTGAGTGTCATAGCAATCAGTTGTTCCACTGTTCGGTCAATTTGCATATTAGGGTTTTATTATATAGGATAAAATGTATTCAATACTATTCTATAGCAAATGTGATCACAAATTTCAAAAATAACTTTATTGCTTGAGCAGCATGGCTCAGTGGTTGGGCATTGACCTATGAACCAGGAGGTCATAGTCAACTCCCAGTCATGGCACATGCCTGGGTTGTGGGCTCAACCCCCAGTGTGGGGCATGCAGAAGGCAGCTAATCAATGATTTTTCTCTCATCATTGATGTTTCTATTTCTCTCTCCCTCTCCATTCTTCTCTAAAAACAATAACAATGTATTTTTTAAAATAAGTTTACTTAGTTTAGTATTTTAGATGGAAATTAAAAATGTGATATTAAATTCAACTAAATGGATATTTTCAAAAAAGAAAGTAAATGAAATTTATAAAAATTGGATGTACAGAAGTTATCAAATTAAGGAAATGTTAAAAGCTAAGTGCTAAGGATAACAAATAATTAGATGTGCTCATAGCTAAATGGAAAAAAGCAGAAGAAAGGCCAACTTTTTTAATTTGCTAATGATTATGTATAATCTTTATTGAGCACTAACCATAGCCCATAAACAATATTTTATTGTTTCATATATTTTTAAAAACTTAACCTGAATTCTAAGGGTGATCACTATTATTATGATGATTTTATGGAGATGCAGAAAGGCTAAATCATTTGCTTCAGTCTTATATTATCAATTGCAGACTTAGGGTTTTAAACTTGTCTGTCTGTCTCTGAGACTCCATCCTTTTAACCATTACACTACTAGAGGCCCGGTGCATGAGTTGGTACATCAGTGGGGTCCCTCAGCCTGGCCTGCAAGATCAGGCTGAAACTGACTCTCCAACATCCCACAAGGGGTCCCAGATTGCAAGAGGGAGCAGGCCAGGACAACGGATCCCATTGGTGCGTGATCGGGATCTGGGGGAGATGCAAGAGTTGGCCAGCCAGGGAGGGAGCCTGGGAGGGCTCCAGGGCATGTCCAGCCCCCCTCACTCAGTCCCAATCAGCCAGACCCCGGCAGCAAGCTAACCTGCCAGTTGGAGCATCTGCCCCCTGGTGGTCACTGTACGTCATAGCAATTGGTCGACTGGTCGACTGTCTGCCCCTTGGTGGTCAGTGCATGTCATAGCAAGCGGGTGAGCAGGCTTAGATTATTATTAGCATATTACGCTTTGATTGGTTGAATGGCCAAACACTTAGCATAATAGGCTTTTATTATATACGATACTAATGGTTAGTGTAGCTTAGTCTATATATATAGACAGATATCAATCACATATCTGCTAACTCTAGAAAGATTGATTAGTGTAAGAAAATCTACCTGAATATATGTGATAGGAAGAACTATATGCTTATGTCCTACTAGAGGCTTGGTGCATGAAATTCGTGCACGGGGTGGGGGGAATCCCTCAGCCCAGCCTGCACCCTCTCCAATCTGGGACCCCTCGAGGGATGTCCGACTGCCCATTTAGGTCCGATCCCAGTGGGGATCCCAGTGGAATCAGGCCTAAACGGGCAGTCGACATCCCTCTCACAATCCAGAACTGCTGGCTACCAACTGCTCGCCTGCCTGCCTTCCTGATTGCCCCTAACCATTTCTGTCTGCCAGCCTGACCACCCCCTAACCACTTCCCTGCCAGCCTGATTAATGCCTAACTGCTCCCCTACCAGCCTGTTTGCCCCTAACTGCCCTCCCCTTTAGGCCTGGTCATCCCTAACTGCCCTCCCCTTTAGGCCTGGTCACCCCTAACTGCCCTCCCCTGCAGGCCTGGGTCCCCCCCAAACTGCCCTTCCCTGCAGGCCCGGTCACCCCCAACTTCCCTCCTCTGCCGGCTTGGTCACCCCTAACTGCCCTCCCCTGCAGGCCTGGGTCCCCCCCAAACTGCCCTTCCCTGCAGGCCCGGTCACCCCCAACTTCCCTCCTCTGCCGGCTCGGTCACCCCTAACTGCCCTCCTCTGCAGGCTTGATCACCCCCAACTGCCCTCCCTTGCAGGCCTGGTCCCTCCCAACTGCCCTCCCCTGCTGGCCTGATCACCCCCAACTGCCCTCCCTTACAGGCCTGGTCCCTCCCAACTGCCCTCCCCTACTGGCCATCTTGTGGTGCCATCTTTTGTCCACATGGGGGCAGGATCTTTGACCACATGGTGTAGCTATCTTGTGTGTTGGAATGATGGTCAATCTGCATATTACTCTTTTATTAGATAGGATTAGATAGAATAGAGGCCTGGTGCATGGGTGGGGGCAGGCTGGCTTGCCCTGAAGGGTGTCCCAGATCAGGGTGGGGGTTCTCTTGGAGCATGGGGAAGCCTGGGCGAGGGGCCTGTGTTGGTTTGCAGGCTGGCCACGCCCCCCGGCGACCCAAGTGGAGGCCCTGGTATCTGGGATTTATTTATCTTCTACAATTGAAACTTTGTAGCCTGGAGTGGAGGCCTGGGCCAGCCAGGGTGTGTGGAAAGCTTTGCTTCCTCCATCACTGGGGGCAACCCTAGCCTCCTGCTCTTTCCAGCTCCATGGCTGCCACCATTTTTGTTTGCATTTATGTATCTTCTATCATTGAAACTTTGTAGCCTTGAGTGGAGGCCTAGGCCAGCAAGGGCAGGCGGGAAGCTTGGCTTCCTCCATTGCCAGGGAAACCCAAGCCTCCCTCCTGCTCTCTGTGGCCGTAGCCATCTTGGTTGGGTTTATTTGCATATTCACTCCTGATTGGCTTGTGGGCAATGCTATTGGGTGTAGTGGAGTGATGGTTAATTTGCATATTACTCTGTTATTAGATAGGATACCTAGAATCTATGACTTTGGTACATTGTATGGCAAAAGAGAACTGAGGTTGCTATCAGCTCTCCTTGAAATACAGAGATAGAGATGATAGAGAGATAGATAGATGATAGATGATAGATAGATATAGATAGATAGATGATAGATAGATAGATAGATAGATAGATAGATAGATAGATGATAGGTAAAGAGATAGAGACAGGGATAGGGATAGAGATAGAGGAGATAGAGGAGATAGAGATAAAATGGTAAAGAAATGCAACCAGAAAATAATGTTCAGAGAGATATCATGTGAAAATCATTTGACCTGCTATTGCAGGGTTTGCAGATGGAGGAAGGAACTTAAGAGCCAAGGAATCAGACCCTAGCTGGTTTGGCTCAGTGCATAGAGCATTGGCCTGCAGACCTAAGGGTCCTAGGTTTGATTCTGGTCCAGGGCACCCTACTTAGGTTACAGGCTCCTCCCCAGCCCAGACCCCAGGCTCTCGTCCAGGCCCATGCAGGAGGCAACCAATGTATGTGTTCCTTTCACATCGATATCCATCTCTCTCTCTAAAAATCATCCTTGGGTGAAAATTTAAAAAAAAAAAAAAGAGCTAAGGAATCAATTAGGTAGGCCCTAGAAACTTAAAAAGACAAGGAAATGGATTTTCCCATAGATCTTCCAGAAGGAATACAGCCCTGCTGATATCTTGATTTTAGCCTACTTAGACCAGTTGGACATCTGACCTAGAGCACGGCACCTTAATTAATATGTATGACTTTAGGCCTTTAGGATTGTGGTAAATTGTTACAGCAGGAATAGGAAACTATCACAGGATATAAGAAAGGGCTTCTACATATTGTAACATTGAACCTGAGCCCTGAAGAACAATTAGGAATACTTCAAAGAAGTAGAGAGAAGACTTTCTAGACAGTGGGAGTTAATGTTTGAAAAGAAAGCAAACAGCTAAAAAAGAAATAGTTGAGAAATCATAGACTAGTGATGTTTGGTTTTAGTAGAAATTAAGTGCTAACAGCTTAGGAAAATATTCTAACAGTCCACTGTAAATTATCATTTAAATTAAATTTTATAATGACACATAACACAGAATTTGAATTTTTAAAGTTTTGTGGGAATTATTATGACACTAGAGGCCCGATGCACGAAAGTCATGCAAGAGTAGGCCCTCACAGCTCCGGCTGTCTCGGCCGCACAGCCCCAGTACCTCATGGCCCCAGCTGCCTCATGGCCCCTTGGCCCTGCTCACTGGTTGTTCTGGAAGGTTATTCCGCTGTCTGGTCTAATTAGCATGTAAGCTCTGTATTATATAGGATAAAATTATAATTTATTTTTATAATTTTATCAGAACATCACATGTTTGTTTTAGATGTAACAACAATATTAAAATCAACAAGTTTAATTCTTAACTGTACCAAGTAAACTAGCCATTTAAGTATTTTAAAAGTTATTTCCTCCAAAAAAACTGAGGGAGCTTTTCTTTTCCACTCCACAGACTGGTTTCCCAATCGTTCTGTTTTTTGGAGGACTTTCAATTGATGAGTAAACTGCTTTGGGGATATTTCAGAACTTCCTTCCCAAAATAAAAACTAATCTGGACAAAATGTATATTGCATAGATTTCTTTTCAGATGCTTTTCTTTAGACACCAAATGCAATTGCCATCCAGTATAATTTTTACCTATTTACCCCACAGTAAAAACTATCTTTTCTGAAAAATATGATGGCTATATCCTGTGATCATCCAGCTTATACAATTGTTTTACCTCAATGATAATTTTTAGTTTATTTCAAAATAGCCAACTCAATATGGGACATTATTTCAATCTTTACCGACTCACAAGTATATGAACTAGTGCCCAGCTTCTACCTCTTCTATAGCCTCTTCCTCCATAAGAGGGTGGGAATAATGTTTTATCTTCAAAGAGGAGTGATTTATTTTTTTCCAGAATGGGAAGAAATGGGCAGTTACCAAAAAGAAAAAAAAAGCTCCTAATTTTCCATAACTGTAGTTAGAGAGATAATTAATACTCAAAATTGATAATTAACCACTAATGAAGGAAACTGTGGAAAGTGTTATTGCTAATTGGAATTTATGTGTTATAGAAAGAAATGAGAAAAGAATAATGAGGAGTCAGGAAACTTTGTTTTAAATGCCTTTCTGCAATAAAATTCTAACATGACCTTGAGCAAGGTAATTAATCTGTCACTCTAAATTAAAGAGTGTGTGCTCAGCTATATAGAGATCCATGGTGAAGAAAGAAAGCCAATATGGATATAGTTTAGTGCATGAGGAGGGAAACAGTCCTATATAATAAAAGGCTAATATGCAAATTGATCAAACAGCAGAATGACCAGTCGCTATGATGTGCACTGAACACCAGGGGCAGATGCTCAATGCAGGAGCTGCCTCCTGGTAGCTCCCACAGAGGGAGCACCACTCAACCAGAAACCAGGCTCCTGGCTGGTGAGCACAGCGGGAGCCTCTCCTGCCTCTGCGGCAGCACTAAGGATGTTTGACTGATGGCCTAGGCATGCACCCTGGGGGGAGCAGGCCTAGGCCATCAGTTGGACATCCCCCAGAGGGCTCCCGGACTGCAGGAGGGCACAAGCTGGGCTGAGGGATCCCCGAGTGCACAAATTTCGTGCACTGGGCCTCTAGTGAGTAGATAATTTTAAGAGGGACAAAGAGGGAAGGTCACATAGGTTCTTGGAAGCCATAATAATCTTTTGGTTTTATTTGATGTGTGTGTGTGTGTGTGTGTGTGTGTGTGTGTGAGAGAGAGAGAGAGAGAGAGAGAGAGAGAGAGAGAGAGAGAGAGAGAGATTTACTGGAATGAAAAAAAAATGAAAACCATGGATCTGATTTAAGGAAGTGATTCATATAAACTAATTCTATTTTGGGGGAAAAATCACTCCGGTTGTTATATGGAACATGGATTCTAAAGATGAGAGAGATTCAGGGACACTGAGTAGGAAGCTACTAAAGTAATTCAAGTGGTCAACAGTGGTGGTTTGAACTAATATGTTAAAAGAAAAGATGGAGATTATAGAATCTACATATCGCTTGGATAAAGGGGGTGAGAGTGAAATAGAGGAAATAATTTTGATGCAATCAAGCATACAAAAGGTAACTCTATTGACCACTGTGGAGTATGCTGGAAAAGGCAAGGTGAGAGGATGGATAAACAGTGGATGGCTCAGAGAGAAACAGAGAATTTTATTTGGACCATAAAACATTTTAAATGGCTTCTTTGGCACAATGATGGTTAGGAAAGGCAAGCATTTGAATATTAGATTTGAAAAGACAGTGAAAAATTAGGAATGGAAATGTCATTGTGAGAGTGTTTACCTATAATTTGCCTGTAAACCCATTTGACTAGGTAACTACTTAGAAAGTACAGACAGGAGAAAGAAATAAGGACTCATTATTGTAGAATGGTAAATTCATTAAGGCAGTATCCATGGCAATGTCTAGGAAAATATGCTTTGGGAGTTCACTTGTAGTGTACTGGTGCATAAGTTTATTTAAAAAATAATTTGAAGTATAATAGAGAAAAAATAATAGAATGATAGTTATAGTTTCAAATTCACACTGTATAATTAAAGCAAAATGACATAATGGCTATATATTTCAATTTACTGCCTTATTAGGTTTTCTTAAGAAAATGTCTGATGTATTACTAAGTATAAACTGTAATGTTTTGCAGTAAAAAGGAGGAAATAGCTGCAGAAATATAAACATTTCTATAAACACTGAGGTTACACTGAATTTAATGTGAAGAACCACTGTTGTCGGTGTGTTTTATGCTAATACCATAGATTATCAATTATACAACGTTTTCTAATTGCATATGTATTTTAGTTTCCTTACTGTTTTTTAAACAACCTCCCTATTCAACTTTTACTTTTCTCTTCTTGAATTGTGTTCTTTAAGGAATGGAGACATTTGTGGTTAATGCAATGAAAATTAATCTTAAAACAGCATAAATTTAAATTAATTCCTAGGAGGAATTGCTTTTTTTTTTTTTTTATTAAGACCTGTGTGTTGAGGATGAAAGTTTGTGGGCACCACTGAACCAAGATATCTGTGAGACCAGCATTGGGTTGTCACTATTAAGGAATGATAAATGATTGTCCTTTCTTTGTCAGTGAAGACAAATGATAGGGAATTGTCATATCAGATCTGCATAGGTCAGAGATATTGCCCAATATCAAGCTTTACTGATAATTTCAAGGACACAATAATCTATGGAAAAATATAAAGGAGAAAGAGCTTCAGGGTATTCAGTACAGCTTCCCAGTTCCCCACAGTATGCATCTCTAGCCCACGTCTAAAGAATGGATCCCAAGTAAGACGGACAGTCACCTGTTTAAAAAAGGTTTTATTTAGGGTATGAAGCATCCCCATTATGTACTCACATAGCTTAAGAGACATTTTCCAGAGAGCATGCCTCATTAATCATAGGTTCTAGATTTAATAACCAAAGGCAACCCTAAACCATGGATAGTCCACAAAAAATTTTAAAGGTAAGTACTGTCCTTCTATCAAATAATATTAGTTTGTCATAGGGTTGTTGTTTTTTCCCCAGCATGCTTACAACAATATAGGTCATGTTCACATCCCTAATTTCAACCTCTCTCCAGTAATGTGAAGGAAATATGTTGTAAATGAACTATTGAACTTCCTAGTCAATCATCTGTCCTCAGTCAGTATTTCCATACTATATATGTCTAAGATGTATTTCCAATTTTTGTCTTATAGTTTGTGTTATATTTTTTACAAAGATTAATTTTAGTAACACCCTGACAATAAATTGGATTTGACTCATACCATTTTAATAGGATTTTTCTTTGCAATGCTTTTTAACATGATGATATGCCTACAGAGTTATTTTAATATTATTCTGTCAGTGCAATTATTCTTATTCCTCCAGTGTCTTCAGTCAGTTGAACATTTTCAAATATATTGATATAAGCATTTATTGAATGTGTAATTTTTATAAGGCCAAATTTACTTCCTTTTCTGGTCAGTTTTCTGAAGTCTTTTATCAAGTGGTGACTTCAATTCAGATCATAAAATATTTTCTCACTCTGGAGAGTTATTTACAATAGTCTGGTTTTAATTTAATTCTATAAATTAATTTGTAAACTATTTGTTCATCCTATAGCTTTGTCAGAGAGATTAATGTAGTAATTTCCTGTTGTGCCATACATTCTAACTGGACTGAGATGGTGACCAAACAACATTATTTGGTGAATTTTGGATTATATTTGGTTTGTAGATATAATAATATCCCAGTTAATATAGGGAAAGGTTTAGGGCACTGGCTTCCAGGTGTAATGACAAAGTTTTGCCTCTCTTTCTAATCAAACCCAAAATTTAAACCATAGTGAAGACTTTTTAAAATGTTTTTGTAATATTCTGGACTTTAAAAACAATGATAAAAGTCACAATTTTTGTAATGTACTACTATTACTGAAGTTTAATATAGTATTCATACAATTGAATTGCCTTTGTTTGGCTCCCTAAGCCACACAGTTACTAACTGGCCTATGAAGCCACCAGAAAATATGACACCTGATAGTCTTTCCTTTTACTGAATAAGCCCCTTTCTACCACTGTTGACAGCTCTGTTAAAGTTTTTACTGAATTAATTGATTTATTATTTTTTATTTTTTTTATTTCTTTATTGGTTATGGTATCACCTAATTGTTCTCATCCCCCTATTCCCATCCCAAAACCCTCCCCACGTATGCCCCCATCCCCCTGTTGTCCATGACCACTGGTTAGGCTTATATGCATGCATACAAGTCCTTTGGTTGATCTCTCCCCCTTCCCCCCACTCTCTCCTGCCTTCCCTCTGAGTTAATTGATTTAAGTAGGGCTTTGTTTTCTCTCTAGATAAATGTCCAGGCATTGGAGAAGAGCTTTTTCTCATGTCCCTGTATACGTTATTAAGATTTTTTCATCATGCCAACAATATTCTAGGAATGTTATTTTACTCCTATTCAGAGCTCTTAACATACCCATAGAATATTTGAAACAGTGGGGCCAGTGTTTATCAAGTCAGTGCATCTATTGTTGCAATGGTAAAATGAGCAGAAATTCAGTGCTTCTTCTGTGGGGGTAACAAGTCCTCAGCTTCTCCCTCCACTTGCTATTGGTCATCATTAGATCTCAGAGGGATAACTAAGAGTATAGTTCTGTTGCCAAGACACTCACTTGGAAATTGCACAGTTGCATCCCTCCCTGGTATACTAACCTTTTCCTTTTGTCATATCTCTCATTTCTATTTATTACTTTTTTTTTTCCACCCAAGGTTGACTATTAGCTTAGGAGGCATGTTACCTACCTATGGAGATGGTAATAAAAGAAGCCTTACTCACACTTCTCAGCCATTCTCCACCCCCATCTCTGGGAAGATTAGGGATTTGACAAGTAAAGGATCTAAGACAAGCCTGTTGCTTGGCAATGGAATTGCATTTATAGGTAGCTGTAGTAGGCCATGAGGGTTGATGTTATGACTCAACTCAAAATACCTTTAGAAATAATGTGCTGGTAAATTTAATTACATCAAAATTAGGCCTTAAGCATTCATTACATATATAAAAAAATGTAATGGGTCTGGTATTACTGGATAAGAAATAATAGGGAAAATGTTTCATACATAGAAAAATGGGGTGTTTCATAATTGTACCCCTCCACTCTTCTATACCTAGGTCTATATTCTAAATTCAGTGATGTCTCACTTTTCCTCCTCTGAATTTCAAACTTAGAACATGTTCATTTAAATGATTAAGCCAACCCATAGAGGCTTTTAGTCACCCATTTTTAATACCAAGTGTTTCCATTGCCTGTTGAATAGAATACTTCTCTGTATGTAAGTTCTGTGATACACTCATAAAAGATGTTTCCTTGGTTCTTTCTGTATAATAATAACAATGAAAAAATATGTAATTTACTCAAAAAGAAAAATCTTCCTTTAAGACTGATACTCCACATGCTATTCTTAAAAAATATATTGGTATATTTGAACTTTATTAAAACATAAAAAAATAAATATTATAGTAAGTATTAATAGTTATTTTTAGCAACTATCAGCAATAGATCTTATGTATTTTCTCACTAAATACTGAATAAGATGTTAGAATATTTCAAATACTTAAGGCCTGGTGCACGAATTTGTGCACGGGTGGGGTCCCTCGCCCTGGCCAGTGATTGGGGCTTATTGGGGCCATCTCACCCATTCCCAATCAGGCTAATCTGGGCCAGCCAGCCTGGGGGAGGGACCACGGGAGGTTGGCCAGCTGCTGGAGGTTGGCTGAGGGAATGCACTGACCACCTGGCTGGCCATGGGGAGGGACTGCAGGAGGTTGGCTATGGGGGCAGCTCTTGCATTGAATGTCTGCACCCTGGCGGTCAGTGCACATCATAGCTACAGGCCAGTCATCCGGTTGTCTGGTCGTAATGGTCGCTTAGGCTTTTATATATATAAATATTTTTAAAGATATATGAGTATTGCTGATAGTAACGGTTGGACATTATGGAATACTTTTGCAATTAAAAATGCTTGAAACAAATTTTAAAACAAGCAAATAATAAAAAATAAACAAATAAAGCCACACCTAACTTTTAAAGAAAAATTGATTAAGGATGAATTTGCTTTGATTTTACAAATTTTACTTTCAAATGTTGTATTAGTCTAGATTCTCCCAAGAATCATAGAATCAGGCATATCTTTTATATATATATATATATATATATATATATTTCTTGTAAGAAATTGGTTTATGTGATTATGGAATATGGAAAGTCCCAAGATCTGCAGTTGGTGGACTGGAGACATAGAAGAGCCAAAATACTGTATAGTTTCATGCTGAGTCTGAAGGCTTGAGAAGCAGGAGAGCTGAAGGTTCAAGTTCCAGTCTGAGGTTGAGTCTAAGGACAGGAGAAGATGGATGTCCCAGAACAAGCACACCCAAACAGAGTGAACGTCTCTCTTAACGCAGCATTTGATTGTATTCAAGCCTTCAATGGATTGAATGATTCATGCCCACACTGGGGAGAACGATCTGCTTTATGTGGTTCACCAACACAAATATTAATCTCACCCTCACAGACCCATCCAGAATAATGTTTAACTGAGTATATGAGGATCACACGATGCAAATTGACACAAAATTAACCATCACAAGTCTACTGCTTGTCAATTTCACACCCATTCACACTTCCCTAAACCATAATCTCCAAATAAAGACAATAACAAAGTGTGTAATTTCGCCTAACATGATACAACTACCCTGCATACTAAAACCACATTGATCCATCCCCCAAAAGAGGTAAAGTCAAATCACGTGTACCCTTCCCCTTGATAGCCTCTAACTTCAATGCAATTATGTAATATGAACAATTCTTAAATACTATAATATAAACTCAATTCATCTTACGTTGCATGATAAAAGAATAGGAGAGAAAAAATGATAATTGCTTCACTTATGCAGACATACAAATACATTCCTAACAAATAAAGAGGACATATTTATGACAATTTACAGTCCTCATTTCTTGTAACTAGTCATGAGATCATAGCTGGAATTTGTAACTACTTTCTTCCACTACCAAATCTTTGCCTTTACCAAGCACCTCATCAGGTTCAAAGACAATATATAGCAGACATCGGCTAGTTAAGACACAAGTTTCAGAATAGTGTTAGGTTTGCAAACACATTAAGATTATTTTCCAATGCAAACACGTTTTATCTGTTTCAAACACCCAATGAACAGCCTTATCCACTAAGAAGTTTATTTCTAAGATGGGTATGGATCAGAAGAAGGAAGATAATTTATGAAAAAAAAAATCTTCATATTTTCATTAAATTATTAATGGCCAGTGGAAAAGTCATGCATGTTTTATTTCACTTGATATTTCATATATACATAAAATGTCAATTTAAAAAAGTAAATGAGAACACTGTGTTTGAAAGAGTACCCTCCCAAAGTCCCATAGAGAATAATATATGAGATTAAAATTCTCTCTCTGATCAGTCTCTCTGATGACAGAACCTGTGCATCTACAATGTTACACTGAAAGGAGGTAAAATAACTTCAAAATCCAATATTTTTCCTAAACTTATCTCCATAAGTTGGGAAATTCCTTATATCCCTTCTTTTGAGTTTAGTAATTTTAAATGTAATCAATTTTAAATGTAAATTGTCAAAATATTAATATTTTACACTCAAGATCGAAGTTAATAACCTTATTTTTGTTAATGTACTAGAGGCTTAAATAGCTAGCGGTGTATTAAAATATTTTAGAAACCCTGTTTTGAGAAAGATATATTCCTTTTTGTTATATTTTAAATTTGGTCCATCATGGTGTAGAAATACAATTGTTTAAAATTTTTGAGAATGATAAAAATAATATACTTAGTTTTCCCACAGTGAAAATTAAGATAACCATTGCAATCATTGTTCCGGTGCTGTCATGTGGAGATAAATTGATTTGCGCCAACATTATTTTTTCTGTAATAACAATGCATATATTTATAGA
This sequence comes from Cnephaeus nilssonii, assembly GCF_951640355.1. Lineage (NCBI taxonomy): Eukaryota > Metazoa > Chordata > Mammalia > Chiroptera > Vespertilionidae > Cnephaeus > Cnephaeus nilssonii. The sequence continues at coordinate 93,521,076 of NC_137073.1, forward strand.
ACTCTTTTTTTTTTCTACTTCTCTGAAGCTTCACACTGACCAAGATAAAGGAGATGGAAATTTAAAGTACATATTAACAGGAGATGGGGCTGGCAGTATATTCGTTATAGATGAAAATACAGGAGATATTCATGCCGCAAAGAAATTAGACAGAGAAGAAAAATCCCTGTACATTCTTCGTGCCAAGGCTATAGACAGAAAGACTGGACGGCAGGTGGAACCTGAATCTGAATTTATCATTAAAATCCATGATATCAATGACAATGAACCAAAATTCACAAAAGACTTATATACCGCCAGTGTTCCTGAAATGTCTGGAGTAGGTAGGTATATGCTAATCCATGTAAACTAACTTGTTTGTTTGTTTGCTAAGATAATTATTATGAACCTTCAGTCATGATATGTGACCTCTTTCAAGATAAGAACTATAGCCCTACCTGGTTTGGCTCAGTGGATAGAGCATTGGCCTGTGGATTTAAGGGTCCTGGGTTCTCCAGGGTTCAATTCTGGACAAGGACACATGACCCGACTTTGGGCTCAATCACCAGTAGGAAGTGTGCAGGAAGCAGCTGATAGATGATTCACTCTCATCATTGATGTTTCTAACTCTCTCTCCCTCTCCCTTCCTCTCTGAAATCAATAAAAATATATTTTAAAAAAGATAAGAACTATAACTGGAAATTACTATTTAATGTTAGCTATCTCACTTCTAAATATTTTCAACAGTTTATATCTTAATGTTTCCTGCTATGTTGTAACTGACATCTAAAATGATCGCTATTGAGAATAATTATTTTATTGCATTTCAACTAACATTTTCACTTCTACTTAACTGCCATTCAAATGGCAGTCAAGTTGAGTATTTTTGTCTGAAATGAAAGGAATACAAATAGTATTAGCAGTTTGGGCAGTTTTGTTCAAATTATTTTGCATAACAACTGATGCTCTTGCATTTGACAAATTTCTTTTGATCATCTCATTTGATCACTGAAACAACTTAATGTTGTAGGCATGGGAAATAGAACTTCAAATCCCCACTCTCTTAATTAGGAACCCAGGATTCAGAAAGATTAAGCAACTGAATTAAGATCAATAACCTGGTAGCATAACAACAACATTTCAGGTCTTTTTGTGTTATTTAGTTACTATTGTGTAAACTGGAAATATCTGCTTCATTTTTAAGGCTACGCATAGTTTTAAATACCATCAATTATGCAATAATTTTTATTTGCATGTCTGACTACATTTAGCTCTACTTATGTGAGAGGTTTAGATTTGTTAATGAGATAAGAGCTGACTCTTAAATCATATATTTCTAAAAAACAAAAACAAAAAACCCCCACAAAATTCAGTGAAGTAAGCTTCCATAATATCCGAACTATGCAACTGATTTTCACAAATTGATGCTATTTAGTTGAATACTATTTTAAAATCAGCTTTAAGTCTATACGTTTGACATTATTATAATTAATACATGTTTCAGTCTGAAATAAATTCTTTATGAGGAAAAATAAATGTATATTCACTTTTACTGAGTGATTGATGTTAAATGTTTTGTGCCATGTAGTCAGAAGAACTAAGAGTTTGTATAAAAGTTATAATTTCCTCTAACATCAAAGGAAATCTCATCTGTGTGACAAAACTGCAGTTCTACTGCCTTTTCAGGCATTCATTTCAGTAAAATGAAAGAGACTTCTCAAATTAGACAGGACCCCTGTGCAATCATAAAGACTAGGATGAAATGTAAGCAGTTGTGTTCTCTGTAATACTTTTGCATATCTATTATTCTGGCACAGTTCCATGAAAAGTACTGGACTGGTCCATAGGGGTCAACCAGTGGGCCAGTGTAAACCTACATCATGATCTCTTTGTGGGTTTACTTTTGAGATGAAGATATATCTAAAAACTGTATGCATACAAGTTCTTTGTTTGATCTTCTTCCACCCCCCCCACCTCCATTAGGGCAGTGAAGGCCTGGGGTGGAGGGGTGGGGGCAGACTAGAAGAGGTCAGTGGGGTAAAAAAGGGGACATGTAATACTTCTAACAATAAAGGTGTTTTTTTTTTAATGGAAAAAAGATACATCTAAAATTTATACTCTCCATCTCAACTTCCTATTCAAGAGCATTCTAAAGCAGTTTGATTTTCCACCCTTTAATTTGTAAATAATATATATTTTTTTTATTGATTTCAGAGAGGGAGAGCGAGGGAGGGAGAGATAGAAACATCAATGATGAGAGAGAATCATTGATTGGCTGATTCCTGCAAACCCTATGGGGGATCGAGCCTGCAACCCAGGCATATGCCCAGACTAAACTGTGACTTCCTGGCTCATAGGTCAATACTCAACCACTGTGCCATGCTGGCCACGCCACACCATTTTATTTTTTTAAAAAACATAATTGTTTTTCTTGTATATATGTTATTTTCCAGATATTTTGACACTTAATAGTACACAAACTTCCATTTTCCTTCTCCAAAAACATGATATAGCCATAGGAGTAAAAAGTACAATTGAGATGACAGAAATATTTGAATATGATACATTTTGATAATAATTTATTTAAATTTGTATAACTTCAGATTTTCAAAACATTATTTCATTAAAAAAATACACAATATTTATTAGAGACTATATTTTAAATTGTTGACACTACAATACCTTCACCCAACCATCACCCCCTCTCCCCTGGCCTTCACCACACTGTTGTCTGTGTCTATGGGCAAGATATATATGTCCTTTGGCTAATCTGATATTTGAACTGAATAGCATGTGCTTTCTCTTATATTATTTTGCATATTCAATGGAAGATTATCATCTGTACATGAGTAGTCAAAAGTAGGTTTATAGTTATAATACAAATAAATAATACCTAGAATAATTAATAGGTAAAAATACAAGAATACATTCTGTTTCAAGTACTCACAACTGTAAACCTACTTTTGCCAACCCCTGCAAACCTAATTCAAATATTTTCTTTCTCATATGAAATACAAATACAGTATAGATCCTATAAGAATTTATTACAGGACTGGAGTAAGCATGTCTATACAGGTTTTCCTCTTTTTTAAAAGCCCTTCTCTTATTTCAATAGCCATAATAAAATATAGAATATATAAGTTTATGAATGGAAGAAGGCTTATAGCTCATCTTGTCTAAAAATCCCTTCCTATAAGGCAATCTATATTTCATTTACATAAGACAGATTATAGGCAGTACACTTTTTTATTATTGCAGATATTAAAAATCAGAGAAAGGTGGGGAAGGTGGGAGGGTGGATAGGAAGCAATCAACCAAAGAACTTATATGCATAATAGAGGCCTGGTGCATGAAATTTGTGCTTGGGGGAGGTGTCCCTCAGCCCAGCCTGCACACTCTCCAATCTGGGACACCTCAAGGGATGTCTGACTGCCTCTCGAGGGATGTCGGGCAGTCGGACATCCCTCTCACAATCCAGGACTGCTGGCTCCCAACCGCTCTCCTGCCTGATTGCCCTTAACTGCTTCTGCCTGCCAGCCTGATCACGCCCTAACCACTCCCCTGCCAGCCTGATTGACGCCTAACTGCTCCCCTGCTGGCCCGATTGCCCCTAACTGCCCTTCCCTGCTGGCCTGGTCACCCAATACTACCCTCCCCTGCAGGCCTGGTCACCCCCAACTGCCCTCCCCTGCTGGCCTGGTCACCCCTAACTTCCCTCACTTGCCAGCCTGCCCGCCCCTAACTGCCCTCCCCTGCTGGCCTGGTTGCCCCCAACTGCCCTCTCCTGCAGGTCTGGGTTGCCCCCAACTGCCCTACTCTGCAGGCCTGGTCACCCCTAACTTCCCTCCCTGCAGGCTTGGTCACCCCTAAGTGCCCTCCTCTGTAGGCCCAGTCACCCCTAACTGCCCTCCCCTGCAGGCCTGATCGCCTCCAACTGCCCTCCCTTGCAGGCCATCTTGTGTGTTGGAGTGATGGTCAATTTGCATATTACCTCTTTATTATATAGGAGAATATGCATTACCTATGGACACAGACCAATAGGGTGGTGAGGGCCTAGGGCAGTGTTGGGGGGGGGCTGGTAGAGGTCCATGGGGGGGAGGACATATATAATATTTTCAACAATAAAGATTTTTTTTAAATTAATCAGAAAAAATCAGAATTTGGACCATTGCCAGTTGCATTTCCTCCACCTCTAAAATTACAGAAAAAAAACACAAAACAAAAAACAACCCAAAAAACAGAGCAGGCAACAGTGTGGCTCTTGTTGCAGCTTTTGGTACTAATAAATAAAGATAAGAACTATAGGTAAATCTTGGTTCCATTTATAGAGGTAGTAATTATCTTTTATTGTTAATATTGACATCACTGCATTAATTACTTCCTCCTTGGCCCACCCATAGACTTCGCATGTGTATCTAACTTTAAATATATACAATATTTACATGTAGAAGATACAATACTCGGTATAATCAAATATTTTAATTCATAAGGATGAGCCCCAAAGAGTTAAACTGACTTGCTCCAAAACACACAGAGATGGTTTTTTACTGTACTGGGTTTTTTTAAGGTTGATAAATACAGTGATAGCTGGAGAGATATAATGCTTTACTATTTTTCTCTACTGTAAAGGGTTATGCTTAGACAAAGCCTAGTTTGAAAAACTTCTAATTTTATGATACTCTTGGTAACTCCTCAAAAGCATCACTTTTCTTATCTTATTATTTAATTCAAATCTCCCCCCACTGATAAATTTAGAAACAAATAAGAGTAATGCAAGGAGGAGACTGTATTTTAAAATAAAATCTTCTAGAATTTTTTGCTGATTAAAAAAATAAATATAAATTCATGATAATTTTGAAGATGTGATTTTTCTCTGCTTTTTCCTGTACAAATAACCATTTACAGAGGGAAACTAAAGGGTGAGACTTATGAAGTCTGTCAGACTATGTGTAACTCATACTGGCAGTTATATCCCACATATAATCAAAAAATAAAGATGCCTCTATAATTGAAGTAGTACACAATGATTTAATTCTAATATTAATTTTATTATATTAGTAATTTTTATTTAAATTAAAGAGTTAAAAGACTACTATTATTAACTTTGGGGGTAAATAACATCTAATAAAAACTAAATTTCTTTTTTAGAATTTACCTTCTTTTCATTATTTTCCTCTGATACTCTATATACTGTTCTCTTGCTGTTTATTTTTGTCTTAATATACTTGTCTCTTCTTTTTCTCTCTCACCAACTCTTCTCCTTGCTTTTTCCCTCTGCCCACATTTCTCTCAAAATCATGTCATAGTTCATTTTAATTCTCAGAGACATGTGCATATCCCCCTTTTTAGTGAAAATCCAATATTTCCAAATAACTCTTGGAATCTGATACATATTAGCATCTTCAACAATAAAGATATTTTTAAAGTTACAGAAATAAAAAGTAGTAAAAAGAAAAGTAAATTTTTTTTGGAGGTAGTATCATTTAAGCAAATTTCTTCCAACTGAGCATGGTCTAACGCACCTCATTACCAGTAGTCATTTTTCAGAAGGATAGCTTCTAATTAAGAAGTATTTAATTGTCTGTGCATGGGTGGGCATTTGTGTAGGTACGTCTGTAATACAAGTGACTGCAACTGATGCGGATGATGCCAACTATGGAAATAGTGCCAAAGTGGTCTACAGCATATTGCAAGGACAGCCATATTTCTCAGTGGACCCAGAATCAGGTAACAACATTTAATACTTGGTCCCTTTCTCATTATATAATGCATCTGGATGCACAGTTAATTTGTGTATATTTTTGGTATTTTAAAAGCTATCTATTTAGTATCCTGTAATTTATTTTTTTTAAATATATTTTATTGCTTTTTTACAGAGAGGAAAGGAGAGGGAGAGAGAGTTAGAAACATCGATGAGAAAGAAACATTAATCAGCTGCCTCCTGCACACCCCCTAGTGGGGATGTGCCCACAACCAAGGTACATGCCCTTGACCAGAATCGAACCCGGGACCCTTGAGTCCGCAGGCTGATGCTCTATCCACTGAGCCAAACCGGTTTGGGCAGTATCCTGTAATTTAAATAAATTATTTGAATCAACTCTGGACTATTTATTGAGTTTAAATTTATGACTCTAAATACAAAATGTCAGCACTTTATGTGTTCTACTCAAACCTAATGAATGTGACAACCATCAAAATTGAACTTATTCGTCTGATGATTTTTGGAGTTAAATTTTTTTATTCATCAAAAGGATAAATTGATTTAGAAAAACTCATTTCCTAAGCAGTAGCCAATGGAAGAATTCTTTTTCTTCTGTCAATAATGTTAAAGTGGTTATAGATTAAAGTATGTATTTACGTACACTGACATTTTCTCTGTTTGTTATGATTAACTTCTGTAAAATGGACCTTGAATAACTCCATTTTTAAAATCAGTGAATAAATGATAAAATATTTATTTCCTTTTCCAAAAGGTATAATAAAAACCGCATTACCAGACATGAGCAGAGAAAACAGAGAGAAGTACCAAGTGGTTATACAAGCCAAAGACATGGGCGGCCAGATGGGAGGCCTTTCTGGAACCACCACAGTGCACATCACTCTGACCGATGTCAACAACAACCCGCCTCGATTTCCCCAGAGTAAGGAAGGTCTCAGGGAGCTCATATTGGAAGGTTTCTCCAACACACTACCAAGAGAGGCTAATACTTGCAATAGTGGTTTCACGGCTAGTTTATACATAAAGACATAACACTTCTCCCTGAAATATATCACAATTCCCCACAAATTGAAAGTCATTATGATCATTTTCATCAGTGAGTAGGTAGTAAGAAAAAACACACACACACACATAGACACACACGGAAATGATGTCCTTTTGGCAACTTGAATGATCCTCTTCTACCTTTAGAAGAGCTGTAAAGTTTTCCAGACTATCATTCTCAACCTTCACTAAGATCAACTTGTTTTGTTTCTTATTTCTTTCCTGGTTAGGAGTGTGAACTCTCAAATCTGACTGCCTGGCTTCAAATCCCATGTCTATTATGTGTCTTTCCTCCATTCTCTTGTCTGTACATAAGAATTATAATCCCGTGTTTAATTGATTCTAAAACACAACCTGGGTGCTTTAACAATCCTTGAAATCAAGCACTATATTAAAATCACTGTATGTTGGTTCAATTACAGCATTTTTTCCCTTTTTTTAGTGACCCCTACAGTTATAGTATACCTTGGTTGTGATTGCATTGTGAGAATGTTAAAAGTTTGCTGGAATCTGCTACCACTAGTGAAGGTTAAATCAGTCAGTGCTCTTTTAGTCATCACCATCTTGTATGCCATGAGGTCCTACAAAAGCAGATTCCCAGGCTTTGCTAAAAATGTTTTTATTCTGCAGGAAATAAACATATAAAGGCCCCTATCTTAAAATGTTCAATTAAGGACCTCAAATTTAAACTTATGATATTGATTCCAATATAGTAAAGCATTTTTCCAGGCTAAACAAACTTAAAATATTTGATGATTCAGCTTTGGATGGTGGACGTAAACATAAAATGAATGTTTAAAAAATAAAGTTTGCTAAAAAAACATAATTATTAAGCTGAATAAACATAAATCTAAACTTTGAGTTTTCTTCAATATAAATCAAGAGTATGGTTTAATGAATTATCAAATGGCTTGCCATTCTATACTTCTATAATCTACTGTAAACTTAGCAAAAGTTTTAGACCTACAATAGTAATAGTTAAAATGTTCAAGAACTAGCCCCTGAGCTAAGCATATTAAAGACATGATTTCATGCTATCCTCATAACAAACCTATGAGTCTATTGCTATCATTATCATTTTATAGATATTGAAATCAAGGGTTAGAGAATTTAACTAACTTGGCCAATGATGGCAAGATGGCAATTTAAGTGCAGGCAGTTATATTCAGAAGTTCCTTTTCTTTTAAAAAAAAATAAATAAATAATTATATATATATATATATATATATATATATATATATATATATATATATCCCACTTGAAGGCATCAACATGTTAAAATGTATAAGTTAATTTTTTCTATCCCTGATTTAGAATATAAAAATAAATGCTTAAGAGGGCAAGAAATTAAATATGCACTGCTTATCTAGAGCTTTCAACATCTTCATTACACATTTTTATGTTTATTAAATTATTTAAAAGATTTATCTGGTTCTTGCCCTAAGTCAGAGTTCTGGATTCTGATATTAGGCCTACCATCAATTATCTAAATGACCTTGGGACATTCACTTAATCTTTCTGGAACTTATATGTCTCAATTACAAAATGAGAGTGTTCTGCCTTTATAAATTATGTTTCCAACTTAATAAATCTATAATTTTTGACAGCTTACAACTCAATATGATGAAAAACTCTCCCAATTTAAAATTAATTTATTTAAGTGAAAAAGGCAAAGGAAATAAAGGATTTTTGTTATCGAGAGATGAAATGTCAAGAGCTCTGATTTAATTTTCAGGTACGTATCAATTTAATTCTCCCGAGTCTGTCCCTCTTGGAACACATCTTGGAAGGATAAAAGCCAATGACCCCGATGTGGGGGAAAATGCTGAGATGGAATACAGCATTGCTGAAGGAGACGGAGCTGACATGTTCGATGTCATCACTGACAAGGATACACAGGAAGGGATTATAACTGTCAAACAGGTTTCTTCTCCCTGTCTTCATTTTATCATTGAGCACTGTATGGTTGATTTTTGCTTTTCAGTTAAGGGAGGAAAAAAGCCTAGGATTTACTTTTCCATCCTTTACATGCTGTCTATCCTTCATGTAAGCGGGGATGCTTGTGATTCCACTTCAAGTAAGTTAAGCGCCTTCATCATTGACACTTAAAAAGTGATATAAAAACTTGGCTGCTTGTGCTTATAAAGGCAACCATCAAACCAGGGTCAGCTAACCTCTGAAGCACTATTTCATGTTTCTCCAAGGCATAAAAAGCAGGCATGCAGCCCTCACTTTATTTCATGCACTTTTTAGCATATTTAAATTGTGAAATGTGATGTTCTATTCAAGGTGATGAGACCTGGAGATGCTATGTGTTTTTTGTTGGATTTCTTGATTTTTATTGCAGTGTGGGAGAACATTATGAACCTTACATGGGATAATCCAGCTAAATATTGATTATTTTCTATTACCCCGATCACTTGTTTTTATTCACCTCTTGCTTTCCACAGTGTTCAGATGAATGATATTTTTTCTTTTCATAATACCACTTTTAGAAATGTAGGACCTAAGGAAGTGACTTATATGAATAGTTGAAAAATCTCTCTTTTCCCCTCTAGCTTTAACTTTGTAGAAATTTAGTAATAATAATAATAATAATAATAAATAACCTATATATCCATGAGGGAACAAAACTGTGACCACCAAAATGTGAAATGTATTACTAAGAGGAAATCAATACTAATGTGTATACCATAATATTTAGTTACATGCTATAAATATGTGTAAAGTATAACAATATTTACTGACTTATTTGATATACCTGTGAGGCAATAATTGGGGAAGTTATTTAACCAGAATTTCTGGTTCCATTAAGAGAGCTAGTTATTAAATATTGAATTTTTCTTCCGTTGTTATGCCTGCTATGCTATACTAATTTTTCTTATTTTATTTAACTTCAGAATTTAGATTTTGAAAACAAAATGCTATACACTTTAAGAGTGGATGCAAGTAACACACACCCGGATCCACGATTCCTACACCTGGGACCTTTCAAAGATACAGCTGTGGTCAAAATATCTGTGGAAGATATAGATGAGCCTCCTGTGTTCAGTAAAATCTCTTATCTGATAGAGGTCGATGAAGATGTAAAGGAGGGAAGCATCATTGGACAAGTTACAGCATATGACCCAGATGCCACGAACAATTTCATACAGTAAGTATTTTGCCAAAATGTAAAGTTTGCCGGAAAATAATCTTACCATTTACAAGCCGTGTGAAAAAAAAAATTGCATTGTACAATATATGACCAAGTACAAACATTTTCATAGCACAGACTCTTAACTGGGCTGTCTTCTAAGTGCTCTGCAAATATTATTTAGTTTGCCTCATCACTTTTCAGGGTAGGTCCTATTATTACACCGTTCTGAAGATGGTAAGATGAAGGCACTGAACATTTAAATAACTTGCCAAATGAGTCAGTGGCCAAGCTCGGTTTGAAAATCAGGCTGTCAGTCTTCAGAGTCTGTGATTTTTAATCCCTTGGCTGTTGTGATTATATCTCATTGTGTCTCTTTGGTAAGTGATAGTTCAAATAATAAGTGATCTAAACAAATAAATTAGAAAAAAATATTCTAGGAATGTTCTTAAAAGATACCTTGAAAATGTTGAAAAGATTTCTTTTGAAAACACTCAACCAGTTTGTACTGTCCACTCCTGCAGGAATGCCCACTGAATCTCCTTGCTCCTCCGCACTGAGGGCAGTGCCCCCACACCCTGATCCCCACCCCCTCCTGACTGAGCCCCACTGTGAGCTTCAGGCTAAAGGGCTGCATCCATGGCTTAGCTCAGATTTTCTCCCTTCTCACCACCCCAGTTTGCTTCCCTTTGCTCACTTGTAGATATTTCAACTCACAGATTTCTCAGATATGTTTGTGCATTGATCAGGAAACCATGTGCTGAGTCACAGCAGTTCAGATTATTGAGACTTCAAGGGGAGAGACCGCAGGGATCTCTCAGGCCACCCTTCCTCTGATGTCCCACCCACTACTTTCAAAACATGGCGTTTACCCCGCGGAATTTGGTCTCATTTCTCTTTGCTTTTTCCATTGCCCACAATATGGAATTACATAAGCTCACACTATAAACATGTTTGCTTAGAAAATGATAGCTCCATTTCTATTCTTCTCTTTGAACATAAGTATTGAGATAGTATTGACCAAAAAAGAACTGCACAATTATAAATTATATGATTCAGTAAACCCTGAAATTTTAATACACCCATTAACACATCACCCAAATCAGTATAATGTACAAATATATTATCCTTTCCTCATGTTCCTTTGCAATATCTTCCTCTCAAACTTCTTGGAACCTAACCGTACTTCCAGCCAAACACCAATCTGCTTTCTGTCAATATTGGTCTGATTAAATTAGATTTTCTTGAATTTATACAAATGAAATCATGCAGTGCTTTTTCTCTGTTGTCTAACTTCTTTCACTTAGCGTAACTGACATACTGTCATGTAGGTGATACATCATTAATAACAATTCAGCTTGTTTGGAGACACACACACACACACACACACACACACACACACACACATGCACACATACACATATTCTGCCGTATATCTGACATCATGAGGACACATTTTTAAGAGGAAATTTTCTGGGTCAAAAACTGATAGTGAAATTTGCAACCTTGCTTCACAGTATATAAACGTGGCTGATACATTTTTAAGTTCATAGCTATCCCAGAAACATTTGCTTTTTGTGTGGTATCGACTCTTGAGAAAAAAAAAATGAATAGCAATTTTACCTATAAAATCAGAAGAATCATGACAGAAGAAAAATATTGAGAATAAATTAATCTGAAATTATGTTCCTAAAATTATGCTGCTACGCCTGCCAATGTATAAAGCCATCCTGGAAATATAGCATATAGGTTGCATTCTGTTAGCATAGAAATGTATGAAATAAATGCTTTAGATATCCAATCATAGTGTGAACATGCAGCAATAAAAGGAGGCAACGTTGTCATCCCAAGCATTTAGAAGGATGACTGATCCCCAGAGCAGAAATAGGCTATGATAAGCATCATGGAGAAACATTTCACAGGGTAAGCTTGGGAACTAATTCTCACCCACCAGTAAATCTGCTCATCAAACATATTTTCTGAAATGCATCTGCCACTTGCAACATGTGATTATGGGTACAATTAACAGCTGTTGTTAGCTCTGCTTCACCTCATTAGTAATCATGGATTCCCAAGTTATAGGGTTGATTATAGCTTTACAGGTTCTGCAAAAACACGTCTCATTTCACACCTATTTAATGCTGAACATATTTAAAGTTCAATGAATTTTTGAAGAACTTTTTGTTTTTACTGAAGTCAAATTGAGAGTAAGTCCAATGCAAACTTGTAATGATTAATTAGTTATGGCTCAATAAAAAAATTACATGACTCCACCATAAGCTAGAATAAGTGAAGAAGTGCACTCATATATACACTGAGTGGCCAGATTATTATGATCTCTGAACGCATAATAATCTGGCCACTCAGTGTATATCCTATATAATAAAAGGCTAATATGCAAATTGTCCCCTCAACCAGGAGTTCAACCAGCAGGCAGGCCGGCCAACCGCCCATGTCCCCTCCTCCTGGCCAGGCTGGCTGGACCCCACCCATGCACGAATTCATACACCAGGCCTCTAATACACACACACACACACACACACACACACACACACACACACACTGAGTGGCCAGATTATTATGTGTTCAGAGATCATAATAATCTGGCCACTCAGTGTATGTGTTTCCCTAGTACTTGCTGATTTTATTATGCAGATTAAACTATTAATAATTAGAATATGTCACTAATATCTGCAAAAAAGATTTAAACTATTTGTTCAAACATATAAAACATTTGTTCAAAGATTCAAACTATTTGTTCTAGTTCATAACCAGTAAACACATTTCTGAAAAACAGTAGCTGGGAAGGAAAGAGCATAGCCACAGCCTAATTATATTGACAGCTGGTCATCAATGTGCCTGGAATCTATACTAATAAAAGGGTAATATGCTAATTAGACCAGATAGACCGGACGTCTTCTGGCTGTCCTTCCAGACATCCTTCCAGACAAAGCCGCAGCGGCTGCAAGGGCCATGGGCAGGCAGCCACAGAGGCTGGCAATGGCAGCAGCAGCGGGGTGATAGGGGTGGTGCCTTCCCCTGATCAACCCAGTCACCTCTTGCAGAGGGAGGCCAGAGGCAGCAGCAATGGTGGGGTGATGGGGCTGCACTTTCCTCTGATCGGCCCAGTCGCCTCCCACAGAGGGAGGCCAGATTGCGGCTTAGGCAGGGCCTAAGCCGTCAGTAGGACATCCCCTGAGGGCTCCCAGACTGTGAGAGGGGGCAGGGCAGGCCAGGCTGAGGGACCCCCAGTGCACGAAATGCTATCTTTGACATATTTCTTCATATTATCAATTTGTTCTGGTGTCTGTAATTTAATATACTTTTTTTGATATTAGATTTTTGATATTTCAAGTTAATTCATGCAAATATAGGGATCTGAAGTGTGCTTGTCAATGGTAGAACATACAAAACAAACATAAAGTGATACAACAAAACAAAGAGCAACCAACTAAACCAGATTTCAGCTTCTGCATACGCAGTTCTCCTGCAATATTTTCACTTGCTATTCTCAGCCTATATGATTGGATCCTGTCTCTGCAGAAGATATTCATTAAAAAATTATGCCAGTGATCTTTTTAAGAATTATTGTTCAAATTCAATGTAAAGAGATCAATAAAATGTTGTTTTAATAGGCAATCCACTGGAACATAGAGATTGCTTTGTTCCTAGGTAAAGGATGTTTATCGGTTCTTTCTGGCCATTTGTTGTAATCTGGTGCACTTATTATTAATAGGTACACCAGAATGGCCTATTCAATGTTGAAAAAAGAATATTGGCTGCTAAATAAAAGAAAATGTATCCCTAGGCTTTGAAAAACTGCAGGACATTATTTGCACTGGGGAAAATTTCAGAATATAGACCTGAAAGTTTGCAGCGTTAATGTTAAACTGAGCTATTTCTAAGTCCTTCATGAATTAACTTGAAAACAGTGCCTTTCAAGTTTGAACCTAAAAGTAGATCAGCCAAAATTCCAACCTATTTTGATTCCACATAAGCTCCAAGTGTGTCAAAGCTAGATTTGTATGTTAGAACTATTAGCAATTCCTCAATCATAGAAACTGTCATACTAATCTCTAGGACAAGTAGCACAAAGGGATTTTTATTTTCCTCTTTGATATTCAATTTGAACAGTAGAAAAAAATCTAAGATCAATTCAGCTATAAGCAGGTAATGGTTAACTGTTGACCTTTCCAATAATGGAGAGAAATATATGTAGGTGAATATTACGCATTGAGTTCTATTCAATGCATATATGTGACTTGTTGTTTTACTTTGCTGTCTTTGTTTTACTTTCAGATTGTTTTATTCATAAGCAGAATTAAGGAAAATAAGCCATTTTTTAATGTTTCATTGACTTTCTCAGCCCACATTAGGAACTAAATTGTAGATGGATTGACAACTAGAAATAAACACTATATTTGATTTCACTTTAGCACTATTAAGCAACAGATTAAAAATTAAATGACTGTCATCCTCAATTTTAGTACATTACTAGAGATCATAAAAATAAGACCTATCTCAGATTTTTATCTGACAAAGAATACTTGGTTAAACCAATAGAGCTTTTGCTTTTAGGAATTACATATATATACATATATATCATTATGCATTTTATATATTCACTAGAGGCCCAGTGCACAAATTTGTGCACGGGGGGGGGCCCATCTGGGTGGCCTGTGGGGATTGGGCCAAAACCCACAGTCAAACGCTGCCTGCAGCTCCTACCTGCTGCTCTCGCTCATCCAGGCCCCACTGCGCCTGCTGCAGGCTCGCACCCAATAAGGAGAGGCTCATGCTGCCGCAGGACCACTCCCCAACCATGAGCCCTGCTGCTGGGACCCTCCTGAGGGGAGTGGCCTACAGGATCGGGCTGAAACCGACTCTTCAACATCCCCGAGGGGTCCCAGATCATGAGAGGGCATAGGCCAGGCCGAGGGACCCCACTCATGCATGATCAGGCTGGGGAAGGACCACAGGAGGGCTGCAAGGCATGTCCGGCCATGTCTCGCCCAGTCCCAATAGGGGCCAGTTGGCCAGGGAGGGAAGCAGGAGGTTGGCTAGCTGGAGAGGGACCATGGGAGGGCTCCAGGGAGTGTCCGGCCCTTCTCGCTCAGTCCTGATCATCCGGACCCCAGCAGCAAACTAACCTATTGGTCAGAGCATCTGCCCCCTGGTGGTCAGTGCACATCATAGCAACTGGTCAATCAGTCAACTGTCTGCCCCTGGTGGTCAGTGCATGTCATAGTGAGCGGTTGAGTGGCCTTAGCATATCATTAGCATATTCTACTTTGATTAGTTAAACAGTTGACCAGTCACAGGACGACTGGACACTTAGCACATTAGGCTTTTATTATATAGGATTATTATATCTAGATTTCTAATTATCATCTACCGAGGATTTTCCACCCTGAAATTATAGCCACTCTTGTGCCGTTACCATATGTCATATGAGTTTGTCAAACATCCCCAAATATTTTTATAAAAATTAAGTAGGAAAATTACAATCATGATTGTTGAAAATTTGTGGGAATACTATCATTTTCACGCTGTTGTATCATTCAAAGAATGACAAGAAGGTGATTGACCTGATTACACATTTTTGGACTGAGGTACATTAAGAACTCACTTTGAAGCAATATTTGGGAGTCTGAACAAATTATTTACAAACTTTAGTGGAAAAAATTAGGCAAGCACCAATATGTACTATGTTCAATTGCTTAAATCATTTTTGAAATCTGAGTTTAGTAACATATACCTTAAATTCAGCATAATTCATCTACTAATACACTAAGTCACATGTTCTTTATTAGAGCAACCCAAACTAAAAAATCATATCATTATTTTCATCCAATGTTTAAAAATTGGCAATGTTTAGAAACCTAAATATATATTACTTATGTTTGTTAAAGTCAATAGCTGATAGTAAATAGATTACAGATTTATAATGGGAACTATAATTCCATAATTCACCAGATTAAAAAGGAGTTCATGTGTTAAGTGCTTTTAATAGATACCAAGAAAAATGAAGAGAATACCCGATGCTGATTAATCTGTTAGTTGTCTATAAGTGTTCGCTCTTTATTCTATCCAGTTTATACCATGGTATGTCACCTTGCTATACAAACCTTGTCCATGGATTTGCCACATGAGATTCATCTATGTTTGTTAGAAATGCAGAATCCCAGCTCCCACACTTGACCTGCTGAATCGGAATTTATTTTTGGCAAGATCCCCATGTGATTTATATATAAGTATATTAGTTAACATTTTACTATTCTGCTTTCTTCTATTTTAAGGGTTAATATGATTAGTTTAGGTCCATCTAGATAATCAAGGTTAATATCCATCTCAATTTTTTTTAAATATATTTTTATTGATTTCAAAGAGGAAGGGAGAGGGAGAGAGATATAGAAACATTGATAATGAGAGAGAATCATTGATTGGCTGTCTCCTGCACAATCTCTACTGGGGATCAAGCTCGTAACCCAAGCATGTGCCTTTGACCAGAATCAAACCTAGGACCCTTCAGTCCACAGTCTGACACTCTATCCACTGAGCCAAACCAGCTAGGGCAATTTTTTTAAACCTTAATCACATCTACAAAGTAAATTTTACCATGTAAAGTAAGATAATTACAGGTTCCAGTGATAAGGAGATAGACATCCTTTAGGGAGTGACATTATTTTGCCAACCATAGAATGATACAAATTTCATAGTGACATCTTTCATATCTAGACTAATGAGAAAAAATCATGGAACTCTGTGATAATGACATTTCCTTTTTATTTGGAATAGATTGGAGGAAGATATTCAATCAGCTCTGTTCTTTGAATAGTCATTCAAAAGTAATGTTTTTACAATAGCCTCTCCACATTCATTGATGTTCATAAGGACTCTGTGGACACATTTTCTTATGTGTTCTCTTAAACATAATTCCTATTTATCCAATGCAATTGACTCTCTCAAGTTTAATATAACTGCTTAGTATTTCTCAACTATTGCATGGGTCTATAATATAACAAGTAAATCGAGTGCAATTAAAAACTTATAAAAGCTGCCACAAGGGCTCCTGAGTATAAATAATGAGCAAAGTACACATAATCATAGAATTGTAATAATGGCAACAGCCAAATATATCATACTAGTGACTCAGTGCACTATTCGTGCACATTGAAAGAAAATTAATTAGAAGGTGGCCAGTGGGGTGGAACTGGGCGAGAAGGCCCGGACATGCCCTGGAGCCAACCTCTCATTGTCTCTCCCCGGCGTCTGCGGAAGGAGTGGGGGTGTCTACGGCAGATGGGCTCCTTCAGCCTGGCCTGCGGGGATCGGGTCAAAACTGGCTTTCCAACATCCCCCGAGGGGTCCCGGAGTGCGAGAGGGCACTCTGCAAAGTTGCTGTCATATAGGAAGTGGAATGCAAACGCAAGTGTCCAGTAAACCAGATTCAGGGCAATAGCACCCCAACAACAATATAACCCATGGTCAAAGGTGGAATCGCACGGCCCCACAAGGAATCGGGCTCCCTCCTCTCTGGTGTCGGGGTGCACCACTGCAGCTCAGCAGTTCCTGCGTTGAGCTTCTGCCCCTTGGTGGTCAGTGTGCATCACAGCAACTGGTCGGATGGTGGGAGGGGCACTTAGCATATTAGCCTTATATACATAGAGATTGTCTAAATGACAGTTACTTTATAAAATAAAAATTCAAGAGAGCTCTCAGCATTGTACTGGCCATGTATTGATCAGAACATTTTGATAATCGCCTATAACTTTAAGAAATATTAGATGAACTAATAATCTTTTATAATGCTTGGATTCATGAGTCTCTTTTCTTCTAGATACTCTGTTGATCGGCACACTGATATGGACCGGATTTTCAGTATCCACCCAGAAAATGGCTCTATTTTCACTTTAAAACCCCTTGACCGGGAATCATCTCCATGGCACAACATCACCATTATAGCCACAGAAATAAGTGAGTTGAGCATGCATCCAATTCAACACATTATTTTCACCAAAGTAGTAAAATAATGGCATTAAATAAACTCGTTTTCTTGAGGGGAATGATTTAGTCATTAGAAATTTCTTAGAGAAATGATTTAGAGTGCCTGGATTTTATAATTATTTTAATGATTATCAAATATTCATCTACTAGAGGCCCGGTGCACGAATTTGTGCACAGGTGGGTTCCTCAGTCTGACCAGAGATCAGGGCCCATAGGAGCTGGGCTGGTTGGGAGAAATGGCCACAGGAGGGGGCCAGCCATCTGGGGAGGAGGGGCCATGGGAGGCTGGCCTGAGGGAGGGGCTGCAGAAGGTTGGCTGTGGGAGTGCACTGACCACCAGGGGGAAGCTCCTGCATTGAGTGTCTGTCCCCTGGTGGTCAGTGCACGTCATAGAAACTGGTCGCCCAGTCGTTCTGGTTGTTCCAGTCATTTGGTCTAACCAGTCGCTTAGGCTTTTATATATATATAGATTTTAAACATGATTTTCTGCATACCTTAGTATAAAATAGAAATATAATCTAACCTCATAAACTAAACAGTCTAAGAAAATGATCTCTTACAAATAATGGCTTATTATCAATCATCTTCTCCTGTTTTTATCATATTTTCCATCTGGACCATGTAAGAAAGCTGAGATATCCATCAGCAGTCCAATCAAGTAGTGAACACCACAGAAAAGATCTGTTGCTAAGTTACAAATAGTGAGAGTGGTATCACTGCTTCTCTGTGAATGAGACTGAAATCTTATATATGTTCTTGTTGCAGATAACTCAAAACAGAGTAGCCACATTCCTGTCTTCATCAGAATTCTAGATATAAATGACCATGCTCCGGAATTTGCCATGTACTATGAAACATTTGTTTGTGAAAATGCAAAACCTGGGCAGGTAAACAAAGTTATTATAAACTTTAAAAATAATGTTTCCTCTTCACAAAAGCAGATGACTTTGCATTACTTTACTTGCACAAGTTTTGTGTGTTTTTTTCATGCAATCTATTGTCAGACCTTCTTGTCACATTTTTATCTCCTCTTACCAAAAATGTCACAGTGATCTGAAAAAGATGAGTATTAATATTGTTTTTATTATGGAACCCATGCTAAAATAAAAAATGCAATATATTTAAGCTACTGATATGTATTCTCTCTTAAAATATGCTTAAACAATGGCCCATCTAATTTCAAAATCTCAGAGTCATACAATCAAAGGATCAATGTTGTTTATGATTAAAAATAATACTAAATTTTAAATATTTTTCTGCTGTTCTGCACCGGATATTGAGCAAGAATATTAAAACTTATCTACATTTTTTTTCTGTGTAATGCTCTATCTACTAAAGAGAAACATGGGGTTCAGTTTGTATTAGTAATCATGCATTTTCAGAACCATTACATAAAAATACATAAGGCAACATGTCACTCTGTCAAAACGAAAGAAAGTATAGAGGAAAACTATTGGACTAGTGAGTACACAGATTAGGATGTTACCTGGAAGTGGTGCAACTGTTTGTTTTTGTAGAGGAGACATTTGAAAGCAAGAATCATTAAATGACTGTGATTTCAAATCGCACAGATGGCATGCCCAGGACTAGAAAAGCAGGCACCCCGATGTGTAGCTTAGTGACTTTTCCACCATTAAGTGCTCAGTGGAACTTTTGTGCCCAATCTGTCCTTTGTTGCTCCAATCGCGCACTCCAGCACGGCTCTGACTTACGGGGAGCATGGCTAAGAAGTTCTGTAGTGTCTCCACTTTGACGCTGATTTTACGTAACTTTGGAATCATTTCTTTGTATATCTTTTTAAACTTGGCACATACCATTAAAAGAAAGGCACATGATTTGAATAAAATAGACAATAGGATTGTAGTGATGGTGCCCCATAGCTTTCAAATGTTTTGATGACTTACTGCTCATTTTTCAAAACTATATTAATAGCGTTTTTAGTCTATAGAAGGTGGTTATGCTAAGCACTTATGTTTGTTTTTTAAATGTATCTGTTCTCTGCCTTTGAAACCACCATTATGTAGGGTAGACAACAGATTGGTAACCAATTAATAACAAAAAAGACTGGTGCTTTCTACAACTGTTCAAAGCGGATTGCTGTTGGACTGATCACATTTTTTCTTTAAGGGTGGGCACTGCACTGGCCAGGAATCAGACAACAATGCATAGAGATACCCTGTTAACGAATACTTGATGGAGACGTTTGATTCTTAATTGGGTCAGCTGCATGAGCTAGAACCATAGAAAAACCTCGGCATAATTTTCTGAAGATTGTGGGGTTTTTTTTTTGTTTGTTTCTTTCATTTCAGTGATATATTTACTAAAAATGCCTGGTAATAACAAGAGTTGCTTTTCGTTGGGCTTTACTTAATGCATTTTGTTGCAGTTGATTCAGACTGTCAGTGTCATGGACAAAGATGACCCTCCCCGAGGCCACAAATTCTTCTTTGAACCAGTGCCAGAGTTTCCCCTCAACCCAAACTTCACCATTGTCGATAACAAAGGTACAGAGCACTTTTGTGAACAGAACGTTATGAGGCCCGAAGACGCAACATCCCAAACTGATCCGACTTACTTTCTCTCCACCTTTTTCTCCCCCCCGCAGATAACACAGCAGGAATCATGACTCGAAAAGATGGGTACAGCCGCCACAAAATGAGCACCTACCTACTCCCCATTTTAATCTTTGACAACGATTATCCGATTCAAAGCAGCACCGGCACCCTCACGATCCGCGTGTGCGCCTGCGACCAGCAAGGAAACATGCAGTCGTGCAGCGCGCAGGCCCTGGTCCTCTCGGCGGGGCTGAGCACTGGGGCCCTGGTTGCCATCCTGCTCTGTGTCATCATACTGCTCGGTAAAGCGGCGCCCCCCAGGCTGTCCACCTCCCCCAGCTCTCTCCCTCATGCCCAGTGAGCAAGCCCTGAGAAGCACTCTTCTCTATAGCTAAAGATTGAATATTTTAACTTTTTTTTTTTTTAATTGTCCTTTCAAGTAGAAAAGAAAAGGAGTGTCTGTGGGGCTAGGTCTAGCTTTCCAGAGTTCAAGAACAACGATAAAATAGCTAATGATATTGTATATTTATGGATTCTTGTATCTTATATTTGCACTGCTTAGTGCTAAACAGAGTCAGTGTCCTAATGAGTTTTAATTTAAGAATTGCTTTAATTGTTACATCAACTCTGTAAGGTAAATACTTGTATTCTTCGACAGAAAGGTTAAATCACTTACACAAAGTCACTCATTTAGAACGTGTTTTACCCACCATTAAAAAGCCACATTATTTGAATTCCGAATTCTCCTTTCTAAACCATTACAAATGGTTAGAACCAAAGAGCTCCTTTACGAATAGCATTACTAACAAATACACACTTATGCATATCAGACGGCAAAGGTATTTAAGTTGTCACAATAAGATAATTTTTCCCCCATAAAATGTGTGACATGGTGGTGAAATACACCAACTTAAAAGCTTATGTTCATTTTTTTAAAATACCACTATGGAATATCTAGTCCTGCAAAGTTTTCTAAATAAAGTCATACTTCCAATATCAAATGTTTTATTTGAGCATGCCCTAACAGGACGACGATTTAATTCAATTAAACAGTTGTTCCACTGTAAAACATTACCCCAAAATTGTTTCCAACAAATATTCATCCAGAATGCTTGTCCTTAGGGCAGGATAGCTAGCCAAATTTATGTTCCAGTGCCCATATGTGCTGGCTCCTTTTCATTGCAAATCCTTTCAAACTATCTGGATGAAATCCCTTTGGCCAGATATCTTGCAGGACTTCAGTGGGGGATTGATGAAAGTGAAGGGAAACCATTATTTTTCAGTTAAAATGATCCAACTATTTAGAAAAACATTTTCTCAGGGTGTTAGAACATACACACTACTACCCTCACCATCAGCCCTTGCATCTCCACCTGCTGCTAGATAGTTCAGCTCTTCTGGAAAATATTTTTGTATCCCCCATGGAGATGAAATGTTGGCTTCCCCTTTGAGGAAAGTGCTACTTTTATGCTTTTCATGTTGTTGGTTTTTTTTTTTTTGTTGTTCAGATAGTTCTACTTCCCTAGTTAAGAACATAGAACCATGTATATTTCAAATTTGATTTTTTATTCTTATCTAATAAAGAGGGAATATGCAAATTGACCATCACACCGTTACAAATATGGCAGCACCCATAGCCACAAGATGGCAGCACCCAGTCCCCTCAGCCCCGACGGAGTCCCCCAGTCCTTTCAGCCCCGCCGGGGGGTGGGGTGCGGTGGCAGGCATGTGGTGTGGCTCGAACCACCCTCAGCCCTACAGCCACCCAGTGCCAGCCTGAGGTGCAGGAAAGCCTTGGATGGTAGCTGCCCAGGCAACGCCTGAGCACAGGCAAGCATTGGATGTTGGCTGCCCAGCCACACAGGGCTGCCCGAGGCTCAGGTAACCAGGGCCAGCTGAGGCTTGTGCTGCCGGCAGTGGCAGCAACAGAGGTGTGATGGGGGCATCGCCTTTCCCTGATTGCCGGGTTGCCTCCTGCCCCTGAGGACTGTGAGAGGGGGCAGGTCAGGCTGAGGGACCG
Source organism: Cnephaeus nilssonii (assembly GCF_951640355.1). Taxonomy (NCBI): domain Eukaryota; kingdom Metazoa; phylum Chordata; class Mammalia; order Chiroptera; family Vespertilionidae; genus Cnephaeus; species Cnephaeus nilssonii. Next base: position 93,543,536 of record NC_137073.1, read on the forward strand.
CCCCCCTCCAGTGCATGAATTTTCATGTACCGGGCCTCTAGTATTAATATAATACACAGACATACATAAAGACATGCATGCATACATGGGGGAATAAAAGCACCCCCCAAGTAAGTTTAGACATTACAGCATTATCAAACTAAACTGCATCATAGTTTCCTCTACAGAAATCCCTGACGCTTCTTTCATTATGAAAATCCGGCCACCTTTCTCTCCTGAGCAATATAGAAGGCACACTGTTATGTTCGCCTTCCCAATGTATTGCCTAAATGTGGAGTGATTTTTTATTATTTTAGTAAAAAATGGTTGGAACCAGATACTAAAACCTCTGAAGGTTTCATTACCCAAGTTCCAATGCAGTGTTGCTGTTGTTTTGAGGTTGTATACAGACAGCTGGACAGAGCTACTACACTATAGAGTCTGCTCTTTGCAACAGTGATATAGCATGGGCAAGGATATTTTAGACATACCCTGTTACAGTTGGAAGAAAGGCATTTCTTAGTATATATCCATGTTGCAAGGCTAAGTAGGGGGTAAGCACCTAGAGCAGGATTTTTAAAAAATATTTTTGGTTCCAAGAACACCTTTGGCAGTCAGGTAAAGCTTATAGACCTATTTAGAATAATAATTTAAATTTATAGAAATGGAAAATATAAGACAAAACAAATATATTTGTCAATTGAACAAAAACAACAACAAAATGTACTTGATTATTATTATATTGCCTTGTTGTGGTACAAGTCTAATCATTTGAGATATGTTGAAAATATAATGCAATATAAAATAAGTGATTTCTATTGATTTAATTGTCATGGATACTGTTACTATCACTATAGTTTATGCTAAAATTTATAATAGAAAGAAATGCTAAATTCCAGTTATAGTTTAGTGAAAAGAATGATACACTTTTTTCTGTTCCTTATCTTAGCTTCCCTGCATTCCATCCACATACCCCAGCTTATTAGCCTCAGTCTAGGGCAGTGGTTCTCAACCTTTCTAATGCCACGACCCTTTAATACAGTTCCTCATGTTGTGGTGACCCCCAACCATAAAATTATTTTCGTTGCTACTTCATAACTGTAATTTTGCTACTGTTATGAATCATAATGTGAATATCTGTGTTTTCCGATGGTCTTAGGCTCTACAGCAGTCTACAGGGTCACCTAAGACCATCTCAATGTAAATGAGTGCACTTTGTACAATGGTCTTTTTGACCCTGCTAGCGGTTCCCACAGGTTGAGAACCGCTAGCAGGGTCACCTAAGACCATCGGAAAACACAGATATTTACATTAGCAAAATTACAGTTATGAATAGCAACGAAAATAATTTTATGGTTGAGGGTCACCCCAACATGAGGAACTGTATTAAAGGGTCACAGCATTAGAAAGGTTGAGAACCACTGGTCTAGGGAAAGAAGCAGCTACTTGTGACCTGGCAGAGGACAAAACACTCAGAATAGGTCCCAAGGACCATTGGTGAGAATCAGTAAACATTAAATCCTATCTAATAAAAGAGTAATATGCAAATTGACCATCACTCCAAGACACAAGATGGCCGCCCCCATGTGGTCAAAGATGGCTGTCGCCATGTGGACACAAGATGGCCATCACAAGATGGCCTGCAGGGGAGGGCAGTTGTGGGCAGTTAGGGGTGACCAGGCCAGCAGAGGAGGGCAGTTGGGGGTGACCAGGCTGGTAGGGGAGGGCAGTTAGGGGCAATCTGGCTGGCCGTGGAGCAGTTAGGCGTCGATCAGGCTGGCAGGTGAGTGGCTAGGGGGTGATCAGGCTGGCAGGCAGAAGCGGTTAGGGGCAATCAGTCAGGCATGCAGGTGAGCAGTTGGGAGCCAGCAGTCTTGGAATGTGAGAGGGTGAAGGCTGGGCTGAGGGACACCCCTCCCCCTGTGCATGAATCTCATGCACCGGGCCTCTAGTTAGCTAATAAACTTTTAAAATAATTTGACTATATCATTGTGCTTTTATTTATAAAAAGTAAAAATTATAAATTTATGCATTGAATATTAAGTTTAAAAAGAACCTTTTTTTTTCCTACTGGGCAGTTCACTAGAGTACAGTTATGTCTCATTTTTGCTGAACAGTCTCCAAGATGATTCCAGATGTAGCTGAGCACTTAAAGCCTATTCTGTGGAGGTTAACTAAAGATGCTTCTAATGATTTTTTAAAAATTCTTTCTACCAATTAGTAGGAGCTGCGGAACGTGTGTTGGCTAATACGATGATAGCATTGCTCACGTTTTTAAGGAGTTATAAAGGCCTCAAGGGCCAACATGAAGAATAATCTCAATGTAAATGAGTGCACTTTGTACAATCTTGAGAAAAAGATCAAGAAAAAAATAATAGACTTTTTTGAGCCAAAATTTTCTTGTTTTTCAGTGACAAATGAATAGTGTTGACAAAACATTTAGCTGCCCTAAAGTAAATGACCCATTTGTTATTTTTTCAGGCAATTTGTAAGTGTGCTTTTGGGAAATTTTCATTATAATTTTTCATATGTATAAAATCAGCAATGTGGTCCATTTCAATAGAAAATTTATATTCCCAAACAATATGTTTTTTTCTTATTTTTAAATGTATTTTAATTACATAATGTATTTATTTTTCATATGTTCATTATCAAATACATGGATATATTAAATCAAGTAATATAATAAAAAATAAGAAAATATACCATATGTGGGGACATTTACAGTTAACTTGATACTATATGTATATATAGATAATAATATAGGTAATAAACAAAAACAATGCAGAGATTACAGGTAGTACAATTAACATTTTCAACAAAAAGCATTAATGCAACTGGGAAAGTCAAGGAAGTCCTCAGTAACAAGATATTATCTGAGACTCTTGTAAGATGAGTATAAGCTTAAAATGTGTTTGACTTTATATTTTAATATGAAATATAATAATGTGTTATATTTCAGGTCTTAAGCACTTAGGCTTTCAAAACCAGATCAATAAAGGAGTTTAAAAAAAAACATATATGAACTATGGGAAGGAATGAGATCAGTAGTATATCCATATTTATGTATATACTAGAGGCCCAGTGCACGAAGTAGTGCATGGGTGAGGTCTGGCCAGCCTGGTCACACCCAACTGCCCTCCCCTGCAGGCCTAGTCGCCCCTGACTGCCCTCCCTTGCTGGCCATCTCGTGGCAGCCATCTTGTGATGACGTGAGGGCGTCATGTGAGGACCACCTAGGCTTTTATTAGTATAGATATGTTGTATATCTGTTATATGTTGTATATGTTTATGCATACATATACCTATGTATTATATAGACATATAACATGTATAGAATGCAATATATGCATACATGAACATATATGAATAATGTTTTACATATATTCCCTTGAGTTATTAAGAAAATATTAAATTGATGTTCAGTTTCTCTTGGCATAATTACTGTAGCTTTAAAATTTTAGTATATTTAAACACTATCATTTTGGACGAATGAAATATTAAATTTTTACAGTTGGCTAAATATATTAGCTGTAATTGAATAAAGCTTTTTCAATGTCAGAGCTCCATAGAAGAGTGAATATTGAAAGCAGAATAATGAAACTATAATATTTACTTCTTTATCATTTCAGTGTATCTAGTCATTGGCCCAAAGCACCCTATATTTACATATGATAGTTACTTTAGTTATTTTTTTATCCAATCTTAGCACTTCTCACACCACACAAACTTCATTCACAGAAGTGTGCTATATTTAACTTAAACCTGAATTATGGATCTCACTATATATATTCTCTCTCTCTCTCTCTCTCTCTCTCTCTCTCTCTCTATATATATATATATATATATATATATATATATATATTAAATAGTTTTAGTTGTGCTGTTTGCCGCATTGAAGAGGCAAAGAAAAAAGGAACCTCTGATCATTTCAAAAGACGACGTCCGGGACAACATCGTGACCTACAATGACGAAGGCGGCGGGGAAGAAGATACACAAGCTTTTGATATTGGCACATTAAGGAATCCAGAAGCAAGAGAAGATAGTAAACTCAGAAGGGATGTAATGCCAGAAACTATTTTTCAGATAAGGAGGACTGTGCCTCTGTGGGAAAATATTGATGTACAAGATTTTATCCATCGACGGTTAAAAGAAAATGACTCAGACCCCAGCGCACCCCCTTACGATTCCCTGGCCACGTACGCCTATGAAGGGAATGACTCCATAGCAGATTCTCTCAGTTCTTTAGAATCGCTCACAGCAGATTGTAACCAAGATTATGATTACCTCAGCGACTGGGGACCTCGGTTTAAAAAACTGGCCGATATGTATGGGGGTGATGAGAGTGACCAAGAATAGAGTATTGTAGGACTGGACCCCTGTTGGTGGAAGTACTCTTTGTTACTAGATTGAGTGGCCTGTATTCTCTTCCTTGAAGGAAAATTTTTAAAAAATCAAAATTACAAACAATACGTAGGTGTTGTCTTAGTAAGGGTTTGCTTAATCAGTAAGTTTCTGTGAATGAATACGAATGACATAGATTTTTTTTAAGTAATAATATAATAACCAGTTCACCCTCTTTGCCTAACAATCTCTGAAGGAAAGTATATCACATCAATAATCAACAAAAATGCATAAAGGCTTTTTGTGCCTTTTCTTAGATATAATAACTTTATAAATGTTTTCTTAACTGACTTAAAGTCACCTTTACTATTAAATGAATCATTGTGAAACTGCTTTGTAAATTAAAATGAAAAATATATATCCCTAAAGAAATAGGAATGGCTATTACTGACATATTTATTTAGTTGAAGAATGTCTTGGTGTTAATTTATTCATATTTTTATAAATGTATATTTATATTTTTGTATTTTTATGAAATAAACTAGTATTTATAAAAGTAAATTTCATTTTATTTAATTCTTAGAAGCAGTTCTGATCTCACTTATAACAGAAAATGTTTACATCTTTAAAGCTAAAACATTATTTACTCAGGGAAAAAGCAGTTAGCTATGTTATTATATGTGATTTGGAACTATAAATGAGCATTAATATAAATTGTGAAAATCTGTTTTGACCACTTAAAAATTGACAAGTGCTTATTGAGACACTGGTACCTACCCATCAATAGGATATGAGACACATTTGGAATATAAAATATAAATATAATTGTGAATGATTAACTTCGTTTATTTCTACAGTTCTTTACTATGGAATCAACCAGGGAATTTGCAGAGTAATTCTGTCAGTATTGTTATGTAGATAAAGAAAAATATCTGAAGCACTCTTCCTCCATCAATAGTAGTTTTCAGAATGAGAGATAATAGTTCTGATTTTTTTCTTCATGATCAGACAATTCATGGAATATAACTTGGGTAACATTTAAAGTGTGTGACAACAAACTAAAGAAGTTTTTGAATTGATCCTTTTATTGAGAAGTTGCAAAGTCATTGTATTTGAGTAAATCTTGGAAGAACTAGTGACATTGTAGAGTGAACTCAAGAAATCTTAAGGAATATGAAATTTTACTAATTATTGGATTGTCCAGAAAACAGAACATGGACATCCTCACACACAGGAGAGAAGGAAGAGATGAAGAATTGTGCATAATAATTATTTGTAATTATTGAAAGAATGTCATGAAACTTGCCCTGGTTTGGCCTGGAGAATAAAACCTAATCAAAATGATAGAAATTTTACAGGGAGATCACTTGTTATTTGTTTTCTGAAGAAATAGTTATCCTTTTGTTTTTCTTTTATTACTTATTCTTTAAGGAGAAAAATGTCATGTGCATAGTGATTCCTAGGTGAAATTTATACAGAAATTTAACATCGAACAGTCTGTTACCAAGACTTTTAAATAGCATATTCCTACTAAATCATAAAGAGGCACTTTTGTGTTCTGTTATGTTACTCTATAGTAAAATTTTTGAAAATTAAGACTATTTTAATAATTTTATGACTAATAGCTAACACATATTGAAGATTTAATGTAAGATAAAGAAGAAAACATATTGGGCATTTAAGAGTTATTTGGGTTTTTTTCTAATCATAGAATGTCTCAGAAAACAGAAAATTTTTAGTTTAGAAAGTCTTAGTTTTTACCTAAGAAAGTAATTCCTTTCCCCATTGCTAAAGCTCTTTCAGCATGAATCAAATATTTGAGGAGGAACTTACAGAGTGCCATGATAGTCAGAAAAAATGGATTATATATCTATTAATATCTCTTGTAACCCCTTAATTCTATAATCACTAGAAGGATAAGTGAAAATAAGTAAACAGATTCTAAGGAGGCCTATAATGACTGCATATATAATAGCTGCTTAATAAAGAAGAAATTATGTCAATTCAAAAATGGAGAAATTGCCAGTTATGTCCTTTGCCTGTTTGGTTTTACCATGCTTTAAATACTGAAAATACCACAGAAAACCAAGCTGCCTACAAATTTATGTCTATAATTGATTTGATAAAATAATATTTTACCAGATATTAAATAGAATTTTTAAGGTCCATTATGAAAAATGTCAATTTGACTATCATTTTTCAACCCACTAATGAAGTTAGATTCACAGTTCTCCCTTTTCTTGATCTAGAAATGACTGATACACTGAATCTTTATTGGGACAGAGGAAAGATGTTTCATATTTAGTAGGTATATTTAATAATTATTTTGCTATTAATCAGAATATCTAATTTGATCAATAAAATTACCAGATCTATGTAATATTAATACTTCCTATAATTTTCCAGTAATGTAGGGAATTCCTATTGTGGGAAATATGTAACTATTTCTAAGAATAAATATAGGTTGATGATAGCTTATATGAACTAGAAACAACTACTGTTCAAGTCTCTCTGGTCAAACATCAAGGCACAGACAATGGGTCTTACCTGACTTGCTATCTCTGTTGTTGTTTGACAAAATAGTGTTAAAAACTGGGACTAAAAAAGCACCATGTTATTGCCAGAATTTTACCTCTAAATAAATCCCTCTGGATTTTTTTTGAAAAATCTATTAGTGAGCTAAAGCATTTTCCTCTTATATTTATGTCACCAGTTAATTTCATAAATTGCCAGCTCATGTGTGACAGTGTTCTTTTAGATAGTTATTGTTGTTTCTAAACCTATAATTATCTAATTTGTATAGCAGTCATTTTCAATAATATATTATGGATGATTTTCACAAATATGTGGCTTTGTTTTGACTATAATTAATTTTAATATTATCAAAGTTAACTATGCTACGGTTTATGGTTTCCCTGCTATTATTTGCTTGGTTTTCTACACGCCCGTATTATTAATTCTGCTCCAAACACATTGTCAATCATCAAATTTTCTCTCAAAATTCTCAAGCACTAAATAAGTAGTGAGCCAATTTCATCTCCTTGAAGAAATCTTTTCCTGTCCCTGAACTGCTCCAGTGGGATGGACTAATTGCCCTCTATTCCAGGTGCATCCTGGCACCTCCTCCCTCAATCACCCAGGCCATTCCCTGGATCTCTCCTTCAGCATTGGAGCCCTGAGTCCCATAGCTCACGTCAAGCACTTTCAGTTTGCTTCCCTTATTCCCCCTCCCCATTATATTTAACCTAATTTGGTCTACATATCTCCCAAATGATATTGCTTATTTGTGTCTAATATAATAGTTCCATTATGTTTTAAACAAAAAATATTCCTTAGTAATCAATCAGTTTAGTTTTATTTTTGCTCTAGATGTATTTGTTATCCTGGAGTTTCATTAGTATGTCTGAAGTGTTTAACTTCTTAGTGACCAGAAATTTATCTTTTGGACACTTAATCGTTTCATTTATTATTATGACCTGCCTGCTCCTCATAGGCATTAGGCATTTGAATTTGTAAGTCCTATTATACAACACTGACCAGAACTCTAAAAATTTATGAATGCTATTATTAATAAATTTTTCTTTTATTTTTAATTACTATGTTTAGTATATAATTATTACTGATACTAATCACTTCATACATATGGGTTATAAGAAAATATATTTTTAAGTGATCAAATTCTTGAGGAATGTAAATATTCAGATCAGCTTTTGTCTGTTTCACTATACCCATTCAATACTACTTTTCAGTGTATAGTATCCTACAAAATTTATTTACTACCTTTTGTATATTTGAAAATGCATATCTCACTTTCAGTTGATAATCAACTATAACATTATTTATATGATAGCAATTAAAAACAAATCAAGTATACAATGCCTATATGTTTATTGGAATTAAAAATTATAATTACCAAAGGATGCAATATTTATAGCCGCTCTCTAATACTAACTTTTTATGAATGCCTCAGTTGTGTGATATATTTCAAAATTTATTTTTATAGAAAATATTGGTGCTTTAGTCTATTTAGTACAGGAATAATATACTAAGAAAAGTATGATTTTAATAAAAAGTGTTGTTTTGTATTATATACTACAATTCAAATTATAATTTACTATAATTATAAGTTAGAATTCAAATGATAAGTTATTCAGTATGTTATATCAGCAAATATATTTTATTGAAAGGATTTTATGTAAGTTAATGATTAATTGATTTATTATCTTTGTTAAATCCTTATTAAATGCTAAAATATGTGAGAGGCTAGTTGAAAAAAAATAGTATAATGCTGAACCCATGTCTTTTAAGAGTTTAGAATTTAGTTCAATAGATAAAAGATAAAACAAGTAACTAAAAGGTAAAGTGGTATCTGATTAGGGCTTTGAAATTATATTAAGGTTAAAAAGGTAAGAAATATTTTTGGCTTCCCATGTGTTTTACAATTATATCTTTTAAAACTAGATGAGCCCTGGCCTGGTAGCTCAGTTGATTGGAGCGTAATCCTGATATCCCAGGTCAGGGTACATACAAGAACAACCAATGAATGCATAGGTAAGTAGAACAACAAATAGGTGTCTCTCTTTCTCTTTTTTTTTTCTCTCTCACCCTCTTTCTCTCTCTCCCTTCCTTTCTGTCTAAATCAATCAATAACATTTTTAAAAAATGAATGTGAATAATTATATCTAGTAAAAATCAATCAAAGGCATCTTCAAATAAAATATGGTAAGAAAGTATTCTTAACCTCAGCCAATTTTAATATTAAAATTTGAGGCCAATGAATAAAATGTATGGCTTTTTTGGTCATGTGCACTCAATTATAGCTAGGACCAGGGAAGCATTTTGATGGCCTTCCCCTCTGTCTCCTACCAGCACTTTCTCCAATGTTTGGTCAAAAGGCAAACATTTTCTCAAGAGCTCAGATAACTTTCAGTACCTGAAAACTTTATCTATTGCCAAAGGTAAAATTAGGAAAACATTGTGTTAAACAGAAGTTCATATATTGATTCCCTGTCATGGATTTCATCTATTTAATAATATATAGTTTTAAAATGTAGAGGATTGTCCATACATGTTATCTTAATGTATTTGTGTACTTAGGTTTTAATTTTTATAGAGAGAAAAAACATACTTTGAATTACAACTTAGCCAATCAATGGGAATAAACTACTTGTGAAGCTTACAGTATTCTAAATATTCCCCTTGTTTTCCTGTTTAATGGTAGATTTCTACATTGATAGCATCATACTATTAAATTGCCTAACTTATAAAAATGTAGCTAACACATTCACACGTGTTTTAGTTTCAGAAATGTTGATGTATTTGCTAAATGATATAAAACATCTTATCAAGAAATAATCATGTAATATGATTGAATTCTTACTTGGGTATTATTTATTGAGTTATAGTAACCTAATGAAATGATGGAAATTTCGATCTAGTGCCACTAAATAAGATGATATACTTGTTCTGAATAGAAGAGTTGATCTAAGCATTGGTTAATAAAATAGTGGGGAAGTTATTTCCATCCATTTCATGGTGTGTAAAATTAATTTCTTAACCTTCCAGCTATAATGAAAGATCATATTATGCATTTTCATTATTAATCTACTCTCATACTTATTATGAAATTATATTAAATATTCTCAACCAACCTTTACTCATTAAAACTTTAATGCAATAACCATCAGTTTTGCTCACTCAATAACAAATAATTTAGAAGCAATGTTAAAATATATTTAAATGTAAGTTTGTTAAATAAAATGGTGATCTGAGTTAAATTCAAAAAATATTTTATTTAAAAATATACTCTAATGCAGTTGAAACTAATAGAACTAAACTGCTTGCTTTTAGTTTATACATGACAAATTAATTAGCATATTTATTGTTATTTTCAGCCACTTATCAAAATAATATGTTCCATTTATTCTCTAGATATGTATTCATCTTCCTTTTACAAATATATATCCATGCCCCAGTCAATAGAAGTCTATAAATAAAATAATACAGTATTTCAAAAGAAAGATAAGCAAACACTACTGAATTTTAGACATCTATTTTTAATAAATTTCTGCATATGTGGCAAAAACACCTTTGAGAATTAGGATCACAGATGTGAACTTAATATTAAGAGGAAATTCTGTTAATCTTTGAGAAAAAAATCCTTTTACAAATTTCTATGAAGAGTCCAAGAGGAAAAGCAGTGAATGTAAGTGATCAAAAAGAACTCCAAGTTAAAATATATGTTACAAATCTCAAAGGGTAGTTGCAATTTCAATATTTTTTTAAAAGTAGAATTATTTTATGAGGAAAAAAGGAGAAAGTTTGTCTTTAGTCTTCTTCAATTTATGAGGAAAAGGATATAACCTCATTAAAATTTAATTTAAAATTAAATCCGAAAGAGAATAAAATCATACAAACAAGTTGAGTTCTAATCCACTGAGAGCAAAATGATAATGATTTAAGGATTAATATGCTCATATAAAAGTTCTAATGTGCACTTATAGTATTCATCATCTTTTGAGACACTGTCCTTTATGAATACAAAGCCTTGCAATGCGTATTGACAAAGAGGGGGAAAAAAAAAAAAAAAAGGACATGTACTCTTCCATGAATTATGGTGTTTATCTTACATAAATATTTTTTTTACCATTTCCACTTTTAGAATTGCCATGTGTCCAATTTCATTAGTTTATTCAGTAATATATGGGGCTGGGGTGGGCAAAAGAGTATGCACAGTTATCTGTATAGAAAGCAATACAATAATTAATAAATAATAAAATATTTCACATATTCACAATTGTCAACCTACTTTTATCCCACTTTATACATAGCCAAAGGAGAAATCTTCAAATTGGAAACTGTTTGTAACAGAAAGGAACATGTATATGTATAAAATGTGATTCTATCAAGTATACTGGCACAAAATGAATTCTGGAATAAAAATCCTAGTAAAACTTCTTAGACACTTATTTCCTTGGAGCAAGTATAAGATTTCCAGTGAGAAAAGAATCAAGTCTATACAAACAAATATATATCATTTCATCATATTCTGGTTAGCATCTAATAGGTAGTTTCAGAGGAAATTTTTTAAAGTATTTACAAACATAAGTAATACAAAAATTACTGTTAAGGCTGTTACGCTAAAATCTCTGCCATATAAAAATGTAGACAATCACATGGACACAATGTTTAATGGCTTTGTCTCCTACACGTGTTTCAGAAATAAAGTTTGAAATAGGGTCCCTAGTCAGCATCTGTGGGTAGCGAAATCTGCTTAATACCACACCATGGCAAGGAGAGGGAAGCATCGATATTTTTACTTCTCTCTCCTCTTTTGCCCCATTATTTACTTCAGGTGTTTTCCATGGGCTAAACCCTATGAGAGACTAAAAAAAAGAAAGACCTGTGATACACTGTATAGATATTAGCATCCTGTAGCACAGAACAGAGCAATACTGAACAGAACAGAGAAGCCTGGAAAATTGATCTGGTGAGGTAACAAAAAAACAGTCATCAGGTTTTTCTATTATAAGAACTTAGTATAAGCTCATTCAACATCCATAACACTCTGAACATATAAAGCAAATGTTTCCTGATAAGTTTTATGTCTATGATGCATGTGTTTCTATTGAAAACACTACACGGGCAGTATCATTGTTATCCCTATTCCAAGTTGAAGAAACCAGAATATGTAGAGGTATTTTTTTCCCCAAGGTCACACAGCTAAAAGGAAGAGTGAGGATTCAAAAACATATTCTGGATCCAGAATATATTTTTTTGATCACTTCTCTGCCTTATTTCCAAAAGATTCTATAAGTATCGTTACTGGAGAAATAAGTAATGCTGGCAGCCCTTAAAACCCAGAGCTAAAGAGCAGCAATGAAATTAATAGGCAGGAATTAAAGCAGATTTTTCAAAGGAACCTGAATATCTAGAGGTGCATAGACTATTTCCCTATCTTTTTCCACAAAATTTGAGCACTCAGCTAGGAGCCAACTTTATGCACATGCTCAGTCAGATTGGAAGAGACAGCCATGCTCATTCTACCCCTGGAGCATGAATACAAATTCTCTCCTAAAACCTGGAAACAAACTCAAACACAGTGCTTTGTACAAACAACAACATCGAAAACAACCTTGTTTAATACATACCTTGTAGCTCTTCAGCCAGCAGATCACTGGGTTGACTGAAAGGCGTCTTCTAAGAATCTCCTAAGGGCACTCTGAAGGAGCTAAATGACTGTGTCAACTCTCTCCAAAAGACCCAACCCCAGTAACCATTCTTATAACTCAAAGCAGACAGTGTCTTCTATCAACTGTGATTTGCTTCAGAGGCTTTAAAATCATCACATCAATTATAAATCAAAGAATATTTTAATAAAACATTATTTCAAATTATTTTGAAAGATATTATTACCAAAATAATCAATCTGTATAAATGCTAAGATTTCAATTTTCATAAGAAATTTTAAAATATAATTTGTTCTCAAGTCTATATGTCTGTGATGGAATTACAATTTTCTAGATTAGTGGCAACAACATTCTGAGTAATCAAAAATACATAAGAATGAAATTAACCTACATGGGTAGAAGTCCATTATTATGAAAGAGTCTGAAGGTCAAACAATTATTATACAATTATTCCATACTCCAAATATATATATAAATATATATATATATATATATATATATATATATATATATATATATATTACACCAAAAACAAAAAGATTACTAGACTTTAACATTATGTAATAACTTCTTGATGTTAATAAACCTTTTAAAATGTAAAGGCACTGGGTTCTTAAAGGTTGAGGTTAATAAATTCTCAGGAAATGTGATCTTTTTGATGATTTAGTGTGTTTTTGTACTTCATTCTTCTAAGCACTGCTTCAGTTGAATACATGAGAGAGAAGAATCCCGTATGTCTAAAATAAATGATTCCTATTTCTTTAAAACAGTATAGACTGTATTAAAATACATTGACAGCAAAATAAGGGACATTTGTGAAGTTCAAAAGTCAACTGTATTAATATCCTGGGTAATGTATACATTTATCTTTGTTTTTCAAAACTTAATAAATTAGATCCCTCTAACATAAGCTTAAAGCTTCACTTTCATTCGTCTGCAGCCACTTCCCCTACTAAAGTGGTAGCTCCAGAAGAGCACAAACCAAATCATACTTATGGTAACCTAATGGAAATTTAGGTTACTTATCCTTAGCACAAAGCACATGCAACACTCAGGAATTAGTTAACACATATTTGTTGGTTACCTGAATGAGGATATTTGGGATGAACATGCCTTGTCTTCAAAGAGTGGAGCAGACTAGATGAACCTTACCTTATAGAAGTCAGAGGGTATTCGACATGATTCTGTAAAGAGAAAATTAAATAAGAGATAGCAATCTTTCCAAAGGGGTTGTCTTAACTAAAAAGACTTCTTGAATAATAATAAAGTCAATGATTACTTGCTTGTCTTTTGCCAGTGAGATAATTAACAGAAAGACAGTGAGTGTAAAAGATTCTGTGAAGACCTTTCTCAGAAACTGTGCTTATAGGATTAGTAACCAATGTCTGAAAGAAATATTGCTATTCTGGGGCATGATGGCAAAAAATAATTCATTTCAATGAAGAAGGTTTTTGGAGGAGACCATGTTTCTAAGAGGTTCCTGAGTGGCAGCCCTGTTAAAACTCTCTTTTAAGGAAGAAAGACGTGAGTAATTGATCACAAAGAAAATGGCTTACTTGATTTTATATCTAAAGAAAACTATTTCTTAAATCACTAGGATGAATCACCAGTTGGCATTCATTGCAGTTATATACTAGTGAGAGCAGATGGAATATAAAGTGGTATAAAACATGACTGAGAAAACAAGCATTTTAAAAGTTAATGAAAAAAAAACAAGTATAAAGTATTCCTAGTGAATGTTAATGCAATTATAGCACAAAGAGAACCCCTATAATTTCCATGATTATCCTAATGGTAAGTAATAGTAGTAGTAATAATAATAGTGGTAAATATTTATCATTTTTCTAAGCAGTAGCTTAAGCATGTTAAGCATATCATGTTACCTGATCCTAAAATAACATTTGAGAGGTGTGCTTTTATTAATGCTTTTTTATTGGTAAGATAAATAAGTCTCAGGGGTTAAATAAACCATAGGGAGTGGAAGATCCAGCATTCAAATTAAACAGATTCATCCCAATCTGTTAGTTCACAGACTCTATGCTGTATCAATGACATTAAACCATACTTGCAGTACTAAGTTGTTGCATTTACAAATTAGTAAATGATGTAAGAATATTTTGGTGGAATGCCTTGAGTTTTATTAACTCATAAAAGAATGCAGTGCTTACTAGCTACCAGGCACTTTGGGGCATTAGAGAAACAACAGACAACAGTAAACAAAAAAAGACAACAAAACCTTTCTTTTTATTTACTTTACCTCAAGGTACTTATTGTTTAATGTACAATATTTAGTATTAGTTATTGAGCATTTACTCTAGCTTTGCTACTATTCTGAGCTCTTTAAAGCTATTAATTGATTTAATCTAATGTTGAGGTAGAACTATTATTACATGCATTTCTGATATGAATACATAAACACAAAGAGATTGAATAATTTGCTTAAGTTCTCACAGTTAATAAATAATAAAGCTGGGAATATTCCCCAGGCAATCAGCCTCTAAATTCTGTCCATGCTACCACTATATAATAAGCCAGGAATATTTTATCTGACAGCTTTCATTATGAGCTTCTAAACTGCTTATTTTAGTCAACCCCAAAATCTGCTTCATTAAGGATGAATTAAATAATAGAGTCTAAAGATGGAAAAACTTTTTGAATAAGTGAAATACCATAGTTTATAACATGGAGATAAACCAGCTTTAAATATCAGCCAGAATTTGTAAAGATGGAGATCAGAAAGAGACATACCGCTATGGAGCAGAGCTGTCAGCCGACTGTAATACTGACCTGAATTTAGTACCAAAAGAGAAAGAAGTCTCTTTAGTAACCAAATTATTGTTGTATCTCTCTGTTACAGACTAACTTTACCATGACAAAAAAGACGATTATTAAATAACTTAATTCAAATACACTCTTTAGAAAAGAGCATAATTAACAGTACCAAAGAAATCATGTATTTAGAGGAAAAAAATGAATTTAACTTATGTATTAGATGTCTTCCAAATACAGAAGACTAGCAATTTTAGATTTGTGAACATTTCCCAACTGTTATCTTTAGGAGAACTGGAATCCTCGTGCCATTTAGAAAAAATATCCCATACTTAGCAAGTTTTATCTGGACATTCAGCCAAGGCTATTTCTCAGCCTGTATCATTTATATGAAGATCAGAATAAGGACTAGTGCTTTTACTGAGGTCTTCTTAGAACACTTTTTCATTTACAAATATTAAATGTCATTTATATCATTCTGATTTCGATCCACACTAAGGGCACTCACTAAATTTGCCAAGCTGAGAAAAGAATGGAGATCAATTATTGTAGATACTTCCAATAGTCTGTTCTGGATGTAAATGAGTTCACTA
Source organism: Cnephaeus nilssonii (assembly GCF_951640355.1). NCBI lineage: Eukaryota > Metazoa > Chordata > Mammalia > Chiroptera > Vespertilionidae > Cnephaeus > Cnephaeus nilssonii. The sequence goes on from NC_137073.1 coordinate 93,559,411, forward strand.
CCAAAGGTATTTTTAAGCATAAGTATTTCATGAACAATTTGTAAGTTTCCAGCATTACATAAAATGAGATTTAAGGATATGAAAGGTGAGCATTATTAGTATTGACTTGTCTCTGCTTATGAATGCTGCATACCCAGGAGGTAGTGCATACTTACTCCACGCCTCCCAGTAAGATATAGTCTAGAGCTGCATTATGGCTTTGATGAGCATAAGAACGTTTGCCTTTGTGGGTCCCGTACTCTATAAAAAATAAAATAAAATCCTATTTTACTTCTTGACATAAAGATATTCAATTTGTTCTCTCTCTAGGCATATAAAGATCAAACACAACAATTATCTCCAGCCTTGAAAGGATCAAGGCTAAATGGATATGTGGATAATTGTTAATAGACTCACTTTCAATTCTGCTGAGAGACTATACTGGCAGAAAGGGAAAGTATAGAGAGGTTATAGTAAGGGCAAACTTATTTCCAAATACCTAGGAGATATATGCTTACTTCTGAACACTAAAAGCCATAGTCATATTTTTCCTCCATTTGATTGGAATAAATTCATTCTTTTCCCATGTGGTGAATTTATCAGATGCCATGGTGAAATGATTGGCCCATTACATTTCAGAGTGAAAGAGCGGGAGCCAAAGGTAGAACCCCTTGAGGTTCATAGGCATTTATGGCTATTTATTGAAGTAAAAGTTCCTGATATATTCACTTAAGAAGATAAAGCTATATTTCAAGTCCAGCTGAAAGAAAATCTTTCTCCAAAGCATGAAGAAGTTATTGCATAAATCAGTCCAAAAAAATAATTTTTAATCTCATGTAAATTCAGCCTGCACACCTAGATTCAGAAACATTTTGAATAATATAATTTAAGGCAATCAACCCGCCCAAAAAAAGGGGTTGTGGGAATCTGTAATATTTCTTTTGATATCATCATCTGAAATTCTTATTTTATCCTTCTAAATTCTTAAATTTACATGATATATCAACTAAAACTGTATAATTTCTTGGGTACACTTGAATCAAGGTTACCATAAAATACTTAAAATGTTCAATGAAATTCTACATTTGTCTTACCAGATGACACATCTGGATAATTTGTACACATAAGGTAATTATTTAAAAAGAATAACTTACATATTCCAGAAAAAAATAGAAACAATGAATATCAATATAACTAATCAACAATTACAGGACTAAATATGCTACTAAATTAAAATTAAGTTGTTATTCACCATAAAGGGCTTATTTCATGGAAACTATGGACAATAGGAAAGTAATAACACTTAAAAGTATTTGCTTAGCTTACTTCAATTTCATTGACATATGTATCCAATTTAATCCAACTAAACATATTGTATGATTTAGTCAGTATACAGTGTAGTACAAGCATGTCAAACTCGCGGCCCATGGGCCACATGCAGCCCACAGACAATATAACGGTATGTAAGAAACGTTTTAACAAAAATTTTGTAACTTATTTTTATAATATTCTGTTATACATAATCTATAATAATAAAAGCATAATATGCTAATTAGACCAGACAGCCGAACGACCTTCTGTATGGCATTCTGAACGTCCTTCCTGATAAAGCCGTGGCAGCAGGGGCCAAGGCAGAGGCAGTTAGGGGCGATCAGATAGGCAGGCAAGTGGTTAGGGGCGATTAGGCAGGTAGGCACAGGGGTTAGTGGCGATCAGACAAGCAGGAAGGTGAGCAGTTAGGAGCCAGTTGTCCCAGATTGTGAGAGAGATGTCCAACTCCTGGTTTAAGCCTGATCCCGCAGGGATCGCCCCTAACCGCTTGCTTGCCTGCCTGATTGCCCCTAATCACTCTGCCTGCCTGCCTGCCCGAGGGTTTCCAGATTGCGAGAGGGCGCAGGCCGGGCTAAGGGAACCCCCTCCCCATGCACAAATTTTGTGCACCAGGCCTCTAGTTATTAATAACAAACTACAATGTTCAGTAAAATCATATTGCATTAATTTCCCTTACACGCTTTATGCACAGGTGCACCATTTCTCTCCACTAATACTAGCAGTGAATATTTTAGCAGTCGATTGCCATATCATTAGTCTTGGACTGACTTGTTTGGTGTGCACAACAGGAAATATTTTGCTTTCAGGGAACAAGAAAAATAGGTTTATTTGTGTTATGCTTATTAATTTGTGCAGTTATTCAGTGTCTGGTAAGTTAATGTTCAAGAAAAAATATTAACTTTTATTAAAATGTTCATTATTTTATGTTAATGATTACTAATTTATTTCAGCCCTTTGTATTCAGCATGTCTCTATAGAAATAAACCTACGTTTCTATGAAAATTGAAGCTTTTGTTTTTTTGCTGACCACATAAACTTAAGCCTTGTTTATTTGGCCTGTGTCAGCCTTAGAGTTTGACATGCTTGGTGTAATACAAACAACTTAGTTTAGGAATACTTGTGTATTTAGACTTATTAAGTCATTACATTAAATATCATACATTTTGCATAAATAAAATACTTATCATAGTAAAGTGCTAAATGTGTAATCACTTAATTTTGCACCACAATGAGTAGTTTGTAAGACTATATGTAGGGGAGGATTTTTAGAAACTTTTTTTTGTGATCCATCTTCAAAATCCTCTTCATTTAAATTATCTTCTGTTCCTCCACTGACTTTTGCCTGTTTCTAGTAAATGCTTTATAAGCAATACCTTTTTCTGAAATAATACAATATGTACTAGTAAAAAGTATTAATTCTACCAACCCTTCATTATGCTGAGTGAGAAAATTTATAAACTCTCTATATCCTTTTGCTCTTTTAAAAACAAAAACAACAACACATATATTTTATTGATTTCAGAGAGGAGAGGAGAGGGAGGGAGAGAGATAAGCATCAATGATGAGAGAGAATCATTGATCAGTTGCCTTCTGCATGCCCCATACTGAGGATCAAGACCACAACCTGGGCATTTTCCCTGACCAGGAATTGAACAGTGACCTCCTGGTTCATAAATTGATACTTAACCACTGAGCCATGCCAGCTGGGCCTTTTGCACTTTTTTTTCCTTGCTTTTACTTTGCTCTTTGGAGATTCTGCTTCTACCACTTAATATGTTTCTATTTTTTTTCTGTACCTCCATTTCACTTATAATACTAATGTCAATGCAAAATAGATAATCCACTGGGTAGTGTGATCTCTTTATAACTTTAGGAGGACAGTTATTTTACCCCTTTGTGCACAGTAGGAATATTATATATTTTTCTTAGGAATCCACAAATCATATTTGAATTGGAAAATTATCCTTAGCAAATTAACAAAATGATAATCATACCCTCAGGAAACAAAATTACCCCGTCAATAAAACTCTTGGTTCTCTCAGTTGACAGTGTCTCAATTATAGCTACTGAGCAAGATCAAAGAAACCGTTAGAGTGAGGGAAAGTAGGAAATGGAGTAAAATCACTTTCACTTCTGACTTTTTATGGCCAAACACGTGTAGATTTAAATAGTATACCATTATCTTTGATCTGCATTGGCAGATGTCTCTACCCATCATTATTTAATAAATCTCTTCCCAGTATTTAGATAGATGTAGTCATAAGCATTAAATAAAAGGCTTTCATATAGAATATATGATGATAAAATTAAAGATGTAGAGTTATCCTTAGAAAAATGTGGTTGAAGACTTTTATGATCTGTGCCACTTGATGAAAAAAAGATAATAGAGGCCATTTTAAAGCTTTTTGGAGCCTTTTTTACCACCAACATTTTTCATAAATTAATTTTAACTGATGTCCTTATTCTGCTGGTTCTTTAAGCAACTGGTTTATCTCATGGTTAAAACTAAAAGCCTGGAATAAAGACCTTCTGAAATTCCTCTGCTATGTATATCTTAAAACTATGCTCTCCAGGCCTCCTGGCATGGCTCAGTGGTTGAGCATCAACCTATGAACCAGGCAGTTATGGTTTGATTCCTGTTCAGAGCACATGCCCAGATTGCTGGCTGAATCCCCAGTGTGGGGCGTGCAGGAGGCAGCTAATCAGTGATTCTCTCTCATCATTGATGTTTCTATCTCTCTCTCCCTCCCCCTTACTCTCTGAAATATATCTATATCTATATATCCCACATATAATAAAAGCCTAGGTGGCGTTGCGTGACGTCGTCACAAGATGGCCACCACAAGATGGCCAGCAGGAGAGGGCAGTTGGGGGTGAACAGGTCAGCAGGGGAGGGCAGCTGGGGGCGACCAGGCTGGTAGGGGAGGGCAGTTGGGGGCGATCAGGCTGGCAGGCAGAAGTGGTTAGGGGCAATCAGGCAGGCAGGCAGGCGAGAGGCTAGGAGCCAGTAGTCCTGGATTGTGAGAGGAATGTTCCAGATTGGAGAGGGTACAGGCTGGGCTGAGGGACACCCCCACCCTGTGCATGAATTTTGTGCACCGGGCCTCTAATATATATATATATTAATTAACAAAAAACTATGCTCTCTAATCATAGCACTTATTTTTCTATATAGAAATTCCATAATGATTGTTCTCCCTGATCAATGATGTGTAGTCTTCTTTCATTGTGTATGTGTGTGTATGTATGTGTGTGTGTGTGTGCAGATAAGGTTATAAGGTTTTTTCAATTGCTGCTGATTGTTGAGAAAGATGAAATTTTCAAACCGCCCTTTAAATTTGGCAGCTAGGATCTATTAGTGATAATGAGAAGAGCCATGTCAATGAAGTCATTGGAATAGAATCATGACTGAGGTGTTTTCAAAGGAGAAAATGAGAAGTAAACCAGAAGATTGAACAATTCAAATTCAAATAATATTCTTTAATTGAATAGCCAATAAAGTTTATTGGAAGGAGTTCAGAGTCAAAGCGCAGTTTTTAAAGTTGAGATATATTAAGTCAGGATACATGTTGATGAAAATGACTCAATAGAAAGAAAAGATGGTGGTAAAGCAAGTAGAAAGAACGGAAGGTTTTGAAGTGAAATGAAGAAGGAAAGAGATAAAAATCACAAGTGGGTCTTTTGCCTTAGAAAGGAATCCAATGTATACCTTGTGACAGAAAGAAAGATAAAAACATAGATTGAGATGGTTTTGATCAATTTGATGATAGATGTATGTAGACATTCTCTTCTCCTTGCTTCCATTTTTCTCAGTGCAAAAGAGCTAAAGTTGTCTTGGAAAAAGGCAGGAAAAATAAGTTTAAATGATGTAGGAGAAAGGAGAAGATGTGGTATAGGCACCTGCGAAAGTGCCTCTGTGCCATCAAATATACTTCAACATAATTCCATCTGAAGTAAGATAATTTACTCCTTTCCACCCTGATAAGACTCTAGCCCCCACCTCCAAGTACAATTGACCACTTTCCTTTGTGTTACTACTTGACCCTGAATTTTGTTCTCCTGTAATACTGTCTGGCACTTTAGTTTTATAGTGATCTTACTCTGATGGACTGAGAGTGCCTGTAATAGGTAAGAACTCTTGTCTTATAGTTCAGGGTATGCTTAGTGATTTCAAATAATCTCTTTATATATTTTATTTTAGGAACAAATGATATGTTATGCAATGATGAAATCTTAGATAAAAGATATGTTAAAATTATCATCATAAGTTTTACATATAAGACAGTTCCTACAGCCTGGTAACTAAGGAATATTCCAAATTACACTATTTACAGTTCATTAAATTTATGGTATAGGCACCAATGTTTTCAAAAATATTTTGAGTAATTAAAATGTCTTAATGCTTCTGAAGCCTAAATCTTCACTAATAAAACAAACTGATCAAATGTCCTTGCCTGATTGAACTTTTAACTTGCCATATATTTGAATCTATAAGTATATGACAGTATCTCATTCAGATACCACTATTTGTTTTGTTTCAATTAGGTTGTAATTTTTTACTTCAAATTTCAATATGTTCCTAAATAGTAATTTAAATATTAGCAGTAATTTTAGAATAAAGGGATTGTTAATTTTCATAACAGTTATATTTGAGAGTGGAATTTACAATATGATTACATTTGTCTGGCTGGTGTTGCTCAGTGGTTGAGAATCAGCCCATGAACCAAGAGGTCAAGGTTCCATTACAAGTCAGGGCATATGACTGGGTTGCAGGCTCGATCCCCAGTAGGGGGTGTGCAAAGGCAGCCAATCAATATTTCTCTATTATCAATGTTTCTATCTCTCTATCTCTCTTCCTTCCTCTCTCTCTAGAAATAAATGAAAAACATATATTTAAAAATATATGATTACATTGATTTTCTTAGAATGAACACAATTTTAATAACAGTTCTATATTGTCACCCAAAATTAGTTAATTTTTTAACCTTCTAGTGATGACTGCTTCCACATATAAAATCCTTTACCATAAAATACTTTTTGCTCTAGATGCACAACCTATATGCCTAATTGTATCACCCCTGTAAGACGATTTAAACTCAGCAAGATTAAACTGAAGTCATGATCTTTCTACCCCAAAAAAAAAACATTATCTTCCAGCATTCTCTATCTTAGTAAATGAACTGAATCAGTTATTGAATTAGAAACCACAATATCATACTCTCTTGCAGTCTTAATTACCAAACCCATCATCACATTCCTGACAAATTTTTTCTACAACACTGTTGAAACGAAACGTGTCTACTTCTTTCCACATGCAAAACTACTGCCATATTATTCTTGGAGTTCAGCAATAGCCTTTTAATTTGCATCCAAATACCTCAGCCCTTTTCAAACCAGTTTGTTTATCCTGCAATAAGAATTACTTTTCCAAAGTTAAAATATTTTACTACATATCGTCAAAACCAAAATTGAAAGCAAAAATCAATGCATTTCTATTAGTCATAAACTCTAACAGGACATAGAAGCCTCTGCAGCTTTTCCTCAAATATACTCCCATTCTCTTTGGTTGCCAGCCAGTCTGTTCTTTTAGCCTTTTTGCAAATGTGACATGCTGCTGTTTAAAGACATTTTCAGTTGTTGTCTCCACTACCTGGGGTACTTTTTATTCTGCATCCCACATCCTTCCACTTGTAAAATTATACCTTTCTTTACAATTTTAATTTAAAGTCACTTCAATGATCTACTCTGCCTCATAAACCATTCCAAGGTTGTGACACATACTGTTTTCAACAGATCTTATTTTACATGTATTTGTTTATTTCTCTGATTATTTGCTAGCTTACTGTCTATCCCATTAGATTGAGACTCCACAAGTTGTGTTAAGAAACGTGCATGCTTTATTCACAATTATTCCACTAATGTCAACTTTAAACTGAGCACATGGGGTGTCGCCATTAAATACTTGAGAGAATAAATGAATGAAAATATACAGAGACAATAATGTAGAACAATAGCCCTCCATAGAATACTTTTTCCAAAGACAGAGCCAGTATAGACTTACTAGAAGCATTCTGGCTTAAAACCAATTAAATAATGTTTGTCTGGTATTCATTTATTTATTTATTTAGAAGCAAAGTGCCAGAGGCAATTCTGGAACCAATTGTTCAAAATTGTGCAAACTAAAAGAGGATTCGGGAAACTTTTTGTTTGTTTTGGTTAAACAGATGGCAGCTGCTCATATAAAAAATAATATATGCTACATAAAAAAAATGAATCAACATCAAATAACAAAATATTTTTTTGGTAGACGATATATCTACCTATAGAGGATATATTTGTTTTCTCATTGATTGTTCAAAATTACTCAATTTTTATTTTTGAAAGGTCTAATTTAAAACAACTTCCTTTCACAATTGGCAAGGTGAGAGATTTCTTTCTTTTTTTCTTTCTTTTTTTTTGTTTTGTTTTTTGTTGTTGTTAATCCTCACCTCAGGATATTTTTCCATTGATGTTTAGAGAGAGTGGAAAGAAGGGGTAAAGACAGAGAAAGGGAAACATCCATGTGTGAGAGACACATGGATTGGTTGTCTCCCACATGTACCTCAACGGGGCTGGCAATCGAGGTACATACCCTTGACCCTACCCGAATCAAACTGGGAGCCTTCAGTCTGCAGGCCGACACTCTATCCACTGAGCCACAATGTCTAGGGCTGAGGGATTTCTTATACATAACCATTCTCTATTTTGTTTTACAAACAATAAAAAAATGATGTAATATTTAATAAACCAAATGTCATAGATATTAAAGGATATTCACTAGAGTTTTTAAATTAAGATCACTTCTAATCAATATCTTTTAAACATCAAATTAATGAAAAAAAAATTCCTAAGGGAAATATTTTCTACAAGTCTTTTTAAAAAAATAAATACATACTGTTTAAAGGAATGTTTTATTCCTAATTATATGGATAAGTCCATAATTTACATCTGTATTTGTTACAGCTTACGTAAAACAGTCCCTGAAAAGGAATAAGGAAAACTCTATTTCCCTGGAGGCTGTGCCAGTCACTAGCTACTTGGCCTTGGGCAACTAGCATTGGCATTCTGAATCTTCTTCCTTCCTGTTTCCAGTGAATGTGCTACTCGTGATTATTTCTAAGGGAACATTCAAAGCTGCACTCTGTGGTTTGATTTTCTAATTCAAACGAAATACAGTATTAATGTAGTCATAGAATTTTTTTTTATCCCTGAAGTTTCTTTAAAGGGGAAATCAAAATAGCTTAAAGAAAATCACAAAAAGTATACATGAAAAGGGGTAGTAGACCCGGGGATTCTTTCCCAATTTGGACGAATTTGTTGCTGAGAGATTGTTTCCATGGTACACATTCTGTCAAAATCCCTCAGAAAAGGTGTCTACATCACCATTATTTGCTCTGACAGTATCAGCTGTTAACAGTATATACTTGCTTTTCAAAACGAAGATTGAAGTGAGGACAAAGAATGAAATGTTGAAAACTCATTACTGTGCCAAAATTTAATTCAAACTCATTATCATTTAAAAGCTATAATCTTGTGCTCCCTCAAGATGATATACTCAGGGATACAGCATCATTATCTTTCCTTAGAGACCATTAAAAAAAGTCTCTGCAGGGAAGTGAAGGCCAACCAAATCACCATCCCATCTATTTAAAACTAGAACATGTTTCATCTTCTACATATTAGATTTCTTTAGAAATTAATTTCCACATTGCAAGCTAGAAATAATTATATTACATGTTTACATGTTTCTATAATATATATGTATATATCTATATGGGTACATACTTACAAACACATATGTTACAAAGTCAGAGTATGTATCATTTAATAATATTATTCTCTCACATGCTTTTTCTAGTTAATAATTAATCATGGATATCCTTTCAAGTAAATGAAGTAAGATTAAATTTATTCTTTTATATAGCGAATTATTTATCTAAAAATGTTTTAAATCATACTCTCAAAGCAGTTGTAATTAGGTAACATAATATTCAACATATTTTATATGATCTGTAATCAGACAGTTGAGTTTTCCTGGAAAAAAAACTCATTAACCATTGCAATGATACTTGTGCCTTATTGACCGCTTATTGCATTTTTTTCTGAATTTGTGTTTTCTCCTATGTTGTGCTATTTTATATCTCTGATACATACTAGAATATAGAATCTGAAAAAAAGAAAATCATTTGCTTTAGTATATTTATATTTTATGCAATAACATAATCAAATTATATATTGTAAGATGTTAATATTGTTAATTATGTTCTTTATGTGAGCTGAGACCTCATAGTTAGTTTAGATTCAAAAGTATTTTTCAATTATAAAATTAGTGATCATTGTAATGTATTTAATTTAATCTAAAATAAAATATTGTATTTTAATGTTCTACTCCAGATTTTTTTAACTTAGTCATCCACCCATATACATACAACATAGCAGCTGGCAAATATTATTACATTTTTTAAATTACATTAATACACTCCTCAAGCATATGCATCTCTTCCCATTTGAACTTCGATGGAAATGATGTCTTTTAGAAACTATTGTGATTGTTTTATATTTTGCTCTCTATCTGCTAATTTCTGCTTTTATTTCCTGTTTATAGATCTCAACACTTGAAGGTAGTGTGTGGACATGCTCTGCCTCCTACCTTATCAATTTTCTGACCTTTTTTTTTTTTTCCGCTCTAGTTCACTTTGACTTACCACTGTATTCATAGTTTAACTGATCCCCGATTTTGACATTCCCTCAAGTTCATGCCACTCAAGGTTTTGAACTGAAGACACTGGCTAGCCGAATCCCCAGGTTTCATAAGAGGGGGATTAATGTGACAATCCATCAGGATTCTTGCTGATGCAATAACCCAGTCAGAAACAAGCAATGGAGAATTGGCTCCATTCTCACTCCCGGTATCTTGGACAAAAATACCTCAGACTCAAGTTATTTGAATGGTGGCTTAGCCCAGAACTTAGTTGACATAACTGTTCTTCCAGTAAGTTTAAAATATTCCATTCTGGTACTTTCAACCATCAGAGACTGGGATTTCATAGCAATTTTCTCTACTGTATATCTGTACAAACATCCAAGACTCTTGCTGTGGTCGATAAAGAGTAGATAGATTTTCTTTTCTTATTTTTGCATGTGGTTTTAGTTATTTATATTTTTTACTAAACATTTTTAATGTTGGCATTATTACAGACTTCCCAATTTTATCTTTGCCCATCTCTACCTATCCCAGCCTCACCTCACCTTTATCACACCACACACACACACACATACACACACACACACACACACACACACATTTCACACATTTTTCACTAAAAAATATTTTTGTCAGTTTATGACCAGGCATGTCTTTTTTAAGAACTTGGGAGCCATTGGTTTGAAATCTGAACATCAAAAGAAAATGTACCCCAATCTCTCAGTTTCTGTGGAAGGGTAGGAGCCAAATTTCTATAGGCACCTTGCTCCACTTTGCAACACTGCCTCTGTCATAAATATATGAGTATTTTGTTTTTCCTCTTCATAAAGCCAATCAGCTAACAGAGATGGTCACTCCTATTACCATGAGAATCTAGGGAAGATTATGTGGGTAAAAGGGTGCTATCAACTTATCTTGAGAATATATATTGGTTGCACCTGCTTGCTTATATAAAGAAGTAAGATTTCTTTCTGTCTTTGCAACCTCTTAGGGGATAGCATGCTAAAGCATCACATTCTGCTTTAATGCTTATTCAACAATTAAACTATGCTATTTTTCTATTACCTTTGTGGGGCAGTTTTTTGGCTTAGGGGAGGATTTCAATTTGAATTATATTTCCTAGACATCTTACAGTCCTCCTAAGATTTCAGATATCTAGCCTCCAGAACTTTCAGAGAATCAATTCCTATTGTTTAAAGCTATCCATTTAGTAGTACTTTACCAAACTAATAGAGATGGCAAGAGTGAAGTTTATGTTTAATGTCTGGGAAAAATTTTAAGATCTTATTTCTCATTTTTATACTTTTATTAATAAATTGGCCTATTTATACTAAATACAGATTTCCCTTTAAGATTTAAGGGAAGTGGGAAACATTGACAATACAGAATTCTGGTATTCCTGGACTTGGTGAGCATACCACTTTCCAGTAGTCACACAATTTACCATCTTTTGAAACTAATGTTATAGCATAACATGTTTTACCTACTCTGTTAGAAATTAATGTCTCAGAAACATACTATTGACCTCTGTAAAAAATTATCTCCTTAAAATGTTTGCAAGTTCATATGCCTGTTTGAGCCTTAAACCTTTCCGGAACTTAAAAACTGAGCCTAGATTTAATCCCACCCAAAATATGTCAATTAAAAATGAACACTTAAAAGAGAGATTTCTTCTAGTAACCAATCAAAAATGCCTGAAAATCTTATACTATTTTAACATAACTCTGCTTAGCCATATATCCAGCATCCACACTGTACAGCCAGAGTGAATTGGGAACTCTTTGTAGATTCTTCCTTTCCAGGAAAATTAATAAGTTCAGACTTTATATAACTACTAGAGGCCCGGTGCATGAAATACGTGCTTGGGGGGTAGAGGGGGTTGTCCCTCAGCCCAGCCTGCACCCTCTCCAATATGGGATCCCTCTCACAATCCAGGACTGCTGTCTCCCAACTGCTCGCCTGTCTGTCTGCCTGATTGCCCCTAACCGCTTCTGCCTGCCAGCCTGCTCACCCCCTAACTGCTCCCCTGCCTGCCCAATTGCCTCTAACTGCCCTCCCCTGCAGGCCTGGTCACCCCTAACTGCCCTCCCCTGAAGGCCTGGTACCCCCCAACTGCCCTCCCCTGCAGGCCTGGGTCCCCCCCAACTGCCCTCCCCTGCAGGCCTGGTCGCCCCCAACTGCCTTCCTCTGCCAGCCTGGTCACCCCCAACTGCCCTCCCTTGCAGGCCTGGTGCCTCACAATTGCCCTCCCCTGCTGGCCTGATTGCCCACAACTGCTCTCTCCTGCCAGCCATCTTGTGGCGGCCGTCTTGTGTCCACATGGGGGCAGCCATCTTTCACCACATGGGGGCGGCCATCTTGTGTATTGGAGTGATGGTCAATTTGCATATTACTCTTTTATTAGATAGGATTTTTCCCCCTGTGGTGGTTTTTTTGTTTGTTTATTTGTTTTTTCTCTTCAACACCTCAATTCATGGAGAATAATATGATGTCATATTTATCTTTTTATCCATGATGAAAAAACATCAGTTTTGATTAAGACTTTCCCACAAATTTTCACTGTTAAATGGATCTTTATTCGAAGTGCTAATATGGAGATGAATTGAGCAATTTTCTCCCTTGAGCAGCTCTCTAGGCTGGATGGCAGTCCCTTATCATTACCACTGGTTAAGTCCCTTTTAAAGGCTTAGGGACTGATAACAGTAGGAGGCATATCTGTGGATATGGCCTCGGATGTTTTGTTAGAACAAACAGTTGGCCCTATTCTGCCCCTCTTTTTGCATCCAACTCAAGCCACAGGGTAGTGTCAATTGGGACCTAGATAGGGAACCACTTTACTTAGAAGAAAGGCAATTACTAGGGAGAACACCTAGATCTCAGAAATCTACAAGTATCTTAAAATGTAATGGAAACAGGTTCCCCTCCCCCCCCCATAAAAATGTGGTGAGATTAACAGAAATTTTTAAGTTGGGCAAGTAAAGGAAAATGATCAGTGGGGTCTGACAGGGACAGTGTCTTACTGTAGTTAGCCAATTCCTAGCATAAGCAGGTAAGGTCATGTTCCACTTTTTAGCTCTTGCTGAGACTTGGGCACAGTTGGGATTCAGGGACCTGCAGGGAGAACAGAAACATGACTAATTTGTGGTCACCACAAAGCAGAGTGAAAGAAATAAGCAACAGAGAACATTCATCAGTTTGGATGGAAGCATTCTCTATTTCAGGAAATGTGGCTCCTGCATTCAGAAGTGAACCGTGATGGACAGGGAATACTTGATAGTTTTGTGGACCAAACCAAATTTTATTAACACCTATTCTTCTAGGAACAAACTCTTTTATTTATTTATTTATTTATTTTTTCTATTGGGAAAGCATTCCTTTTGGAACATCAGTAAAGCATTTCTTTGGTGAGTCGCTCACAACATCCTCTACACAGCAAAGCTGTGAATTCTCAGAACCAGTCTCTAGGCAAACACTTTTTTTTAAAAAAAAAGTATGTAAGAGCTTTGAATTTATTTTAGAAAAAAACATATATATTTAATCTTGACAAATAGTTAATTACTCAAGTATACTATCCTTTAATGATGTTTTATTTTCTATGTATACTCAAGTTATTTAAAATGGAGTGCATTTTATATGGAGCAGCATCAGAAATTACAAAACACTTTTTTAAACAAACACTTTTTCTCTTATGAATAAGTGTCAATTTGAAAACATGAAGTATTAAGTAGTATATTCTTTTTTAGTATAATAGTGTGAAATTTATTTATATGTGGTTTTAAAGGTTAATACTTAATTATTTAGTAAAAGATAATATAGTATTCAATCATATTTCTAACATATAGAACAGTAAAATACAATTCAAAAATTTGTTAATGCAGAACACCAAAATAACCCATATGGATTGAAGTAGCTAGGTAATCTATTTGCAGGTTAAAAAATTTCCACTTATTATGGGACTTCTTTGTACATGATGAATGAGTATTTGACAAGTTGTTTAAATATATCTCACACTAGAGGCCTGGTGCACGAAATTTGTGCACGGGGGGCGTCCCCTCAGCCCATCCTGCACCCTCTCCAATCTGGGACCGCTTGGGGGATGTCTTACTGCCAGTTTAGGCCTGATCCTTCTCACAGTCCTGGACCACGGCTCCTAATCACTCACCTGCCTGTTTGCCTGGTCACCCCTTACTGCCCCCCTGCCGGTCTGGTCGCCCCCATCTCCCCCTCCCCCACAAGCCTAATTGCCCCAACTGCCCCCCCTGCGAGCCTGGTCGCCTCATGCAGCCTGCTTGTTCAGTCGTTTGGTCGTCCCTCACTAACCCCCCTGCCAGCCTGGTCATAGGCAGCCATCTTGTGAGGGTGTGAGGGTCAATTTGCACATTACCTCTTTATTATATAGGATTGTTCATACTTGTTTTCAAATAAAATATACTTGAAAATGTACAGGTGACATTTTAAGGAAGAAAATGCCTTTGATTCAATCGTTTTATGAACAACACTAGAGGCCCGGTACACGAAAATTTGTGCACTTGGAGGGGGGGTGGTCCCTCAGCCCAGCCTGTGCCCTCTCACAGTCTGGGACCCCTTGGGGGATATCAACCTGCCAGCTTAGGCCTGCTCCCCAGGGGATCAGGCCTAAGCTGGCAGTCAGACATCCCTCTGGCAGCCTGGGAGCGCTTGGGGGATGTCCGCCTAATGGCTTAGGTCTGCTTCCTATGGGGAGCGGGCCTAAGCTGTTAGTTAGACATCCTTAGCACTGCTGTGGAGGCAGGAGAAGCTCCCCCCACCACCGCTCTGCTGGCCAGCCATGAGCCGGCTTCTGGCTGAGCAGTGTTTCTCCTTTGGAAGCACACTGACCACCAGGGGGCAGCTCCTACATTGAGCATGTGCCCCCTGGTGGTCAGTGCGTCATAGCAACTGGTCATTCCACTGTTAGGGTCAATTTGCGCATTACCCTTTTATTATATGTCATTTTCCCTGTAAGTTGTATGTCCCACTGATTTTAACTGTTGTGAGATTGCCTTTAATAGTCTTTCAACTGGATAAAAACACTTCAATATAGAAATCTTACTGAATAAACAAACACACATATAAAAAGATAATACTGCTCATTAGTAATTGATCAATTAATCACAAAATTATTTTAAAAATAGAAATAGTAGCATCCTGAAATACTGTAGCATTGATTTGTGCTTGTTACAACAATCAGATTTAGGGCTCATGCTGGCTTTGCCTAAGTATCAACAATGGAGTCATGTTTGCAAAAACACATTTCTTCCTTGCGCCTTGTCATGTTGCCGTATTATAGACAATGAAAGCTGATGACAAAGTATTGACTTTTTCAAAAGCCATTGTCACCTGCAAACAGCTCAGCTTGAATTCATTTCTTAGTCTAAGAATCCTGTGTCTAAACAGAATACTACAGGAGACATGAGAGATGACAGAGATGAA
Organism: Cnephaeus nilssonii; assembly: GCF_951640355.1. Lineage (NCBI taxonomy): Eukaryota > Metazoa > Chordata > Mammalia > Chiroptera > Vespertilionidae > Cnephaeus > Cnephaeus nilssonii. The sequence goes on from NC_137073.1 coordinate 93,574,916, forward strand.
AGCAATAATATGATCATTGGGGAAGGTGCTGAGCTATGATTCAGTGGTGACCTAGTCATATAACATTTGGCAAGCTATTTCATTTCTCAGTCTCCATATCTGCAAAGAAAGGCTAATACCTGCACTCATCTTACATTTATAAGATGTAGATTATTTCTTTTCAAAATAGGATGTTATTAACCTGAACCTATATCCTTACCTCTACACATGAGATAATTAACCAGGAGAAATTCAAAATTCATAATTATACTTTCAAATAAAAGATGGAGTATTAAAAAATTTAGTTTGTTCCAGGCCACAATACACAATTAGATACCCATGAGGCCAAATGTGTTTCAGATTAAGAAAATTTATATTTCAAAAACCTAATTTGATACATACATATACTGTCTATTGATCATTGTACCCACTAACCAAACGTGTAATATGCATGCAATAAAAATGAATACTCATTTAAATGAAAACTATAAATACTATCAGTTCAGATTAGGTTTTGGGGGATATTAAAAAATAATTTGGTTTCAGAAAATTTTTATTTCAGAATTACATTTAAGTTAGAATTTTGTTTCATGTAGTCAGCATGAGTAAAATATCTACTTTGCCTTAAATTTGAAAAGTAGTCAGGAATTTTCACGAAGTTCTGTACTTTTGGAGAAAAACTTTGAACTTACAAGATTCCTGTTTGTTCTCTGTCATTTTTATATTATTATAATCAACTAGCTTAAGAAGTCATGTCTCAGTGTTCAATGTAAAGATCAAATTACATTAGAGATAGGAAGAGTACTAAAAACATACACCAGTCAGTGTAAATGACTAAATAATTACACAAAAGAATGTGATGGAATATGCTATGCTTTGATGGAGAAGGTAAGAATAGGAAAGCTCACAATTGGAAATATACTGAGTGCTTTGGGGGAAGGGTGGAATTGGGCATAAGAGAGGTATCTAAGGGGAAAGGAGGTTGTTCTAAAAAGACAGAAAAAGGAAATAGAGATTCTGTGCAGGTGCATTTTTCTTCCCTTGAATCACAGCATTGTTAATGCTTCACTTCATTTCTGGGGAAACTATACTGTTACTCCCTACGTTTTCTTTAGAAGTATAATCATTACCAAAGGACATGACACAAAAATACGGCAAATTTTAATATTCTTATTTGAAATGCCTTTCAATAGTTTTTACAGAAAGATAAAATTATCTTAAATGACTCATTAAGCAAATTCGGATCATTTTAAGATTTAACATTTTCATTGATAACATAATACATTATGTGTAATGATTTAGAAAACTAAATGCAAGCATCCCAGGTGATTTATGAAAGTGGCTATTTTATATTTTGTTTTTAATTCTATTTCAGTGTTTAAATATTATGGACTAAATCAAGATCTTTATTGCTATGGGATTAACTTGCTATCTAGATGTATATGCATATACAGGGTGGGACAAAAGTAGGTTTAAGTTTTTTGGAAAATAACACAATAATTAATAAATAATAATACAAGAATAAAGTCTGTTTCATATACTCACAACTGTGAACCTACTTTTGCTTTGCCACATATATATCTATATGTCTGTATATACCTATATATATCTATATGTATAAACATATATTGTACATACTAAAATGACATAGTTAAAGAGAAACAAAGATATTTATTTTGAATACAGAAATTTAGCAGTTTTTAGATATGTTTTTCTAAATACACAGTTATGACCTGATAATATAGAAGACCAAGAACTAATTTAATCTTTAAACTTCATGTCATTGAAAGACATACTCTCTTGATTTATGAAATAAAATTTGACCCTAGCCGATATATCTCATGCATCACATATATCACATCCTGAGGGTTCTGGAAAATTGACTGCAAATATTCATCATTATTCAATGTGAATAAAAGGTGAGGACACTGACGTTTGTCAAGTACACAGCAGGAATGATGTCCACCTTTTAGTACTGCTCATTTTTTATGACCTCTTATAGGCAAAACTTAGCACCCTTTCATCTTTTCTTCTGTTATTTTTCTTTCTTGTGTTTTTATAATTTGCTTACATTTTTTTATTTGTCACACATGTCATTTTGCTGATTAATAACCTATGCTACTTAATCACTTAAATTTTAAATTAGTTTCCAAGACTTAAAACAATGAACCTTCTAAATATGAACACATACACCAAAGACAACTCAAAATCGAGTTAAAAAGTAGAATGTGTGCCAATTGTCTCACATTTATGTTAGTATAAGATGTAGAAAAGTTCTGTTTCTAAAAAGATACAAATTTAAGGATGCTTTTATTTTTTTTTTTACTGTTTGATTTGTTTCAAAAGGAGAAAGATCAGAAATTATCTAATTGTTTACTATATATTGACAGATGTGCTTTGATGAAAGATCATGAGTTTCTATAAATTAATAATAATTCAATATTTTATCTGAAACATAATTTTATATTTCAAATATATTTCCTAAAATTTTACAATTCTATTTTGCTAAGCAAGCATGTTTTTCCTTAAAAATTAAACTTTAAGCCATTGTCTAAGTCAGGCGTCCTCAAATTACGGCCCGCGGGCCACATGTGGGTGTTTTTGCCGTTTTGTTTTTTTACTTCAAAATAAGATATGTGCAGTGTGCATAGGAATTTGTTCATAGTTTTTTTTAAACTATAGTCCGGCCCTCCAATGGTCTGAGGGACAGTGAACTGGCCCCCTGTTTAAAAAGTTTGAGGACCCCTGGTAAGTTATCATGCATTGCAAATGATTGAGCACTTAATATAAAATAACTAAGAAGAAGAAATAAACTAGATGTGTGAGATGAAAAATGGAGTGACAAAATATTCAGGAGAGTCCTGGCTGGTTTGGTTCATTTGGTTGGAGCATCATCCCTGCCACCTCTGGTGTGAGGTTCGATCCCCAGTCGGAGCACATGCACGAGGCAATCGATTGATGTTTTTTCTCTCACGTTGATGTTTCTCTCTCCCCCTCTCTTCCTCTCTCTAGGGATCAGTGATTGTGCAATACATGTCCACTTATGTTATCTCATTTTATTCCTCAAATATCAACATCATTAACTTCATCACATGTGAAGAGATTAAAACTCAACAGTGACATAATTTGTTTAACATCAAAGTGCTAATAGGTAGCACAGCCAGAACTGAGTAATTCACAAATTTCTAAACTTTTATTATTTTCTAATATATTAATAGTTTTTTTCCTTTTGAAAGTAATTGACAAATTGTCATTAAATTGCCAATACCATTTTATATTATGATTTACCGAATTATCTTTTTATATCCTTTAATGCATTTACAATAGATTTAAGTGCTGTATATAAAACATCAATTATATTTTTTTCTATAAAATCATATCTCAATTACTAGGGGCAGCCAAATCCTCAAATGAGCCTTTATAAGTGTGCATCTGGGACCCTAAGGTGGCTTGACTATGTCTTGGGACCTCAGAGGTCAAGTACTATGTGGCAGACTTCTTTGTTATTAACCACCAACACTTCTCTACTGAGTTTTCCTTGCAGCAGTGACTATAACTCACCCTCTCAGCAGGTTAGAAAGGCCAATTACTGAAAACTTTACAGCTCTTCCAGCTAGGGGTCAGACCAAAAGCCTGATTCTGGTTGATTCAATCCAAAGTGAAAGACTCTGGGAGCTTCTGAAAATTCTGATAAACTGAAAGATGAAAAAAAGTGGAAAGACCAGTTCTGCCCTTCATGCAACAGAACATTTTGGGAATACTAGAAACTGAAAGCTACTCTCAGCAGCAAAAAGAGTAGCCAGAAAATGACAGAGAAGCTGATGTTGAAAAATCCCAACATACTCAAGTGATTAAAATGACCCTGAGAGGAGCAAAACTAAAATGGTCCCTGCGCAGCTCTCTCCCACTCCCCAGCTCCTCCACCCCCCGCTGCTCCCCAGCCATTCAGAGAGCAGCTGCCCACTGGTTGGAGAGTGTGTGCTTCCCTCCAGCATGCACAGCCTGTGCTTGGCTGGGTAGAGTCAGTCACCAGGGATTGAGGATGGGAGGGGTAGCTACAGGAGGGGACCCCAAAATCCCAGGATTAACATTTGGAAGACAGATTCAGGATGTCTGAGTTACCCTTGGAATAATGTGGACAAAAGTTGTCAAGATTGCGTATTATATCAACTGGAAGCACCAGTGTATATTAATGTTTACTTAAATCAGAACTTGTATAAGAAAAAGAATGAGAGTCTGGTTAAATAAAAATGACTATGGCAGAGACTTGAAAAGGGTCACTCTGTCTTCTATAGTGTAGTTGGCCATTTTAATGGACAAAAATTAGGATTTTTTCAGTTTAGTTGGAGTATCCAAAATTTCAAGCAATAGAGAAATAAGACAAGTTTTCAAAAAGCTGGCGTTCAAGTTGTATCCTGCTAAAAACCTAAATAACCCAAATGCACATAGTGATTTAAAAATAAACAAATAAATAGCCTGCTGGTTGTTGCCCAGTGGTTGAGTGTCGACCTCTGAACCAGGAGGTTGTGGTTTGGTTTGATTCCAGGTCAGGGCACATGCCCGGGTTGCGGGCTTGATCGTGCAGGAGGCAACTGATCAATGATTCTCTCTCAACGTTGATGTTTCTGTCTCTCTCTCTCTCCCCCCCTTCCTCTCTGAAATCAATAAAAATATATTTAATTTAAAAAATAAACAGAGCCTATGGAGTACTCAAAGATGAAGTTTCGTGGAAAAGTATGACAAATATGGAGAACAGGGTCTTATAGCTAATCAAGAGGGAGGCCAGCATGAAAGCTGGCATTATTATAATTTTGATTTTTTTGATGATGATCCTGAAGTCAGAAATGCATTTGGTGCTGCTGTTAATTCTAGGAAACTGGTTTCTGAACTTTGACTCTCCAGGATGTTCACACTGCCACGATTTAGTTCCCACATGGAGAGATTTTGCTAAAGTCCATGGATTGCTTTGACTTTTGAGTGGTTATCTGTGGTGATGATAGAATGTTTTGCCCAATGATAGGACTCAACGGTTACCCTGGCCTCTTCATTTTTAGGTCTGGAATGGCTGCAGTGAACTACCATGGTGATAGGTTAAAGGAAAGTTTAATGAGTTTCGCAATGTAGCATGTTAGAAACACAGTGTCATAATTGTAGCCCGGAAATTTTGCAACTGCCATATAAACTGTTTTTTTTGCTGCTGGTATTGCCTGGCTGATCACTTCTTGTTCCAAAGAAGGAGATTGTTTGTTTAACTACAAAGACATGTCTCAAACTTAGAGAATCCTGCTGTGTTTAGGGCAAATCACAGGAACCAAATGACACTAAAGTATGAGTAGCCAGCTGTTTTCATCATTTCCTAAAAATAAAAGAAACATCCTTCTCTGGCTTGAATTTGAGAAACATAAAATTACTTAAGTCTCTAGCACATGGTAATACAATGGCTGTCAAAACATGATTCCTTTAGATTATAATGACTTTTCACTCAGTAGACAGAATTTATCTTCAAGATGGTTTGGAATTATTAAGATGACAATGCCAAAAACACTTCAGTCTTGTATAATTGATACCTTTGGGAAAGTGCTGGAGAATGGACTCCCCAAGTAACTTGACTGTCTTTGTACTCTGGAGAAATTCCAGTTAACCTTAAAATCTCACAAATCATCTTAAACTTTGTAATCTATTGGACAGGAGCCCCAAATTTCACTGTAAAAGAGTTTTGTTAATGAATGAAGAATACTTACGAGAAAATTTCCAGTGACCTTTCATCTGTATATTAGATGATGGCAAAAGAAATGCTAGGATTAATGTATGCCCTTATATACTCATTTCCATGCAACATAGTAAAAATATTGCTAGTACTACCACTGGCCATCATTTTGTTTTTAGTTCTAATTACTTATTAGGTGCTAAACTATAATTTTTCATTATTTTGCATCTTCAAATATCAATCAATTTATGGCTTAATAAACAGGTATAGGTTATAAATGCATTTCATGGTGAATAACAAAAAATATATTCTATACATTGGAGTGAGAGTTTTCATTTCATTTCATATATATATTATATCATAAAAATTTATTATATCTAGATATAGATAGATAAGAAAATGATTAGATGCATTGAATAAACTCCCTAAGCTTTAGTACTAGAACAAGTATTTAAATTCAGAACTCTTAATTCAAGGTGCTACATGCTCTCAATAACTAAGCAATGTCTCTCCCGTGTCTCTGATAAGTAGATTTAAAAAAAAAAGTAGAACATGATGGGGGACAAAAAAAAAAAAGAGATTGAAAATTACATTTGAGCCAAGAAAACATCATCATGCTCCTATCCATGATCTACCTCTTTCAAGTAGTCAGAATTTTCACAGGTAAATATTGTTTATCATGAAGGGATTCTGGTTGAAATCATGTGTATATCTCAGTGCATGTACATACTAGTTTCTAATTAATAAGTGATTAAAAGACATTTTGTTAATATTATTAGTAATTTATCCTATTTAGAAAAAGTGAAGAAATGTACATTTACACATAAAATTAAATGACTGAAAGGAAGAATCCTTAGATGAAGTATAGAAAAACTTAGCACAATTCTTGGCACAAAGTGAGATGTAATAATTGGTAGTTAATAAGTATTTTTAATCTGATGGATAAAAGGAGGAATTACTTAAAAATATATAGAAACTGTCCCCCAAAATGTACAAATCCTAGGATGTTGTACCTTATTCTTTTGCCATTGCTGCTCTAACAAATTGCCACATTGTAGGGAGCTAAGACAACATAGCATTGCAGTCTTGGAGTTCAGAATCCTAAAATCTGTTCCATGGAGCTAAAGGCATGGTGTCAGAGACCTGGTTCCTTTTAGAGTTTCTACCAGACAATCCATTTCCTATTAGTAGTTTTCTAGCTTTTAGATGCCATCTTAATTCCTTATCTCTTATTATTTGTCCTCAGATAAGTCTAACAACTATCATCCCTATAAACTGTCTACTATGTAGTTCTAGCTGTAGCTTCTCTTTGCCAAAGTGTATTGTTCTCAAACCTGTCTCTAGGGACCCCATTCCTGTACAGTGATTAATTCCTTGTGTAAATGCTAATATTGCTGCTCTTATACTCACTCCAGATTGTCTGAAATCACATGCTCTTTAATGGAACAGGTTAAAAACATTTTTCAAATGTAATTTGAAAACATACAGTGTATCTAAAAAATAAGAGGGCAGGGTGGAGAAGGTCAAAGGGGGAAAATAAGGGGACATCTGTAATACTTTCAACAACTAAGATAATATTTTTAATAAATAAAAATTTTCAAAACAAAATAAACAGATAAAAACTAATAGCAAGATCACATTTAAGTTTCTTTAGAGCCTGGAAATATCTGTCTTATTCACATAATCTTGCCCATCCTATATAATAAAAGCCTAATATGCAAATCAACCGAACAGTGGAACTACCGATCGCTATGATGAGCACTGACCACCAAGGGGCAGTCGCTCAATGCATGAGCAGCCCACAGCCCACAGGCCCCAGGCCATCCAGCAGAGGCCCACAGATCATCCCACCTGTCTCCCCACAGATCGACCCTGATCGCTGGCTAGGCCTAGGGACCCTACCTGTGCATGAATTTTGTCTTTACATAAACACATACACACACATGCACTGAGAAAACAGGTATACATATCTACATTATTGTCCTGGTCCAGGCATATATAATAATGTATACAGCTAATAAGTAGCACTTAGCCTATTTATCCAAATGTAAGTCTTTTATAAACAGATTTTCCTTCACTATTTTCCTGAAGAACAGTGAACTATAGAAATGGGTATAATGAATCCTGTTTCTTTAACCCATTTTTGGATTTCAGATCTCAAAAATTGATAGACAATAATATTGATATTTTAATCCACTAAATGTGTATTGATTTTTAAAGCAACCATAAGAAATTAACATAAATTGTCCAAAATGTTTCATTTCGCTAAAATACTAATCCAAGAGATTAATACAAAGGGAGATTTAAAACAGCATAATGGAGTTCAATACTTCACCAAGGAAGGCAAAGATTTGTAGCTTTGCCAGACACAGAACATATTAGGCATTTTGGATTGTTTTTCTTAAGATGTTCATAAGGAATCTTGAAAAAGGTTCCATTTAAGTTGAGACATAAAAATGAGGAGTCAGACATTTAAAGACAGAATGGGGAGTTAACCAGAATGAATCTTTCTGATTATAATAATATAAATAAAAGCAGCAGGAAGAGAATAGATTATGATGCTTAGAAATTAAGAGAGCATTTGTGTGGCTGAACATTTGGAAATTAAGTGGAGGAATACTCTCTTCAATTAAGGAAAGACTAGAACAGGTGTCTTTAAAAATAGAATTGATCTATTACTTAGGAATCATTTGATACACTGCATTATAGGGGATACAGGGAAAAGTGCATTCTTGTGCGGCACAAGAATCTGTGACATCCTTGTTACTGAAAGTGTGGTCCAGAGACAAGCAACATTAGTTACCACCTGGGAGATTGTTAGAAATATAGAAACTTAAAGTCATCCTTGACCTACTAACTTAGAATCTGATTCATTTTAACAAGATTCCTAGGCTATCTATATGCTCATGAAAGAAAGAAACATCAAAGATTGTGCTTCAATTTTTCTGATGTGTTTTGGCTGGGGAAATTATTGTCCGTGGATAGTATTTTACATTGCTAAAGACTAGGATCAGGTCCTGATTAATAAAAGATGTGCACTGCCTGGCTGGCATGGCTCAGTGGTTGAGCATTCACCTATGAACCAAGAGGATAGGGTTGGATTCCTGGTCAGGGCACATGCCTGGGTTGCAGGAAGCAGCCAGTCATTGATTCTATCTCATCATTGATGTTTCTCTCTCTCTCCCTCTCCCTTCCTGTCTGAAATCAATATATATATATTGCTCTTATTAGAAAAGAAGATGAAAGTGGAGAATATGGTTCAAGTCCATTCAGGTATGTGTGCTTATTTGATTAATTATTTCTTCTTCTTCTTCTTCTTCTTATTATTATTAGTTTAACATTGAGAAATTAAAAGTGCTGTGTGATGGTAAGTTTTATGTGTTAAATTATGTGCTCAGAAGGTGTCTCAATTAATCATGATTTCTGTTTGAGGGTGTTTCTGGATGAGATCAGCATTTGAATCCATGAACTCAGTAAAGTATATCTGACCCCCCCCCTCCCCCAAATGTGAGTGATCATCATTCAATGCACTGAAGGCCTGAATAGTACCAGAGGAGGAGGAAGGGGGAGTTTGCCCTTCTTGCTTTCTGCCTGCTGAAGTCACCTGGTCGCATCTTCTCTGGCCATTGGACTGGGATTTGCTCCATCAGCTGGTTTTCAGGCATTTGGACTCAGACTGAATTACACCACAAACTTTTCTGGGTCTCCAATTTGCAGGTGGCAGATTCTGTGTCTTCTTAGCCTCCATAATTTCATGAGCTAATTATTTTGCATAATATATTAATTCCTTATAATAAATGTCTTTCTCTCTCCCAATATATATCAATGTAAATATATTTTCCAGTGAAACAGAACCAGTATATAAATATATGTATATAAATGTAAGTATATAGGAGTAAAAAAATATTTTACTGGTTATGTTTCACTGGAGAACCCTAATACACATTAGTACCTTCTTTTTTGATATTTTGATATTATAAGAGCAATGAGTTTCAGCTAAGAGCAAAATAAAGGAAGGATATGAAGGTTTCAGGAGATATGAATAGGGGTGAAATTTCAGTCATTATAATCACTATCAACATTATCATCATTACCACCATCATTGTAATAGCAGCATTAATAAGAGCAAGTATTTATTTTGTCCCTATAATATACCACACAGGGATCTAAGTGTTTTATGGGTATTATTTAATCATTAGAACCTCTCTATGAGGTGATTGTTATTAGGACTCTAGTTTTATAGGTAAGCAAACTAAGGCACAAAGATGTTAAGAAAATTACTCAATATCCTATACTAAGTAGTGGTGGAGTGTTTTAAACAACATAATTTGATTTGATTCCTCTCGGTTGCAGTTTTCACTACTCCTCTTTTCAAGTATAAAATCTTATCTGAATGTGAAATACTATGTTTTTCAATAGCACATTTATCATTCCTATGAGAGTTAGATATATATCTGTACTCATAGTTTGTGAGCTTACCAAGGGCTCCACTTGACCTCATATCCTCAAATTCTTGGTGCAATGCCTTTGAGAGATTTTCTGCAGATATGTGCTAAATCTTCACTTTAATCATTGTAAGGTAGCTAGGAATTACATATATATCAAGGCAGAGGTTAGACACAAAAGTACCTTTTCTTTTAACTTTAGTATGCTTGACAAACATTGTTCAGTTTCTGGGACAAGTAGAAATATGTTGCAGGGGAGAAAGATTGAGACCGATTGTAGACATCATTTATATACCAAGGTTTCAGTGACATAATTAGTGAGAAAGTACCCTATGAGCTTGATGTTATTTCTCATATAATTTATTTTAAAACACAGAATATATAAAAGTAATTTTCTTCTAGATTTAAAGGATATAGAAAAGTGAAGTTTAAAGACGACTGTAATTATATATTATGTATTCTTTTTCTTACTTAAAATAGTTTTTATTGACTTCAGAGGGAGGAAGGGAGAGGGAAAGAGATAGAAACATCAATGATGAGAATCATCAATCAGTTGCCTGCTGCACCCACCATCCTAGGACTGCCTCCTGTGAGCCTCCTGCTGGGGATCAAGCCTGCAACCCTGGGCATATGTCCTGAATCTGTGACCTCCTGGTTCATAAGTAGATGCTCAACCACTGAGCCACACTGGCTGTGCTCTAATTATATTCTTGAAATCATCTGTCCCTCCAGGTAAATGGGGAAGGGGAGAGAGATGAATTAGAGGAATTGAGGGAGGAAAAAAAGGAGAGGGAGAGGAAGAACAAAAGAGAGAGGGTAGCAAGCACAGAGGGAGACTTCTAAATGAGGACATGAAAAGAGGGTTGCTTGCTGAATTTAAATTCATTTATGGAGGTAACCGAAAAACAGAAATTAAATTGTTCTATTTAATTAAAAAGAGATGCAATAGAACTTAAAGAACCAGTGGGAAGTTTTCTACAGAAAAGGAAGAAAGGGGGAAAAAAGCCAGATTCGTGAGTATTATATGAGAGAAGAGAAGCCAAAAACACTGAGACAAGAAACAAGTACAACAGGAGCTTTTCAAGTGAAATGCTATATTCAGTGTACTTTGCAATGTGACCCTTCTTGTAACCCCACATATGCTGAGTTAAATTACAGGAAACAAATTACACTGGCATGATTAGATGATTTCTGGAAGCCAGTGAAGAGATGAGTGTCTTGTCAGGACTGTCTGGAGCCAACAGGACAACCATCTATCTAGATTGCCTTCTGTAACTCAGTGGATTTTTTTTTTTCTGTAGATATCAAAAATAGAGAAGAAAATAAATTTGATGTTTCACTTCAAAATTTGGGTAGTCTGCATAATTTTAATGTTTTTATGTGCTTTAAATTGTTTTTCCTCCAAAATCTCATGCTAATATTAGTCTCAAAAATTAATTTATAAGGGAATGTTCTGTTTAAGTGCCATGGTATCAATGATATTGATGAGAAATATCTGGTAAGATTTATTAAGGGAATCTTGCACAAAACAATACACCATGCATTCTAAAGTACTCATTAAATATATAATGTTTTGCCTCTAATTAGCTAAATACTTCATTGTACGTGGGTACATGCTTCCAGGAAATCTAATCCTAAAAAGATATTTTCCTGCCAACATCTATAAGGGATAATTTGAAGGGGCACGTGGTAATCTATCTTCTTAGAATATATATATCACACACATTATATATATATACTAGAGGCCCGGTGCACGAAATTTGTGCACGGGGGGGGCAGGGGGGGAGGGGCGGTGTCCCTCAGCCCAGCCTGCACCCTCTCCCATCTGGGACCCCTCCACTAGGATCGGGCCTAAATGGGCAGTTGGACATCACTCTCACAATCCAGGACTGCTGGCTGCCAACCGCTCGCCTGCCTGCCTACCTGATTGCCCCTAATCACTTCTGCCTGCCAGCCTGATCACCCCCTAACCACTCCCCTGCTGGCCCAATTGCCCCTAACTGCCCTCCCCTGCTGGCCTGGTCGCCCCTAACTGTCCTTCCCTGCAGGCCTGGTCGCCTCCAACTGCCCTCCCCTGCCAGCCTGGTCCCTCCCAACTGCCCTCCCCTGAAGGCCTGGTCTCCCCCCCCAACTGCCCTCCCCTGCAGGCCTGGTCCCCTGCAACTGTCCTCCCCTGCTGGCCTGATCCCTCCCTACAGCCCTCCCCTGCTGGCCATCTTGTGGTGGCCATCTTGTGTCCACATGGGGGCGGCCATCTTTGACCACATGGGGGCAGCCATCTTGTGTGTTGGAGTGATGGTCAATTTGCATATTACCTCTTTATTATATAGGATATGTATGTATACACACATATATTTTAAAGAGTGCTTTAGAAAATAAATCTGATAGTAATACAGCAATCTGTGTGTTATTATGTCCCCTTTTTATGATAAATTCAAGGCATGAGGTGATAGCGTTTCTAAAGAGGTTATATTAATTAATCATTAAAAGTGCTGTATTAATTTCTGAGGGTTGCCATAACAAATTACCACAAGAGGGCTTAACTCTATTTAATTTCCTGTGGAGGCCAGAACTCTGGAACCTAAGTGCGGGCAGGGCCCTGCTCCCTCTGAAGGCTCTATCCTTCCTGGCATCCTCCCAGCTTCTGATGCCTCCCAGCAACCCTTAACATTCCAATTTCTGTCTCCCTCTTCACATGGCCTTCCCTGTGTCTCTTTGTGTCCTCTCTTTATCTGTCAAGGGCTCCAGTCATTGGGTTGAGGCCTACACTGATCTAGGATGATGTCAATTTGATTCCTCTACAAAAACCCATATTTCAAATAAGGACACATTTAAAGATACCAGGGGTTAGAACTCGAACACATCTTATTGTGAGACACAGCTGAACCCATTACAAATGGTAGTAAATACATTCAACCTATTATTTCACTCAATTATCAGATTAACCCAATGAAGTACATACTAACATTACTTTTGCCATTTAGTTGAAAATCCTGTAGCTTAGAAATGAAATCTTTTTTGCATGATAGTTCAGCAAATAGAAGGTAGAATTGAAATTCTGTCCAGTTTCACTCCAGAGGTAAAAATCTTAACCATGCAGAACACATATGTAATATCCCAGCTAGACATCACAGAGGAGCATGCCAAATTCTGTCTTCTGACTTCACCTTTTTTGTTATTTGTTTCAATTGATATTTATTGAGTACCTGGTCAAAGTCAAGTACTGATCTAGGCACTTGTATTCAGCACTGCAATAAAGTAGACAAAAATCACCAATCTCATATAGTTTATAGCTTAGTGATGGTTTTACATTCTGGTGTACAAGATAAATTATATATGCATGTATGTACTAGTATATGTATACCAGTATGTACTAGTATATGTATATGTACTAGTATAGGTATATGTATATGTACATATGTAGTACTTAAGGATGAATATATTTCCCTAATGCTATTATTTGTTTCAGCTCATTTTAAAGGAGACTTTCTGAAAATATTAATGTAAGAAATAAAGGAAGAACTTCAAGTCAGGTTTTCCAAATGGAAATCATGATTAAAACTCTATTTTCTACAACTCACAATTCTGAAATTTTTTAAGAGACAGAAATAGATTTTTTTTTGTACAGCGAGGATAAGCTAGTATAAAGGTACCAGGGAAATTTTCTGAGATACCTACATGCAGAATGTTTCTGTCAGAAGTGCTCGGTGTCTCTGCAATGCCTTAGCCTGTTCTGCAGTGGGGTTTAACTGTCAGTAGCACTTGTTATTTAGTAATTGACTAGTACTGAGCAACTGGATGACCTTTGCAAATGCCAACTTCTGGTCAATACCTGATGTAAAAGTCTGTGGGAGAATACAGATCTCTGTACAGGATGTTTCTGCTCCTGTAGCTATCATTCTTTTAATCTTAATGCCAAATTAGTATAAGCTTTGCTTGATCCATAGGGTAATGACAATCATTTCTTATTATAAGAACATTCTGTATTAAAAACAGCAGAAATCAAAAAAATAAAATGATATAAAATAAAATAAAATTGAAGGGTACTATCAGCATATTTTCTTTGTGTGTGTTTTTTTTTTTTGCAGTTAGATATCCTATCTAATAAGAGAGTAATATGCAAATTGACTGTGACTCCAACACACAAGATGGCCGCCCCCATGTGGACACAAGATGGCTGCCACCAGATGGCTGGCAGGGGAGGGCAGTTGTGGGCAATCAGGCCTGCAAGGGAGGGCATTTGGGGGCAACCAGGCCTGCAGGGGAAGGCAGTTAGGGGTGACCAGGCCTACAGTGGAAGGCAGTTGGGGGCACCAGGCCTGCAGGGGAGGGGTGTTGGCGGGGCACCAGGCCTGCAGGGGAGGACAGTTAGGGGCGACCAGGCCTGCAGGGGAGGGCAGTTAGGGGCAATCAGGCCAGCAAGGGAGCAGTTAGGTATCGATCAGGCTGGCAGGGGAGTAGTTAGGGGGTGATCAGGCTGGCAGGCAGGCAAGCGGTTGGGAGCCAGCAGTTCTGGATGGTGAGAGGGATGTCCTAGATCGGAAAGGGTGCAGACTGGGCTGAGGGACACACACCCACCTCCCCATGCATGAATTTCGTGCACCGGGCCTCTAATTAAAGAAATAAAATTATATGCTGGGAAAAATGTCCCAAGGTCTCATTAGGCTTTCTATGTTATAGCTTAGAATAAAAAGAAGTTTAGGAATCTGTGTTTTCTTTTTTAATTTTATTCCCACCAATGAAATGGTTCAATCATTGTATGAGTACAAAATCATCATTGTATGAATTAAAAAGTTAAAATTATGATGTTAAATATTCCTGATGTAATTTTATGGTTGCTTGGATAATCCATTTAAACATAAATGACATCCAGAATAAGATTACTTCTAGAGCAGTGGTTCTCAACCTTTCTAATGCTGCGACCCTTTAATACAGTTCCTCATGTTGTGGTGACCCCCAACCATAAAATTATTTTTGTTGCTACTTCATAACTGTAATTTTGCTACTGTTATTAATCGTAATGTAAATATCTGTGTTTTCCGATGGTCTTAGGCTCTACAGCAGCGGTTCTCAACCTGTGGGTCGTGACCCACAGTTTGAGAACTGCTAAATGGTTCACCTAAGACCATCAGAAAACACAGATATTTACATTACAATTCATAACAGTAGCAAAATTACAGTTATGAAGTAGCAACGAAAATAATTTTATGGTTGGGGGTCACCACAACATGAGGAACCATATTAAAGGGTCGCGGCATTAGAAAGGTTGAGAACCACTGCCTAGGAAGTAGTAGTAATTAATAAACTATAGTCAAAATAAGGAAATATACAAACACAACTTGGTATTTCCTTAGTTATAATTGATACTTGGGCTAGTAAAATAGTATTATTGGATAGAACCAGAAAATAATAAAATAACACACAACAATAACACTGCATTGTACTAATCTCCCAAATAATCTATGTATGAGTTTTCTGCGGATGTGAAGTCATATTTTTAGTATTATAAAAAAGTTCTGTGACTTTTAATATGATCTTATTTTGAAGCTCTTGTTGATATCATTGTGTCCTCTCTATATCTTTATTGGCTTTTATAAAAGAATTTTTATTCCCAACTCGCAATGAAAAGATGGGTTCTCAAGATTTATTTTTTATCCTTTGCCTGTTATGATTATTATAACTAATCATTGTTTATTTTATCCTTTGCCTGACAGAATATTAAAGCTGACTTTGTAGAACAAGCCTACTAATTATACATGACCTAATAACATCCATTTTCATGTACTAACTTCGCCTGGTTATTGTTTTAATTTCTATTTCTTATTTAACATTTCCTTTAATTGTTCTTTTGAGCACTACCAATAATTTATAAAAAGTACAATACAAACAAAGAAAAGAATCAACATACAAGATAATAATAAGAGAAAATCTACTAACAGTGGTTAGTTATTATTGGAGAATTATTAATATTTTATTCTTTCCCCGTTTCTTTGCAGAAAAACTGCAAATATTTTATTTTCAATATAAAAAGAAACTGTTAAAAAGTTAAATATACTAAAGTACTAGAATACATTATTGACACAGTAGGAGACCTACTTTGTTACAGCTCTTGATCTAACATGATATGCTCTGAACTGTGTTGCTGTACAACTTTGCTATTCAAACTACAGTTCCAGGCACCACTAGGGGCTGTGAGCAGTGAGATTGTGAGCCATGTCTATGACCTCACACAGAGCTACTCAGTCCGAATGTGCCCTTTATAAGGTTCCAGATTCTTATTTGTATGATTAACTTTTGGAATCTCTGCTGGAGAATGCATCAAACAGTGCTCCAAGTAAAAGAATAGGTCTGTAGTCCAAATGCTGGAGTATGTTACCTCTGATATCCTCTACATCTGTGAAGTACTTCTGAACTTGTCCAGATTTCTGAGGTAGCAAAAACTACATTTAAAAAATAGAACCCTGAATATTGCAAACATATTTGATAAATATGATTTTTTTCCAAGTAAAAGTGATTTAACATACTAAAGAATAAAATTTCCATATAATATATTTGAAATCACTAATCTAAGCCAAAGGGTAAGAAATAAGTAGGAGAAAATAATTTTAGTGTGTGGGGTAAAAGAGGACTAAGAAGAATGATCCTATATAATAAAAGGCTAATATGCAAATTGTCCCCTCGACCTGGAGTTCTACCAGGAGTTCAACCAGGGGGCGGGGCTGGCCGGTCAACTGCCAATGGCCCCTCCCCATCGCTAACCCCACCCCAATTGCCTCCTCCCACCCTGATTGGGGCAGGCCAGCTGGACACCACCCTTGCACTAATTTGTGCACCGGGCCTCTAGTTAGATATAAAATGGAATATTTTTAATCTATTTTTTTTTAATGTGGAGAACTTGCTTATATAGAGAAAAATATATTTTTACATTTGATTCAATGATTCATTTATCAGATAGATGCTGAGGGGAGGCAGGGTGGGAAGTATGAGAGAATAAAGGGGGAATTGATGGTTATGGAAGAAGACTTTGTACAGTGTCAAGAAAATGTGTTGTGGAATTGTGCACCTGAAACCTGTATAATTCTGTTAACCAGTGTCACCCCAATAAATTCAATAAAATGGAACAAAAATGTATCTATTTATTCTGATGTCAGATACTAGATATATACCTGTAAGAATATATTACCAGTGAAGTTAGTAACAAGGCATAAAAGTACTTTTATGTATGCTATTATCATATGAAAAGTATTAATAATATAATACATTTTGTTTTAAATGCTATGCAGAGACATAGTTATGATTATTATTTTCTAATTTACATTTTTATTCTTGATACTAGAGGTATACTTTCTAATACCTTTTATCAAAATACTTCACATATAACATAACATACATTTTTCAAACAACTTTCAGTAGGCTTTACATCAGAGTTTATACATCAGTAGTTCATGGAATATGGCAAGATTGCCAAGTCTCACACATTCAAAAGAAGCTCATTTTTTAAAAAGGTGTGAATACTTTCTGTGAGTTGATGAATCAAACTTTAGAATGTATATGCTTCTATATAACATCACAGTTTTAAAGAAACCGAGTCCTATCAATAATTCTTAGAGGAAAGATATAGAAAGGAAGTAATTGTTAAGGACTTTGAGCGAGTCACCACGCAGAGCCCTCTCCTGTCAAATCTCTGGTGCAAAAGAAATGCATGGAGGGAAGGTGGCCGATTTTCTAAGAGATTCTACTGATTGTAGTATCTTCGGCAATATTTTCCCAACATAAGTCTAAGCTGATTGTTTCACAGGGCTTTTATTGGTTTGAGGCACTCTCCTTCGGATGTACACACATACTCAGCTGTCCAACTTTGTTGAGGGGGGGTCCTAAAATGTATAAATCATCTGAGAGCCCAAAGGGTAAAACCTTGTACCACTTTTGTTAGATGCCTGACCTGTCAAAGCCACTGTTGATGGCTGCTTCTGCTAAGCTTGGGTGTGCATGGGAGGGCATAAGCTGCCTACTGAGGTCAGGGTCTACCAGTACTGAGTCTGGGACAGGTCAACAAAAGGCCCAGGGCACCCCCATATCTGGCCCCACCTACTAGTGTTAGGCTCAGCCACTGGAAGATCCTTCAGCAGTATGCAAGTTGCATGAGACAGGTTCTGAGTCACCAGGTGGGGATGGGTGCTGTTCACCAGGTTGACACAGATTTGAACTTGACACCAGTGCTAGGTCTGCAGCCACTCAATAAAAGTCTCAGGGTACCCCAAAGCCAGACACCACCCTCCTGGGGCCTAGAGACCTTTATTGTGAAGCAGCGTCTCAAGGATTCATCAGGGTGAGGCCAGTGGAGTTCATCAGGCTAACACAGGTTATGATTTGGCCATGTGGAGGGAGCTCTCTACACAGAAACTATGGAGCAGGTCTGGGAACACAAGGGGAAAAATGGCCTTAGCCACACAACCCAGTCTCTCCCTGTGCATCTTTGACACCGCCTAAGTCTCCAGGAGCTCCTCCAGAGCTTTCCAGGAAAGACCACAGCGGGCCCAGGCTGCCCACAGCTAGTTGGTTCCTGGGCAGAGCAGGGCAGGGCAGGGCACGGCAATCACTTGGCAGGGCAGGGCCACAGGGAGTCAGGAGGGTGGGGCCAGTGGATCTTTGTAGGCCCACACCTTTGGAGGGGAGTGTTCATCTCAGGAAAATGAAGTCTGTGGGCAGTGTGGGAGAGACACTAGACACACACTGACAATAGCGGCTATCCCTCTTTCTGAAGCCACACAACCCAATCTTTCTGTGTATGACTCCAGTCCACTCTCAGCTTCTGTCCCTTTACCTTAGCCCATTGTGAGTAGCCATAGATATAATTGTGTTTGCTGGCCCTTTAAGAAGGAGCCTGGGTTTCTAGCAGACTCCAGTTTGTCCGTTGCTGATTCCCACAGCCAGGGGTAATGTGGGCTCCTCTCCCAGACTCTGGTGCTCTGGGCTGGGGGGCCTGATGTGGAGGTGAATCCCCTCGCTCCTCAGGGGGAACCTTGCCGCTGAGATATATACCCCTGATTCTTAACCACCGCATGTGGTGTGGGGCCAGCCCTTTTCGAGTCTCTGCCCTTCTTACTGCTCTCAATGTGGCTTCTTCTGTGAATCCTTGGTTATAAGACTTCTGTTCAGCTTTTCTTCAGTTGGTTATTTAGGTTGATTTTCCTATAATTTAGTTGTAAATATGGTTTGGTCCTGGGAGGAGGTGTTACTTCCAACTTTGTGCCAACTTGTATCAGTATCTTGTGTTCTTTTTTGCGTGATTTTTTTTGGTAAGTGTGCTATAATTTTGCTCATCATTTCTCTGAAGGTCAATGTCATTCTCTGGATGCCGTAATGATTTTCTCTTATTTCTTGCTCCTCAGCAGTTTGATTTAATGTTTTGATGTTTGTATGTATCTTTGTGTTTGTGTTTTAATTTGTGGGTGTGCATGCGTATGTGGGCAAGTGTATGTTTTTGGTATTTCTCCAGTTTGGTACTCTATGACCTCAGAACAACGGTTTGTTGTCTGTTATTACTTTTGAAAACATATCAGCAATTATTTTTTCAAAAATTTCTTTTCCAGGGATTTTAATTTAGCAGACATTTGTTATGCCACAGATCTTGGATTTTTTTTTGTTATTTTTACTCTTTTGTTTCCTCTCAGCATTTTTTGTATAATTTAATCACTCTACTTTTAAGATTACTGATCTTTTCCTCAGTTTTGCTAAATCTTCTGATGAGCTTATCACAGACTTTCTTCATCTCCATACATTGCTTTGAATAATTTCCATTAGGTTCTTTTCTTTAATTCCATTTTACTGATGAAATTACCTTTGCATATAATCTACCTTTTCGATAGGGCATTATTATTATACCAGAGGCCTGGGGCATGAATTTGTGCATGGGTGGAGTCCAGCCAGCCCCATCCCCAATTGGGGGGCCCTGATTGGGGGCGGGTCCAGCCAGAGGGAGGGGCCACGGGTGGTTGGATAGCCAGCCTCACCCCAGATGGGGGAAGGGTGATTAGGGGTGGGAGGAATGATCAAGGGGGGGGGGGGGCCAATCAGTGCCCAATCGGGCTGGTTGTCTGCCACAGTGTGCATCATAGTGACTGGTCATTCCAGTCATTCCAGTCATTCTAGTCATTCCAATGTTCTGGTTGCTTGGCTTTTATATATTTATATATATCATAGGTATCATAACACATAGGTCTATACTTGTACATTTTTTAAATTTCATACTATTTTAAAACTGCCACTTTGGGAGTACCATATGAAAGAGATATAACTTTTCTCTAAAAGACACTGTATATAGCAATTAACCAAACATGTCCAACTAAGTGACTGATGTATGTATGTGTATAACGCACCTAAAGATATTGTTATCTGTCCAACAATTTCATAAACAAGGAGGTCAGGAGATGGAACAAGTATATCACTGAAAAGATACCTTCCTCTTTTTTAGAGTGAGTAAACCTGTGCTATTTCAGACACCTCTCCAGCTTAAGTTAATTAATTATATCATGAAAAGACTGGGCATAGAAGTTACATATAAGCAGTATCATAAATAGTGAATCCTTAGATTACAATGTGGGATTTTATTTAAAAAATGATATTTTTAAGCTTCATCTACCTTAACATAAGTAAGCAAAAATAGGGAAATTATTTTATTTGTTCCTAATGCAACCATTCTCTTTTACTTTTTTTTTTTTTTAACATGCCATTCTGATTTATTGCTGTGTATTCTATTATAGAGCATTGGCTTTTCAGTAAAACTGATTTCTTTAGGTTTTGGTACTGTTTGCAAATACACATCTGCACCATCTTCACTCTTCATATCCTAAATCTTCAGTGCCTGATCTCATCTTAATCCAATCTTTGTTTTTGCTTTTCTCCTGGATCAGATAACATAAATGGATTTCTTAGAAAACCCTTTAGATTTTATGACTCTTGTTTTCTAAGACTGCAATAATCAGGGGTGGAGTAAAGAACAAAATGAGTAAGAAAATAATGCATCAATCTCTTTTTCAGCGTGACGATGAGACTACAGAACAACCCACAGCCAGAGCTACATCAGCATCCATGCAGCACCAGCAGCATCTTCTGGACGAAAAGAAAAAATGTGGAATGACAGCAATAAGACTGTAATTAGTGGAAAATAGTTACTTGTTAATAAAACTCTTTCTTTGTAGGTCATTATTAGAATTTTAAATAAAACTACAAACAGAAAGTATATAAGCTCTAATAAGTGTTCATAAATATCTAAGTTAATCTTTCACTTAAATATGGCATTCTGAGTGCCATTTGACATTCCTAACTTTTAAAGAAGGAGACAATCCTAGATAATTATGAGATACAATTAGGTCTGATAACAATAGTTATGTGCATGTGTACTTTTGTTTTAACTTTCACGTTATGTACATGGCACAATCTTTTTCAGCTGTTATTTTATCTTACCAACTTAAACCAAAGATAGTGAATCACACCGTAATCAACCACATACAAAACAGTATCATGTGCAATAGTCATTTTTAAATAAAATGAGTTGGCATTTGCTTTCTTGTTTAGAGATTTGAGATAAAACTTATTTTTATCACTTAAAGGTACTGATAAAATCCTATCTATCTATAATAATAAAAGTGTAATATGCTAATTAGACTGGATGTCCTTCTGGACAAAGCTGGGCTGCAGCCTCAAGATCGAGGCAGCCACCTTGGGATCCAGGCAGCCGCCGCGGCTGAGAGGGAAGGATCCAGGCAGCCGCCACAGCTGCGAAGGCCTACTCTTGCACAGATTTCATGCACCAGGCCTCTAGTTTTTAAATAAAATGAGTTGACATTTGCTTTCTTGTTTAAGGATTTGAGATAAAACTTATTTTCATCACTTAAAGGTATTGATAAAATGCTATCTCTATATATAAAAGGCTAATATGCAAAGTGTCCCCACGGGAGTTCCAATAGTAGACCCAGAGTTCTATTCCTCACTATGACATGCGCTGACCACCAGGGGGTGGCACAGAATGAAGGAAGGCCCTGGCTGGCAGCTGGCAGCTGGCAGCTGGGGAAGGAAGGCCCTGGCTGCCAACCAGAAGAAAGCCCTGGGCGACAGCCAGAAGGCCCTGATCAGCCCTGATCGCTGGCCAGGCCTAGGGACTTAACCCATGCATGAATTTCGTGCCACTGGGCCTCTAGTATATAATAAGGAGTTGGACAGGACCAGAAACAAAATTATTTTTAATGAGGTTTCCTGACCTCTCTTCACTCAGTTGAAAAAGTTACAAGACTATACTTCCGATGTCTTATAAAAAGGACTCCTAGTTTGAGCCTATAGCACAGAGCAGTGCATAATAATTGCACCACAGCTTTACCAGTACCACAATCAGACATTAACTGGTGAAAATTTTATAAGTTTTATGTAAAAACAAAAGGAGCAGTGTTCTCAAGTCCTACTTTCTTTGACCGAATATACTCCTTTTTTATGCAAAATCCACCTGCATGTAGAATTTTAATTTTTTTTTTGTAATTTTTATGCAAAGGCCAATACATGGGAACACTAATGAGCAATGTGGAATTTATTATATGATTTTGGATAAGACTTAAATTCACCAAAATAGGTTTGTACCACATGCCCCTGGGAAATTATTTAAAAATTGCATTAAGCATTAGATAGCTTAGTTACCTTCTGTCTTGAGCACCACAGAAAACTGCCTGCTCACACTCCAAACACTTCACACTCTTGTCTCTCCTATTACCCAGAGTTGCTTCCTTCTTCCTTTGTGCTAGCTATTGAGTTCTAGAGTTTGAGATCCTAAAAATATTTTCTCATTAAAGGCCAGTCTCTAGCTCAAGGAATTCTTGTACTAGCTGCTTAGAGAATAAAGTAGTCTCCACATGATTACATATATTAATTTCTAGCCTCTCTAAACACATACACACTCACAATCTTTTCCTATTTTCTGCTTCAAAGGATCTTTTCATTTAGAGGTCCTAGAAATTAATTTTTTTGAAACCAGATAATTTTCCAGGTGCTAACATATTAAATATTGCCAAGTTCCACATGTGAGTGGATTAGATTATTTCTGGATCAAAGCCTGAAATGCATTAAATTAAAAATTGATTTTAAAAAGACAGAATGAAAAATTCAAACCTGAGTATTTCCTTAGCACATTAGATGTTATGTTATATGATGACATTTTATGTTTCAAATGTAATCAATAATCTTAGGCAATACATGCCAGACAATGAGAATAATATTATTTTTCCTGTATGTATCTTTGAGTTTTGTACTGTGGTAACCTTCTTAGGAATGCATCTCAAAAAATTGTATGATGCAATGATTTTCTTGAAGCTTCCTTGTATAACATAACTTTCAGTTTTAGGCAAGATCACTTCCCAGATACAAATTTCTAAAGGGAGAGAGATGATATAGAGAAAAAGTATTTTACCTATTATTGCAGCCACACCCTGACACCATATTGCCATGTGTAGAATCGATTGCAGCTTGTTAGTATCTAGATATATTATCTCCATTCCACCTGCCTCTACATTTGTAGATCTCTCATTTCTCCTTTGCAAATTGGCAACCATTTTCCTTTCTTGGAACCATTTACTTCAGGGGGAGAGAAAGGAGGGAAAAGCATAGCTTTGAGAAAAAACTTGAATAAGTAAGCTCCACCTTGATATATAGATATAGATAGATATAGATAGATATAGATATAGATATAGATGTAGATAGAGATAGAGATAGAGATAGAGATAGAGAGATGATGATAGATAGATAGATAGATAGATAGATAGATAGATAGATAGATAGAGATACTACAGCCTTCCTTTTTCCATAATACATTAATATTATTCTGGATGAGAAGAATTGAGAGTAAGGATATCATATTGAGAGTAAGAGCCTCAGACTGGACCTGGTAAAATCGTTTGCATCCAAAGCATAACTCAGAAATTTCTGAAGTGGATCAAAGCAGCCCAAGCAAGTAAATTGTTTTCTCCTCAGACCACACAGAGAACCTAAATGGGGGGGGGGGGGGAGGGTGGCATTGGTAATACTCGGTGTTAGATGGAAGAATGTTGCTTAACTGAATTTGTGTATGTGTATATATATATATATATATATATATATATATATATATATATATACTACTCAGTAAAAATTAAACTATTGTCATCTACTCAAGTCAAATGGAAAACCTATCTTTTATCTGTCTACAGAATCCCTGCAAATATGCCTACTAATTAGCAGGACTAATTGATATCAGGGAAATTCACAGTGGGTCTAGGTACCATATAGCCAATGAAATGTTCATTATATAGTTCATTATAATAGTGACTGGCTTTAATGATCAAGAAATTATTAAGCCTTGTAATAAAATGAAGCAAAAACAATGGAAACCGAGACCATTATCTTTAGTTAGGAGTTATACAGTTTAGGCTTAAAAAGGGTTTAGAATCAAGAAAACACCAAAAATTTATATGGGTCTTTTCCTGAAGCTGAAAAGAGGATCAGACCAATCAGTTTTCTACCTCATAGTAAGATATCTTTGCAGGGGAATATTAAAGCATGATATAACACTTTCTAAAGTGAAGCAGCTTTCAGTGTCATTACAAAATGAAAGAAATGAGAGTTTCTCCACTTAGTAGTAAGTAATTCTTTCAAAGCCAAATCTGAACTACATCATTCATCAGAACTAGGCAGTGTTTAGTTCCATTGCTCTCTCTCTCACTCTCTCTTTTCCCGTAGATATGAGCATCTTGGGTGGTAAGAGTAGTTACAATTGTGAAGAATTGATAAAGTCAAGAGAGTATAGTTCACAAAGTTTTTATTCCTTGGTTAAATGTATTTATGACATATGTTGTAGCAATATCTTTACCAATACAGCTCCTATGGCAATGAAAACTAAGGAGAAAATAAACAAATGAGACTACATCAAAATAAAAAGCTTCTGCACAGCAAAATAAACCATCAACAAAACAACAAGAAAGCCCACTGCATGGGAGAACCTATTTGTCAATGTTCTATCCGATAAGGGCCCAATCTCCAAAATTTATAGGGAACTCATACATCAAGTTCTGTCCTGTACTGTTTACCTTTATCCTTTACTCCAATTAGTTGAAATAACCATTATAAATTTGTGAAATAAAATTTCATTTATTTCTATGAACAAATGTGATTAGATAACATCATATTCAAAGTTAAGCATATTCTAATATATGGAATGAAATGTGTACAACATACAGTACAAAATATAGGTTCAGTAAAAGGTTCAGTCCTACAATAAGATTAAAGAATCATAATATTTGCTCAGTGTGATAAAACCAAGGAATGGCAGCATCCTAAAATAATGTATTTTTGGAAAAATATCAGCAAAGGTTGAAATGTGGAATGTGTATCCCTATATTAAATGACAAATGAGAGAAAAGAGGTCTTCAGCTTTTGAGTTTGCTTCTACTCAACAACTAGAGGTTACTAAATGTTTCTAAATTCTATTTTCTTTATCTATAAAAAAATAAGATGACTATAATAATAACTGCAAAAGATTTATATGGATATAAAATGTTAATATTAACATGCTATAGCTACTACCATCACCAATAAAAACAAACAGTTCTGATCATTTAATTTTTTCCATTTATTGCCTCATTTACTCCTTAGACATAGCCTATTAGGAACATCTTGTATTTGTGCTTGATATAAAGGATGAAGTACCTAAATTCCACTGAGATAAAATAAGTTGCTCTTAAACACACGACTCCTTATGAGCAAAGATTTGAATGCATTCAATGGGAAGTTTTTACCCTTAACTACAATGCGTTATATGTAGGGATAGTCTTCATTAGGAGCCTAATCATTTGTACAACCTTTCTCACTTATCCTGGATGAAAAGAAGCTTTAGCATATTCATAAATATATGAATACAAAGCAGTCAGTAAGCACTCGTGTAGCTCCTAAAGCCCGGCGAGGTTCAGCTGCAGTCATACACATCAATTAGAGTATCGCTCCCCCCGCACGTCTGTCTGGACACAAAGATCTCCAAGTGAATGGAAAATTACGAGGGTTGGATTTATTCCATTTACTAAACGAAAACTATAATCTTGTCTTCTTCTTAATAGAGAGAGATCAAATAAAATACTTCATTCTGCAAATGATAAGCACTGCTTTTTGGACAGTTACAGTACCAACCCTTCCTTTCACTGTACATTTGTGGGTTTTGTGTACCAACCAATCAAGAACATTTACTTCACTTCGAACATCTCCTGCCAAAAAGGCAATTTTGTGTATAAATGGCTCCAATCTGGGAAGCCATCCAAAATAGGCTGTTTAGGTAAATAACAGTGTGATTTACATGCAGGTGCAAAACGTAAACTTAGGTATAGTTTGAAAATGTGAACGAAAGATAAGTAGAATTAACTAGACAGGTAAATCATTTTCCTTTGGGTATTTTAAACATTCTAGAAATGTTCAATTTCCATTATATTATTGTTTTTTAGATTTAAAAGAATAACTCTCCCTCTGAGTTTTGTTTATATATTTTACTTTTACGGAAATATATGTTAGCATCATGAATAATGGCCACATACTATCTAATGGTCAAATATACTAGTAGATTGGAAAGGAGGGCTTTCCTACTTGACTAAGAAACAAAATCACTCTAAGCAGATACATTCGTATATGAAGACATAATGCAGGTTTTTGTTTGTTTGTTTGTTTGTTTTTACTTCTTCTCAGCCCTCCATAAAATGATGATATCTCTTATGTCTGTATGTATGTATGTATGTATGTATGTATGTATGTATTTATTTATTTATTTATTTATTTAGTGCTACATATGGCAACTAAGTAAATCAGCAAAAAATCCAAATTAGGAGAATAAAAAGGTCATAGGTTGTGTAAGAAATTAAAAAATACATATACAAAATTTTCCCTGTATCACTTTGAAGTTAAAAATAAATCATGAACTATTGAAATTATAAAGTAAAGGATTGAATCATGTTTTGTGAGATGTAGAGCTTTTATTATTATTTCCTTTGTCTTGGTAGTCTTTTAAGTTCTGATTGGCTAACAGCTGTTGCTAGGATTCAGGAGAAACATACAAATGGCAAGAAAGCTAGTGGGGCATCCAATGACGGGTAATTGGTATTTGCATGCCAGCACCGAAAGGTTCTACAAATGGAAATTTAAGAACTCTTATTAGGAAATAATGCCTCCACTGACTACCCTTCAAATATTTTATATGGGTAAAAAATTATAATAGTTATAAAATATTTCTTAATAAAATGAATTTGTAAATGGGCTTTATAAAAGAAAATCACTTTTCAATTATTTAATGAATAAATGTAATTATTTACACATTGTTACTAGCAAATATCTTAGCTACTCTGGACATTATAACTTTTTAAAGTTCTATACAACGGATTTAACAACAGCATTTCTGACATGTTAAACAAAATGTGACATAATCTTCTTAAATATGAGAACTAAAAGCATATTAAACAGCCAGGCCCACGTGGCTCAGTGATTGAGTGTCTGTTTAAAGATCTATGGAATAAGCTGAAGGACCCAGGAGGTCATGGTTCAATTCCTGGTTGGGGCACATGCCCGGGATTCAGGCTTGATCCCCAATGTGGGGTGTGCAGGAGGCAGTCAATTACTGGTTCACTCTTATCATTGCTGTTTCTATCTCTCTATACCTCTCCTTTCCTCTCTGAAATCAATAAAAAATATCAATTAAAAATAAAAGTATATTAAACAGATTTAATTTTGGTTCTTTATAACCACAACTATATTCCAAGTAGTATTTCAATCATGTTGTGAATGATGTCAGCATGCTTCTGGAAAATATAGCCTTACTATTTCTTAAATAAGTTGAGGAATATTTACTATAATTAAGTCTACCTAAAATATAAGCTAGACTGCTGGTTTATAGTTATCCATGTTTGATTTACATTTTATTTTTGGCATGTGTTAAAGTCTGTTACATTGGGTAAAACACATGATTATTTGAATCACCCTTTCTTCATTTATAATACTTGATATAAGAGAATACAAGACATGGAAGAGAGAAGAGGGGCAAGCAGGTATTCAGAAAAAAAAAATTGGCAGTTAGAAGTTAAACCCATGCAAACCCTAAGCCATTGGTTTATAAACTTGTTTAATTAACAATACCTCTTTGCCTGGTTGATGAGCAAACTCAAGAGAAGAATTCTATGATGGAAATTGCCATGTAAATTTATTTTTGTTCTCTTCTACAAATACTTTTTAATCTAATATTATTGCATATCTATTCACATTCCTGTGGCTTGAGCTGATGAAATCTGACTTTATTTTCCTGTTTTACCTATTAATTAGTAGTAGTTAAAGTACCGAGATGACTGTAATATATTATCTAAATTTATTATCCTGAAATTTGATCATTTTCTTCAATAATTCTTGTGTGTTAACTAAATATATTTTATTCTTAATACTTAGTTTGACAATCATCAGTAGATCTTCTAAGAAAGGTAGTAATTATATCACTAGAAAATAAAATCTGTTTTAAGAAGATATTAGGTAAGCATTGATTATATAATAGGGGCCCTGGCAAATCCGGTCATCTAAAATAAAATGTAGTGATAAATAAAGGTATATTTGCATAGAGTCTTTGGAAATTCAACTGGGTCCAGAACAATTGAATAGAATGAGGGAAGGAAAGGATACTTTGCATATGAATGGAATCAGGAAAAACTGATACTTTCAGAAGTAGATACTTCTATATGTTGGGAGTATCTGCTTTAACAATCTATAGAATTGAGGAAATGTACATGGTTAAAGTCATTATTGAATACATATTCACTATTTCCATCATCAGTTATTGACCTCTGGTGGCAATACAATGGCCATCTTTTAACGAAATATTGCATCATAAATTTTCATATACCCATTAATTAAAAACATTTAGAAAATTGAAAAAAATAATAGAAAATTGCTTTGTTAAAGTGTATGTGAATTTCACAAATAAGTAGCCAATAATAATCCCAGTGAAAATCAATAATGCAAATTAAATATGAACAACAACAACAAGCAAAACTCTTCTGTTTGAAGATATATGAAATATGCTGAAGAACCTTAAGTGAAGAGGATGTTTCATTTATGAAAGTCAAGCTCAAGTTTTTACACCTGCTTTTTCTACTGTATTTGATGATGTTTGACTTGGGGCAAAAGTCTAAGAAGTTAGCATAGGCATATAAATAAAAGCTGTTAAAGCAGTGCTTCAGACAATGGCACAGAAAGGGGGCCACAAAAAAAAAAAAAGAACATTAACGTTACAAAAGCATTCAGGATATTTCTAGAGGGAAAGGCAGTACACAAATGTGAACTCCATAGTCTGATCTGGTTTTCTACTCATGAGTTGTACCTATTGTGAAGATGTTTTTGGTATCCATATAGTATATCCGGAAGATAGTCTGGTATCTTGCTAGCAATGGGGCAATGCAAAAGTTGAGACTTGCATCCACTAATGATAAGCCTGGTCTACAGAAGATAACTTAAGTGAACTTGGTCTACAAATCTGCCCTGGTTAGGTACAGATCCTGGTTAATTTTGAACAGAATTTTAGAGACAGGACAGGTAGTTCTAGGGAATAAAAAGAGGGTCCATGGGTAAGGTGACCAGATTTTAACATTGGTAAAGCGGGACACCATTGACTTGGGGGGGGGGGGGGGAGGTGTCTTTTTTTTTTTTTTAATATATTTTATTGATTTTGTGCAGAGAGGAAGGGAGAGGGATAGAAAGTTAGAAACATTGATGAGAGAGAAACATCAATCAGCTGCCTCTTGTACACCCCCCTACTGGGGATGTGCCCACAACCAAGGTACTTGCCCTTGACCAGAATCAAACCTGGGACCCTTGAGTCTGCAGGCCGACGCTCTATCCATTGAGCCAAACCAGTTTCGGCCCGGGGGGCAGGGGTTCTTGATTAAAAATTTGGTCTATATTGTAATCGCTTTTGGGTTTTTTAATAAAAGGAAATTCACTTCTTAGATCATCGTTGAATTTGCATCCTCTTTTCTTACTCATTATGTTAAAAATCTAAAAAAAATAATTTAAAATTATATTATAAATTATTATATAGATATTGCTTAAAAACACAGTAAGTAGGTACATAATTACATGAACATATTTTATTGTTAGTTTATAAATTAAATTAATTTGATTGTTATAAAGTAACTATATTTTAAAAATTATTTTAATCCTATATTTCTTTCTAAATAATAACAATATTATTTGTATTATTTTTCCTCTGAATTTGCCATAACGTAAGTCGTAAGTGTCACTTTCAAGGCCGGCGCTAGACTTTTTGCTGCCACTATAAAATATAAATAATACGAGTACTGTCTGCTAAATTCAAGAAAATTTATGTATTTATGAAATAAATAAATTACTTATCTAAATTATCTGAATAGCTGATTTGTAATGACATCACTTGTTTAACTAGCTTACTAGCACGCAGTACGATGTGTATCATCTGAGAGACAGTTACAAAATGTTTTCATCATTGCCAATCCCAAAAAAATGCCATTGTTCATTAAGTCCAAACAATGGTGGTCGAATTCTAACAACTGATCAACAATGCGAACTTTGATAAGCAGTTCTCGATAATCAGTTTTCAACAATTATTTGTTATTATTAAAGGTTAACATTATAAAATTAACAAAAATAATATAAAACTCATATCCTGGCTAAATAGCCACATGGCCTCCGAAAACCGTATATTCCCTTCCTGTTCTCCCGCTGTTCCCTAGCTTGTCGTGCATTCTTTCCAAAAATCGGGACATTTTTAAAACGCCGCGGGACGTGGGACAAATTGTTAAAAATCGGGACTGTCCTGCCAAAAGCGGGACGTCTAGTCACCTTACCCATGGGAGAGGAATGCATGCTAGTATGTGAAGGGCAGAAATAGCTCCAAGCTCCCAACATGCTTATCATACTGTCACAGAGGATAGGGAAAAGTCACAAGATACTGGGAAGAGGTAAACATATTTTCACAGAGGATGGAGGAATGTTGCAAGATAAGTGGAAGAGATAGAGGGGGGCACCACATGAATTTTGGACTTTGAAACTGATATCCTGAAAAAAGTGACCAATTAGGAAAACACCGGGTCGTAAAATGGGGAAGGGGTCCAATTAGAAGGGATCGTCATAGAAAAAGAACTTCCAGCCTTTAAAACCTTAGGAAAAGGGGCTTAGTTGGTTACGCCCTTGGAAACCCCTCCCCACATGGGAGTTTGTATTTGCTTCCAATAAATTTCCACCCTTTCACTAACAAGTCTGTGAGTTTATTCTTCAAACTTGGTGAGGCAAGAACCCACAGGGAGAATCCGCTCCATGAAACACTCGCATCAATTTGAAATGAACTGGGCCCAAGCTGATTACCAGAAGATGAAACACCTTTCTAGGGCTAGAACATCATTCAGAGATTCCAAAATTTTTCATACATAATGCCCAACAATCAATAAAAAATAACTCACAGAATTTTAGTCTAATGACAATGAATCAACTTATTAAAATTCATATAAATGCAAAGGGTCAAAATATAGTTGAAACCATTTTTACTGCAGAACTTAAACTATAAGATGCCAAGAATTATTAGAAAGCTCCAATAAGTGGTGTTGGTGAAAGATAAGAATATAGACCAAAGGAATGAGATATTAAATTAAAAAAAAAAAACAACACCAATACATATAAGGACACTTAATATGACAAAATGACTTTATAGGGCAGTAGGTAAATGAAGACATCCTATTTAATAAAAGCATAGTATACAAATTGTTCCCTCAACCAGGAGTTCTTCTGGGAGTTCGACTAGGGGCTGGGCTGGCCAGGGGAAGGGAGGGAGGCCCCGGCTGGCAGCTGGCAGCTGCTAGGGACCCTACCAGTGTACAAAATTTTGTGCACTGGGCCTCTAGTTTTTAATAAACAGTGCTTGGTCAATAACCACATAAAATCATAGTTTCCAATTTGTCTTTAAGCAGAATAAAAATACCTAATGTGAAAATGTAAGTAGATACTACCCACACTTACCAAGTAGCTAAATTGAAAGATAAAGATAATAAATTATACTGAGTGTTGGTAAAGGTATAAAGCAACTGGAACCATCTTACAAAGTTGGCAAAACTGCTTTGGGAAACTTATTTGACTACCTTAAAAACAGGAAGTTATATCTCATGACATCTACATTTTTCTACAAAATAAATGGGTCCATGTTTACCAACAAGACATATAAAAGCATGTCTATAGCAGCATAATTTATACAGGAAAAATGTTAAAAAAAAACTTATTGATTGATTGTGGTGCATTTATATTAAGGAATCAAATCACAAACTGCAACTATACACACAATAACATAAAATAAGTAATGTTGAAAGATGCGTAGCACCAGCCACAGAAATCCTCTCTAATAAAATGGCAATATGCAAATTAACCATCACTCCGCTACATAAGCCACGCCCACCAGCCAATCAGGGCGAGTATGCAAATTAACTCCGATCCAAGATGGCTACAGCCACAGAGAGCAAGGTTTCCCAGGTAACAGAGGAAGCC
This sequence comes from Cnephaeus nilssonii, assembly GCF_951640355.1. Lineage (NCBI taxonomy): Eukaryota > Metazoa > Chordata > Mammalia > Chiroptera > Vespertilionidae > Cnephaeus > Cnephaeus nilssonii. The sequence continues at coordinate 93,607,640 of NC_137073.1, forward strand.
AAGCTTTCCATAGCTGTTGCAGTCCTAAGCCTCCACTCAAGCTACAAAGTTTCTATTATAGAAGGTAAACAAATTCAAACAAATGGCGGCAGAATGGAGCTTGAGAGAGCAGGCCAGGGTTGCCGGCAGCAACAGGGGAAGCAAAGCTTTCCACACACCCTGGCCGGGCCCACCCGCTTAAGGCAACAAAGTTTCAATTGTAGAAGGTGAATTAACTGCCACAGAAATGGCTGCCGCCCGGGAGGGAACAGCAGGCTTGGCTCCACTCCAGGCTACAAAGTTTCAATTGTAGAAGGAAAATAAATTCCAGATACCAGGGCCTCCTCTTGGGTCGCCAGGGTGCGTGGCTGGCCTGCAAACCACCACAGGCCCCTCGCTCAGGCCGCCCCATGCCCCAAGGGAACCCCACCCTGATCCGGGACATCCTTCAGGGCAAACCAGCTGGCCCCCACCCCTGTACCAGGCCTCTATCCTATCTAATAAAAGAGTAATATACAGATTGATCATCACTGCAACACACAATATAGCTGTCTCCATGTGGTCAAAGATCCTGCCCCCATGTGGACACAAGATGGCCACCACAAGATGGCCAGCAGGAGAGGGCAGTTGGGAGGCACCCGGCCTGCAAGGGAGGGCAGTTGTGAGGGACCAGGCCTGCAAGGGAGGGCAGTTGAGAGGGACCAGGTTTGCAAGGGAGGGCAGTTGGAGGTGATCAACCCTGCAGGAGAGGGCAGTTAGGGGTGACCAGGCTGGCAGAGGAGGGAAGTTGGGGGCAAACAGGCTGGCAGGGGAGCAGTTAAGCATCAACCAGGCTGGCAGCGGAGTGGTTAGGGGGTGATCAGGCTGGCAGGCAGAAGCGGTTAGGGGCGATCAGGAAGGCAGGCGGGCAAGCAGTCGGGCCTAAACGGGCAGTCGGACATCCCTCCAGGAGTCCCAGGTTGGAGAGGGTACAGGCTGGGCTGAGGGACAACCCCCCGCCATGCACGAATTTCGTGCACCGGGCTTCTAGTAAACATATAAGTCCAGTTATATAAAGTTCAAAAGAGGAAATTTTAGATTTAGATGTCAGAGTACAGGTTCAGTAACCATCGGTTGAAGGGAGGATTTGGATGTTGGTAATGTATGCCTTGATTAAGATCTGGTTTCAAAGGTGAGCTGACTTTGGAAAAATTCATGGAGCTGTACATTTAAGGTCTGTTCAAGTATTTTTAAAATTGAAAATAATCTACCCAAATTAGAAGTATTTATCTTCAGGTGATAGCAATTAGAGGTTCCTTTTAGTTTTTATTATTTTTTTCTTTACAACATGCCTTATAATTTTACAAATTTTCAACTAAAATAATGAATTACAATTAATTTGAAACTAGAACTCTAAAGAAAAAAAAAACTACAGAATTAGAAACAAAAATGGGTTGGAGGGGTTAAAGGGACATGTATTTTATGACCTCATTTTCATAAGTGGGTATTCCCACATGTAAAATAAAGCTGATTTATTGCAAAATAACAACATTAAATAAACAAAAAATGTAGTTGCTTTTAAAATTATTATATTTTAAAATACATTTTTATTGATTCAGAGAGGAATGGAGAGGGAGAGATAGAAACATCAATGATGAGAGAATCATTGATTAGCTGTCTCCTGCACTCTCCAACTGGGGACCGAGCCCACAAGCTGGGCATGTGCCCTGACCTAGAATGGAATCAGAGACCTGGTTCATAGGTTGATGATCAATCACTGAGCCATGCTTGCTGGGCGCTTTCTCTTGTGTTTAAGCAATGTGCAACATTAGTTTTATGTAATACTAGGGGCCCAGTGCACGAATTTGTGCACTTTGAAAGGAACTGTGGGCTGCGAGGCTGCGATGGGCACAGGGGCTGGCCTTGGCCCATCCTCTGCGTCCCCCACCCAGCCCTCCCGTTGCAGCCCCCAGTCCCCTGTCTACCAGCAGCCCCACTCCCACAGCCGCGGCTCCCACACACTGACAGCATAGGCCCCTCTTGCACCCGCTGATGGCATGGAGCGATTGGGGCCAGTGTCAGCAGTGGGAGCAACTGGGGCCGGCACCATGTGGCTGCTGCTCCAATCGCCTCTCAGGAGCAGGGGCAGGTAGAGAAGCCCTCAGGGGCGATCAGGGCCAGGAGCCGCCACTCACATCCACTGACAGCGTCAAGTGATCAGTACCAGCGCCAGGTGCCGGCAGCAGGTGTGAGCAGGACCGGCATCGGCAGTGGGTGCGAACAGCGGCTCCGGCAGCAGGTGCAAGCGCCTGGCTGGACCACGGTGCACAGGAGCAAAGAATTTTCAGTAACCACTAGAGGCTCACCCTGATGACAGCGACCAGCGCCCCACCTTGGTCTGGCACCCCCACTCACTTGCTTCACCATCCTACCGCAGCCAATGCCAGCCATAGTCCACACTTTGCCACCTGCTGCCAATGCCCTCCATGTTCTGTGTGTGCCCCCTGGTGGTCAGCGCACGTCATAGCAACTGGTTGGTTGTTCGGTTGTTCTGCCATTTGGTCTATTTGCATATTCAGGTTATATATATATATATATATATATATATATATATATATATATATATATTGTCATCAGCAAAATACTCAATTTTTTTTTCACTAGAGATAAGATAACTGATCAGTATAATCCAGAGAAAATTATAAATTTCAGAAATTATGGAAATAGTCTGTGTATCCAAGTTTTTTTTCTTTGTTTTTTTTTGGTTGAATAAAAATAAAAGCTCTAAATATAGAAATAGGATGAGATTGGGAACAAATATACCTGGTTATTTAAATGCATAAAGTTACAAAATAATTACATACACATGCATTTTGATATTGGCTTCTTTTCTGAATCTAGTAGATTTTCAAGATAGAAGACAAAACAGAGACATTAACAGGCCTAAGCCTGTTGTTATTCAGCCTAAGCCTTCACTTTAGATAAAATGCTACTAGGCAATTAAGAAACAGTAATTCACTTGTTTTTCATTTAAATGTGCACTTAGAGTCTTCTGTAAACTTGTGTTTACATGTGTGAAAAATTAAGAAAATGTTTCATGCCAGTTGCAAGATATAAACTGTATCCTTTCTCTAGATGTCAGCCTCCCCCATCTGCCCTTTGGCTGTTACTTTGAGGAACATTTATTTTTGGTTCCATAAACCCTTTAAATAAAAAAAAAAAGCAATTTAATCCAGTCATCTGAAGCATAACATATGCTTTTTCAGGGTTATCAAAATACCTTATTCTTCTTTTAAAGGATCTTAACTATGAAATTCCAGTATTGGGCTTTCTTCCAAACAGGACTAAAATAGAACTGCAGTTGCACAATAAACAAGAGTTGCTAATTGCCAATTTTGTAGAATTTCTTCCAAAAAGAAAAGAAAAAAAAGGAATATCACTTCAAATTGTGTTTTGGTGGAACTTTCTTCTCTCTATTCATCTTGTTTCTGATAACTCAGGACAATTTCTTTGCACTTGTGCATTTGAATTTTGCCTATGTTTTGGGAGATGAGTTTCTCTTGTTTAATTTTCTTTTCACTAAATGCATTTTCTGCCTTTCTATTCCAGAGTTAGAACTGTAGCAATTTTCAAACTTTTTAATTTATCTTCACAATATTATGCTTATGTGTTCATCTTCCAGTAGCAATTGAGTAAGATTCTTAAAAATCATGATTAAAGCAAACAACTTTAATAATGTAGTCATTGGGAAGTACTAAAGTTAGCTTCCAGTTGTTTGTGACTATGTTGTTCTTGCCTTCTGTGTTATTTACATTCACTCCTCTGTACTCCTATGTTGCTCAACTGTGAGATAAAATGACATCTTTAAGAATACCTAGTTGTTAATGATGAAAATAAATCTCCAATTAAGAGAATATAAACAGATTCCAATTGATTTCATCCAATTTTCCTATTTTTCACTATGGTTTTTAAATAATAGGTTATTTTTCCTGTGATCCATAAAAAAGTTAGGAGAAATAAGAATATGCTTGACATTAATTATATATTAAGAGCATTGGAAGGAATGATTATTCTTCTTTGAACATCACTCTGATCTACCTCATTTTTTTTCTTACGAACAGTATTAAATAATTGTATGCTACATATATGCTAGGTGCTTAATATAAAATTTCCCAAATTTCTTTCACTAGCTCCCCAGAATACAGAATGCTTTATAGATTGGTGAACTACAAAGGCTCAGTTAACTCTGAACAGTTTTGTACATTGTTTGTTGCATAGAACCACTTCTCTTCATCCTCTGATCTCTCGGTCACTAATATTTCAGATCTAAGTACATAAATAACTTTTGATAACCCTGGATTATTTAAATGAGGCACATCCCTTTACTATATGTTTCCACAACTCCCCTGTACTTTCTGTGTAGTAAATAGAGCAGATAACACTTGAAATATTGTCTTAATTTTAAGCTTTTCTCAAAGGACTGTAACCTTCTTTCGGTGTGATCTGCACTTTCAGAAACTAGAAACTTGGATGTTACATTTACATCTCTATTGTCTGTCTATCTATCTATCTATCTATCTATCTATCTATCTATCTATCTATCTATCATCTATCTACTTATTATCTATTTAGTCTATCTCCCTATTACTAATAGATATTTGATGGGCAAATAAAGATACACCCTATATATAAATTTATTAAATGAAAGACTGATGTTTAGTGTGAACTATTGAGTGGAATAGGGATTTTGGACAGGGGAAAGAAAAGGGAGAATTTATAACTTAGGAGTATGTAAATCACATCAGACTATAAATATTTGAAAGAATTAACTTTAAGAGGAATCAAAATTCCAAGGCAACTAGGCCAAAAGTGGCTTGAGACATGTTTGGATAAATCGTGTTTTGGCTTAAGAGATGGGCCTTCATATGCAAACCAAAAAAAAGGACCACTGCTGGTGATGTGAAAGCCAAGGTCAGCTTGTTAGCTCCAGGAAGCCATTAGTGGGGCTCGTTTTGTGAAAGTCGCATGACTAGTACCGATTTTCACTCCAAGCCAGAGAGGCAAGGCCAGAGATCGGCTCCTGATTTCAGCAGAGAAGAGATGATGCTGGAGGCGGGAGTTGTGGGGCCTGCCAATACCTCCTGGGGCCTTTAAGCACAGTCTATGGCATAGCTCCTAATTATGCAAAACCCAGCCAGGATTTTCACTCCAGAGGCAATTTTCCAGATGTATGCCACATACTAAATACAAAACCAATTGTTATAAGATATTAAAATTTGACTTTTTAACAGAATAGTGAGAAATCATTTGAAAGCTAAAGTAGGAAGAAAAGAGAGCGGCTACCACGCTTGAACATAACCCATAACAAAGATGAAGTGTCAGAGATTTAAAAACCATTTCCACTGAGCCAAACTGTTTAGAGCCATAAAAAAACCATTTCCAGTTGGGAAGCCTGTCATGGACACTGTGCCCTCATAGAACTGTCAGCTTTCAGTTAGGGAAGGTGGTAAGGGGAATGCTCAGAGAACAGTTGAGAATATAGGAAGGCACTTGCTAAAGGACGGCTTCTCAGGTAGAGACAGTGAACAACAGAAGGTCTTAGAGGATGGGAAAAGGCAGAGATTTAGCATAGACTGTTAAGAGTGCACAATAGAATCTGAGGGATGATAGACAGTCTGGGTGCCAGGAATTCTAGTGCCTCTGCATTGAGTTGAATGCTCTTCATGATGACCTACTGCCTAGATCCTTTTGGAGAAAGTGTTTTTGAACTAGATAAATTATTTGTAGGTTATATGAAAACATTTCAAAGGGAACCTGGGTGTTCCCAGTTTTAATAACTTCAATTTCATATAATGGATTCTCTTAAAAATCAGTCTGCATGATACTGCTCTTTTAAGAAGATAAAGAATCCCGATTCCCACCATCATATTCCTGTTTTTCAAAAGAAAGACAAACCTTAATTTTATCAATAGGCACTATTTCAGGATTAACACAAAACATACAAACAACACACTCCACACACACACACACACACACACACACACACACACTAAAAATAAAAACAAAAAAACCTCTAGGCCCTAGCTTGTTTGGCTTAGTGAATGGAGCATCATCAGCCTGCAGACTGAAGGGTCTCAGGTTCGATTCCAGTCAAGGGGACATGCCTGGGTAGCAGGCTTGATCCCCAGTAGGGGATGTACAGGAGGCAGCCAATCAATAATTCTCTCTTATCATTGATGTTTCTCTCTCTCTCTCTCCCTTCCTCTCTGAAATCAATAAAGATATATATATAAAAAAATCCTCTAGGATACTGAAATTGATATTTGTGCTGATCCTATCTAATAAAAGTGTGATATGCAAATTGACCATACCTCCGCTACACCAACAAGCCACACCCACCAACCAATAAGGAGTGAGTATGCAAATTAACTCAAGCAAGAGGGCTGGGGCCACGGAGCGAGCAGGAGACTTGGGTTTCCCCGGCAATGGAGGAAGCCAAGATTCCTGCACATCCTGGCCAGCCCAGGCCTCTGCTGAAGGCTACAAAGTTTCAATTATAGAAGATAAATAAATCCCAACAAAAATGGCTGTGGCCACAGAGCAAGTAGGAGGCTTGGGTTTCCCCGGCAATGGAGGAAGCCAAGTTCCTGGCCTGCCCTGGCCTCTGCTCAAGGCTACAAAGTTTCAATTATAGAAGATAAATAAATCCCAGATACCAGGGCATCCGCTTGGGTAGCCGGGGGGGGGGGGGGTGGCTGGCCTGCAAACCACCACAGGCCCCTTGCCCAGGCTGCCCCATGCCCCAAGGGAACCCCACCCTGATCCAGGATACCCTTCAGGTCAAACCAGCTGGCCCCCACCCGTGCACCAGACCTCTATCCTATCTAATAAAAGAGTGATATGCAAATTGACTGTCATGCCAACACACAAGATGGCTGCCCCCATGTGGACACAAGATGGCCAACTGGGAGGGATCAGGCCAGCAGGGGAGGGCAGTTGGGGGCAATCAAGCCTGCAGGGGAGGGCAGTTAGGGGTGACCAGGCTGGCAGAGGAGGGAAGTTGGGGGCGACTGAGCCTGCAGGGAAGGGCAGTTGGGGGGGCCAGGCCTGCAGGGGAGGGCAGTTAGGGGTGACCAGGCCTGCAGGGGAGGGCAGTTAGGGGCAATCAGGCTAGCAGGGGAGCAGTTAGGCATCAATCAGGCTGGCAGGGGAGTGGTTAGAGGGTGATCAGGCTGGCAAGAAGAAGTGGTTAGGGGCAATCAGGAAGGCAGGCAGGCGAGCACTTGGGACCCAGCAGTACTGGATTGTGAAAGAGATGTCTGACTGTCCGTTTAGGACAGTCATACATCCCTCGAGGGGTCCCAGATTGGAGAGGGTGCAGGCTGGGCTGAGGGACACGGCCCCCGTGCACAAATTTCGTGCACTGGGCCTCTAGTAGTAAGTAATTCTAAAGAACCCATAACAATTCCACCTGTTTTGTACAGCCACATCTCAAGGAGGGAGAAAATATCTGAATAATAATGAATAATAATGGAAAATAGAAAAATCTATCATAGTCTAATTCTTTTATACCTTTATTACCTCCTCTGAATATTTACTATAAAGTTGTCATATTACTACTAAATTTTATATTTATATATGTGTATATGTATGTGCATTTTAATATTATACCTTGCATTTACTTAAGACTTTAAATGGGGCTGTCTTATTTTCCTACATTGCCAATTTCTAACTCAGTTTTTTTATATATAGTAGGCTATAAAAAGATATTTGTCAGATGAGTAAAAGAATGAATAAATTTGTGAGTGCGTGCTAAACTGAGTAATTGCTTTTTGGCATTTTCTAAGTATATTTATTTAACATGGAACATATTTATTTAACATATTATTTTGTGTTTATTGAATTAATATTAAGTTGCAGATGTATTATATACTATCTTATAACCATTGTGATGTTATGATACATGTATATTTTCATTTACTTCCAGTCATAAAATAAATAAGTCTATGAAAGTAATGTTCAATATGGTGACTATAGTTAACAATATATTTGAAAGTTGTTTAGAGAGCAGATCTTAAAACTTCTCATCATAAGAAAAAAAATTGTTACTATGTGTAGTAATGGATGTTAGCTAGACTTACTGGGGCATTCATTTTGCAATATATACATATATCAAAACATTATGTTGTGTACCTAAAACTACTATAATGTTTCATGTCAACTATATCTCAAAATAATTAATTTCAAAGCTACTTGTGCATATTTTTTATATTTTAAATTATTTTATGTATCAATTTCTATTTATAAAAATGGTATATTCTGGTCAAAAATTATATATACATATACATATACATATACATATACATATACATATACATATACATATACATTTATGTAGATATATATATATAGTATATAATATATATTTAATACTCACAACTATAAATCTACTTTGCTCATCCCTGTATACAAAATGACCATTACAGGAACATAGACCTTTTGAACTCCACTCCTTATGTAATAAAGTCCTGATATAAAATTTGTTTCCAGCAGCAGACCTTCGTTTTTTCCTCCAGGAGTGAGGTGGGAAAATAAATAAATAAATAAGTAAAATGTTTTTCCAAAGTCAAGGCAAAGGCTGAAATACAGATGGGTCTGCAGGTCATATATTCCCCTTCGAAAATGTTTGCTCTTCTTACAAAGCCGTGCTGACGTCGAAGAGGTGGGTGGGATAATCATAGGACAGTTTTATTCTAGCCCCTGAACACATCTCCTCAGCTCCATCTGGAAATGCTGACCTTACAGGAGAAGCACGCAGCTCTGAAGCCAGCAATATCTCTGCATTTAGCAGGCTTAGCAACTCATCCTGGCACCTCATAAACACCACACACACATGCACATTTACAAACACACAGGAACACATCCATACACTCATAGAAAGACAACATTCTTCCAGCTAATAATTCATTTTCCAAAATATAGTTTCTGATTTCTCTATCTTGTTTTTAGTTGCAGTATTTCTGAAAGTATGTTCTAGGACTTCTCTGTGTTAAAAATATATAAGAAACAAATTACCACTAATTCTTCAAAAGATGTTCTATTTTTATTTTAAACTAGTAGCCCTGCGCACGAATCTGTGTGCCAGTAGCTTGCCAGTAGCTCACTGCAGCCCTCCAGTAGCTCTCCGCCCACTGCCCCGCCCTCCTGTAGCTCTCTGCTTCCTGCTTGTAGCTCTCTGCCCCACCCTCCTGCTGATCCGTAATCCAGTCTTATGCGGTCAGTCATTATGCTTCACGACGTAACGACCATTTGCATATTACATCTTTATTATATAGGATGCTTTGAAATTTATAATATGCTAAAATAAAGATTTCCCTTTTTTTCTCCATATTTAAAACTGTCCATATATCAGGATCTTTCATTCTCTCTCTCTCTCTTTATATTGCCTCTGTTTTGCTCGTTAATGCAGTAATGCTTCATGTACTAGTTATGTTTGCAAACAATGGATATATAGCAAATTCAGAGAGGAACTAATTTGGCTAGAAGTGAGAGGAGATTAGAAGTTTTGACACCCCCTTCCAGGTTTAAGCAATTCCTTCCTCTTCCTCTAATTTATCTGTCCACTTCTCTATATCCTTCTACTAATTAGTTGATAGAAAGAGCCTTTCTCACACTGTTTGGGGTATTGTTTTTTAGTAAGACATTTAGTTATTTAATTAAATGAGGACAGAAATGCAGGATTTCCACATACATCTCCTATGGTCAGTAAATTTGTTCAATATCTTACTTTAATTTGTTCTATTACAATCTGTATGGACAAGCAGAATCCTCAACATACTATACAATTAATTATGAGTGAATACATTCCATTGAAGAATTTACCACACATTTTCTAGTTACACAGTAATAGCCAATTTACTCATAATAGTTCCTGTCTATTATGTGGTTTCTTGTTTAATATGCCAGATTTTAACATAGGTTAGATCAAATTATCAACCAAGGTTCTTATTCCACTTAAGTCTGGGATAAGGAATAAGCAATATTCGTGGCTTGGTTTTCATAAATTATTTATTTTACTATAAAGACCAAGTAATCAAATGATGATATGCAGAATGGTCTCTGTGCTCTCTTCATGTGGACATCTGGAGAAAGTAGTTGACAAAAATCCCTCCTGTTCTGTCTTATGAATTGCCCAATTTGTTCCCTATTGATTTAGAGGACAGGCCATATGGAGGTGAATACACAGTTCATATTAATAGCTGAAACTAACTTCTTATTGCTTTCTATATCTAAAACCACTAAAGATAATCTTAAGATCATGGAATATATAAATGAACAAACTAGTCAAGGCCTCCTGTATTAATCAGGTATTGTAAAAAAAAAAAAGAAAGAAAGAAAAAGAAAAGCTGGGAAACAACATTTCCCGCAAACTAAATGACATTTAACAATAATCATTTCATACACATAAGTGCACAGATCTACTTCAGATGAGCTAATCCAAACAAAGTTCAGCTTGGAGACTCTGCTTCACTGCAGGCTGGTAACAGTGTGTTCAAACTGTTTACACTGGGGCCTGACAGAAGGAACTGTAGGCACACAAAGGAAATCCTCATTGGCGATCACAGAAGCATAAGTGGATGAGCTGAACTACAGAAGCACAAAAGAAACATCTGCATATAATATGTCCAATAATATCTCATTTTTCCAAGTGAGTCACAGGGCTGAGCCCATAGGCAAGCTATGAGGATAAATAATCCGCCCACTTTGCAGTAAGCCCAACAAAAACGGAGTTGAAATATTATTTTCCCAAGGAGATAGGAGGGAGGAGTGAATGTTGATGAAGAGTAATATAATCTCAGAATTTAGTTTAAATTTTATTAGATTTGTTTGGATAATGATTTAAGAAACCGTTATTAAAGTTGTCTTCTTTTGATATGTATTTATACATTTTCTTTTGATACACACACACAGGGAGAGAGAGAGAGAGAGAGAGAGAGAGAGAGAGAGAGAGAGAGAGAGAGAGTATTGGTGGTGGTGCCTAAATTATAACAGTCACACATTGAACACTAATATTCTTTTAAAAGAAAGGCCATGAATTTTGCAATTTTATATATTAAAAGCCTACTTTTCATTATTTTAGTTACTCTTTCTATGAATTTAGGCATTTTATTAATGATCACAGAGAGATAATCAAATATAAAAAACACAAAGTTGAGTATTTAATAGATTCAAATGTAATTGTTATTTAAAGATTAAAAGTATATTTTTGAAGATATTTTATATGTAAACATTATTTTTAAAAATATGTTTTTATTTACTCCAGAGAGAGAAGAAAGGAAAGGGAGAGAAAGAGAAACACTGAAGATAAACATAAATCAGCTGCCTCCTGCATGCCTCCTACTGGGGATTGAGCCCAAAAACCCAGCCTGTGCCCTGATCTGGAATCAAACCAGCAACCTTTTGGTGCAAGGAACAAAGTTCAACTGAGCCACACCAACCGCGGTACACACTTTTTCTTTTAATTCTTTATTGTTCATAGTATTACATATGTCTCCTTTTCGCCAAACATTTCTTTTATAAATGTCAAAATTTTACTTGTTGAGGCAATCATAAATGATGGCCAAAGAAAACTTACTTCTGTATAATTATTTTAACAACAAAGTCAAAATCAATTTTTTGAAGTATCAGAATAAATTGCATCTACTTTGATTTAGTTTATATTCAGTAATTATAATGATTTATGTTCATATGTGATCACGAGGTAATTATCATTTAAAATAGCTTGAAAATTAGTGTATATAATTTTTTAAAATACAAATTATTAAATGTAATCACATCTAAGGGCTAAATTGAAAATATCTTTTAACATTAAAGAAAAATTACAAAAAGGAAGGAATTTGTCAACTAGAGTAATAATAGTTACTTTGGTAGTATTAGGTACAGAGAAATATAATTTATATTATAACAGATTTTCAATTATAACTATAAAAGAGGCTAAGACTTTCATGTCGCTAATAGCAAATTATGTCATTTTAGAATATAATGTTGTTACTTAAAACCTCCAGCCATTTTAATTTTAAATAAACAAATCACTGTGTTAATAATCCAGATGTTTCATTTTAATTACACCAAGCATCTGGATATTTTGTGACATTTGTTTAGCTTCCTGTTTTACAACATCCAATTCTAACTTTTAAATTTAACCTTAGTATTTGTCTATTAAGAAATATGGGGCAAACACACACCCATAAGCTTATACTGTCATGTGCAAATTCTCCCTAAATAAATCAATTTTTTATTTTATCAATCAATTTTATCTCCCAATTCCCAAATAAATCAATGAATACATGCAGCAGACCTTTTAAAACCATGTATAATAACAATTAGTCCTGTTTATATCTATGTGTTGTATGCATGTAAGTATGTGGATATATATATATGATTATGCCCTGTGGTTAGCAAAAATGAAAATTTATTGCATATATTTGAATAAGAGAATAATTTTCATGAATAATACATTCAAAAACTATTTTCAGGTAAACCATTAAATTTTTAATTATAAACTGACTTCCTGAAAGACCTAAACTATATATAATTGAGTTTATCAGGTGTCTTTATGATAACTCTCAGTTCTGAAAAACTCAACCAAGGTTTTTGAATGTTTTTAACATTTCTTATTTATTGATAAAATTATGTAACGTTATAGATGAATGTTTATGCAAATTGGCTAAAGTCCTAGTGACTAATGTTTTCAACAATTTTGTGTCCAAGTTTGGCTGACAAGATAAGAACAGTTGCTAGAGTGGGTATCTTAAGTTAAAAAAGTCATAGCGGGCTCTGCTAAAAAATATATTTTGACTCAGCAGATTATAGAAATGACCAAAACTCTGCTTCTGACAAGCATAACAAGGAGAGAAACACATTTCTGAATCCTACAAAAATAGTCTTATTGAAATGTGGACAAAAATTGGGTTTTTATGGAAAGTAACCTTACACAGTGATCTAATCATAAATTCTAAACTGGCCAGGTCAAGGTGGATAATCATGCCTCAGGCATATAACTTTTTTTCTCCCTAATCCTCACCTGAGGATATTGTTTTTATTGGTTTTTTTAGAGAGAGTGAAAGGGAGAGGGAAAAACAAAGAGATATATCTATGGAAGAGAAACACATAGATTGGTTGCCTCCTCAGGACCCATGCTGGGGAGGAGCCTGTAACTCAGGTATGTGCCCTTGACTGGAATCAAACCCTGGACCTTTGGTCCGCAGGCCAAGGCTCTGTCCACTGAGCCAAACCAGTTAGAGCAGGCATATACCTTTTAGTAGGAGGTTTAACTTTGTCTTTAGCAGGCCATGCCCATTGTTTCTGTACATCTACTTTTTTAAATTGATCTTTATTGTTAAAAGTATTACCGATGTCCCCCTTTTTCCCCCATTGACCTTTGCTTCTGTGCATCTATTAACACACCTTTGAAATAATTACTCTCAAGAGAGAAAATAATCTTGTTAACTATCCTGTAATCCAGTCCTTTTCTTGATTCCCCTACCTCCATGTAATCTTCCTTACTTCCCTCCTTAATTTCAAATGCATGAAAGAAGATGCTGTTATTCTCTAGAACATTTAAAATCTTGCTCCCTGGCACATGACATCAGTTTAGGTAAATAAACACATAATTCTCTACAACTTTGGACATTTTCTACATTGACAGCAACATATGGCATTGCACCACACTAAATTCCAAAGGTCATTTAAAATATCCTATGGATTGCCCTGGCCAGTGTTGCTCCATGGTTAGAGCATCAGCCCACAGACCTAGGGATCACAGGTTTGATTTCCAGTCAAGGGCAACTAGCTCGGTTGCAGGCTGGCTACCTGGCCTGGGTCTGGGCACATGTGGGAGGCAACCAATCTGTGTCTCGCTCACATCAATGTTTCCCTCTCTACCCCTCCTCCCTCTTCTCCACTCTCTCTAAACAAATCAATGGAAAAATATCCTCAGGTGAGGATTAAAAAAATAAAATATCGTATGGGTTATTTATCACTCTTCTTTCATCACATAATTTCTAATTTTCAGAAGGTTAATGGTATCCTATATAATAAAGAGGTAATATGCAAATGGTCATTACGCCATGACATGTAATGACCGAACAGCAGGAGGGCGGGGCAGTGGGCAGAGAACTACAGGAGGGCAGGGCACTGGGCGGAGAGCTACAGGAGGGCAGGGCAGTGAGCTACGAGCAGCAGGCCAGCGGCCCCCTGAGGTAAGCAGGAGCAAGCTACCTGAGCACGGATTCGTGCACGCAGGGCTACTAGTAATAACATATAAGTATGAAATTAAATATTACACATTTAGAAAATGTTTATATATGTTCACAAATGTTCATACATATTTCTAAAATAGAAACTTTAATACCCCACTCTTACTAATGGATAGAACTACCAGACAGAAGCTAAGGAATTAAAGGACTTGAGTAACACAATGTACCAATAAGATCTAACACAGAGCATTCTACCCACAACAGAAACAGATGATACTCAAATACACATGGGATGTTTTCCAAGACAGACCATATATTAGGATATAAATTAAGTCTCAATGTACTTAAAAAGACAGATGTAATAGAAAGCATCTACTTCAGCCACAATGAGATCAAGTTAGGGATAAATAACAAGAAAAATTGGAAAATTTACAAATTGGTGGAAATTAAACAATGTACTCTAAAAGGCAATAGATCAAAGAAGAAATCACGAGGAAAATTATAAAATACAAGTGAATGTAAATAAAAGCACATGCTAAAACTTAGGGGACACAAAGAATCTTTGCTAAATGAAAAGTTTATAGTTATAAATGGTTACATTTAAAACAAAACAAAACAGGAAATATATCAAATCAACAACCTTAATTTTACACCTCAAACAACTAGAAAAAGAACAAATAAAACCCTAAGCTAGAAGAAAGAGGAAATAATAAAATTAGTCTTGGATAAACAAAATAAATAGAAAAATGATAGAAAAAATCAGCAAAACCCAGAATGAGATAAACAGAATTGACAAAAATTTAGCTTGATGAACTAAGACAAAGAGACAGAAGACTCACCCGACTGCCCTGGCTCAGTGGTGGAGTGTCTACCTAAGAACCAGGAGGTCAAAATTCGATTCCTAGTTGGGACACATGCCTGGGTTGCAGGCTGGATCCCCAGTGTGGAGCCTGCAGGAGGCAGCCAATCCATAATTCCCTCTCATCATTGATGTTTCTATCTCTCTCTCCCTCTCCCTTCCTCTCTGAAATCAATAAAAATATATATTTTTAAAAAAAGACAGAAGACTCAAATGACCCAAATCAGAAATGAAAGTGAGGACTTTATTACTAATTCCAGATAAATAAGTAAGATTATAAGAGAGTATCATAGGCAATTGTAGGCCAATAAATTGGATAACCAAGATAAAACTGACAAATTTCTAGAAACACAAAACCTACCAAAGCTAAATCATAAAGAAATAGAAAATCTGATTAAATGTATAAATAACAAGCAGATTGAATCAGTAACAATAACTTCCAAACAACAACATTGACCAAAAACCCTGTACTTTTGTGCTTTATGGTGAATTCTAAAAAATATATTAAAGAACTAATAACCAATACTTTACAAACTTTTTCAAAAGATACATACTTGTTCTAAGAGGCTAACATTACCTTAATACCAAAGCCAGGCCAAAAAAAACCTAAAATAATTAAAATCACACACCAATATCCCTGATGAACACTGATGGAAAAATTCTCATCAAAATACTAGCAAACCAAATTGAGGAACATATTAAAATGATTACATACCACAAACCAGTGGGATTTATTCCTGGAGTGCAAGTATGTTTAAACATACAAAATATTGACCAACATCACATTAACAGAATGAAAGAAGTAAAACATGATCATCTAAATTAATATAGAAAAAGCATTTGACAAAATTTAACACCCTTTTATGATAATAACACTCAGCAAACTAGGAATAGAAGGAAACTACTTTAACATAATAAAAGCCATATTTAAAAATCCCACAGGAAATGATGGGATTTCATACCCAACTGGGAAAGAATAAAAGCTTTTTTTCTCTAAGATCAAGAACAAACCAAGGAAAATATCTTTCACCACTTCTATTCAGCATATTACTGGAAATCCAGGCCATAGCAATTAGGCAAGGGAGAAGAAAGCATCACATTTTTAAAAAAGAAGTAAAATTATCTCTGATGTAAGATGATAACATCTTGTATGTACAAAACTCTAAAAATTCTACAGATAAACTGCTAGAATAAATGAATTCAGCAAATTAGCCAGATACAAAGTTAATGAACAAAAATCAGTTGCATTTCTATACATGAATAATAAACAATTGGAAAAGGAAATTAAGAAAATAATGCCATTAATAATATAATGAAAATTATATTATAATTATAAATTTAATTTATAATTCCAACTTACATTTAATAGAATAAAATACTTAGGAATTAAACAAGAGGAAAAACAGTTGCACAACAAAACCCACAAAAGATTCCTGAAAAAAAATAAAGAAAAATAAGTGGGAAGACATCCCATACTATAAAATAAAGAGGTGATATGCAAATTGACCATCACTCCAACACACAAGATGGCTGCCCCCGTGTGGTCAAAGATGGCCGCCCCCATGTGGACACAAGATGGCCACCACAATAATGGCCAGCAGGGGAGGGCAGTTGTGGGGACCAGACCTGCAGGAGAAAGCAGTTGCGGGGGACCAGGCCTGCAGGGGAGGGCAGTTAGGGGCAACCAGTCTGTCAGGGGAGGGCAGTTGGGAGCAACCAGGCCTGCAGGGGAGGGCAGTTGGGGGTGACCAGGCCAGCAGGGGAGGGCATTTTGGGGCAACCATGCCAGCAGGGGAGGGCAGTTGGGAGCAACCAGGCCTGCAGGAGAGGGCAGTTGGGGGGACCAAGCCAGCAGGGGAGGGACAAGGCCTGCAGGGGAGGGTAGTTGGGGATGATCAGGCTGGCAAAGGAGGGCAGTTGGGGGTGACTGGGCCATCAGGGGAGGGTAGTTAGGGGTGACCAGGCCAACAGGAGAGGGCAGTTAGGGGCAATCGGGCTGGCAGGGGAGTGGTTAGGGGGGATAAGGCTGGCAGGCAGAAGCGATTAGGGGCAATCAAGCAGGCAGGCAGGTGAGCAGTTGGCAGCCAGCAGTCCTGGATTGTGAGATCTATGTCCGACTGCCTGTTGGGAGCCAGCAGTCCTGGATTGTGAGAGGGCAGTCGGACATCCATCGAGGGGTCCCAGATTGGAGAGGGTGCAGGCTGGGCTGAGGGACACACACTTACCCGTGCACAAATTTTGTGCACTGGGCATCTAGTGATCACATATCAGAAAAATTAATTATTTTAAGATGTAAATAGTACTACAAGTGATGTATAAATTTAATAAAATCCCTATCAAATTCCCAATGACATTTTTTCCAAATGACATTTTTGCAGAATTAGAAAACCCATTCTAGAATTCATATGGAATCTGTAGAGACCCCCAAAACACAATGATCCTTAAAAAAAGCCAAAAAACATACTTCCTGACTTGAAAATTTACTACAAAGCTACAGAAATCCAAATAGTGTGGAAGTGGATAATGGCAGATATATATATATATATATATATATATATATATATATATATATATATATATATATATATATATCCCAGTGGAACAGGATAGAGAGTCCAGAAATAAATCCTTGAATATATGTTCAAGTGGTTTTGACAAGGATACCAAGGCAGTTAAATGGGTGGGGGAGGAAAGGGACAAGACAGTCTTTTCAAACAATGATGCTGGTAAATTGAATATCTACATGCAAAAGGGTGAAGTTGAACCCTAATCTCTGCCACATATAAAAAGGTACTAAAAATGGAATTATAGGCTAAATATAAAACCTAAAACTTTTAGAAGAAAATACAGGGCAAAGCTTTATGACATTAGATTTGGCAATGGTTTCTTGGATATAGCACCAAAGGCACAGGCAACAATAACAACAACAACAACAAAGATAAATTTAACTTAATGACAATTTAAAAATATATGCATCAAAAAACATAGCCAACAGAGTAGTGAAATGGGAGAAATAATTTTAATCATATATCTCAAACAGATTTAATATTCAGAATATACAGAGAACTCCTAAAATTCAAGAAAAATAAATCATCCAAAAATGGGCAAAGGAATTGAATAGAAAAGGAAGGTATAAGAATAGCTACAATGCACATGATAGGTGTTCAACATCATTAATGACTAAGAAAATGCAATCAAATTGCAGTAAGATACCATCTCATATCCGTTATTAAGAAAACTACTATCAAAACGAAGAAAATAGAAAATGACAAGGATGTGGAGAAATTAGAACTCTTGTGCACTGTTGATGGAAATGTAAAATGGTAAATTGCTATGGAAAACAGCATGGAAGTTCCTAAAAATAAAAATAAAAATTAGAAATACCAAATGAACCAGCAACTCCATTTCTGGGTATATATTTCAAAAAATTCAGTATGGTCTCAAAGAAATATTTTTACACTCAAGCTTGTTGCATCGTTATTCACAATAGCTAAAGTATAGAACCAACCCATGTGTGAATCAACAGAAAAAGGGGTAAGCAAAATGTGGAATGTACAAGCACTGAAATATTATTCATCCTCATAAAGGAAGGCAATTCTAACATATACTACAACCTGGATGGAAACTGAGGACATTATGCTAAGTGTAATATGCCAGTCATAAAAAGGCCCATAGAGACAAAAGTAGAGTGGGGGTTGCCAAGTGCTGAGGTGAAGGGGTAGAGGGGGTTATTGTTTAATGGGTACAGAGTTTCAGTTCTGCAAGATGAAAGAGTTCTGGAGATGGATGGTGGTGATTGTCGCACAAAAATGTGATTGTGCTTAATGCCACTAAACTGTACACTTAAAATGGGTAAGGATAATAAATTCTATATTATATGCATATTTTACCACTGAATGGAATGTATTTATGTAAAACATATGGATACATAATTCTAGATTACTATTTAGCATGAAAATGTTTACTATCTCTGCCCTATCTCCACTTCATCCTGGGTCTCCAGCATCTAACCAGCCCCAACTACAGTGTGTACATTAAATAACTATTATTGTAGTTTGGATTAATTTCTAGTTATTTAATAAAGATAATTAAGTGCATTGGTGTATTTTCTCTTTAAACATGCCTGGTCAATGCTCATCAAAGTAATACCACCTGTAATAAAATATTGAAAATAAATTCACCTATTCCATAAAAAAAAAAAATATTTAGTCAAATAGTCTTTCTTGTTTACTAGTCTGTTGTATCTGTATCCTTTAAAAATTTTTTGCAAATAAAATTTTCAAAATAAAATGTGCATACTATCTATATATATAAAGCCCTAATATGCAAATAGACTGAATAGCAGAACAGCCTAACAACAGAACAACTGAACAACTGGTTTCTATGACATGTGTTGACCACCAGGGGGTATGCATGGAACATGGCAGGCATTGGCAGCAGGTGGCAGAGCATGGAACATGGCGCATGTTGGCCATGGCAGGATGGTGGAGCGGGTGAGTGGGGGCACCAGACCAAGGCGGGGCGCCGGTTGCTGTCATCAGGTGAGCCTCTGGTGGTTACTGAAAATTCTTTGCTCCCATGCACCATAGTCCCACCTGGTGCTCGCACCTGCTGCCAGCACTGGCCCTGCTCGCACCCACTGCTGGTGTCGTCCCTGATTGGCTCCTCCCCCTTCCCTTGCTCCTGAGGGGTGATCGGGGCTGGTAGCTGCCTCTTGCATGCACTGCCGGCGACAGTTGCACCCGCTGCCAGTGCTGGCCCTGTTTGCACCTGCTGCTGGCTCAGGCCCCAATCGCTCCACACAGTGAGTGGGTGTGAGTGGGACCGGCGCCATCAGCGCATGGGAGCTGTGGTGGCGAGAGTGGGGCTGCTGGCAGACAGGGGACCAGGGTTGCAGCAGGAGGGGCTGGGCGGGGGCGTGGAGGATGGGCCAAGACCTACCCTGTGTCCACTGTCGCCTCGTGGCCCACAGTTCCTTTCAAGGTGCACAAATCTGTGCACTGGGCCCCTAGTTTTTAAATAAAAGAGCAACATTTTTTTTCCAAAACAAAAATATAAGTATGGGTCACTGATTAATGTCAAGCAATGAAACATAGTGTCAATTTTTTTTCTAAATTAAATTCAAAGCAGATGCACTAAAAGTAACATTAATTCAGCAAATACTGATGTTTAAATACATCAAGTTATATAAAACTTATGAGCCTCTTTAGAAAATAAGTAACAAATTTATCTCAAGAAATATAGCACTTATAACTCAATAATTATGTGTAGAAATATGTGCAGAATACAAAATTTCACATATTATGGTTGGATCAATTTTACGTTTGCTATTAGAAACTGCTTTTCAACAAATATTGGTGTTTATTTTATGTACTAAAATATACATATGTCAACTCATATACATTATTTTTATTTTCATATATTGTGAAACTGCATTGCCCCCTCAATGCTTTAGATGAGGCTGAATCAGAAATATCTCTAATAACAGCATACAATGGTACATTTAATTTTGCAGCATTAATGTGAAGCAATCAACAAATGGAAGAAAACATTTTATCACAGATAAACAATACATTGGGTGCTATATATGAGGACTGAAAATAACAAATAGGAATAAATTATAGGATAAATAGAAGCTAAAACAGTTTTGATAAAATACATCTTTCTTCAGAGATAAACAAGATTAACAAAATTTGACAAAAACAATGTTAGTAAAAGGATTCATCACAGGGATGCAGACATTGCAAATGAATTATCACAAGAAGCAGTATATTTGAAAGTAATAATTGTGCATTTGTCCATAGAGGTTAAAATTACGGACTCTACTCAGATGGCCTAGGTCCATGGTCGGCAAACTCATTAGTCAACAGAGCCAAATATCAACAGTACAACGATTGAAATTTCTTTTGAGAGCCAAATTTTTTAAACTTAAACTTCTTCTAACGCCACTTCTTCAAAATAGACTCGCCCAGGCCATGGTATTTTGTGGAAGAGCCACACTCAAGGGGCCAAAGAGCCGCCTGTGGCTCACAAGCTGCAGTTTGCCGACCACTGGCCTAGGTTAGATCAGCTCTACAATTTCAGGGTCTGACTTTAGATGATTTATTAAATCTCTTGGTGCCATCTGTGAAATGCACATGTTGTAGCACTTTATATGGTTGTGCAGATTAAATGAACCCTTGCTCAGCATAGTGTCTGGCAAATTGTTATCCTATATAATAAAAGCCTAATATGCTAAGTGTCTGGTGTCCGTTCAACCAATCAAAGCATAATATGCTATTGATATGCTAAGGCCACTCAACTGCTTTCTATGATGTACACTGACCACCAGGGGGCAGACACTCCAACCAGTAGGTTAGCTTGCTGCTGGGGTCCAGCCAATTGGGACTGAGCGAGACGAGCCAGACACACCCTGAGACCCTCCTGTGGTTCCCTCCCTGGCTGGCCAACCTCCTGCATCCCTCCCCAGCCCCAATTGTGCACCAGTGGGGTCCCTCGGCCTGGCCTGTGCTCTGTCACAATCCTGGACCCCTCGGGGGATGTCGGAGAGCCAGTTGCGGCCTGATCCTGCAGGCCAGGCCGAGGGATCCCACTGGTGCACAAATTCGTGCACCGAGCCTCTAGTTTCTAAATAAATGTTCATCATTATTTTTTAGTAATATCAACAGATCAGAAGATATATCTATAAAACAAGAGCTAAAAATCGAGAGACAAATGGTTAGGCTATTTAAAAAAAAAGATCAAGTGAAAAGGGAGATGAATGCAATAAAAATGATTTAAAATAAACTGTAAATGCAAAAGGACTTAAATAGCTTTGAGCATATTAGAGTAGAATTGACACCAGGGAAATTTGCATTTGTGATGTTTTCCCAATGTAGCAAACAAGGATGGAGATAAAGTTGATGAGAAATATAAGCATTATACTAATAATACAAAAGGGAAAAGTAGAGTGCCTGATATGCTCAGATCATATCTCACAGTGTTGATCTGTGAGTTTCCAGTATATTTTTCTCCCCATCAGCTCTTGACAAAGGCAATTTTTTCCCTTTTCAAACAAACATTGAAGCAGAAAATGATTCACGAATCTGCAGGCTCAAGTTCCAGTCTCCCCAGCAAGGTTTGCTGTGCCAAGGCTAGCATGTAACCAGAGCCAGCCAAAAGAAAAATTAAGCCAAGAGAGCCAGATGGGCAAGGAACGGGCATCCTCCGATGCGAAGAGGAAGATGTGCTGTCCTTTGTTCATTGAGAGTCCAGGAGTAGAGTGAGTGTGACCCACACAGGCAATCGATTTTAAGTTTTATGAGATCTGCTTCGTGATTAGTTTCCCTCTCCATAATTTTCTGCCTTCCACTAGTGTGGCTGTTTTGTGAATGTGTGTATGTTTTTAAAATATATTTTTTATTTATTTCAGAGAGGGAGAGAGAGAGAGAGAGAAACATCAATGATGAGAGAGAATAATTGATCAGCTGCCTCCTGCATGCCTTACACTGAGGATCAAGCCTGCAACCAGGACATGTGCCCTGACCAGGATTCGAACCATGACCTCCTGGTTCATAGGTCAATGCGGAACCACTGAGCCATGCTGGCCATACAGGTGTGGCTGCTTTTATCTCAAATGCTTTTCCCCTCTACACATGGAAAATACGCACCCATTGCAGAGTTACTAGCAACACTCTGTATCTCAGTTACCTCTCTTAGGGAAACAGTTTGGGTGTGATATTACCTACCTGAAAGTTTGATAGAACATTTAAATTAGTTTAATGCATATAAAGCACACATGGAAAACAATAAATATCAGTCATTACTGTTATTCTTTATTTCTTTAATATTTGAATTTATCTTCAACTGTATTAAAATGATGCTTTTAACTATAAAATGCAAAAAATAGATTGTCTTATATAGAAAATATAAATTGATTTATATAATAAAAAATGTTTAGATATGTATCAAACAGCCTAAAAAGACGGACTTTTAATTTCCAGTTTGGTACCTACTACCTGGAATGATACTTTACTAAATGACAACCACTTTCACAAAGAAAATATATACTATCTATATCTATATTGATACTTATATATACATTTATATCTATGTCTATAAATCTGTATGCTTTATATATGTCAACAAAGATATATAGAAGATAAGCTATGAATGGATAATATTGATCTCTCTAGAGATAGAGATAGAGATAGAATCAGAGAGATAGAGATAGAGATAGAGATAGAGATAGAGATAGAGATAGAGATAGAGATAGAGATAGAGATAGAGATAGAGATAGGCAAAGACCTAGGCTGAGGCAGAGATAAAAATAGAGAGACAACACTAACCAGTTTTGCTCAGTGGATAGAGCATTGGCCTATAGACGGAAGGGTCCCGGTTCAATTCCAGTCAAGAGCATGTACCTTGGTTGCAGGCTCCTCCCTGGCCTGGGCCCTGGTCCGGGCACTTGCAGGAATCAACCAATCGATGTGTTTCTCTCACATTGATATTTCTCTCTGTCTTTCCCTCTCTTTCACTCTAAAAGAAAAAAAAAATCAATGGGAAAATACCTTCAGGTGAAGATTTTAAAAAAATGGAGAGACAGAGAAAGATATATCCTAAGTGTAATAGGCTTCAAGTGTGATATGAAAATGATCTATATATTTTCAGTGTATAATTTTATTAGGGTTTATTTGAATAATAAATAATATTGGGACTTATTTATATTAATCAAATGAGAGTGGCTGTAAGAATAATGACTGTTGCCTTACTTCAGATTCCAAGTTGATCTTGGCAATAATTTCATTCTTAAAAACTACACTGTCTTTAATGGGTTGCTGAGGCCTTCTTTAGCACTGCAACAAAAATATGTTAAATAATACCCTAGAGGCTTACTGATTAACACTCAACTATTTTCAGTGAAAGTCAATTCATTTAGAATTCTGCCTCCCTCAATTCTTAGTCTACTCAAACCCACACATGCTGAATAGGGACAATTCAGGTTCATAATGATAACTCGGAGGGACTAAAAGACTCCAGTGTATTATCTGACTCTTTGAAGAAATAATAATATGTTTAGCACTGAGTTAATTTTATTATGCTCCAAGACTTTTCAAATGGCTAATCCTCATATTCTCTAGAAAATATAATAATTAAGCAAGGTTTCTCATACCCCCTATAGCATTCTTGGTAATTAAATTTACTATATGGAGAATTAATTTGAACTCTGTGGGTAGTGGAACCCAATGTTCTTTTATTTAAAAATGCCTTGGGTAGGCTTATTTAACTTTTGCTATGTTGATTTTTTTTTCATTTTTACAGTTGTAACATTGATATATAAGTTGCTCATTTCAGATGCCTGACACTATTCATAGTAGTGAATAAATGAGTGTAGTTCTATCTGTTGTTATACCGCCCCTTCTATAGTATCAGTTCGTTCCATAACCTCCACTAATAGAGATGATGAAAGCAGTGTCATCTAGTGGAACAAACATCAGATTATTTTACAGCTGTTGCATATTAAAATCATGGATCTCATATTTATTGAGTTCCTTAACTTTTTTTTAATATCTAAAATAGTGTTATAGAAGTGCTATGTCCTATAAATATATTTATATATTATAGGAGTTAATAGCTTATGAAAACTTATGTAATTATTTCTAGAGCTAAAAAACATTGACATAAACTAGGCTTAAGTAACTGAATAAGTTTTGAATGTATATATAAAAGCATGCAGTTATAAAGTTTAAGTTCTACAATGTATGCAAATACAAATAGCTTCCAAAGTGAACTTAGAAGTTTATGGAACTAAAATGATGAAGCATGCACGTAAAGACAGAAAGGATCCCTCTTCTTTTGTACAGAGAATTTCATATCTATAATGAGAATCAGAAAGTATTATTTTTGTTTTGAGGAAAAAACAACCCACATGGTTTATTATCTGTTGAAATGCCATTTCTGCTCATTATATTTTAAACAATGTAATCACTTTGTGAAAAGTGCTTATATGCTCAACAATTAATATACTCATAGTTTTGATGAAGATAGTCATAAACTAGTGTGCAATTACAACGATTGTTTGATTTTAAGGAAAAAAATGATTTCATTCAGCAATGAGTGTCAAGGAAGCACAGAAGAATAACTTGTTTAGTTAAAGATACAATATGCAAAATATTTCTGTTTTGAATATTGTTGACTTGTGGAAAAATAATAAATTTCTCAAATGCAGATGTTCCCACAATTGTACAATCCTCAATGCAGGCTAGTGAAGATTAAACCAAAGCATATGTTAAAAAATAGTCAAATTATTCTCTTCTTCAGATATAACTACTTAGTCTTTAAAGGAACTATAATTATGTACAGAATGCTTATGGCCTTTTATACTTATTTTATTAAAATTTAATGAAGGAAAAGTAGAATAAAATTGAATAATACATGTTTGTCTTCTGGTAATAAACAAAGATGCCAGTAAAATTAAACAATTGTTATTCTATTTATTTGGTGGCAAAATAGTTTGTGTCATTTAGTTAACCTCTGGAATCAATAAATGGCATTTAACGGTTGTGTGTTCAATGATTTATCCTCTCAAAGTGAATGAGGCAAAGTCCCAATTCCTACATGAGGAAATTATGCAGAAAGAGATTTTGGCCTCTAAACTCAAAATAAATCTTTCAGTATATAGTACATAGTAATTCTTAAACAATGGAAGAACAACAAGTGGATTTAAGATTTTATCTAATCTAGAAATCAAAAATAATTTAGCTGCAGAACAATCATATAATTTTTTTCAATGATGCCAAATACTGCAAAATCAATCAGTTAACTATGTTGTCATTTTAGTAGTATAAGTTTAACCTTTGGGGTTCAGCATTGCCTTTTAAGAGCAAAAAGATCAATCAAGTATTTTATGCTATAACATACTATGTTTAGTACAAATATTACTGTTATGGTGTGTGGTAAATTAAAGGGGAGAAAAATCATGCTAGTTCTCAAAGACATGCTACTAAATAAAAATGGTCATGAAAAGTAATGAAGACCAACAGATATCAGGTGGATAATATACATCATATAATGAAACATTGAAAGAAAGTAGGTAAGTGTGCTCTGAAAAAGAATCTAAGCTTTTCATTCCTTTTTCTTTTTTATTGAGTTTATCTGTTTCTCTTTCTACTTTCTCTTTTCTGAGGTGAGAAGCATCATAGTGAAGTAGAACACATTCTACATGTTAACCCTGGCTAAACATCTGAATAATTTAGGCAGAGTTTGGATTTTTCATATATATATAATCTCCAGAAAGTATGGCTTTAAGTCATTGGTTCCCAAAAAATGCTGAATATTTAAAATAATCTAGAAATTATATTTTTAAAAATATGTGGAAGTATATATTGCTAAATAAGTGTTTAATGTTAATAAACTAAGGAAACAATTTTGGGGAAACTGCAGCTGCAATTTAGGTTCCATTAAGGCAGCTTCTTCAGGAAAGCAGAAGTCACAAATAAAATACATTTTGGAAGAGTAAACCTCTAAGACTTTATGATCCATTTAATGATTTATAAATAAGGGTAGAAAATTGGAATTCAAGGAGTACAAAGACATTAACATAGATAGTGGCTATTATAAACAGTGTATGCTCTGTACACTAAAGGAAGTGGGGCCTTTGGAAGGTAATTAAGTCATGAGGACAAGGGCTCATGAATGGAATTAGTACCCTTACAAAGGAGACCCCAGAGAGATCCCTTGCCCATTTCACCACATGAGGATATACACTTGATCTTAGCCAAAAGGCTGAGCAGCGATCACCACATGAGCTTATAAGGAACCAGGATTGATTCTTCACCAGACACCTTGATCTTGAACTTCTAAGCCTCTAGAGCAGTGAAAAATGCATTAACAAAAATAAATGGTATTTTGTTATGAGAGCCAAAATGTGCTAAGATAATCTAAAAATTAGGTTTTAATGATCCCAAATAGATTTTTGACACTGTCAAAAGTTGGTTAGAATCATGACAAAGTAGAAAGTATGAGGCCCTTGCTTTTTAACTTACAATCAGGAATATTACTTTCTAGACCAGCATCTTCCACAGTACATATTTATATTATCCTTTGATCTGTAGTCCAGAAAGAAAAGTTGATTCAAGATTCCCATATAGATATATTGATTCATGCTACTGGGTTTGTAGTTAATGCTAAATAGCCTTATAAAATCCTGTTGAATGCTTAAAATTTTGAAAAAAATGCATCAATAAGAATACAGGCTTAGTGCAAATATAAATTCATTTTTGCTAAGTCTGAAGTTGCTACACTACTAACTCTGAATGTCTTCACAAAATACATCTGCTGAAGAAGGAAATAATGTTCACTCAGGCAGCTTTTAAGAATGCTCTGATTGGTGTTGAAAGAAACCAGGAAAAAATGGAGGAGGGAGATGCCAAAACCATGTAATATATGATAGCTAGCTCTCACTTTGAGTCAAGATTTCTCCTGTAATTCTAGAATGTCAATATAGAGTGACAGATCCCGGGACTCTTTATTTTCAATAATTGCATAAAATAGCAACTTTAAAACACAAATGACTTGCAAGATCTCATCACTGAGGAGAGCCAGCTTCTCAAACAAATCATCACTTTCCTCAATAATGTCTCTTCTACCTTCTAAGGAGGAATTTTGCCTACTTTATTCATCTTCATCACACACACACACACACACAAAACAAACCGCTAGTGGGTCGCGACCCTGCTAGCGGTTCTCAACCTGTGAGTCACGACCCACAGGTTGAGAGCCGCTGCTATAAAGCCTAAGACTATCGGAAAACACAGATATTTACATTACGATTCATTAACAGTAGCAAAATTACAGTTATGAAGTAGCAACGAAAATAATTTTATGATTTGGGGTCACCACAACATGAGGAACTGTATTAAAGGGTCGTGGCATTAGAAAGGTTGAGAACCACTGTGGGATGGTGGGCTCACTCATGTGTTTGCTCACTGACTAGAGCTGCATTCTAGGCTGAGTTCCTCTGCTAAAGTTGTGTTAGGCCAACCCTACTGTGTCTCTCATTACCCTGCTGAAAACAGTGGGCTATCGCAGGCATATCCCATTAATAGTGATGACAGGAGAACAAGAATATGCAAGTTCTTATCAAATATATTTGTGTGTTTGGTCTGCTAACACATCATTCAAACAATTCAATTGTAGTCAAATGGAGACAGAATTCCAGTTACCACTGCTGCATAACAAACTAGCCCCATTCATAATGGATTAAAATAATACACACTTTATTAAGCATCGTGAGTCTGAATGCCCGAACTATATGTTATATTGGCTACGTCTGAACTATATAGGTTAGATTGCTATACGTGGCATTGCATGTGACCAATGAGTGGATCTCAGCTAATGGATAGGCAGTGCAGAGTGTCTAAGTTGGCTGCACTGACCTGTCTTGGCGCTGGTGCTGAGATGGCTGCAATTTTGTTCTCAGCTGGACCATTAGCCAGAAGACTTAGATATGACCCTTCATTCATGATGGTCCCAGAATAGCCAGACATCTATGTGGTGATTTCTTCCTCCAGATAAAGCACCCAAAAAAAAAAAACAGGCAGAAGCTGCATGAATTATCTGGAGCCAGGCTGTGTATATTTTACCATGTTCTATTACTTAGAAAATTGAAAGTTGAGAAGATACGAATATCAGAATTTTGACTCAAGTCATCTTTCTGCTACAAATTTGAGAAATTCTCCCAACATAAGAAGAGACAACCAGGCTTCTCAGTTTTTAAAAGTTGCTTCATTTTGATTTATTAATCTTTTGACTGGTAGTTGTTGTTTTTTCCTACTGACAGAGATACTATTATCCTACCTAATAAAAAAGTAATATGCAAATTGACCCTAACTCCGCTACACCCACAAGCCATGCCCACCAGCCAATCAGAGCGAGTATGCAAATTAACCCAACCAAGATGGTTACAGTCACGGAGAAAGTAGGAGGGAGGCATGGGTTTCCAAGGTGATAGAAGAAGCCAAGTTTTCCCCTGCCCTGGCCAGCCTAAGCCTCCACTCAAGGCTACAAAGTTTCAATTATAGAAGGTAAACAAATCCAAAGAGAAATGGCTGCTGGCTACGGAGCGAGCAGGAGGCTTGGCTCCACTCCAGGATACAAAGTTTCAATTGTAGAAGGTAAATAAATTCCAGACACCAGGGCCTCCGCTTGGGTCACCAGGGGGCGTGTCTGGCCTGCAAACCACCACAGGCCCCTAGCTCAGGCTGACCCACGCCCCAAGGGAACCCCCACCCTGATCCGGGACACCCTTCAGGGCAAACCAGCTGGCCCCCACCCGTGCACCAGGCCTCTATCCTATCTAATAAAAGAGTAATATGCAGATTGACCATCACTCCAACACAAAATATAGCTGCCCCCATTTGGTCAAAGATCCTGCCCCCATGTGGACACAAGATGGCCACCACAAGATGGCCAGCAGGGGAGGGCAGTTGGGAGGCACCAGGCCTGCAAGGGAGGGCAGTTGGAGGCGATCAACCCTGCAGGGGAGGGCAGTTAGGGGTGATCAGGCCGGCAGAGGAGGGAAGTTGGGGCAAACAGGCTGGCAGGGGAGTAGTTAGACATCAATCAGGCTGGCATGGCAGTGGTTAGGGGGTGATCAGGCTGGCAGGCAGGCGAGCAGTTGGGAGCCAGCAGTCCTGGATTGTGAGAGGGATGTCCCACTGGATCGGGCCTAAATGGGCAGCCGGACATCCCTCGAGGGGTCCCAGATTGGAGAGGGTGCAGGCTGGGCTGAGGGACACCCCTCCCCCCGCCCCCGTGCACAAATTTCATGCACCGGGCCTCTAGTATAGATATAAAGAGCTCATGTAATTTTCTTTAACAATAATAGCTTTTGTTGACATGTAGAGATTATTACACATTTCATGTCTGGTACTACTTAAAATACTCACTGGATTATAAGTGCAGTATAAAACTAAACATTGGTTCTATAATTATTTATATAAACAATTAATTTTTTTGTAAATAATACATTTTATATGTGCTAGTATAGCCCCTGGCACCTGTCAATTCTGCAGAAGTTATAAAAAAATAATGCATGATACTTGTCAGGTTCATTAAATACGTCAGAGGACATACTTTTCACAATATTGAAAAAATATTAAATGAATTCCAGATTTTCTGACATCTGACACTTAATATCCATGAAGTTTCATCATGTGAGCCAATTTGGCTGACAGCCTGATCTTAAAAGAGTTGGTAAAGAAGCATGGGAATTCAAGACAACTGCTCCCTAAGATACTGTATTTAGAGTGTAAACTTACAGTTGTTAAGGTGATTGCCCTAATTCTGCAATAGCACAAATCTGAGAGGACAACACATAGTGAAGTAGATATCAAAAATGGCTGAGGATAGAAATTTAGATAACATGATTCAAGAAGGAAGCTCAAAAGAGAATCAGTCATGAAACCAAGTAATGCTGACAAGATATCTATAACACAAAGGAAATAATAAACCACTAAAGTAAACTTCCTGAGATACATAAACACACATTCTTGTACACACACACAAAAAAAAACTAAATACTCAACTATGTGTTAAAAATTAAAAACAAAATTAGAATTTTGCAGTAATATGTAGTGGTACAAAATTAATAGTAAGACAATTTGTTATATGGTGGAAAATCATAACATTATATACGTTGCAACATATGAGATTATTAAATTTCCTTATATATCCAGACTATTAATAGACATATTTAAGCCTCACATAGTATGAGCAAAGTAGATTATTGTAGAATTGGAAACAAAAATTAATTAGAATACAAGAAGAGAAGTAACACTTAAAGATTTGAAAATTTCATTTCTCAACAGCTGAAAGAAACCTTGTCAGTAAATGCTTTTTTTTTTCACAAGGAGAGTGTAGGTAAACAAACTTGAAGTCACTGATATCTAAAAAATTTATTAATTAAATGTGAGTATTTTTGTCAAAACATCTTAAAAGTGGGGATATCACTTAAATACCAAAGCTGCAAAGCATGTTTATTTCTTTAAATGACTCTCTAAAATGCTGAAAAATCTGGTTAAGAAAGTATTTAAAAGTTTCTAAAATATCATATGAGTGAATGTCTATATAAATATGTAAATTACCAAACTTTACAGCTGTACTTATTAAATTTTATTATGCATCATAATTACTTAGTGTTCTTGTTTATGATGCAGGTAATTAGTCCTCTTTGCCAATATTCTGTAGATGCTTCTCTTTCTTCCTGTATGAATTTACATTTCAAACAGCACCCCAAAGATTCCCCTGAAGGCATTCACCAACCATGATTTAAGGAAAATTTGTATACAGGATTGATACAAAAACCAATTGAGAACTTTACTTTAAATATCAAGAATCATATAGATTCAAAGTAAATGGATAGTGAAAAATAGATCATGCTAACAATAATAAAAGAAAGTATGAGTAGCTATATTATCTCAGACAGAGCTGAATTCAAAGCACAGAGAGTTATTGGGAATAAAGAAGGGCAGTACATAACTATAAAGGGCCAATTCTCCAAGAACATATATCAATCCTCAATGTGTAGTGCTTAACAACAGAACATCAAACTATGTGAGGCAATAAATAACAGGTTTGCAAAGAAAAATAGCTGAATCCTCTATCATAGATTTCAACATCCCATCTATCAGAAATATACAAATTTACCAAGCAGAAAACTTGATAAGGGTACAGTTGAACTTAAAAACACCATCAATCAACTGGATTTAATTGACATCTGTAGACTGCTTCATCCAACAGCAGGATACACAATCTTTTAGAGCTCACATGGAACATTCACCAATATAGACCACGTTTAGCTTTCTCTCTCCTAAGCTTCAAGGGCCCTTCTACTACCTCTGCAACTTTGTGAATAAACTTGCTCTTATAATTTGAGTTCTTGGCTCTGAAATCTTTCTTTGCCAAACAAACTCAAGAACCAAGGTCCAATTTTGCTACCAACACCGCCCGTAACAATATTTTAAAGAAACCTGCCTAGTTTTTTCCTTAGTATCAGATCAGGGCTGGTATGGTAACCATGATTATCTGAGCCCTCATTTATATCTGGAATCCTGGGTAACCAAACATTCTTATTATATGAACTAGAGGCCCGGTGCACGGAATTTGTGCATGGGGGGGGGAGGGCATCCCTCAGCCCAGCCTGCACCCTCTCCAATCTGGGACCCCTCGAGGGATGTCTGACTGCCCATTGAGGCCCGAACCCACTGGGATCAGGCCTAAACGGGCAGTCGGACATCCCTCTCACAACCCAGGACTGCTGGCTCCCAACCACTCACCTGCCTGCCTGCCTGATTGCCCCTAACCACTACTTCCTGCCAGCCTGATCACCCCCTAACCACTCCCCTGCCAGCCTGATCGACACCTAACTGCTCCCCTGCCAGCCCGATTGCCCCTAACTTCCCTCCCCTGCCAGCATGGTCACCCATAACTGCCCTCCCTTGCCAGCCTGGTCACCCATAACTGCTCTCCCCTGCTGGCCTTGTCACCCCTAACTGCCCTCCCCTGCCAGCCTGGTCGCCCCTAACTGTCCTCCCCTGCTGGCCTGATCGCCCACAACTGTCCTCCCTTGCTGGCCATCTTATGGTGGCCATCTTGTGTCCACATGGGGGCGGCCATCTTTGACCACATGGGAGCGGCTATCTTGTGTATTGGAGTGATGGTCAATTTGCATATTACTCTTTTATTAGATAGGACTCCTATAAACACAGACTGAACAGATTCAGATATCAAGAGATGCTTATAGGACAAAGAGGATAATGCTTTTTTTTTTTTTTTTAGCTCAATTGCACATACCTACATAGACCTATAGGAGGTCATGGCATCTCATTTACATGAGCAGCTGGGAAAGCAGGGGAAACAAGATTGAGCTATCATAATCCTTAAATAGTTGTAGTTATGTATTTATTTGTCTACTAATTCCTTTGAGATAAACTGGTAATGGAAATGGAATTTATTTTTTTAAACAGTCACTGGTCTGTTGGGATCTGAAATATTTTCAACTAAATAACCAAGTTATTGGCTAAAGTTAAAGTGACTGGTATTCACAGAATCTCTCATCTTTGTCTCCGGAAAGTCATCCAGTGGGGTTTAAGCTCTGCCCTTGAGTGACAGGTCCTTGCAGATCCTATCTCTGGCCCCTTCACTCTGGCTAAGGGTCCAGGGCAACTCCTTATATTCCTTATATTGAGTTTATTGGGTTTGTCAATTTCTCTAAATGCAGACAGGGAAGTGATATGGAAAAAAAAAAAAAAAGACCACTTTATGGGCCATAAACCACACCTTATGAAATTTTAAAGCAAAGCAATTATGCAATAGTTGCTCAGATAACAATGAAATTAAAGTAAAAATCAATAACAGAAAGACAACTGGAAAATCTCAAAATACATAGAGATGAAGAAATACACTTCTAAAAAACAAATGGGTCAAAGAGGAAATCTTAAGAGGAATTAAATAATACTACTCTAAACTAATTACAAATGAAAATACAACTTATCAAACTTTTTGATGTAGAGAAAGTGCTGAGAAGGAAATTTACAGCTTATATTAGAAGATAAGATCTAATATTAATCATCTAAGTTTTACCTTAGGAATCTAGAAAATAAGATTAAAGCAAATTCAAATAAATAATTACAATTAGAGCAGACATCAGTGGAATAAAAAACATAAAATTGATAGAGAATTCTGTAACCAAAAGTTGGTTCTTTGACAAAAGCAGTAAAATTGACCAGTCTCTAGCCAGATTAACTAGGAAAAAAAGAATGAGACCAAAATTACTCATATCAGAAATGAAAGAGCATAATGACAGGTCCTCTAGTCAATAGAAGGATAATAAAGAAATAGTATGACTAATTATATGCCCACAAATTTAATAATCTAGATAAAATGGACCAATTCCTTGAAAAATATGATCTTTTGAAACACACAAGAAACAATCTGAATAATCGTATATCTATTAAAGAAAATGAATCAGTAATTGATATTTCAAAACATAAAGCAGCCAGGCCCTAACAAGTACGTTAGTGATTTCGACCAAACATTTAAGGAAGAAATTATACCAATTCTCTCTAATATTTGGAAAACTAAAAGATATATTTCTAGTCAATGAAATTTTGAAGGAGCAATTGCAACTATTAGAAATACTTTAACTGATATTGCCTAATAAAAATGCAGGTTTGGCTGCTGCCACAATAAAAACCAAACTTGTGAGGGAGGTATTGGTGCAAATGAAAAGAGGTTTTATCCAGGTGCCAAGGCCAGGGAGAAGGCTGGACTCCCATCTCAAAGACCATCCCCTCTTCCTGCTCAAGCCCGGGTTCTGGGGAGGGCTTTTTATGTCTATCCAATTATCTTGCCAGCTTGTGGCGTGCAAGAACCCCGACCTACCGTGCCATCTTGTCCAAAAGGGGGGACTCCCTGGTGCTCTCTAAGGTAGTGGGCAGGGGCTGTGTTGCAGGACCCACCATCAGGAAGCCTGGAGATGTTGCAGCCCTCAGCCCACTTCCCAACAATGGACATGGCTCCTGCACTCCCAGGGGAGCTGGTGGAGTCCACAGGGCACGCCCACATCCTCTGCACATTCCTCCTTGCAGGCCCTTCTCCTCCCAAGTGGCCAGCCAGACCCGGCTCCTATTGACAGCTGCCTAGAGTATAGATTTAATGTAAAAGAAATATAGTGGAAGATATCTGATTTGAGCAGCAGTGCTTATTTCACTTATTTCTTCCCAAATATTTTTGTTCTTTGTTTTTCTTAGGTATTTTTGCACACTATATTTACTTCACAAAGCTGTAACCTTTTTCTTGTTAATAATATATTTACCAACACCTCCAAAAGCATTAGACATTTTAAGCATGAGAGGTAAATCTTATACAAAATCTTACTACATTTTAAAGTATGTATCCAAATGTTAAATGATAAATGTATGTAGTTTCTTCAAGGTGCAAGTAATAGCTCCCTCTCGTCTATTACTGTCACATCTATTATGGACAGTTTAGGCAGGTTTTAGGTAGAAAGGTTAAATTTTACATCTTAGAAAACTAATAATTTTTAGGACAATCAAAATTAAGAAGGCACATTTTGGTGTCTATTTTTAATGTTAGATCCTAAATTCAAATACTAGATTACTCAATATATTTGAACACATTTTTGAAAAATACAGGTTAGAGTGCTTACCAACTTTTTTCAGATCCTCTGTCTCAAACACAGTGCCAAACATATTGTAATGTTCCAGTTCTTATTTGTTTGCACATATTTCAATAATCAGATGGTTATGCAAGAAGAGCACAGTTAGTTTTATAATGAAAAATTATGTGCAGGTGTAGTTTGAGATGCTTTGACAAGTTTTCTATCTAAATATTTATTTGTGAAGTACACAGTATAATATTCATTTGTAAATAAAGAGAAGCTATCTTAATAACTTAAAGGTAGCAAAAAGCATAATAACTCTTGATCAAAAAGCTCATATACCGTGAAGAAATGCAAAGTAGTGGATATTTGTGGGTAGAGAGAAATCATTTAATAATAAATACTTAATAATGTCTCATAGGTGTTTATCTACAAAACCCTGTAATACAAATTGTATTTTCTGCATGTTCAGTTTTTCTTTATGTACTCTGAAGTCAAGAAGAAAAATGGGATCAAAGAGGTTATTCAGTTAAGGGGAATAATAGAGTTATCTTCACTCAGGATTACTGAATAAAATAATGCTTTTCAAGAGGATCAAATGGAAGAATAATTGGCAAAGCAGTGGACTTGCGCTCCTAGAATTATTAACTTTCTGCTATCATAATATTTAGAACCATATTTCTCATTAAAATTATTTTTGAAGAAGAAAGTCATGTAAGAAATTTTTTCTGAGGTAAATGTCATTCTAAATAAAAAAAGTCTTTATGTTTTTCTATGAAATTATCTATATGTAATTTATTTTAAGGAACATTTTAAAATTATATTTTATGTTTCTAAACTATGAATCAAAATACTACAAAATTTTGAAAGTTACATTTAATAAATCCACAATTGACTCTCGTTGTACAAAAACTGATAATACAAATTTTTAAAGCTCCCTTAACTCTTCCCTAAAATAGTTCTTCAAGAAAAATTAAGAATATAATTCTTATTTTCATTGGGATTTACTTTGTAAGTATAAAATAAAAATTTTCAAACATATATACACTGAATGACTGCCTTTCTTCAAAAGGTTTTATGTGAAACGCATTTGAGTCTTTGATAAAAGAAGTCAGTATGGTGTAACAAAGAACTGGAATTGAGTTTTTATAGGGGATGGAGGAAAAGACTCAGCTTGAGAGCCTGGCCATAGAAAGTGGCAAAGCAAATATAGCAAGTTAGATATAAGTCTAAAGTGTAATTCAGGAATCTATTCAGAACTGGGGACATGATTGGATGTCATGGGGAAAAGCCTCAGAATAGTCAGGTGAGAAGCACACAGGAGGCAAACTAGAAAAAGACATAGTTGTGGGAAATGGAAATGTGTGTGAAAATCAGCTGAAAAACTCAAATGCCCTCCTCATCCTTAGAACCCTCTATTTTTTACAATCAACCATCTTCACATTCACCTTCCTCCCTACCCTACCAAACGTAATTTGAACACTCCTAACACTTTCATACAAGGAAAATAAACTTCCTTCTACCATAATATTTTCTTTTCAATACCACGCCCCCCCAAAAAAATATGTCATTTGTATTAATTTCTAACCCATCTTACAAATTCTTCTAAATGAAGCCTTTCATCAAGCTGCTAAGAAGTGGTGGAAAATATGACCCACTCTGTTGCAGGAAAGAAATTTTAGTGACACCAGAAAAGGATTTGAGCAACAGTGGCCAGATTTATAAAAGCTCCCTTGAAAAGCTTGCCACACTGAGGAGGCACGGCCCTGACACTCAGCTGGTAGCTGCCTTTCACCTGCTCCAGGTACACCTGACGCCTCACCCATAACCAGGTGGCTTAGCTCCCTCTGGCTGCAGGAGAAGTTCAGCTTCTAGGGCCATAGGCCCATACTTGGGCCCACTAGGCCAAGGAAAACAGCAGGGCCCAGAACTGCATCACCTAGCACCCAAGGCCGACCTTGAGCAAGTTACTTAACTTGCCTGTGCCTTATTCCCTATCTCCGTGGTCAGCAAACTGTGGCTCTCAAGCCACATGCAGCTCTTTGGCCCCTTGTGTGTGGCTCTTCCACAAAATACCACGGCCTGGGAGAGTCTATTTTGAAGAAGTGGCATTAGAAGAAGTTAAAAAAATGCTGCTCTCAAAAGAAATTTCAATCGTTGTACTGTTGATGTATGGCTCTGTTGACTAATGAGTTTGCTGACCACTGCCCTATCTGCACATCCACTGCCAAGACTGATGGTGCCTGAGTCTGATGGATGCTGTGCTCTGGCCTAGATGTCTAACACACACACACACACACACACACACACACACACACACACACACACACACACACACACACTAGTGGCCCGGTGCATGAAATTTGGGTTCCCTCAGCACCCTCTCCAATCTGGGACCCCTCGGGGGATGTCCGACTGCCAGTTTAGGACTGCTGGCTCCTAACTGCTCACCTGCCTGCTTGCCTGATTGCCCCTAACCACTCTGCCTGCCAGCCTGCTCACCCCCAAATGCCCCCCCCGCTGGCCTGCTCATACCCAACTTCCCCCCGTGTCGGCCTGATTGTCCCCAACTCCCCCCCCCCCCCCCTGCTGGCCTGCTCACCCCCAACTGCCCCCCTCTGCTGGCCTGATCGCCAACTGTCCCCCCGCCAGCCTGCTTGCACCCAACTGCCCCCCACTGCCAGCCTGCTACCCCCCAACAGCCCTCTACTCCTGGTCTGATCATCCCTAACCACCTCTGCCTCGGCCCTGCCACCATGGCTTTGTCTGGAAGGACATCCAGAAGGTCTCCCAGTCTAATTAGCATATTACCCTGAGAGAGAGAGAGAGAGAGACAGAGAGAGAGAGAGACAGAGAGAGAGAGAGACAGAGAGAGAGACAGAGAGAGAGCGCCTCAGGCTTTGCTAAGCTTTGGTTATATTTCCTTAGGCTTGGGGGAGAGTAGATTTTCTTTCAATCTATCCCTTTTCCTGGATCTTCTGGGGTTTCATGCCCTTATCCTATCCAATCCTTTTCCCATATTTTCCCAGGTTGGATTCCTCCATGTATGGTCACCATTTGGGCTTCTACTGCACATGCTCCCTGACTGTTTATCCCTCCCCCATTAATCCCAGGCAAACAGGTCATTGATTCTTAGAGGGTAGAAAGTTGGTCTTTCCTGCCTACTCGGATGCCAGGAGCAACTGTGAAGTTCCCCCTAATCTGGCTTAATTAGATGTCTGGCTCCTTTATATCTAACTAGCTTCCTAATGCAACACTGGTAAATTAAAATTAATCTGTTACTGATGCCAAATACTGCTAAAAAAGAAAACTATTTGCATTTAAAAGGGACAAAGGATTTATGAAAAGAGAAACTGTGAAATCTATATTCTATATTTAAGTAATGTGGGTATTGAAAAAATAAAACCATTTTTGACATTGTTTTATTATATTGCCCTTAAAACAGAGCCGATGACATTCCCTGTCAGAACTGATTTGGACTTTGAATGAGGAATAAAATTCTAAGCCACAAAATGAGAAAAATCTAGATGGGGGTCTACACATATTGTAGCTGCCCTTACCCTTATGCCCTTTAAAGATTAAATTATATAGACAAAATAGTTCAAAATTGACCTGAGACATCATTCTCTGATGCAATTTGTTGGAGAAATATCATACTTGTATAATAAAAATACACTCAAAATCTCAAATTAATATGTCCTCACAGTATGGTATTAGATGTAATAATGTCATAATAATGTAGGTTCTTCTTGGAAATTCAAAATAAGAAATAAATTATGTCTTTTCTTATCATATATACTTCAAGTCAGCACTGTTGATGTATTTTAGAATATACGTACAATGATTTTCAAGTATGACATAATTTTATGACAATAAAATTTGAGAATAATTTTGCACTTGACTGGAAAGAAACAAAAGAACTGAGTTGTTCAAATATTGAGTTAATCAGTTATTTTGTTCAATGTAACATTTACTAATTTATTCACCTCATTTTGATTATTTTATATATATTTTACATTCCATTCATATAAATATGAAAAACAACCTTGGCATTCTTTTCATCATTTAATCTTTTATTTTAAAATGCTTAAACATACAAAGGTGTAATAATAATGGGGGGTCGCTTTCTTTGTATATACACACACATATGTAACTTTCTCTTACAAAGCAATAATACCATTGTCATTTCTAAGATTATTAAAAACAATCCCAAAATATAATCTAATATATATTTCATTTTCCCAAAACATTTTATAGCTATTTTCTTTTCCAATTATGCTCTCCTCATTATAATTTGTTACTATTGTTTTTTAAGTCACTTTTAACATTGAGAAGTGCATCCAGTTTTTTTATTGTTGTTCTTTTGTTTTTGTTGTTCCTCCCCCCTGAAAACACTGATTTTTGTGAAGAGACCAAGCCAGTTTTCATGTAGAATGTACTAATAGGTTCTGAATCTGAATTTGTTTGATTTCTCATGGTGTTGTTGAAGTGTTCTGTTCCCTGTAAAATCTAAGTGAGGTTTAGGGAATTGGCTATACCCAGGATAAACTGCTGTTAGGAACTCTTCATAAGTACAAATTTCTATTCTCCACACCGTGCAATATCAGAAGGCACTAAATGCAAATTTATGTTAACCTTAGAGATCATGTTTCATCACATTTAATGGTCTTTTCTCCCATTTACATTTATTAGCAGCTATTTCTCTGTAAGTCATATCAGTGTGAGTGCATGGATTTTTTTATTTATTCCAATGTCTTAAAAATCAATTACATTAAATATTCTCTTGATGCTCAAAATATCCCAAATATGTACTGTGAGAGTGTCTTTAAAGGTGCTCAGTGTCCTTTTGGTATTATTCTATTACTTTGTCTTTTGCTTTATTTTTGTTTGTTCATTTCCATTCTGGAAGTGCAAGAGTTCCAGATTCGTCCTGTACTGTCACTGCTCAGACTTGGCATCCGTCATTTCTCCAGGGATATGAGATTATTTTTAATAGGCAATGGTAACCAAACACAAAGTATGTTTAGACACAGACAATGGTGTGTAAAGACAGTGGCATGGAAACACTCAGATCTGGGTGCTAGCCCTGCAGTTATTACCAGAGTATGATTGCTTTTAGACATGTTCACTGAAGAGGGCTGGGAATATAAGATTATACTAATGTGCAATTCAAATCACTGGTCTTTCTAATTAATTTCATCTTATACGTGTCTCCTTATTCATATAAGAACAATGAAGATATTGATTCTTATACCGACAGTAATATGTGACCTGTATAATATGACTATATATGTATATACTGAAATTTATATTTTATACCTATTATAGTTTCAGAATAGCAGTGTGACTATTACTGCTATAAATAAAGATGAAAAGGATTAGAAATTTTTGTATTTACAATATATTATTTGAAAGATATAAGTCAGAACACTATGTTCCAGATTACTTAATATAATCCTTTTCTCTATTGGTTGTATTTTTTTTTTTTGGTTTGATATACATTTCCATTGATCAGATTTTATTACTTACATGAATTCAGGTACATTAAATTTTCCAGTTTAATGTAAATTTATATTTTAATATGTACAATATTTATGTTAAATTACATAGAAGTAAAATATTTAGAGGTTTTAGTACCCTTACTAACCGCTTACCCTGTAACTATTCAATAAAATGCTACAATTAGGCCTTGAATACTTTTATGAATGCTTCAAATAAATAACTTTGTATTCACATTATTTCTTTTGTGGAAATATTTATCTACAGATTGTTGATTCAGAGGATTAATGCCTGTGTAATTTTTTCAGGTGTTTCCAATTTTTCCCTCCATAGAAATTACACTATTTTAGACTCTAACTGAAAATGAATGAGTGTGTGACTATGAAACAAGGCTGAACAGCCTAGTTACTTTCTATTCCCATGAGGCACTAGCATCATTCATCTCCAATCAGGCACTTGGGGGCAGTAGTGTCTCTCTTATCCGGTGTTGTCCTAAGAATTCAGTATGTTTTGCTGTTTTTTTTTGTTTGTGTTTTGTGTTTGTTTGTTTTTTCAGGATTTTTCTATATTGGTAAATTTATATTATAATAAACAATGTATTTTATGTCTTTCCCTGCTATAGATAAACCTTATATACTTATTGAAAAATTAAATAAAACAATTTATCCATTTAAAGAAGTACTTTTACTTGCAACATAAATAAAGATATTTGCTCTTTGTAGGGAATTTAGGAGGAAACAATAAAACTTTTCCATGAATATCTGAGAGAGGGGGAAAAACAACCCACAACAAATTCTGAAAAATGTATACAAAAACCTAAGGCATCAGATCATGAACAAAAATAAATTTAATTAGTCACAATAAAGTGAGCGTGTGAGAACTTATAATTTTAATTAATTAATTATTTATTATTATTATTTTAGAACTCATAATTTTAATTATATAACAATGAATGTGGTACCAGTTAAACCAGGTACAAGGTCATTGAAAATTGTATTAATTTTAACTCTATTTGTCAAATAATGCTTAACATATTTTCCTAGTTTTAAATAATTTAAAAATTATTTTTAAATATATTTTTATTGATTTAAGTGAGGAAGAGGAAGATAGAAACATTAATGATGAGAGAGAATCACTGATCAGCCACCCCCTGCAAGCCCCACCCTGGGGATCAAACCCACAACCCGGGCAACATTCTCCAACTGGGAACGGAACTGTGACCTCCTGGCTCATAGGTTGAGCCTCAACCACTGAGCCAAGCCAGGCAGTTTAAAAATATTTTTTAAGAGTAAAACTTTAAATATCTTTGTAAGGATGTTTTATTACAATGTTTTATTACATGCTAATTATTCTTAAAGAGGGAGGTGACATTACTGAAAGGTATTTTAATGTAAATTTTGTCTCACATAATTCTTTTCTGATACTCAGTTATTTTCATTTTGATCTCTTCTTTTTAATTCTACTCTTCACTGTCGGTGAACAAAAATGAAATACGAACATCTGAGAGAAAATTATGTTGTAAATTGTTAAAGAAATAAACCTAGCTCTACCCTGTTTGGCTCAGTGGGTAGAACATCGGCCTGCAGGCTGAAGGGTCCCAGGTTTGATTCTGGTCAAGGGCACAGACCTTGGTTGCAGATTCCCTGGTCCCGGTCAGGCAACATGCAGGAGGCAACCAATTGATGTATCTCTCTCACCTGATTCTCTCTGTCCTTCTCCCCTCCACTCTCTCTAAAAATCAATGGAAAAATATCCTCGAGTGAGAATTAACAAAAAATAAATAAATACTAAATAAATAAATAAATAAATAAATAAATAAATAAATCTATACTAGACTAAACCCCAGTTGGTAAAAATTACTACTATCTTAAGGGTAGCTCAAAGGTACTCCGTCATTATATTTAGAATTATATTTTCCTCTTGTATACAAATTGAAAAAAAAAAGGACAATTATTTTCTATTATTTTTTAAATGTTGTTTAAAAATATAATGATGCATGCTGTCATCATTAAAATGAAAAAAAAAAAATAGTGGTTAAAGAAGTATACATGACAAACCCCTTAGTAAAAGTCCTCAGAGTCTCATGTTAAGCTGTTTATTATATTTTTGACAGCTCCAACTTCAGACTCTTTTCAGATGCTTCCTAAGTACAATTTGCTCAGTTACATTCTGCAGCTTTAAAGGACTAGCAACCTCTTATACAGGGAAAGGGAAAATAAATAACAGTGATGGTTGGAATTGCTGCAAATGGATTGCATACAAGTAGATCAAACAATAGTTTAATGGCCAGCGTTATATCCAGAGATCCAGAATAGCATACCTTCTCTACTATTGTAAATGTAAAAGGGTTCTCAGGCCAGAGAGAACTTGAGAAATGTCTCAATAAAAATAAATAACAGTGATGATTTTGAACAAACAACCCTATTCTTTGAG
Organism: Cnephaeus nilssonii; assembly: GCF_951640355.1. Classification (NCBI taxonomy): domain Eukaryota; kingdom Metazoa; phylum Chordata; class Mammalia; order Chiroptera; family Vespertilionidae; genus Cnephaeus; species Cnephaeus nilssonii. The sequence continues at coordinate 93,650,808 of NC_137073.1, forward strand.
ATTCCTAAATCCTACCTCTCTATAAAACATGATATAAATTACCAAAAATGATAATTATTTCCCCTGGATTATCCTATACTACCTGATGTCTAATTTATCAAACACTGTTAAAATTGCCACATATTTTGTTTACTGAAATTGGAGAAATTATAACCCTTGCTTGATCATGAGCTTCTGCAGAAAAGTATCTATAAAACTGAAGCAAAAAAAACGAGGGTATTAACTATGAATCCCTAATTACCCTTCAACTCAGAGTACTGGCCCCTTCTATCTCCTACATATCACTGCAGACATCCATATCAAACACACCCAGACACACACATGAGAAGTGATTGACAGAAAGCCATCACATGCAGAAAGATGGTTCTGAATCACATAATATTCTTAACTTAATTAAGAATACTATATAATAAAAGCATAATATGCAAATCGACCAAATGGCTGAATGACCAGTCGGCGGGGGTCGAGGCCAGCAAGCAGGCAGCACCAGGCTAGCCAAGGCGGGTGCCAACAGGCAGAGGGAGGGGATGGCAGTGGGGGAGGGGGCATGGCCACGCTGGCCAGTGCCATCCCCTGATCAGCCACCTGGTCACCTCCTGCAGAGGGAGGCCAGCAGTGGCAGTGGCTGGGTGATGGGGGCCGCGCCATCACCTGATCGGCTGGCCTGGGCACTTCCCACAGAGGGAGGCCAGACTGCTGGGAGCGGGCCTAAGTGTCAGTAGGACATCCCCTGAGGGCTCCAGGACTGTGAGAGGGCACAGGCCAGGCTGAGGTACCCCCTGAGTGCACGAATTTTCATGCACCAGGCCTCCAGTAATGTAATAAGAATACTTGTAGCTAAGTTATACATCTTGGTTAACTTAAGAGAAAAGCAGTTGGTAATAATATTTGTTTTCTTCTGAGCCATGGAGAAAAACTCAGACATATAACAACTGGTTTTATATGTGTAACTTTGGAAAACTAATTTTATAAAATTATCACAAAACTGAAATGCATATTAACATTTTGAATACACAATCTGACATACTGATTCTAAATTACTTTGCTATCATTTAATTTCAAAGGCTTATACTGCCAGTTTCAATTGAAAAAATATTTCCAGCATATATATAGTAGAATTTGGTGGCTGACTTTTTGTAACATAGAAGAATGGCGTGATGACAGTGGATAATACTCGTGCTACAAACCAAACACACAGAGATTTTCGTTAAATCATATCCTGAAAAATATGCATTCCTGAGAAAATAGAAGGAAAAACAGATGTGTCAAATATAAATTGGGGGGAAAATTAAGAAGAGGTATTTGGTGTTGATGTCATGATAGAAAACATAAAATTGAGAACTCGAGGGCCAAGTTGATCTATTTTTAAAGTCAGCAACATGGATTTCTCTGACCATTCTGCTGTCACTTACCACAGCTTTAGAATCTAAGTGGTTAGATTTGGCCCATCCACATAAGGATAGTCCAAGGTAATGACCCCAGTTCAAGATACTTCATATAAAAATATCTGCAAGTCTCTTTTGCAATGTAAGGTAACATAGTCATAGGTTCTACAGTTCAGGACATGTACATCTTTGGGAGGGCTTTATTTTTGCCAGGAGAAACTGCTAAGAGAAGTACAGAATTACTTAAAGCACATATGTGCAGCCCTAGCCAGTTTAGCTCAATGGATAGAGAGTCAGCCTGTGGACCAAAGGGTCCCAGGTTCGATTCTAGTCAAGGGTTACATACCTCCTTGCCGGGGCCCTGGTCAGGGCTCATGAAAGAGGCCACCAATAGGTGTGTTTCTCTCTGTCTTTCCCTCTGGCTTCCACTCTCTCTAAAACTCAATAAAAAAAAAAAAAAAATAGCCTTCGGTGAGGATTAAAAAAAAAAAAAAAGGAACATATGTGTAGTTATGCTTGTTAAACTTGGAAAGATAGTGGGAGAAGGTAAAATTAAAATTGAGTCCCAGCAATCAGGGTAGAAACATAGAGTTAGTCCAAACAGTTGCTAGCAGGAACCATCAAAATCAAAACATCATGGTCATTATGGAAGGCACAAGAGCAGATGGGCTCTCTGGAACTCAGGGAGTGGTCTGAAACGACTGAAAATGTATGGCTCCCAAATGAAATCAACAGACAGCTAGTAACTACACAATAGGCAACTACGTAGCTGGTAACGAAACCTCAGAGTTCATAATTAAATCCTCTTGGCTACCACAATGCTGTAAAAAGCATGGCCTTGGTCTTTTCTGTATGAATACAAAAAAAATTTAAAAAAGTCCAAGCCCAAGGGAAAAACGGTTAGGTGAGTCCCCTAAGGAATTTCTTTTACTTCATACATCCATCCCCAAAGGAAACTGTCACTCACTGTGTAACCAAGGAATTGACTCCAGATTAACCCAGTCCCAGCTGTGGCCTTAGTCCACTAGCCTGAATGAAGCCTTACCAGGTGATGAATGGAATGATTACTGAAGACCTCCGCATCCTAATCCAAGTTGCCCTAAGTTAACTATGAATATTGAGTCGTTCCCTGAGAGCAACGAAATGCCCAATTTTGCCATGGTACGATACCCACAGAAAACGACACCATGGGCATGGCGTTTAAGGATGAAAGACAGATGGTTCTTGGAGCTATAGGTAACAAGCCGGGGTGGGGGGGGGAGGGGCGGGGGGAGTTCGGGCTTCCAAAGGCCCTGCTGCTCCCTGGACCAAGGAGATGGATATCCCAGGACACTACTACGCGGCCACACAGCACCAACGTGCTGTGGCACAAGAGCTGGGAGAGCTGGCTCCAGTAGATAGCGGGAATGGATGTATTCACACCAGCAGAACCTTCATGTTGGCAACTGCAAACCCTGTAAAAACCTCATGGTAGGAGTGTATAATATCACACGTCATACCTGTAATGCTACATCCACAGAGGTAGTGTCACCAGCCGAGCTGATATCCGCGTGGTATGGATTGCACACTGCTCCGGTGCCTGTATCCATTCTGACTTGTCAGCATCAATGTGACTGTGTAGTGCCTGTGCTGGTATTGAATATTTTTCATATCATTCTGGCCACAGTGAAAGATGTGAAAAAAGCAGGTTTCTTCCTTCCTTATACCTCCTTTAATTCTTTTTGAGTAATTGAATAAGTAAATAAAAGTTTTAAATGGCAGGGCTTGAGAATAACACTGCATTAACCGAACCAAGCCATGTCTTCCATTGGAGATGCCATTGTGACACATTCTCCTTACTAGAGCGAACTACTGTAGCCCTCAGCAGTTGGAATAATACTACTAATCTGGTAAATGTATGACTTTTTGTAGTAGGGGTCTGCAAACTGCAGCTCTGAGGCTATCTGCACTGCTGTCTATTTTTGTAAAAAAAAAAAAAGGTTATATTGGAACACTGTGATATCCATTCATTTGCAGATTGTCTATGGCTACTCCTGTGTTGCAATGGTAGACGAAAGCATTTACCACAGAGTCTTCGTAGCTCACAGAGCTTAAAACACGTACTCTCTGGTCCTTTACGGTATGTGTGCGTCACTCTCTGGTGCACATCAACAAGCGAAAATGAATAGGAGAAGATTGCTTTCCCCAGGTGGGAACTGAAGTGTTCACTGAGTTTCCCATTTCAGAGATACTGATTTGTTTCTCCCCCTCAAGTAATACACAGAGAGTCTCTATCATTGTAAATAATACCACATTGGTTTTTACTATTGATGACATCATGCTGATAGGATTGGGAAGAAGGAAAATTGCTGGCATTAGAAGTTTTTGCAGTTCACTCATATACAAACAGTGTGAGAAATACAGAGCTTTGACATTTCAATGAAAAATATTATTGGCATGTAACAAAAAAAAGAGAGGAACTTTTCCAGTTGGTTCAGGATACAAAACCCATATTAACCAGCTGATTAACGAAACATATTTGGCACACTGAGATACTACATAAAGTTTGTAGCCATTTGTTATTTTGATTGTCTTACTGGTCAGCCTAAGGGTAAATATTGAATTATGTTGGCTTGGAGGAGGATACTAGAGTATATATTGTGGAAGAATAAAGAGAAAGCTGAGAATTACATGGAAGATGTTGAGGAGGATTTAGAAATAAATTAAAAACTCTCAATATCAAGGAATTTTACACAAGCAACTTATTTCATAAAATAATACCGTGGAAATGTGTTGTTAATACCACATAAAACAGATATTCTTTGCTCCATGCAGAGTCAGTGATAGGATTATTCTAGAAATCCAAGGATAACTCAAGATTAGGAAATCTATCAACATATTTCAGTACATCAGTTACTGAAGGGGAAAAAAACAACACCTAAGCGATTAGATACATACACCACTGAAAATATGTAAAGAATTTAGCAATCATTCTGCATAATAATTCTAAACAGAAGGAAACTACATAAGTTTGACTTTTAAATTTCTAATCTGAGTACTGAACTGGAGAGCAGGTGGGAGAAGTATTTATAAAGAACATTTTTGGGACAACTGGCAAAAAAAATAAGATCATTCATCTCTGAGATGTGGTGATTTCCTCTCTCAGTTGATTCTGACTAAATGATGTGAACTAAAGCTGTGAAATGCAAGTTAGTTCAATAAAATCAAATTTTAAAAGTGAAATCAATGTACCATTTATGCATAATTATGTAATTGATAGCTTTGGAACAAAGACTTATTTCTCCTATAAGACAAAGTTTAAGAGATGTAGCAGCTTCAAACAGCACAGTTATTATCTCCCAGTTCTCATGGTTCCGGAGTCAGTCTGGCATAGTCTAGGCCAGTGGTCGGCAAACTCATTAGTCAACAGAGCCACATATCAACAGTACAACGATTGAAATTTCTTTTGAGAGCCAAATTTTTTAAACTTAAACTATATAGGTAGGTACATTGTTATTAACTTAATTAGGGTACTCCTAAGCTGGTCTTGGCTAAAAACTCAAGGGGCCAAAGAGCCGCATGTGGCTTGCGAACCGCGGTTTGCCGACCACTGGTCTAGGTGACATCAGGGTCTCACCAGACTGCAGCCAGGGAGTCAGCTCGCTGTAGTCTCTGTAATTTTGCTTAGGACACATTGTGCCTACAAGTCCACTAAGGTTGTTGGCAGCATTCATATCCATGCAGCTCTATGCCCGAGGGCCCTGGCTTCTTACTGGTCACTGGCTGGAGGCTGCTCTGCTCCAAGAGGCTGATGTTGTTTGTTGTTTGTTGTCACATGGCTGTCACTGAAGCCCTCTCCCAATATGGCAGCTAATGTTTTCAAAGCCAGAAAGAGAAGCTCTCCTTGTTCCCGAGGGCCTATCACTCCTTTATACACACACACACACACACACACACACACACACACACACGCACATATATATATCAGAAAGGAAAGAAGAGGGAGAGAGAGATAGAAGCATTAATGATGAGAGAGAATTATTTATGGGCTGCTCCTGCACACCCTCTACTGGGGATCAAGCCTAGCAACCCTTGCCCGGAATTGAACCCAGGACCCTTCAGTCCGCAGGTCAACACTCTATCCACTGAGCCGAACTGGCTAGGGTGACCTGTCACTCCTTTAAAGGCTGTATACTCCATCCAGGATCATGCTCTGTGTCTTAACAGGAGTGTTTTTTACTTGCTAAATTCTGTTAGCATGATGGCACCATTATAGTGGAGACCGTGGATATTTTGCAGAATGTCAAGACTTCAAAACCTATTTTTTTGTGGTGAGGGAGAACTGGATTGTTAATATAGTCCTCTGGCACAATGGTAAGTACATGCTGCTGTCCTTTTTACATCAAACTGAACTATGTTTAGTCAGCACGATTGATAGATTTTTAAAATAATGTATTTTGTCAGATTGATAATCACATACTAAGTATATTTGTCTGCATCAAGGAACCAGTGCTTCTCTTCAAACAACAGGCTCTGGATCACGGACCAAAGTTTTCACAGTGATTCAAATGCCCTACTAGATGTGGTCCACTTACTACTGTCCCAACAATATGTTGGGCTACTGATTCCCTGGCCAACTCTCCCCAAGCCACACTCTGCCCACACAGCTCATCGAATGGGCCAGGACAAGCCCCCACTCCAAGGCATTGGTACTCTCTCTTCTCCCTGGATCTTTTTTCTCCAGAAACACCCACATGCCTGCCTCACTCACTTCTGTCAAATTCTGGCTCAAATATTATATTTTGATAAAGACAATACTGATCTCTCTATACCATACTTAAGACTTTTGCCCACAAAAACTATCCCCAATCCTCATTACCTTGTTTTATTTTTTCACAGCCATATCATCTGTTACCATGTTATTTACTGTTAAGTTTTCATTTAATTATCTGTATTACTCCCTCATCCATATACAAATTCCATGAAAGAAGGTTTCTTTGTTCCCTTTGGCTGGGTCTGTATACCAAGTATGCTGATAAAATGGGATACAAGGTTGTACCCTAAGTAATACTGAAAAGAACACTAACAAATATGAGCTCAATTTATAGTGATTGAGTGAAATAATGGCATTTTGCTTGAATTTATGATGGTGTGTTTATATATACTACTAGAGGCCCGGTGCATGAAATTGGTGCACTGGGGAGGGGGGTCTTGCAGCCTGGCCTGTGCCCTCTCGCAGTCCAGGACCCCTCAGGGGATCTCCGACTGCGGGAAGTGGGCCTAAGCCGGCAGTTGGACATCCCTCTCCCAGTCCAGGACCCCTCACTCCTTACTGCCACATGCTTGCTGCTCCTTACCGCTCAGCTAGTTGCTCCTTAGTGCTGCCGTGGAGGTGGGATAGGCTCCCGCCACCGCTGCTGCGCTCACCAGCCGTGAGCCCAGCTTCTGGCTGAGTGGTGCTCGCCCTGTGGTAGCGTACTGACCACCAGGGGGCAGCTCCTGCATTGAGCATCTGCCCCCTGGTGGTCAGTGTGCATCATAGCGACCAGTCGTTCTAGTTGTTCTGCCATAGCGGTCACTTAGGCTTTTATTATATAGATTTTTATTTTATTAAAAGGTTCTTTATTCTATGAAGGTACTTTTCATTTCTAGATTTTTTCAAGTACATGAATACATTTTTTTTTTAATCTTTATTGCTGAAAGTAATACAGATGTCCCTGTTTTGTCCCCATTGACCCCTTCTAGCCTACACCTGGCCTTCACCACTCTGTTGTCTGTGTCCATGGGTTATGCATATATGCATATACGTTCATTGGTTTATCTCTTCCCACCCTACCCACCCACCCCCACCTTCCCTTTGAGATTCCACAGTCTGTTTTATGCTTCTATGTCTCTAGATCTATTTTGTTCAACAGTTTATTTTGTTCATTAGATTCCACATATGAGTGAGATCATGTGATACATGTCTTTCTCTGAGTGGCTTATTTCACTTAGCATAATACTTTCCAGGTCTCTCCATCTGTCTCAAAGGGTAAGATATCCTTCTTTTTCACTGCTGCATAGTATTCCATTGTGTAAATATACCACCATTTTCTACTGATGGGCACTCTGGCTCTTTCTAGATCTTAGCTATTGTAAATTGCACTGCTATGAACATAGGGGTGCATACATTCTTTCTGATTGGTGTTTCAGGTTTCTAATTAATTCCTAGCCTACTTACATACAGTTATCATTAAATTAACTTTCTAAGCCTGTTTATACACAGTTATCATTAAATTAATTTTTAAAGTGCTTAAAACAGAGAAGACATTTAATCATTTTTTAAAAACAGATTAGAGTACTATATATCATACTCTATTAAATCAAAATAGACAAATGTTGAATGTTTCCTTTCCTTTTTGTAGCAGGTCTCTTTTTATCAGAAGTGATAAGTTAGTATGGACTGAGTATCTGACATTAGATAACACTTACAATAAAACACATAAATATGTCATACTTTGTCAAACAATCCAATCCAAAGCTGTGCATCATTCTAATAAAAGTTTCTTCCAATAGGAAATGCAAAATTTCAATTTATTTATAGATATCTCTCACAACGACATTTTGTAGGAGACCATGCGATTTTAAAGACACATTCTCTTCCTTTTTCTCCCTGAGAGAGAATGACTGGGGAATTTGAAAGTATGTATTTTCCTCCGGGTTTCAAAAGGTTATCTTTCAGGTTGCTTTTAGGCTCTGTAAAATCTTGATAACAGCCTGTCAGAGTTGATGTGTTTACATTGATTTTCCTCTGTGTAAGCCACATACATATTGTGTGAAGTGAGGGTCCTTAGAGAACCTTTAGTGCATTTTTTGAACAAATTGCTGTCATTTTGGGAAAAGGTAAGTCTTAAATTTCCATTACCAATACTCTGAAAATGTTACCAGTTTTTAAAATTCTTGCTTTGATTAGGTCATTTTATAATGAATATCAGGAAATTTTGGACTAAAATAAATATATCTAGATTCTTACATATCTAGATATGTGGATTTTACAGTGGAGAAACAAAATGTCTTGCAAACGTGAAGAAATATTGAAGATTATACTAGCTTTTAAAATGAATTAAAACCCTTGAATTTAAAATACTCCTTACTACTAGACATAAATTTTCAACTATGATGACAGAATATAGTCTCATATATTTGCCATCTATAGTTGCAATCCTACTGTAGATTTTCTCTCAAAATTAAAAATTAAGTGAAAAAGAGGGATGGTTATCTATGTTTACATAGAAATGAAAAAAGAACTATATACCCTGATCACAAGGTGCAGATACTCATGTTTAACAATCAATAAAACTGAGAGAAAATTGTAGGGATAAAAATGCCAACACCATTGAGACCCATCATTTGGAACATGAGAGAAGAGGTTTGTCAGAACACACAAAAAAGACAAAGCTTTTGTTCAAAGAGTGCTAAAGCTTTCAATCTTATCCTGTAGCCAGCACTTTCTCGGCATGGTGTAGGAGTGCATCATGTTTTAGAATCATTAAAGCAATGGGAATATAAAAGTGTCCTTTTGGAATTCTAGGAAAGTGTTCTTCCTGCATTGCAAAATTACCTTATCCATTATTGTTCAATGACTATATATAGATCTCTCACACAAAATCCTTCTGGGCATGTTAAACTGAGAATCGTTTTGGTAATATCATATGAGTCCATTAACATCAAAGAATCCGCATGCTTATATATTTTATTTTCCTTTACTTTGATATACCTCTTCAGTAATATTCTTTTTCCTATGAATAACTTCCAAACTGGAGTTCTAGGATGTTCCTATTTTTTTATAATTATTTAATATAGCTATAAAACTCTGAGCTTATCAAAACCACAAACATGATTTTAAAATAAATTCACCACCATTTCTATGCACTTTAATGCACAACTGATATTTGATTTCTACTGATATTCTCAAGTTTTCATTGATTTTAATTAGGTAAGCTATTCAAACCTACCTTCCTTTGAGTTCTTTTATGCCATTACTTAAAGTAGTAAGCCTAATTTTCAGTATATTTTTGTTAAAAATCAGAAATAGTTTTTTAAAAGGACCAGTGAAGAAACCATATAAAAGATAAATAACAATTTTCCTAAGTGAAGCCTACTATTTCCACCTTTTAAATTGATATATTTCTGTGGACATTTGCATCTTTAGTGCTACATATTAAAAATGTGTTTAAAGATTATCTTCATAATTAGAACATTACCATAGTATCCAAATTTTTATTACAATTATTCTTTGACAATTTATTTTGTAAACTATTATTTTAATCTAAGTCAAATAAAACTTTTAAATAATGTATCTTATTGTCCATTAGTGATTTTCTGGCATCTTGTAAAATGGTGGTACAAAAGTAAACAAATAATTAACCTTCACCTTCAAAAGGTCCAACACTGTCCATCACAAATACATACTTAAAAATATTGTTTTGAAGAATAAAGGGGGGAAATCTATTCAATCAGAAAAAAAAATTCAAAAGAACAAATAAGCCCAAACAGGTTTAAGCAAAATAAACCCAGAAAATAAATCAAAAGCATGTTTACTTTAGATATACCACTATGGATAACAAATTATACAATTTATTGAACACCTAGTGCATCAGACATACTTCTCGATACTTGGCTTATTTCTTCAAATTTTACCAAATATTTCTATTAGACATTGCTAGGTGATAAACGTGAAACTGAACAAAACACATGCTTTCCAACTAGACACTATTGAACATAAAACTGCAATACAGATAAGCAATCTATGGCGATAAATTCCAATATAAAATACCCAAGACACTATATGAACATGCAGGTGGGCATGTAGCCCATAGGTAAGGAATCAGATGAGATCTGAAGGTACCTATAGGACAAAGTAAGGGTATGGAGGTATCAGGATTGACACAGGAAAAATTTCCAGGTGGAGGAAATCACGTGTAAGAGGTGAGAAGTCCTATGAAGGGTTTGAGATTTTATTCCATTCACAAGCTAACAAGTTAGCCTACCAGACTACCATGAACGCTGAAAAAAGGATCTGAAAAAAGGGTCATGCAAACAGCATGAGCTCAACGTTCATGTTCTTTCACTTTCTCCTGGGTCCACGGGGGAGGGGAGAGTGGTCTGGAATAGGTCCCAGAGATGTTGCACTGGCAATGGGTTTATTAAAACTAGGAAACCTCACCAAAACCGGTTTGGCTCAGTGGATAGAGCGTCGGTCTGCGGACTGGAAGGTCCCAGGTTCAATTCCAGTCAAAGGCATGTACATTGGTTGCGGGCACATCCCCCGGTGTGGGGTGTGCAGGAGGCGACTGGTCGATGTCTCTCTCTCATCGATGTTTCTAGCTCTCTATCCCTCTCCCGTCCTCTCTGTGAAAAATCAATAAAATATAAAAAACAAACAAACAAACAAACAAAAAAACTAGGAGACCTGAGCAACCCCAAGCTAAGGAACTTCAGTCTTTCATAAGGGCTATGCCATGTGTCCAACCTTTGCCTCAGAGGGAGACACTATCTTTATAATACTGGACAGCAAACAGCACTGCCCTCAGCTCTGCAGGCGACCCTGCAGCTCCCAAGGATGTTCACTACACAAATAATCTTAAGAAGTTAGCCTCACAGAAAAGGTGGTGAGTTTCTCTGAACAAAATGTGCTGTGCGTTCTTATAATTTATGTAATATCAGGTATGTCTATTCCCTGGAAATTTGAAATAATTCATCCTTGAATATAGTATCCCTTTGGGCTATTCATGGAAAATTGTATTTTTTGACTGTCCCAAATTCAACAGTCAGAATCTGTTGAGGTTTTGAATCCCTCCTGAGATATATTTTTATATTTTACATTTTCCCAGGAAATCATTTCTTTCAATAAGATATTAAAATTCACTCACATAAGATTTTGTAAAGTGTTTTTATTACGCTTTTAATTTCCTTTTTCATGGAGTATTATTCCCTTTTCATTTCTAAGTTTGAGTGTTTGTACCTACTTTTCTTTTTTTCTCCCCTTAGGTTTTTAGTATTTTGTATTTTATTTTTTTAAAGAGTTTTGAAGTTTTAAAGCAATTCTAATATCTTTAAAGCAATATTTTCAGATGTTATTTGAATTATTGCATAATTTTTCTAATTGTTTAAATTGTGTCATTTAGACACATAATTTATTAAACCATTGGTGATCCTTTATGTTTCTTATATCTTTAAACTAGAGGCCCGGTGCATGAAATGCGTGCATGGGGGTGCGGGGGTGGGGGGTGTCCCTCAGCCCTGTCTTGGCCTGCAAAGACACCAGCATCCCTCACCCCAACCTCTAGCCAGAGGTTCTTCCCCTCCTTCTGCATAGCCTCTAGGAAGATGCTTGTCCTGGGGCCTCCTCAAGGCCCTGGCCCACGACGCCCTGCAGTTCGGGTACGCGGGGGCTTGGGCTTTCAGGTCTGGCTTCCTCACCTGGCATGGTGAGCATCAGCTGTCTTGGGAGCCTTGCCTTAGGAGTCACTCCCTTGGACCATACTACTTGTGAGTGTGTGTGGGGGGATGACTTCGGTGGCAATGATTTGATGTCTGTAGCATGCCCGCTGACACCCACCACCATGGCGCCACACTGGTCCCGTCTGGACTGCTGGCAGGAGGCTTCCAGTCTGCGACTGGGCTGATGGGCTGCGACTGGGGGCTGCAGGTGGAGGACCCTGGCACCCATAGGGCTGTCAGCATCAGGAACTGTAAAGATCAATTTTTCTGGTTCCTCCCCTGCCGCGCGGATGTGGAGCTCCGGGCCCCACAGGCCTGTTCACTCCCGCCGCATGGCTGGCCGGGGTGGGGAGGTGGGCACGCCGCGCCAGAGGCCGGTTCACTCCCGCCACACAGCCGGCCGGGGCAGGGACGTGAGCTCGCTGCCCCAGAGGCCCCTTCTGTGCCGCAGCACAGCCATGGCAAAGACGCTGAGCTCGCGTCGGTCCCCACTTAGTGGCGTGGCGGCCATGAAGTCCCCGCCCCCCCGTGCCTCCCGCCAGCCCAATCGGCCACCCTGGCCACCCCGAGTCCCGCCCCCCCACGCCTCCTGCCGGCCCAATCATGGGCATAGCAGAGTGATGGTTAATTTGCATATTACCCTTTTATTATGTAGGATGCTCCCATTATGCTGTTTTGTTTTTTTATGTCCTAATTAGGATAGGAGATTTCTCCTGTATTTGAGATAAAACCTCCTTAATCACCATTTATCCTTCCTGTGGCCATTTTACAAGCAAAAGTGGCTGGAAAGAGAGGTCTACACTTAGTCTCTACTTCTAACTTATCCTTGAGTCTTCAAATATTTGCTTTCTAATCTCACTTTTGTCTCTATTAGTCCCCTACACTCAGTGAAAATCCCTCCCATCTCTACTCTCTATTACTTCTTTGTCAGGTCATCTTTCCCTATATGTTCTGCATGTTAGATTTTATTAAGGCCCAACTTTAAGTTTCTCCTTTTTTTAAGTTTCTACTTCTAGGCAATGTTATTCACATCTCTAAGATTTCACTGTGTTGATTGCTCCAAGATTCTTATCTCCAGCCTAGTATTCTGAACTGTGGATACATATAACCCATCAATTTAATATTTCCACTTGATGTCACAATGAACATCAGACTCAACTTATCCAAAATAAGGTTTCTATTATTCTTCCAACTCCAAATTTACCCCCTTGCCTGTGTTTCCTATCTGAAGAACAAACAAACAAAAACAGGAACAACCAAATGCCCATCAAGTTTCCAAGTTACAAACTTAGGAGTTATTATTGCTTTTATTTACTTCAACTACCATTTCCCACCAATCGCTATATTCTATCAATTTTATTTCCTCATTTTATCATTTTTTTTGTCAGTTTTCACCAAGATTTCTATATCCAAACCATAATATTTTTCTTTTTTTAATCCTCTCACAATATTTTTTCCATTGCTTTTTAGAGAAAGTGAAAGGGAGAGAAGATGGGGGAGAGAGAGAAGTATCTGTGAGAGAGAGACATTGGCTAGTTGCCTCTCATATGTGCCCCAATCAGGGTCAGAGATCAAACCTGCAACCAAGATACATGCCCTTGCCTGGAAACCAAACCCGCAACCCTTCGGTCCAGGGGCCGATGCTCTAATCACTGGGAAAACTGACCAGGGCTAAACCATAATCTTCTAACTAGAATTATTGCTATTTGTTCCTTCTATTTCCACTCAAATAGCAGTCTATCTTCCATTTCCTACATTTTAACAGAGTGATCTTTTAAAAATGTAAACCACACCCTGGCTGGTGTGGCTCAGTTGGTTGAGAATCTTTTATATATAAAAAGGTCACCGATTCAATTCCGTCAGGGCACATGCCCTGTTTGCAGGCTTGTCTCTCTCTCTCTCTAAAAAAAATTAATAAAAACAAATTTTTTTAAATTGTAAATCCAATCAATGATGGGTTCCTCAATGGATATAAATATTTTATAAGGAAAGAAGCCATAAAGTTTTCACCCCATTTTTTTTATTGTTCTTAGAACAGTACCTGATAAAGAGATGGAGGAGAATCTTTTTTTTTTTTTCAGTTGAATCTCTGCATATTTTCTTTGTCAGGAACTGTTCAAATCATTGGTTAAAAATGCAAAGAAAATAAAAATGCACCCAGTTTTCAAGGAAGCTTCTGTGTTCAGCAGATCAGTAACACTAAATCTATAGACATTACATATCACTAGAGAAAGACTGGCTAACCTCAAACATCTTCATTGAATGGTGTCATCTGATTTAGCCTCCTGATCCTAAGCTCTATGTAACTACTCTAGACAACTTTAAATAGGTTCAACACATTTATGATTTATACTGAGCCAACTGAATCTTTAAACCTTCTAGAGTTATTGGAGTGGGTAATTTATGCAGACCAACAAAATATATAGGAAAAAAATCTGCTTTCTGGACTTAATTTCTTATATCCTGGTTTACAATGTGTGGTAAAGCACATCTCTTCCACATGTACACTTGATATATTTATTTTTAATAGTGCTAGGTCTGTACATATTGCTGATGATGCAGCTAAATCTCTAAGACAGTGGTTCTCAAACGTTAGTGTACATTTCTGTGATACATGCTCTGAATATTGCATTGCATGCCCAGCACCCAAAGTCAAATCTATTCATAGTGTTGAGATTGGAAAACTCTGTGTGTGTGTGCGTGTGCGTGTGTGTGTGTGTGTGTGTGTGTGTGTGTATTTACATTAACCAAAGTAAGTGGAGCCTCTAGGAAGCATTCTTCAAAGGCAATGGAAGTCCCCAGCCCCCTCCCATAAATATCCTGTTTCCTAGAATGAGGATCTGATGGTTTGGTCTATCAGTCATGTGGGACAATAAGGATGAAGGCAAACTTGAACTAAGTTCAAGTCTTCATAATCTCTTTTTTCTGTTCAAAATGAAGAGGGACTGTCTATATTTCTAAGCTATATATCAGTAATATTTTATATGGAGATGTATTAAAATTATGTTTATAATATACATAGATAATACATTATATATAAAGTATATAATTTACATATATAACCCATGTCTATAATGTTATCTATACAATAAAAGGGTAATATGCAAATTGGTCATGATGCCCTCATAGTAACAACTGAACAGCAGGCTGCGTGGGGCGACCAGGCCAGCAGGGGGGTTAGCGAGGGACGACCAAATGACTGAGCAGCAGGCTGCATGGGGTGACCAGGCCGGCAGGGGGGGCAGTGAGGGGAGGGGCGACCTGGCTGGCAGGGGGTGGGCAGTTGGGGGTGACCAGGCCGGTGGTGGGGGTGCAGTTAGGGGCGATCAGGCAGGCAGGCAGGTGAGCAGTTAGGAGCCAGCAGTCCTGGATTGTGAGAGGTATGTCCAACTTCTGGTTTAGGCCCAATCCCTGCGATCAGGCCGAAACCGGCAATTGGACATCCCCGAGGGGTCCCGGATTGGAGAGGGTGCAGGCTGGGCTGAGGGGACCCTCTCCCACTGTGCATGAATTTTATGCACGGGGCCTCTAGTAATATATAAAATATTATAGATGATATATTTTCTGTGTGTGTGTATACATATATACACATACATCCTAATTCTAAACATACATTTATAATATATAATTGGAGAGAAAGAAAAGACTAACCATAATGAAATTTTTATTTCTCTATTGACAAATTTTTTTCCATAGTCCCAAATGTGAATTTATGGGCTCATTTTATTGGCTATATTTTTCTAAATAGTGCTAATTCACCTTTAAAAATATTTGTGTAATAACTTTAACCTCCATTCTTAATCATTTTTATTTTAGCCATATAAATTGATATAGCTTTCATCCATTAGAAAATTATGAAGATATAATTATGCATGCACAATAATCACTATTTTAATGCTCTTTTTTGCAGTTTATCTCATATGTATTTATGGATTGTAGAGCTCTTTCTTTTTTGTCCTATGGAGAAAGGTGCATAGGCTTGATAAATAAGAGCAAAAAGACTCTAAGTAGGCTAAATATATACACATACATAACATTCAAATCCTTTTCTAGAAGATTTGATTATACAATCTCAATTGATTTATTTTTCTCAAAATAAAATTAAAGACATTCCTCATATAATAACTTTGAATGATGCCTTGTTTCAAAGTTAAAGAGACCTCTGAAAATAGCAACTGTCTTAAAGAAATTAACAGCATTTATGTTTTAATTGTTTAATACACAGATTTAGATTTGATTAAGTGATCATTGCCTTATCATTGATCATTCAAATCATGTAGGAGTTTGAGATTTATTAAACTGTGTGAATTGTTAACAGTTATTAACATTATAAATAACACAAACCCAAGTGACTATTTCATCATTTAAATTCTCACAATAAACAAAGCACTCCCACTCCAATGCAAGGATTTAATGGAGATAGAGCAATCTCTCAAAAATTATGGTGGGCACATTTGTTTTTTTAATCAGAATTATCATCATGTATCTTTAAGAGTGATTTACTTTTCATTATCTCAATGATGTCATCACATCACCCTATAATTTAGATTATAGGTAAACCTTTTTGATTACCATAAAGGACTCAGTGAACTCCTACTTCCAGTTCAATTATCACAACAATTTTAAACCCACGTAGAAGCTAATTATAAGACAGCATGAATAGCCAGAATGAATATAAATAATATCAATGGTTCATGTTCTCTCAGCATGATTCTGTTAAACTCTTACTATAAAAAACCAAATAGGTTTTTTTTTTAATGTTACTGGAAAAATGTGTTTATGCAAGATTTCCTGTGTTATAAAATTGCAAGTAAACAATTCTACCTTTCTATACCACTTTCTACACATTTTCTTCTGAATTCAAGCTCACTTTCTCCATCATTTGTAACATTGAAATTTGTGGATATCTAGTGTTTTCTGCTACAAATATAAGGAATATCTGGTTAACAAGAGGTAGGATAGCCATTAACTAGGTGCTTTCTCAGCTTTTGGCATATAAATTGATTGTGGGTTTTCGTTTGTTTATTTTGATTTTACTTCTGCATAAAAGCCCACAAGTCTCCTTTGGGTTCTCTTTCCAATCTTGCAACGTGTGCTTTAATTCTAAGCAAGCTTATCACTCATTTGGTGATTTTCCCTTTTTTTTTTTCTATTTTCTTTTTAGAATATTTTAGTCATATGTAAGATATTAGAGTTTAAAACTCCAATTTTTGTTTTCTTTTCCCTTTTTTTCTTTTTTATTATCTTGCCTAGGACTAAAATCAGCAATTCCAATTCTAACTGTAGCTTGCTGCCTGTTTTTGTAAAATTTATTAGAGCTAGCCTTCCACTCATTTGTTTAAATATTCTCTCTAGGTGTTTCCCTCTAAAAAGCAGAGTTGAGTAATGGTGACAGAATTTGAATGGTTTGCAAGGCCTAAAATAATTACTATTTGGCCCTGTAGAAAAAAACAAGTGTTTACTGTCCACTCTAGAAGATAACTCCAATTTTGTTTCAGCCTCCTTTTTCTGCTATGATGTATTTATGTATTTAGTTTCTAGGGATATTTTCTATTCTTTACTGTTTTGCTAAAAAACAAACTATTCTTGCTTTATGAAAACAATTAATTTCATAGTCTACCAAAGACAGTATTTCCTTTTTTTGTATCCATTTATTTTTGTTAGCATATATTCTGTTTCCTCAGAGTTATCTATTTTTATTCTGGCTTTCATGTCAGAACTTTTCTTCAGATAGAAACTTTCCTGTCTGTCTAGCACACACATATTTAAGAGTGAAGCATAGTCAGATTGAAACCTCAGAGTGTGGTTATTGGTATGCATGTAAATGTGTGTTAGGGAAATATTAGCTAGCACATTTTGAAACACGGTATGTTAAAAAAACAACTTTTATTGAGAGGTGAGTACTCAACAATAATTAACTACTTTTGTCTCTGTTAATTTGTTGTAAACAGATACTTCCTTTGTGCAAGAGGATAATCCACCATCTATTTGCACTCAGCATGGATCTGGGAGTTGGGCTAGGGGAAGAGTCAACCATTCTTCAGAAAAGTTTGAAAGTCGATCTTGATGTTATCCTCTTGTTTTATATCTATTGACTCTCCCTTGCCCTTTGCTTTTCTTACAAAATAAATTAAAAGGAAATGAAAAAAGTATAACAATTCTGCATATTATGCTTGTTTGGGGATGTAAGTGGTGGGAAGAGGAGAGAAGTGTGGCTGTGGAATAATCCAGAATAACCTTCCCATCAAAAGATCCTAACTTAATCACATGTGCAAGGTCCCCTCTACCATAAAGTAGCATATTCACAGGTTCCTGAAATTAGGAAGTGAACATTTTTGCAGGGCTATTATTTAGTCTACCACAAATAATTCTTTGTTGTAGGGGGCTGTCCTGTGCATTTTAGGATGTTTAACAAAGTTCCTAGTCTCTACCCACTAGATGCCAGTAGTAGTATATATTGCTCCTCTATTTTTTTTAATCCTTACTCAAGAGTATTTTTCCATAGATTTTTTTTTTTTTTTAGAGAGTGTGGAACAGAGAGGGAAAGACAGAGAGAAATATTGATATGAGAGAAACATATCAATTGGTTGCCTCCTGCATGCACCCAACCAGGGCCAGGGAAGGGGAGAGGCCTGCATCCTAGGTATGTGCCCTTGACCGGAATTGAACCCAGGACCCTTCTGTCTGCAGGCCGACACTCTATCCACTGAGCCAAACTGGCTAGGGCTATATTGCTTTTCTAGTACTGCATGACGAATCATTACAAAAGAAGGGCTAAAAATAACACACATATTTACTATCTCGCAGTTTCTCTGGGTCAGAAGTCTCAGAATGACTTAACTGGCTAGAACGAAAGAGATCCTCGCTTTATGATGAAGTGGCATCTTATGTAATGAAACAATTAAGAGAGTGACATCCCATCATTTTTGCCATATCGGTGGTTAGAAACAAGTCAAAGGTCCCACCCACACTGAGGGTAGAGTAGGAGGTGATAACACTGGATATGGATTGGATGGCTAAAGGGATCTAAGGGCAACACTCCACAATAGTTGTGACAACCAGAAATGTGTACAGATATTGCCAAATGTTCGGTGAAGGGCACAGTTCCCCTGGACTGAGAATCACTGTTCTAAACTGATTATAATTGACATTTTGGACTGCTGGTTTCTCTTTTACTGATTTTACTCTCTGCCAAAGATGAAGTAGATCTTATGTTCCATCTCTCCACTGAGGGACTTATCACTTTGCACTTCAGTTTGATTATATTGTGACTTCAATTTGCTGAGGTTCAATATAATTTATGATGTTATAGATTATATGCATGTGTTGCTGCCAATAAAGAAACATGATCCCCAGTAGCTTTGTCCATTCTATGTGGGAGTGGAACTTCCTCAAAGTATGAATTTTTGATATTTTATCACATAAAAATTGAAAATATAGGCTATTGCTTTAGACACTAGAAATTCCCATTATATTATTGTTTCAACAAACAGATACCAATAACTAATATAAGTTGCTTTACTAGGCAGCAGGGGCTGCCTATAAGAAGTGTTCTGCTGTAAAGTAGTTAATGACCTGAGGCTCTGTGATCTGTATAATATATTTATAAGGGTAATTTACAAGGAAGGTTACCTTTTCCTAGACATTCTATATAAAAGGAGTATAACAACCAAACCGTGATTCTTCTGTGCATCTGTTGGTAAATATAATTTTACTATTGTTAAATATAATTTATTTTATAATTCATAAAAATAAGTTTTAATTAATGACATATCCTTGTTTTTAAAAAAGCATGACATATTTAAATATTATATATTAAATGTGAAAATTCTTAATATTTATAAAGTTATTTTGTAACTATAACTGTGTATGGATATTCTGACTTATCTTTCAGAAAATATAACATTTTTTAACATTTCTTTGAAAAAACATATTTTAAGTAGATTAATATATTCCATAACAATATATTTTTAGATAGAAATATTTATCAATTTATACATGTGTATCTTACAAAGTTTCTAAGATTTTTCTAGCTATTAGAGATGTCCATGAAGACCAATAAATACATACTTTCAAAAAACATTAAAACAATGACTCAAAAATAAAAGCTTAGAAACTGTGATATGCAGTTACTCATTTTATTATGTAGAATAGAACAGCTGATATATGTTGGAGTACATTTTATAAAATTGCCTTTTAAAGGTCAAAATTAACATATTATTTAACCTAACAGAATTTAAAAGTGTTTTTTTTCTGTCACAATATCGATATTATTTAAAGCATATTTGGAATTATTGAAATTATTTGGAGCTGACAGTCTTATAAATGCAAAAATTTCATCATTTTTATACAGCATCCACTGTTTTTTTAAATATTTGCTAAATGTACCTTTTTATTACTTTTAAATATATTGAAGAGATTATTATTTGTTATTATAGATTGCTTTGAAACATATGTCTACAATCCCAGATTTGGGGAAATTTTCGTAAACAGAGATACAGAACAGGAACATAAAACAAATTAATAAGAGACTGACATGATATTGATTAACTGACACCTGTTTTATTCTTTTAGAATGCATATCTTCTCATTTTATTTATTTTATTACTTTGCCTATTCTTGTGATTCATTATTTTGCCCTTGATGTATTTTTACCATCTTTTATTTATAATTATCAAACTATATTGTGTTCATTGAATTATCCAAGTTGTTCAACTTAGTGTATTAACTGCAGAGTGTGAACATGATAGAATATAATTTTGTCCCTTTCTTTGCTTCTCTCTTTATCACTATCCTCTTTCTTTCCTTGGAGCTCAAACTATAAGCCCATTTGTTAGTGTCTCTCCTAAGGCAACAACGTTCAGTTTCAAGCTGATGTTATCAGTGCAACTGCCTTTTTCCACCAGAACATACTGAATGAGTTTCAAATTGGCTGAAAACCTCTTGTTGTTTGTTTCTATAATTGAACTTCCCAGAACCCACTGCAAATTTTTATTCTTTCTAGTAGGAACTAACCCTTGGGATTTGTTCTCCTTGAGCCTTCAAATTTATTTTGTAGTAGCTTTTCCCTATAGTGGTTTAAATCTTGGGCGACCTAGATTTATGGAAAAGTTAACATTGTTGTCACTTTTCTTATGGTATTTGTTTCTTACTGCACTGGGAATCAAATAATAGAAAACCGATTATCATTTTAGTTATATGAGTGTTTACATACTCATAAACAATAAAAAAATCAGTAATTTGTATGTTACCCTTGATTTATAATATTAACACAAGTTATTTTTATGTTGTATTTTTAAACATATCTATCTTCTACTTTACTACAAAAGTACTTCAACTAATTTCAGTTGTTATGGTTACCAATAATACTTACTGTCCATAATCAAGGGGTAACTCAAATGTATCTCATGTAAATTGAACTTAGGTAGTAGGTATTAATATTTTAATTTTTCACAGATAAGAAAAATAAAGGTGTGAGAGCTAAGAAAAAAGATTTATCTACTACTTAGAGCAAATAAATTACTAAGTCATTAATAGAACTCATATCTCTTGGAAAAATTCAATTAATTATTCTTTCTATTCCTGCATGTTTTCCGCATAAAATGAATCCAATCCCAAAAGACATCTTAAAATTCATTATTTGTCTTACTCTATCCAAGATTACATCTACTACTGAAAAGTTTGTAATTGAATAGTCAACATTTGATCTCTTGTGATTTATTATATGGGGCACAGATTGTGATAACTAGTAGCTTTTTGATTTAAAATTAACACTCAGAGTTTTATTGTTTTAGAAATCTAAGTGAAAAATGAAATATCTACTAATCTTTCTGTCCATGGAATCAGTTTTGTGAATGAATGTTCAGTCATTCATCATTCACTTAAAAAACATTTTGAATGCCTTATTTTTGCCAGGTAGTATATTTAATGGCTGGGAATTCAAAGATGACAAGAGAGAGTTTCTGCTGTTCAAAGAAAGTAATTTCTAGGGTCTGTATAAGTATATGTAAATATGTATGAAATTATTTACCTAAATATGTCAGTAAATATCATAAAGATATACAGGACCTAGTGGGATCACAGGAGAGTGGATGTGCAAGAATGACTGAATATGTGAGAGATATCTGATGTTCTATAAAATTGAAGTGAGATTTGCAGGAAAATATATATGTGTGCCTCACAGAAGAAATAAGTACAGGGATTCCAGTTGATATAAGCAATATATAGGCATACCTCAGAGATATTGCAGGTTTGGTTCCAGACCACTGCAACAAAACGAGTTTCCCAATAAAGCCAGTTATAATCTTATTGCTCTTGGAGGGTCTTGCCTTCAATTTGTAAAAAAACAGGGAATCTTTGAAGTGCAATAAAATAAGGTATAAAATGACATATGGATACTTTGAGAGGATAGCATGCATTCTGATAACTCAGTTCTTTTTCTTGTTTCAGAAAAATTGTTCAGAACAGAATATTTGAAGATAACATTTTGTAGCTAATGGATTTCATTTACCAAGGTGTTCAGTTCAGTAGAATGGCAGCAGGTATTGCTGAACTCAAAAATCCCTTAACTTGGATTAAAAATTAAAACAAATTTATTTAACAAGACTTTTTAAAATATAAACATACAGTGGGATATCTAAGAGGAAGTGTTTTCCATGCTTAGCCTCAGATTTAATTCTTATAGAACAGTGGTGTGAATAACAGCCACTGGCACTCACACTGTCACACACAAAACCCTCATGTTTATTCACGCTCAGACACATACATTCATTGTATATTTATCACTACTACTACTACTACTACTACTACTACTACTACTACTACACACACACACACATACACACACACACGTTTTTCTCCTTCCTATCTCTTTCCTGCCTCCTTTCTTTCTCACACTCTTATAAACACACAACTTATCTAAACATCCAAAATTCCATCACTTTTTAACTCCTCTCAGAAAAATAATGAATAATTTGTATTTTAGAAAAATATTTGGAGTCAAGTTTTCAAATTATGATGTATTCTATAATCATATTAAATTGATAACACTTGACATTTGTAAATTGCATGGTATACCCTACAGAAACACAAATTACATCTTATTTTTTTAATCCTCACCCAAGGATATTTTTCCATTGATTTCTAGAGAGTGGAAGAGAAGGGGAAAGATAGAAATATTGATATGAGAGAAATACCTCTTATTGATTGGTTGCCTCCTGCAGGAGTCCCAACCAGGGCCCAGATCGGCCCTACAACCAAGGTACGTGCCCTTGACCTGAATCGAACCCCGGACCCTTCAGTCATCAGGCCGATGCTCTGTCCACTGAGCCAAACTAGCCAGAGAAAATTTTACTTTTTAAAGTTGAATTTTTATTTTTAATTATATACTCAAATACTATTATAATGTTTATGCATAATCATTTTAATGAAAAGGAAACAATTTTCATTATAAAATACTAGAGGCCTGGTGCACGAAATTCGCGCATTGGAGGGGGTGTCCCTCAGCCCAGCCTGCACCCTCTCCAATCTGGGATCCCTCGAGGGATGTCCAATGGCCTAAACGGGCAGCCGGACATCCCTCTCACAATCCAGGACTGCTGGCTCCCAACTGCTTGCCTGCCTGCATGCCTGATTGCCCCTAACCACTTCTGCCTGACAGCCTGATCACCCTCTAACCACTCCCCTGCCAGCCTGATCGATGCCTAACTGCTCCCCTACCAGCTCGATTGCCCCTAACTGCCCTCCCCTGCCGACCTGGTCACCCCTAACTGCCCTCCCCTGTCATCTTGGTCACCCGTAACTGTCCTCCCCTGCCAGTCTGGTTGCCCCCAACTGCCCTCCCCTGCCAACCTGGTCACGCCTAACTGCCCTCCACTGCTAGCCTGGTCGCCCCTAACTGTCCTCCCCTAAAGGCCTGGTCCCCCCCAACTGCCCTCCCCTGCTGGTCTGGTTGCCCCCAACTGCCCTCCCCTGCAGGCCTGGTCCCCCCCAACTGTCCTCCCCTGCAGGCCTGGTTCCCCCCAACTGCCCTCCCCTGCAGGCCTGGTCGCCCCCAACTGCCCTCCCTTGCAGGCCTGGTCACCCCTAACTGCCCTCTCCTGCTGGTCTGATTGCCCCCAACTGCCCTCCCCTGCAGGCCTGGTCCCTCCCAAATGCCCTCCCCTGCCGGCCATCTTGTGTCCACATGGGGGCGGCCATCTTGTGTGTTGGAGTGATGGTCAATTTGCATATTACTCTTTTATTAGATAGGCTAAGTTAAACTTTATTTTTTTTTTAATCTTTATTTTCCCCCCTTTGACCTCTCCCAGCCTGCCTCTCTTCCAGTCCCCCCTTCAGGCCTTCACTACCCTATTGTCTGTGTCTATGGGTGGGTTATGCATATATGCATACAAGTTCATCAGTTGATCTCTTACCACTTACCCACCCTCCCCTGCCTTCCCTCTGAGGTTTGACAGTCTGTTCCATGCTTCTATGTCTCTGGATCTATTGTTGTTCATCAGTTAAATTTTAACTTTAATGTTTAAATTTTAACTTTAATGTTTAAAGTTACTCTAAGAAAAAATGTTACTCTAATGAGAGTTCTTGAATTTATAATTGATGATCGTTAAACAACCCCCTGCTTAAAAGAACACTCCTGATCAACAACAAATAAGTAAAATATAATTTTTAATGAGTATGTTTAAATTTTTGCTGCCCAGGAAACAATAATATAGTCCATCTTGTTCTTTTAGTATTTAAGTGGCTGCAAAACTGAATGAATGTTTTTCTTTTGTTTAACACTATAAAACAACTACTTTTTATAGTTGAGAATTGCTTGTGCTTTAGAATTTAGTAAAATATTAAATATCTTATAATTAAGTTTATTAATGTTAAAATAAGAAATATATTAATTTATAAATCTAAAATACATCAGAATCTTTATTATAAATTTTATACTTAAATTTAAATACATCTATTTGTAATATTTTACTTATAAAAACAATATGTGTTGGGCATAGAAAAACTTCAAGCCACAACATATATAATACAATAAAAGTCAACGGTATAACTATCTTTCAGGGATATTGAATTTTAATATTTTATTAATTATTTTCCTGGGCCCATACACATGTATTTTAAACAATGAATATTTACTATACATAGATTTTTTCTATAATATCATGTGTCATATAACATGTATTTGGAACATATCCTCAGGTTTGAGATTTTTTTTTACCACGATACAGATTTGATATGCTTTTCTCTGGCCAGGTCAAAGGTCTGCGAGCAACAATGGAATTGTGAGACTTCTGCCCTCCATGGAACAACTAAATTTTAGTAGATCAAGCTTGATTCTAGAATTAACCCTGTGATAAGCAGGAATGCAAGAGATAGGATTGGTTGGCTGTTAAGTCCAAATGTTAAGATGAAACAAAACATAACAACAACAAAAAAAACATAAAACGAAACAAAATTTGAGAATGTGTGAAAAGGAGGAACACAAGGATTAAAGGGAATAACATTACATTGCATTTTTACCCTCATTTAACCTTTTATAAGAAGTAGTTTATTTGATAAATTAAATACCAAAATATTCTTTAAAAATATTATTTTTTCTGTTAATTTAAGCCCGATCACTTTATTTTTCATCTGTTCTATTCCACGCCCCTCCCCCCTTTAATTAGGTAGATAATTCAGGTTATAACTGTTCTTTGCATCTGGGAAATTCACATTTCACATTTAAAGGGGAGGACTTAGAAGGCTACACAAAGATTCCTTCTGGTCTAATCCATGATCTTCAAATTATCATTTACCAGGTTGTTAATGTTTTTGTCCTTTAATTTACTAATATAGAACAAATACGTGATTAACAAATGTCAATAACTTGTTCTATACATCATGTTCATCAGAAGTCCATCCAAAAATGTTAATGATGACCAATTCTTAGATACTTTTTAAATAAAGAAAAATAAAAAGCATAGGAACTACATTATATTATTTAGGGAAGATTGCTTTAACATATCCACAAACTGAAAACATTATCAACATTATATGTTCACATCTTCATATTCATAAAACACAGAGGAAGTAGTTGAATGAAATCCATTTGGACATGCTGAAAGCATCCCTCTGGGCAATTTCCATGGTTCACCTTTATCATTATTTTCACAATTATGTTAGATATAATGATGCATGAACTGTCCATATAATTTGCTAACCTAGAAAAAAATTTCCCTTAGTGGTATCTTTTTAATATCATATCAAATCTATTTCTATTGTTAAAGGCTGTCTCATGACAATTTTAGAAAATATTCATGAAATTATCTGATGCTATCAAGCTTCCCGAGTTGTTATCCCCATGGATTTTATAACCTGAACATTTCCAGTGTTTTCTTTTAGAATTGGGGACAGATTCCATGCATCTATGTTCAGATATTTGAATTTCTCTATGGATTTGTATTTGCTCTTTTATACAATAACCTTTTATACAGACTTTTGTCAAAATAACCCATTTGGCATGATGATCAGCTCAAAGTGAAAATTTTCAAATATTTTTCTTTAATAAAAATTGATGTGATACCATTATACATACAAATGATTTTATAAATAGGCAGATGATTTGCTTAATTTATCCTGATAAGCAATTATTCTGAGGCATGAAGAATGTGTTTTGGCTCTTGGATCAAGAGATAAGCTATAGCCCTGGTCAGGTACCTCAGTTAGTTAGAGCATCCTCCTGATACACTAAGGTTGCAGGTTTGGTCCTTGGTCAGGGCACACACAAGAATCAACAAATGAATGCATCAGTAAGTGAAACAACAAATTGATATTTCTCTCCTGCACTCTCTCTTCCTATCTACAATACAACTTAACAAAAGAGGATATACAATCCAATCAAAAAATGGACAAAGGACCTAAATAGACACCCTTCAAAAGAGGACATACAGAAGGCCAAGAGACATATAAAAAATATTCAAAGTCACTAATCAACTGAGAGATGCAATTCAAAACGTCAAAAAGATACCATTTCACACCTGTCCGAATGACTATCATCAACAAATCAACAAATGAAAGTGCTGGCGAGGATGTGGAGAAAAAGGAACCCTAGTTCACTGCTGGTAGGAATACAGACTGAGACTGGTGCAGTCACTGTGGAAAACAGTATGGAGTTTCCTCAAAAAATTAAAATGGAACTCCCATTTGACCCAGTAATCCCACTTCTAGGAATATATCCCAAGAAATCAGAAACACTAATTATAAAGGATGTATGCACCCTATGTTCATTGGAAACAGCCTAAGTGCCCATCAATAGATGAGCAGATTAAAAAACTGTGGTACACATACACAATGGAATACTATGCTGCTATAAAAAAGAAGGAACTCTTACCATTTGCAACAGCATGGATAGACACAGAGAGCATTATGCTAAGCAAAGTAAGCCAGTCAGAGTGAAATAAGTATCACATGATCTCACTCATTTGTGAAATATAATGAACAACATAAACTGATGAACAAAAATAGATCCAGAGACATAAAAGCATCGAACAGACTGTCCAACCTCAGAGGGAAGGCAGGGGAAAGGGGGTAAGAGATCAACCAAAGGACTTGTATGCATGCATATAAGCAGAACCCATGGACACAGACAGTAGTGGGGTGATGGCATGTGCTGGGGGGGGGGGGGAACAGCTGGGGAGAGGTCAATGGGGAAAACAAATATTCTTAAACAATAAAGAATTAAAAAAAAACAGGCAACAAAAATATTTTAAAATAATAGATACACTATAATAAGCAATGAGTCTCTGAGGTATGTGATGTTGTTGAGGTAATGCCCATAAAGCATGATCTAAATGTTCAATAGTGATATGAAAATTGGGGAAGACAATTTGAAATGCACTCAGCTTGAAATATTATGCTTAAAATCATGGGAGTCTTTTGCCAATGGGGTTCTGACATCATATTTAATTACTGGGTTATTTCTTGAAACATTCATTTTATATATATATATATATATATATATATATATATATATATATATATATATTATACATATATACATATATATTGTGTGTATATATATATATATATATATATACACACACATATATATATACACACATATATTAATGTCACGACAGATTTGAATTTGTGGGGACAAAAATAATTTTGAACTTCTAATAACATCCTGCAGGACATTTTATCTGGCAGTTCCATTTGTAAATTAAATTACTACTAAACCAGTGGTCGGCAAACGGCAGCTCGCGAGCCACATGCGGCTCTTTGGCCTCTTGAATGTGGCTCTTCCACAAAATACCATGTGCGGGTGCGCACGTACAGTGTGATTGAAACTTCATGGCCCATGTGCAGAAGTTGGTTTTTGGCCTGGGCGAGTCTATTTTGAAGAAGTGGCGTTAGAACACTCAAGGGGCCAAAGAGCCGCATGTAGCTCACGAGCCGTGGTTTGCCGACCACTGTACTAAACTAACAGATTGTGTCACAGGAAATAAGTATTTTTCTTATAATAGTCTCAATTGGTTAGCTTTGGACATGTGAAAGAACTTATATTGGCAAACATTCTCACTTTATGAGTGGATTTATCACTTTGAGGGACCTGATATTGATATAGTATCTGATAGATATAATAGCACATCCTATCTAATAATAGAGTAGTATGCAAATTAACCATCACTCCGCGACAAAAATGGCGGCGCCCATAGACACAAGATGGCGGCGCCCAGGCCCGCAGGAGTCCCCCAGTCCCAGGGAAGGCTGCCGCTGAGAGAAGGCAGCGAGCAGCCCAGCCTGTTGGCCTAGGAGGCGGCTTTGCCCTCCAGCCAGATCCTCTTCTAGCCCTGAAACTGGCCGTGGGTCGGGGAGGCGCCTACGCTCGGCCGCCATGATCAGCTTCATGCCCGACCCGGGCCGTGGGTCTGGAGGCGCCCGCGCACGGCCGCCTCCATCGGCTGCCCTCCCGGACCCTGGCCGTGGGTCTGGAGGCGCCCGCGCACGGCGGCCTCCATCGGCTGCCCTCCCGGACCCGGGCCGTGGGTCTGGAGGCGCCCGCGCTCGGCGGCCTCCATCGGCTGCCCTCCCGGACCCGGTCCGTGGGTCTGGGAGGCGCCCGCGCACGGCCGCCTCCATCGGCTGCCCTCCGCGACCCGGGCCGTGGGTCTGGGAGGAGCCCGCGCATGGCCGCCTCCATAGGCTGCCCTCCGCGACCAGCTGCCTCGATCAGCTGCCCTCCGCGACCCCGGTCCGTGGGTCTGGGAGGAGCCCGTGCACGGCCGCCTCCATCGGCTGCCCTCCCGGACCCGGTCCGTGGGTCCGGGAGGCGCCCGCGCACGGCCGCCTCCATCAGCTGCCCTCCCGGACCCGGTCCGTGGGTCCGGGAGGCGCCCGCGCAAGGCCGCCTCCATCAGCTGCCCTCCCGGACCCAGGCCGTGGGTCTGGAGGCGCCCGCGCACGGCCGCCTCCATCAGCTGCCCTCCGCGACCAGCTGCCTCGATCAGCTGCCCTCCGCGACCCGAGCCCTGGGTCTGGGAGGAGCCTGCCCACGGCCGCCTCCATCGGCTGCCCTCCGCGACCCTGGCCATGGGTCTGGGAGGAGCCCGCGCATGGCCGCCTCCATAGGCTGCCCTCCGCGACCAGCTGCCTCGATCAGCTGCCCTCCGCGACCCCGGTCCGTGGGTCTGGGAGGAGCCCGCGCACGGCCGCCTCCATCGGCTGCCCTCCGCGACCCGGGCCCTGGGTCTGGGAGGAGCCCGCGCCCGGCCGCCTCCATCGGCTGCCCTCCCGGACCCTGGCCGTGGGTCTGGAGGCGCCCGCGCACGGCGGCCTCCATCGGCTGCCCTCCCGGACCCGGGCCGTGGGTCTGGAGGCGCCCGCGCATGGCGGCCTCCATCGGCTGCCCTCCGCAACCCGGGCCCTGGGTCTGGGAGGAGCCCGCGCACGGCCGCCTCCATCGGCTGCCCTCCGTGACCCGGGCCGTGGGTCTGGGAGGCGCCTGCGCACGGCAGCCTCCATCAGCTGCCTGCCCAGACCTAGGCCGTGGGTCTGGTAGGTGCCCGCGCTGGGCCGCCTCCATAGGCTGCCCTCCGAGACCGGCTGCCTCCATCATCTGCCCTCCGAGACCAGCTGCCTTGATCAGCTGCCCTCCGCGACCCGGGCCGTGGGTCTGGGAGGCGACTGCACAAGGCCGGCGCGATCAGCTGCCCACAGTGGCCTGGGCATTGGGCCTGCGAGGTTCCAGTGCATGGCAGGAGCCGTCTGCTGCCTGTCCCAGCCTGGGCTGTGGGCCTGGGAGACCCAGGCTGCCTATACACCTCCCTCCCACCCCCCCACCCTGCCCCCTCTGAGATCAGCTCCCATCTGCAGCTGGGGGGTGTAGGCCTGGGAGGCAGCCGTGCCCCCCAGAGCTATTCCCTCCAAGAGGCAGCCTGGGGTGTCAGGGTGCACCCCCATGGAGTGATCCCCCACACACACTATAGCCTTGGAACTTCCCTTGCCGCCAGCCGAGTGATTGGAGAGGGAGGGGGTTAGTAATCTGGGCGATGCTGCCCAGCAAACCTCTCCCATTGGGTAGAAAGTTCTGACCAGGTTAGGGAGGTAAATGGGTTTTGTTTAAAATCTTTAGGAACCACATGGAAATGTCTGAGATAGGGTTTCACATCAGAAGTAACTTACAACTAATTTCTGAAGGCAAACCTGGACATTGCAGTTACATTACTGGAGAGTACCCCGAGGTCCGGAGGTTGGCTCTGCAGAGGTGGTGCAGAGTGCTCCCCACCCTGGTTCCTCAGCACCTTGGGCAGGGCTTGAGCCCACCCAGGAAGGCCTTTTCCCCTACAGTTTTCACCAAGGCAGGGAGGTTTTGTAGACATGAATAAGAAGTGCCCATGCACAAGTCCTGAAGATGCCGGGGCCGGCAGAAATGACAATCAAACCGGGAAAAGAGCAAAACCAGAAACACCACCAATCCCATCATAGATCATCTTTTTCTTCAGATGACTGTGTGTTTCCCTCTTCTTTGTCTTCTGGAAGCAAGACAGATTCAAGTACTGACAATTCTACCAACGGAAAAGTTAAGAGAAAGAGAGGACAGAAAAGGAATAAAAGGAAAAAAGAAAGAAAGGACAAAAGTTGAAACATCAAGAAAAAGAAAGAAAGAAAAAAGAAAGAAACAACCACATCATATCACCTTTCTAAGGTCTCATGAAATTCCTGTTTAAGTTTATTTTATGACACTTTTAGTTTGGGTTTACATTTTTTACTGGTTTGTGAAGACCACGGCAGGTACACAGTCCAATATGTTAAAGAAAAAAACCCTATCTACTAAAGAGGTAATAGGAGGGGAGAGCATTTGGGGGTGACCGGGCTGTCAGGGGAAGGCAGTTGGGGATGACTGGGCTGGCAGGGGAACAGTTAGGCATTGATCAGGCTGGCAGGAGAGTGGTTAGGGGGTGATCAGGCTGGCAGGCAGGCAAGCAGTTCGGAGCCAGCAATCCTGGATTGTGAGAGGGATGTCCGACTGCCCGTTTAGGCCCGATCCTAGGATCGGGCCTAAACGGGCAGTCGGACATCCCTTGAGGGGTCCCAGATTGGAGAGGTTGCAGGCTGGGCTGAGGGACACCCCAACCCCGTGCACGAATTTCGTGCACCGGGCCTCTAGTCTATATACATAAAAGGCTAAGTGACTGTCCCACTGGTAGCTATGATGCACAATGACCACAAGGGGGCAGATGCTCAATGCAGGAGCTGCTGAGCTGTGGTGACTTGGCAGTGGTGGTTCTCAGGTGAAGCACCCCAGAACCAGAGAAGAGGGAGCCCGATTTTGGGGTGCATCACCAGAGAACTGCCCTCTCGCAATCTGGGACACCTGAGAAGATGTCACCGAGAGCCGGTTTCAGACCAATCCTCACAGGCCAGGCTGAGGGACCCCACCTGCGCAAGGGACCCCGCTCACTCCGCAGACGCCCTTCCAGCCATGGCCCAACCCCAGGTGCAGCTGGCTGGGGAGGGACTGCGGGAGGTTGGCTCCAGGGCCTCTAGTATGTGAATAAGAAAGTTGTATTTCATACACCTATATTTATGAAAAAAAATTCTATGGGAATTTAGAAGAACAATATCAAATTATTAGGTATATGATCTCTCTCAGAGTGACATCATTTTATGAATTCTTAATATCTGTCCTCCTGTTTCTTAATCAATAGTGAACATTAGTTTTTTTCAATGATCTTTATACTTGAAATAGCTACAAGTATCTGCTTTTAATCTCTTACATGTTCATATACAAATATTTCCAGTTCTTGGAGGATTATAAGTTGGTCCTGTTTTCTTTCAGAAAACAATAATTTTATTTAAAGTGCCATAAATTTGTTTGGATTTTCATTCCTGTTTTTAACCTTTCAGTGCTTATTGATAATGTTTAGCTAATCAATGAAGAGCTTTTCACTTAGCAATCGCCCACGCATTCTAATTTCATTTTCTAACCAAGTCTTCTTTTCAGATGAGAGCTCACTTATAGAAAGAGAGTGATGGGAGTGGGTGGTGGCAGGAAGAGATTAAACAAAGAATTTATATGCATATATGCATAACGCATGGACACAGACAATAGTGCAGTGAATTCCTGGGGAGAGGTCCGAAGTGGGGTCGAGGGTGGGGGGGTCAATGTGGGGAAAAAAGAGGGCATCTGCTGCTGGAAACTGATCATTGTCTCACTAATAGAAAGATGTGGACAGGAAACCCGGAAGGCTGGTCAACAACCTTAATTGCTCTGAAAGGTCAGAGCTAATCACTCACTGTTTAGTTGAAACGTTGTTAGCTGAAGCAGCCTCCACCTGTTTGTCTTATGTAAATTTGTTATTGGAATTTCCTGCCTAAAGGCTATGGGTGTATCCCATAGTCTTAATAAAAAGGGATAGCAAGGCCAGAGCAGTGTGTAGTCCTCCCACTAGAGGTGGGCTCCCGCCTGGCCCCCAATATTCTCAAATTAATACTTTCCTAGTCTCTTTCATTTGTGTGCGGCCTTCTCCAGAACCCGAACCCTGAACCTGAACCCTGAACCACGCTGGACGTGAAAGGGGTTCCCACAATCTGCAATACTTTCAACAATAAAGATTCATTTTAAAAAGAATGATAAAACCCAGCCTGTGTGGTTCAGTGGTTGAGCTTCGACCTATGAACCTCAAGGTCAGTGTTAGATTCCAAGTCAGGGTACATGCCTGGGTTACCAGCTTGATCCCCTATAGGGGGTATGCAGGAGGGAGCTGATCAATGATTCTCCCTCATCATTGATGTTTCTATTTCTCACTCCCTCTCCCTTCCCCTCTGAGATCAATAAAAAATATGTCTTTTTTAAAAAGAATGATGGATATTGAATCTGTTCTACAGCATTGTTGAAAATATTCCTGAATTCCCTTTTTTAAAGTTCCCTTTTAATTAATATTTTCTCCCATAACTTTGAATCTTTTCCAACCCATTCTTAAGGAAAATGCACCTGAAATTGTCTATGTAGGTCATTTCTGTTTTGCTTATTTGTTCTGTTTGCCTTCACTCAAGGGCAAGGGCTATTTGTTCAAAAATCTTAAACTAACAAAATACTTTGAACAAAGACAGCTCAATTAAATAAATAATTTAGAGCTGAGAGTGCTATTGAATCATTTATCTGGCTGTAAAAAAAAAAAATGAATTTGGACCAAAGTACTTAGTGATGAGCCCTGCATGTCCAAAGCTGTAATAGAATGCTTTCAAATGGTACTCTTCCAAATCATCTTGATAGAAGCTTTGGGTACTAAAGAAAGAGGCTACCAAGAAGTATCAAAACAAACAAACAAACAAACAAACAAAAAAACCTTGAGTTTATTATTTGCCAAAGAAGGAAGATAAGCATTGTAGGGTACTGCCTATCCTGGCACAGCACACTGTCTTCTATATCAGTGTTATCCTAATATAAAAACCCTGGGTCCATCACATCCACATTGACCGGGAGGCTCAACCATTCGCCAGGCTGTGCATAGAGCAGGCGAGTGGGCTGAACTGTTGACCTCTCAGGGAGAGAGCGAGAGGTGGGGCTGATCAGCAGTGGCAGCTGCTGCTGGTGAGACCAGGAGAGAGAAACAGGGTGACCAGACCCTGCTTCTCTCTCCTTCGCCAACAGCCAAGCCTCTCTCTCTCTCCCAAAGGTCAGCAATTCAGCTGCTCGCCAGCAGTCTGGGGTGGCTGCTGATCAGCCCTGCCTCTATGATGAGGCCCGGAGATAGGCCCAGAGATGCTGACTGGTATAGAAACCGACCAATCAGAATCAAATCTGGGTCAATTGCAAGGAGCCAATGGCTGCCTAAGAGGCAGAGCTTTTGCCACTGACTGGCATAGAAGCCGACCAATCAGAACTAATTCTGGGTCAACTGTGAGGAGCCAATGGCTGTGTAGGAAGCAGAGCTTTTGACGCTGACTGGCATAGAAACTGACCAATAAGAACCTAATTGGCTGGCAGAGGAGGGCAGTTGAGGGCGAGATCAGGCCTGCAGGGGAGGGCAGTTGGGGGTGATCAAGCCAGCAGGAAAGGGCAATTGGGGGCGAGATCAGGTTGTCAGAGAAGGGCAGTTGGGGGCAACCAGGCCTGTAGGGGAGGGCAGTTGGCGGGGACCAGGCTTGGAGGGGAGAGCAGTTGGGGTGACCAGGGGATGGAAGTTGGGGGCTATCGGGTTGGCATGGGAGCAGTTAGGTGTTAATCAGGCCGGCAGGGCAGCAGTTAGGGGGTGATCAGGCTGGCAGGCAAAAGTGGTTAGGGGAAATCAGGCAGGCAGGCAGGTGAGCGGTTAGGAGCCAGCAGTTCCAGATTGTGAGAGGGATGGGATCAGGCCTAAACCGGCAGTCAGACATCCCCCAAGGTGTCCCAGATTGGAGAAGGTGCAGGCTGGGCTGAGGGATACTCCCTCCCCCAGTGCATGAAATTTGTGTACCGGGCCTCTAGTAGAAGTTATAAGAAGTATAGAGGTTAAGTAATGGTAGTCTTTTAGAAGAGTAGAATTACCACTGGTTGATACTGTGTCACAATTACTCATGGAAAGCTGTTATTATGACATGCTTAAAGCTAGTTTCAGTGGTTACAAGTTGCTATGGTGAAAGAACAAGCCTTCCTTCTCTTTTATGAACATATGAAAACACCTACTTATTCCAAGACTATGGAGTGAATCAGAGATAGCAATACACTGGTAAAATTCAGATAACCATAGAATTAATTTTATTTTTGGCACTATTGTAATTTGTCTCTTTAAGAATTAAATCACATATAGCTATGGTGATAAATTCCTTCTTTCCTACATATGGATGACAGGGGTAAATGACCAAAGGCCCTTCACAGAGGGTCCTTGACTTAATATGTGTGTGTGTGTGTGTGTGTGTGTGTGTGTGTGTGTGCGCGCGCGCGCGCATGTCCATATTCATATTTCAAATATTGCATAAAACCACTGTGATTTATGCTACATAGTGCCTGGGCAGAAACAGCCTGGATTCGTTTTGCCCAGGAATTTGCAGGATACCCCACACAGGCATACAATAATTAATAAGCAATTCAAACCCTGTGCCTGTTTAGTCCATTCCTACCTAAAAAACTTAAGCTGGTAATTCACCCTACCCCTAAAACACATCACCCTCTGTGCTCTCCACCTCACTAAAATGCACCATAATTTACATAGGTACTCAGGCCAAAAATTTTGACAAAATCATGACTCCTCTATTTTCTCAAATTTCAAAACATATGCAAGTTCAGATAGCTCTGCTTTCAATTATATTCACAACTTCCATCACTGTCATCCTCCCCTGCCTCGTACATTGTGATAGCTTCTCAATTCTAGGTATCCATTCTCACTCCCCCATTCTATTCTTATTCAACATCCACTGTTTTGTGGGTTTTTTTTAAATCTAAGTATTATTTAGGCACTTTTATATTCATACCTCTCATGTTTCTTAGCTATCACAATTAGTATATAATTCAATGCAATTCTGGCTGCTGGCAACTTCTCCATCCTCATTAACCACTAATCCCTCTGGCTACTCCATCCATTCCTTGTACATGTAAACAATCAACACAAAACCGTTTATTTACACTTGCTGCTTTCTCTGGAATATTCATCTCGATATATCTACCTGTACGTAGCTTACTTCTTCATTATACATATCTTTTTCAGACCCTCCAACTTAAGTCATCCCTATACATTCTCTTCCCCCTCTTGATTTAACAAATCACTATCTAAAATATTTTACATGTATTTATTTATTACTTCTATGCCTAACTGAGGAATATTTTTCTCCTTTCTCATTGCTGTAACCCCACACCAATAAAATTTTGGAACATAATAATGAGACCAAAATGTGGGGTTTTTGAGTCCAAATCCCTTGTCTCGCAAACTCAAAGAATGAAGTCACATACAAAAATGATTAGGGGAACTGAAGTTTATTATATATTTTTTTAATATTTTCCTTGATTTCAGAGAGGAAGGGAGAGGGAGAGAGATAGAAGCATCAATGATGAGAGAGAATCATTGATCGACTGCCTCCTGCACGCCCCCTACTGGGGATGGATCCCACAACCCGGGCGTGTGCCCTTGACCAGAATGGAACCTGGGACCCTTCAGTCCACAGGCCCACGATCTATCCACTAAGCCAAACCAGCTAGGACAGTACTGAAGTTTATTAAGAGAAGCCAGTCCTGGAAAAGGTGCAGCTGGGGTTCCAGGAGCAAGCCAGTGTCCAGAGCTTCCTTTCCATGTTGCAGTTGGGGAGTAGTTCAGTATCCAAGCTAATTAAAGTCTAATAGTCCATGTGTGGAGGGCCACATGGCCATAAGCCACGTGGGTGACAGGAGCACATCTCCGGCCATCAACCCGAGAATCTTGCGCCAGTTCAAGAAGAGAAAGCAAGTGCATTTTGTTTATATACTTGTTAGTTCCTGATTGGTCCTTTCAAAGAATGTTGCCTTAGCAACACCGTTGGGGTTGGTTATACCTTACTACCTAGTGATTGGTTATCTGCATGCTGCCTGTCCTAGCAACATTCATGCATTTTAAAGTTTGTCTCCTGTGTGCACTTCCCCTCCCAACTGGGTTGTCCTAGTAATTCTGCCCAGCTGTGTTCTCAATTCTAGTTCCCCTCTGTGGTCCCCAATCCTGACTACCTAGCTTCCCTTTGTCTCCTCAGTACCACATTCATAATGCATCCCATGAGCTTAAATAAGCACTGATCAATGTATAGCTTATCTTAGAACTTTCAGGGGAAGACTGGGGATTGAGGTTACATAAGTGCTGTCCCTTCTCTCTGCCACTACACCCATTGAATAGAACTCTAACTCCCTATTGCAAGATACTAGTGTTGAGCTTGCAAATTAAACTGAATCAAGGAAATGGGCCAGGAAGGGCCTTAATAAACTTATGTAAAATACATTCTGAAACAACACTTTTTGAAGGAGATTTTTTTTTTTATATCCATCCATTTGAGTCATGTAGCTCTCTTCTTGGTAAACAACAAACACAAAATAGACCTTGAAAGTTTTAGGAATATTCTCCTAATGAAGAATTTTCCAAACTCAATTTGTAATACTAACTACTGGTGACTGTTTATGGTAAACTGCTCCTTCAACTGTGCAACCATGCTTACTGCCATGGTAACCACTTAATTTATTTCCCAGTTAAGAAACTACATGGAAACTATATATATATATATATATATATATATCAATATAAAACGTGGAACTTTTTGTTTAATTTATGACATACTAGTGGCCCGGTGCACGAAATTTGTGCATGGGGGTGTGTGTCCCTCAGCCTGAGCTATACCCTCTTCAATCTGGGACCCCACAGGGGATGTCCGAAACCGGCAGTCAGACATCCCTCTCGCAATCCGGGACCGCTGGCTCCTAACCACTCTGCCTGCCGGCCTGCTCACCCCAATTGCTCCCCACTGCCGACCTGATTACCCCCAACTGCCCCCCGATGGCCTTCTCATCCCCAACTATCCCCCCTGCCGGCCTGATCGCCCACTAACTGCCTCTGCCTCAGTCCCGCAACCATGGCTTTGTCCGGAAGGATGTCCAGAAGGTCTCCCGGTCTAATTAGCATATTACCCTTTTATTAGTATAGATTAATTCTACATCTCTACTTTTTAATTGTTCATGGAAAAACTAATCACATGCTTATGTTTTGTTAAGGAAAACAGGGATCCTTTTTGGATCCAAAATATATTTTATAGTTACTCTTTTTAAAGATCAATAATAAAAGAAAATACTTTTTGACATGATAAAATTTCATCATGTACTCCAAGAATTACTAATGTTGCTCACTCCTAGATAATTTCAATATAGTATCTACCAAACTGAATATTATTCAGACTAGCTTTTTAACTAAACTCCTTTAAAAATCAAAGTAAAGATATGAATAAAAACAGATATTTTTACAATTAAATAGGGTAATAACATAATTATTTTCTTTCTACCCATCAGTCTAGTTCCAACTGTATCTGGTCATTTCTCCCTTTTCTAAGTGCCTAGGCTTTCTTCTATTTCAAAGATAAGTTATATATTTCAATATTAATCCTTTGTCCATTGTATGGTTTGCAAAAATTTTCTCTCATTCTTTAGTTTGTCTTTTCATTTATTGTTTCTTTTACTGTGCAGAAGCTTTTAAGTTCAATATAGTCCTGTTTGTTGATTTTTGCTTTTGTTGTTTGTGTTTTTGCTGTCAAATTAAAAAAAAGTATTGTCAAGATCACTATTGAGGGCTTATTCCCTACTTTTAAAATTCCTGGAAGAAAAAGTATAGCATTGAGTCTTATATTTAAGTCTTTTATCCATTTCCAGTCAACTTTTGTGAGTGGTGTAAGACAGAAGTCCACTATCATCGTTCTTCATGTGTTTATCCGGTTTTCCCATCACTATTAATGAAGTTGAGTCAATCACTATTGAAAACAATATGGAAGTTACTTAAAAATTAAAAAATAAATATACTAAATGATCTGACACTTCCACTTTTGGGTATATATTCAAAGCGGGGGAAAAGGATTTCAAAGAGATGTATGCATTCCCAGGTTGATGGCAGCATTATTCACAATAGCCAATGAATAAAAACAACCTAAGTGACCTTCAAGGTATGAGCAGACAAAGAAGACAGCAGCCATGAGAAAGGTAGTCATTTGCCATTTATGACAACATGGATGAATCCTGGGCATATTATGCTAAGTGAGATAATTCAGACAAAGACAAGTATAGTGTAATATCACTTACATGTGTAATCTAAAAGAGCCAAAGTAGTAAAACTGAGAGTAAAATGGTAGTTACTAGGTAATAAGGGTTGGTGAAATTGGACAGATGTTGTTTAAGGATAAAAAGTTACGAGTAATAAAAAAAGCCAGTGTGATTACTATTGAAACAATATTGTCTCTCTATATATATAAGGCAAAGCAAACATCCAACCATCCGACCAGTAGCTATGACACACAATGACCACTAGGGGGCAGATGCTCTGAATGGTAGCTATCAAGCACACTGATCACCAGAGGGGAGACACTTAACACGGGAGCTGCCGAGCTGCAGTGACTTGGCAGTGGCGGTTCTCAAGTGATGCACCTGTTAGCAGAGAGGAGGGAGTCCTATTCCTTGCAGGGCCATTTGAATTCATCTTTGGCCGTGGATTATGTTGTTTCTGGGGCACTGTCCGAATCTGGTTTACTTCACACTTGTGTTTGTGTCCCACGCCCTGTATGACAGCAACTTTTCAGATGTCCTCTTGCACTCTGGGACCCCTCAGGGGATGTCAGAGAGCCAGTTTCAGCCTGATCCCTGCAGGCCAGGCTGAGGGTCCCCACCTGCCAGAGGGACCCCACTCACTCAGAAGACGACCTTTGAGCTGCAGTGGTGCCCGAAGTACAGCCGGCTGGCCAGGGAGGGGCCATGGGAGGTTGGCTTCAGGGCATGTCCAGCCCATCTTGCCCAGTCTCACCCTGCCAGCCACCTTCTAATTAATTTCCTTTCAATGTGCACAAATCCGTGCACTGGGGCACTAGTGTTATAATAAAACTAGAGGCCCGTTGCACAAAGATTCGTGCAATAGGCCTTCCTTCCCCTGCCACTGGCACAGGTTTTCCTCCGGCAACCGGGACCAAGGCCTTTGCTCCGGCCACAGCAAGGCTTGGCTTCTCCGCTCCGGCCGCAGTGGAGAAGCCAAGCCTCTTCAGTCTTCAGTCTTCGTTCGGGCCGGAGCCTTCAGTCTTTGCTCCTTGCCTGTGTATCCAAATTAACCCATCTATGTTGGGTTAATTTGCATACTCACTCCTGATTGGCTGGTGGGTGTCATAGAGGTACAGTCAATTTGCATATTTCTCTTTTATTTGTGTAGATAACTTGATATGAGACTAGAATTAAATTATTCTCACTACTAAAAAATAATAATTATGTAATGTGACAGAGGTGTTAATATTGTTATAGTAATAATTATATTACAATATACAAATATAATAACAAATTAACATGTATGCCTTAAATTTATGTCATATACTTTCAATTTTTTTTAATGATAAATTAAATAGAGTATATGAAGATCTGAACCACCTGGATAGTATTTGTGTGTGTGTGTTATTAGATGAAAATATTCTCTAATTAAATAATCATGATACTATATGTAAACATTATTAATCAATATGTTAGGCAGTGCTTACCCACAATGCCTTGTTCAGAAACAAATTTAAAAAAACAACAAACTTTTCAAATGCTTTTAGAGGTTAAAATGCATAATGGTTTTATGATCCCCCCCACCATGCCTCCTAAAATTGCATGAGCTCATCATGTGCTGGGATAGTCCAAACAGAGATAAGAAAGAAAGATGATTCTATGCATCTCTTCACAACTCTTTTTTTCAGTAACATAATAATAGTTTGAAATCCATTACGAGAAGATTATACACCATGTAAATTCACAAACATTACAAATCAGAGTTGAGGATTTTGTTAGTTTTTGTGAGGGAGTGTACAATTCACCACCACAACTACTAAGAGTGGTAAATCAAAAACAAAAAATGTATATTGAATCAATATTTAAATGAATTTGTTTATTGCAAAATGCCTGATATTAAAATAGTTTCTTTTCAAAGCCCTTGGACTCTAGAGTTCACAAAGGACAAATGGTTTGGGAACTAATTTGATGTGACCAACATATTTCATGAATTATAAAAAGGCATCTGTTCTGATGATGAAAACTAATCTAAACTTCATATTTCTGTATATGTAATAACTTGGTGTGTCACAATTCTGTAAATTTCATAAATAAATAAAATACATAAGCCATTCATCCTTTAGTATTAATAAAATTAAAATAAAATTTCAATTTTTGGGAGTCTCTTCCTCACTTGTACAATGCTCATTTTGCATTTCTGGAATGCACATTATAACAAGTGTGAATGTAGGTTAACAACAAAATATTCCCAGTATAATTTTTATTATTTACTAGAAGCCCGGTGCACAAAATTCGTGCACGGCGGGGGGCTGTCCCTCAGCCCAGCCTGTACCCTCTCCAATCTGGGACTCCTAGAGGGATGTCCGACTGCCCGTTTAGGCCCGATCCTGGTGGGATCAGGCCTAAACGGGCAGTCGGACATCCCTCTCACAATCCAGGACTGCTGGCTCCCAACTGCTTGCCTGCCTGCCTTCCTGATTGCCCCTAACAGCTTCTGCCTGCCAGCCTGATCACCCCCTAACCACTCCGCTGCCAGCCTGGTTGATGCTTAACTGCTCCCCTGCCAGCCTGTTTGCCCCCAACTTCCCTCCTCTGCCAGCCTGGTCACCCCTAACTGCCCTCTCCTGCAGGGTTGATCACCTCCAACTACCCTCCTCTGCCGGCCTGGTCAACCCTAACTGCCCTCTCCTGCAGGGTTGATCACCTCCAACTGCCCTCCCTTGCAGGCCGGGTGCCTCCCAACTGCCCTCCCCTGCTGGCCATCTTGTGGTGGCCATCTTGTGTCCACATGGGGGCAGGATCTTTGACCACATGAGGGCAGCTATATTGTGTGTTGCAGTGATGATCAATCTGTATATTACTCTTTTATTAGATAAGATAGAGGCCTGGTGCAGGAGTGGGGGCCAGCTGGTTTGCCCTGAAGGGTGTCCCGGATCAGGGTGGGGTTCCCTTGGGGCGTGGGGCGGCCTGAGTGAGAGGCCTGTGGTGGTTTGCAGGCCGGCCATGCCCCCTGGCAACGCAAGCAGAGGCCCTGGTATCTGGAATTTATTTTCCTTCTACAATTGAAACTTTGTAGCCTGGAGCAGAGCCAAGCCTGGGGCTCCCTCCGAGGCGTCAGCCATTTCTGTGGCAGTTAATTCACCTTCTACAATTGAAACTTTGTAGCCTTAAGCGGGTGGGCCCGGCCAGGGTGTGTGGAAAGCTTTGCTTCCCCTGTTGCCACCGGCAACCCTGGCCTGCTCTCTCAAGCTCCATTCTGCCGCCATTTGTTTGAATTTGTTTACCTTCTATAATTGAAACTTTGTAGCTTGAGTGGAGGCTTAGGCCTGCAATGGCTATGGAAAGCTTGGCTTGCTCTGTTACCTGGGAAACCTTGCTCTCTGTGGCTGTAGCCATCTTGGTTTGGGTTAATTTGCATACTCGCTCTGATTGGCTGGTGGGCGTGGCTTGTCTGGTGGGTGTGGCTTATGTAGCAGAGTGATGGTTAATTTGCATATTACCATTTTATTAGAGAGGACTAGCTTGTGTTTAAAAATGTGACATGAAATTCGTACACCACATTTTATCATTTAATTTTTTTAAATTGAGATGATATTTTCTCTGGAGAAATTAAACCTGGCTATTTACATTTTAATATTTTAATTTTAATGTACTAGAGAAGTTTTGAAATTCTATTGCAGGCAAATACTAAAGGGTCTCAATTATGTTGTTTTACACTATAGGTACAAAGTAATTATTCTT
Source organism: Cnephaeus nilssonii (assembly GCF_951640355.1). Classification (NCBI taxonomy): domain Eukaryota; kingdom Metazoa; phylum Chordata; class Mammalia; order Chiroptera; family Vespertilionidae; genus Cnephaeus; species Cnephaeus nilssonii. Next base: position 93,693,588 of record NC_137073.1, read on the forward strand.
CTTTTAGATACTAAATATTCTCAAGTACTTAATAGCTGTACTTTCATAACCCCATTTTTGAAACATGAAAGCAAGTTATAAATTATGACCTCCTAATCTAATATAATGAAATGTTTATATTTTCATTTATGTGAGTGTGTGAAATAGAAATCTTAAATGTTTTGTTAAAAAGTACTTTTAGATTTCACTGACAGAAAAATGATGGATATATTTCCAGTTCCAACCTGAATTTCCAAGGTTCCTCATTATTAATAACTAGAGGCTTGGTGCACAGATCTGTGCACTGGTGGGGTCTCTCGGCCTGGCCTGTGCCTCTCATAATCCGGGACCCCTTAGGGGATGTCAGAGGGCCAGTTTTGGCCCAATCCCTGGTGCCCGATGGAGCCCCTCTGCCTGGTCTACAGGATCATGCTGAAACCGGCTCTCCGACATCCCCCAAGGGGTCCTGGATTTCAAGAAGGTGCAGGCCAGGCCGAGGGACCCCACTAATGCACAATTGGGGCTGGGAGAGACCGTGGGAGGGCTACAGGGTGTGTCCAGCCAACCCATGGAGTCCTGATAGGGGCCAATCAGGCCCAGCCAGCCAGGGAGGGACCGCAGGAGGTTGGCTGGCTGGCTGGAGAGGCACCGCGGGAGGTCTCCAGGGCGTGTCCAGTTCGTCTGGCCCCGTCCCGATCAGCCGGACCCCAGCAGCAAGCTAACCTACTGGTCGAAGCGTCTGACCACTGGTGGTCAGTGTGCATCATAGTGAGTGGTCGAATGGTCAGACACTTAGCATATTAGGCTTTTATTATATGGGATGTATTATAGAATAAGTATTGAGCATGAACTATGGCTTTGCTACTTACTACCTCTGGGATGTGGAGGGAGTTATTTAAGCTCTCAGTCCATATTTTCCCCAACAGGTACCTGAGAATAGTCATAGTACAAAGCTCATAAGGTTTACATTAACATTAAATAAGAAAATGTTTAAGATATTTAGAACAATGTTGGATACATTAATTAGGAGGCTCTAGTCTAAATAAATGTAAGCTCTTAAAAGTTTTTTATTTCCTTCCAATGTCTTATATATTCTTTCAACAGATTCTGAAATGACAATTATGTGATTATATATCTCATGAAAATTAGTATTGAGAGGCTGGAATTTAATAAAGACATGGAAGTATAGACAGTGCCAGAAATAAGGGAGATACCAACAGAGTGTTTTTAAGCAGCAAATTCCATTTATACATGTTATTAATTGCACTTTGCCATTACATTTTTTTATACTTTGTATTTGCTGAGTCATTTCTTTTTATTTGTAGCATTTATCCAGCCACAGAGATTGACAAGGACTTCTCTCTGTCTCCTGTCAATAGGTTTATTAAGTCAACATTCCAAAAGGGATACTTCTGCTATTAAAGTTAGCAATGATAAAATATCCCATTAAGAAAAAAAAACTATGGGAAACTTGCTACAAATGTGTTTCAAGCTTAAGTGTAAGTGTAAGTAAAACATAAATTGTTTATGTTTTAGTTCATTATTATTTTTCTCTATATTAAATTTGCAAAATTAAACTATAAATACTTAATAGTTTTCGAAATGTAGCTTACCCTTGAATCAATTAAGGAATGGATAAAATTAACATCTTTGAATTACTTTACGATACTCATAATTAGAATTTCAATTCCCTTTTTTGATCATTTTGATATAAAGATTGCCAGTTTGTTTCCAGGTTAGGGCTCGATCCCTGGTAGCGGGTGTGCAGGAAGCAGCAAATGGATGTATTGCTCTCACATCAATGTTTTTATGTCTAAAAATCAATAAAAATGTTTAAAAATAAATTAGCCCAAAACATTCTATTTAAATATTAAAAATAAAAAACATTATAATCTTAAGAATTTAGCAATAATTTCTACTCCTATGTAAGTCTATTAACCCCAGAAAAATTCTATTTATTCCCATGAAACATATTATTTCATAATAATTAAAGATTCAGTATTAACTTAATCCAAAATTGCAACTGAAGAATCTGTATATTGCATGGCTGTTCTTGGATATTAACACTCTTCTGGAAGTTTAGTGAACATTAAAGCTTTTTATTAATAAAAGCATATCAGAAATATATGACTATAACTATTCTTATGTACAATTTTCCTCTAAAATAAAAGCTGTAGAATATAGAGTATAATTCATTTTGATAGATCTAAGGCAAGCAACACAGACTATGCATGTGTATCCTAAATAATACTTATTCAAGGAAAAATAATACATTTAGTGTGATTTTCAGTAAAGAGGAGGTTTCAGAAGGTTTACAGTAATATTTAGTATGAATAAAAATTTCTTCATCTGAGAGTAAACACATAGAGATATGTGTTAGATTTACTATATTTGAGTTTTTTTCTTAAAATATTTTGCTTGATGGATTTTATGTTTTGAGTGTTGTGATTTCTTATATAAATACTTTGTATTAGTTTATTTTATTTAGTGAGTGCATGTAATATATTTTAATTGTCAAATTTTAAAATGAATCATCAGTAAGTTAATCAATTATTTTCTCTTTTATAATTTCAACAATAGCTTTAGAGTTTGAATTAAATTTTTAAAAACATATAAAAGAGTTCTTTTAATAATACTAATAACTCATTACTAAGAAAAACTAGAACTCTCCTTTACTTTATATTTAAATGCAACACAATTTTTTCATTAGTTGGCTATCTGGTCAGAATGCAATCTCAATATCTATTATATTTTCTTTTATTTAAATTGATTTGATTTCCATATATTTTAAGTGCTTTCAAGGATATCAGGTACAAAAATATGACAAGATTACTATTTTTGTTACCACAATAAAGAATTTATATCCATTAGTTCCTATATTTTCAGGTAATACTTAGAAGCCTTATATTTGAGTTGAGCCGTGAAGTTTTGTAGCTCAGAATCTTGTAAAACGTTAATCTTTCTGAGAATTTATTACCTTATTTTAAAGTAAATATATTATCACTTTTAAGAATTTATGTTGAGAAATAAAAATGCTAATATGGTAAGTGCTTTTTGTAACCTGTATGGTTCTGTGTACAAGTTATTATTTATATATCTGATTCTTCATCTAAAAGTAAAGTGTTTTCAAAGATATTTTAATAGGTATGTTTCTTCTTGGAAACTTTTAAAGTACAATGAAAATGATGCAGCAAAATTATAGCAAATAGAATAATAAAATCTTGCTTGATGGATTTTATGTTTGTTTTATATACATAACATCTTAAAACTACTCCAAATAGTTACCACTTTTACTAAAAATAAAAGGAATGGGCTATGAATTACAACTGGTGTACAGGTTTTTATATTGTAAAGAGTATGTTTTTTAATAAAACTTTAGAAGGAATATGTTTAAAACTAAATACTTTGAGTTGCAAATAACTGTAAGAAGCTTAGTTAGAGCTCCTTTATGTTACCTAATATCTTGGATGCCCACCTTCTGCTTTCCTCACTGGAAACTGGAGATGACAATGTTTGATTCACCTTCCTACAATGTCATTGTGAGAATGAAACCAGACACAGCCCGCTATCTGGATTGTCAATCCAGCTGTGCCACTCATTACCTGTATGTTCTGGGGTGAATTATTTTACTTCTCTGGGTCTCAATTTTCTTATGTATAAAATGGGGATATTCTTAATATGTACTTTGTAGGGTTGCTATGAGAACTGAAGGAGTTAAGCCCATTTATTTCTTGGAACACAATAAGCTCTATATGTGTTAACTGTGATTATTTTTGTCTGTAAGCTATAATTTGCTTATTGCTGGCGAATACTTTGAGATAGCTTTTTTTCTTTTTTACTGGTCCCTACATTTTATTTTTTTATTTACTTATTTATGTATTGACTTCAAATATTTTTTCAATTTCAGTTGACATACAATATTATATTAGTTTCAGTTGTACAATCCGGTGTCTTAAACCCAAATGGATCTTAGACGTTTGCTTATAACATCTTCACCCCCTCAATAAGCATGCCTTTTGCAAATCTACTGAAATGAACTACACATTTACAAAATTCATCAGGATGTGGAATCAATTCTCACACTTATTTCACACTATTTAAAACTTTCATTCTTTTTCCTCCAATGTTTTCTTTAAGATTCTGTCAGCCATTACTCAATAAACCTGTATTCTGATTTATAGTGCAAAATATAGTGATAACTATGTATGAATGAAAGAATGGTAGATTAGAAAGGAATCGCTTTAGTTAAATATTTTAATATAGTAAACAGGTAACAGTAAGGCATAAAATAGTGTATCAATTTAAACTAATGTATACCAAGTTTATGTAGTTGTTTGTTAATCATAACTATATATATATATATATATGTATATATATATATACATATATATATATATATAGCTTTATAAAACTGTATATCTCTAAATTTTAAAAAAAGAAAATGTAACTCAAATTATTTACACTTTTCATTATTTATTTATATGCTTATTGCAAAATAACTATATAAAAATAGTAATTTTGACAAAATATCACTTGCTTCTAAAACAGAGTGAGTTATTTATTGCTATGTATCTCAGCATCCCAACATTGAAATAAGTATTTAGTTTACTCACAGTTCTATGGCTCAAATATTTAGGCTGCTCTGTGCTCAGATCAGAGGTTCTTTTGCTGGGCTTAGCCTGACACATCCTTGAAGTTAACTTCATTATGGTCATCTAAGATTGCCTCATCCTCATGCCTAGTGTCTGGTCATGATTGTTTGCCCTTAGCTTCATTGGCATATAATCAATATATGACATTGCTTAAGTGTAAGGTGTTCAACATGTTGATTTGTTACACATATCTTGCAAAATGATTTAGCACATTGAGTCAGTTAATACCTCTATCACATCACACGATTGCCATACTTTTCCTGTGGTGAGAACATTTCACAACATTAACTACTTTTTCCCTGTGGTGAGAACATTTAAGGTCTACTCTCTTATCGACTTTGAAATATATAATAGAGCATTTTTAACTATAATCACAATGCTATGCATTAAAATCCCTAGAACTTATTCATCTTCTAACTGGGCGCCTCACTTTGAAAAGCATCTTCCCATTTGGCCCACTCAGCCCCTCGAGACCACCATTCTACTCTCAGACTTTCTATAAGTTTGCTTTTTTTAGGTCCCACACGTAAATGATATCATACAGTAGTTGTCTATTTCTGTCTGATTTACTTCACTTAACATAATGCTTCAAGGTCCATTCATACTGTTGTTAATGGCAGGATTTCCTTCTTTCTCATAACTGAATAATATTCCATAGAATCCTTTAATGACCCTCTCTTCCTGTCTTTGCATGTGACCTCTCATCCTAACAGAGACTATGCAAGACTTCTTTCCACAGCCTTCTCAGGAGTTATGGGGCAAGTTGGTGAGAGCCAATGAGACAAGACATCTTGAGGACTATTCTCAGAACTACTACATCAATCATGTGGATACTATTAGCCAAAGTGAGTCATAATGTAAGCAAAGATTCAAGGTAGCAGAGAAATAGATCTTATTTCTCTAGAGTAAAAACTTCAAAGTCATATTTCAAAGGGTGTGCATACAAGGGCAGAACAAAGTTAGGGACATTTGTGCAATGCACCACATGATATATCTTAAACTAATTATATTAGAGTACCCACTAAATGAAAAATAAAATCCTATGCACCCATACTGACATGATTATTTAAAAAAAATGTTATCATATATCCACTAACATAACTTGGTTTTTAAATCCTTTTATATAATTTTAATTCAAAATTAATTTATAAATTACATATAATAAAATTAGAAACCTACAATTCTAATTAAATACTTCATTTTAATGTCATAAATGTTCTTTTCTTGCAGGGTTCAGTTCTCTAATCTTGGTTTAATGGAAAAATATGCATTTATATTTTCTATATGTGCTTGCTGTTGACTGGATTCTTTTTTATTTTGAGTCTGATTAACCATCATATTAATCAAATCTTATTGTAGAATAATGAATGCTCCCATTTTAACGAGCTACTGTAACCAATTATTTGCTAAGCTTTGAATGGGAAATCTATTTAATATCCAGAATGCGGCACCCAAGGGAAAATATATTGTTCTATGAACATTTCTTCATGGAATATTTTCATGGACATATTATTTTGTCTGTTCAGCATATGTCACCTATACAACAATTTTCTTTTTGGTGAAAGATTTTCAATTCCTAATTCAGATGACTCAGGTTAGTCTGATTCTATTACTTTGTTCTAATGATGGGCTCATTATCTAGGGACTAGAGGCCCAGTGCACGAAATTCGTGCACAGGGGGGGCGGGGGGGTGTGGTCCTCATCCCAGCCTGCACCCTCTCCAATCTGGGACCCCTCGAGGGATGTCCGGCTGCCCGTTTAGGCCCGATCCTGGTAGGATCGGGCCTAAACGGGCAGCCGGACATCCCTCTCACAATCCAGGACTACTGGCTCCCAATTGCTCGCCTGCTTGCCTTCCTGATTGCCCCTAACTGCTTCTGCCTGCCAGCCTGATCACCCCCTAACCACTCCCCTGCCAGCCTGATTGATGCCTAACTGCTCCCCTGCCAGCCTGTTTGCCCCTAACTGCCCTCCCCTGCAGGCCTGGTCACCCCTAACTGCCCTTCCGTGCAGGCCCAGTCGCCCCCAACTTCCCTCCTCTGCTGGCCTGGTCACCCTTAACTGCCCTCCCCTGCAGGCTTGATCGCCCCCAACTGCCCTACCTTGCAGGCCTGGTCCCTCCCAACTGCCCTCCCCTGCTGGCCATCTTGTGGTGGCCATCTTGTGTCCACATGGGGGCAGCCATCTTGTGTGTTGGAGTGATGGTCAATTTGCATATTACTCTTTTATTAAATAGGATAGAGGCCTGGTGAATGGGTGGGGGCCAGCTGGTTTGCCCTGAAGGATTTCCCGGATCAGGGTGGGGGTTCCCTTGGGGTGTGGGGCAGCCTGGGCGAGGGGCCTGTGGTGGTTTGCAGGCTGGCCACACCCCCCAGCGACCCAAGCAGAGGCCCTGGTATATGGGATTTATTTATCTTCTATAATTCAAACTTTGTAGCCTGGAGTGGAGCCAAGCCTCCTGCTCGTTCCATGGGTGCAGTCATTTTTGTTGGGATTTATTTATCTTCTATAATTGAAACTTTGTAGTGGAGGCCAAGGCAGGCCAGGGCTCCAGGAGCTTGGCTTCCTCCATCCCGGGGCAACCCAAGCCTCCTGCTCTCTCCAGCTCCATGGATGCCACCATTTTTGTTGGAATTTATTTATCTTCTATAATTGAAACTTTGTAGCCTTGAGAGGAGGCCTAGGCCAGCCAGGGTGTGCAGGAAGCTTGGCATCCTCCATTGCCAGGGAAACCCAAGCCTCTTGCTCGCTCCGTGGCTACAGCCATCTTTGTTGGGTTAATTTGCATACTCGCTCTTGATTGGCTGGTGGGTGTGGTTTGTGGGTGTAGCAGAGTGATGGTTAATTTGCATATTACTCTTTTATTAGATAGGATGTCCATCACATGTCTTCTCCCTCATGGTATAGGCATGGTCTGGTAAATCGATTTGGCCTAAATAGGGTCAGACTACTTATTTGAATAGAAATATCGACATGTTGATATCTAATTTAAAAGTCAAAACTATTTAAGTTACTGATGTAACATAGTATCTATCTCTGGATGAGCAATATTCACTCCAAAAATATTTTCTGAATCCTTGCTCTCTCTTCGCACCCCCTCATGTGATATGTCTGCCTTCATAATAGAAAACAGGAACAAAGCTTGCATTTGAAAAACAGCAGGAATAGAGACTCATTTGTTGTTGCACACAGATTTCTGTCAAGTAAACAAAAAGGATTCTAACCTCCTCTGGCGGACAGTAACGCCTGCATCTGAATGCTACTATGGTTGTTCTCATGCTTTGAAACTCTCACAGTCAGAATATTCACCACAGAACAGCAATCTGACAAGTGCATGTGCTTAATGTCATTTATCTACACAAAAGGCTAAAAATTCTCCCAAGCAGTCTCTGATAAACAGTATCTCTTCTCACTAATATTTCAATTATCTGGTTTATAGTTTAATGAAAAATATTTCTTCCACGAAAGCAACGCTGTTTGTATGCTACCAGTATTCAGAAATGTCTATAAAATTAAAATATAATTACTATAATGATTATGTAGAAAATAATTCGTGTAGCCTATAAATCAACTCAATTTAAAAGTAGTACTAATTTTAGTCTTACAGATTTTGATAGAGCATATGATAATGAAATTTGAAGTTGTGAATAACAAGGCTATGCCATCTGAGCCTTGGAATCAGGAGTCTGGTTCACTTATGTCAATATATACTGTAGATCAGCATTATTATTAATGTGCTCAATATTAAAATAAGTTACCGCATAGAGGATAAAATCATGAATTTGAAGTCAAGCTGCTAGGTTTGAATGCTGGGTACTTAATGTATGACTGTGTGACCAGGGGTAAATGACATAACTTTCTACACTCAGTTTTCTTCATTTGTGGAATGAGGATAATACAATTAACTTCTCAAATAATAGCTGTGAGAATTAAAGGAAATAACTCTAAAGCAATCCTAAGGGTATTTAGCACCTAATCAGTGTTGGGTACATGTTAGCTGTTTTTATTACTGACATTTTATTATTATTATTCCTCTTATCAAGATGTACATCATAAATTGATTAGCCACAGAACACTGGAAAGCAATTAGATTGCCTGGTTCTTTTAAATTTAGTTTTGTCCATTTTTTTTACATTAAACTAACCATCCACAACAGTCAATAAATTTGAGATAGATCTTACAATTCCTTGAATTGCCATATTTTTTCAAATATATTTTATTGATTTTTTACAGAGAGGAAGGGAGAGAGATAGAGAGTCAGAAACATCGATGGGAGAGAAACATCGATCAGCTGCCTCCTGCACACCCCCTACTGGGGATGTGCCCGCAACCAAGGTACATGCCCTTGACTGGAATTGAACCTGGGACCCTTCAGTCCACAGGCCGACGCTCTATCCACTGAGCCAAACCAGTTAGGGCTGAATTGCCATATTAATTGTGCTTCTAATTTGGTAATCATAGGCCATGTCAATTTTTGAAATGCCTGGCTTTTAAAGAATAAAAACATCATAGCTATCAACTTCAAGATCAAGATAGAAGAGTGAGTACATATTATGATACACCCACTTTTTACTGCTCAGAACACATTAATATAGTTGGAATATGTTTTAAAGTACTTTAAAACAAATTTCCAAATGCAATGGCAATAAAGAGAAAAATCTCCAGAAATAGGAGAGTCCACTGTGGGCTTCCTCTGGCAAAGCAAAGGAATATGCACAAATGGGAACCAGGCTAACCTTTTAGCCATGTTTGCAGTAAAGTGTTAATCACCCGTTCCTCACTACACTGATCCAATGAAAAAAGCGATTCAAGGTCAGAGACTTCTTTAAGCTCAGGATAAATTAACACACAGACCCAAACTAAATATGACCAACGCTATCATGGAGTCACCTCCTGGAAAAGATATTATCCAGGATTAATAAACTCACAGCAAAGAAACACACATGCACACCCACATATACACTCACATACAAAGTGAGGAAGCTGAATATTACAAAGAAAACATTATAGTCATGTCCAAGAATATGACAATTCATACCCAATATATGAAAAATTAAAGAGCAAAGTTCAAAAAACTAAAGTTACATATACGTAAAATTTAAAAGGAACAAACTATTTGCATTAACCACTGCACACAAATAAGGGTGATGTAACAAAAGCCCCATGTTTAACATAATCAAGAAGGACTATATCACAATGATACTAATTATAGCTAAAATATTTGAGGACTTAACATATGTTTCTTTTTTTTAAGGCTTTTACATGCTATATCTCATCCCTACAATATCCTATTACTAGCCTCAATTTTAAAAATAACAAAAAGTGAGTTGAAAGGTTATACAATGGCAAATATGAATGGGAGCGTCTTTGAGAACATATTTAAATGTACAATTTTAATATCCATTTGGCATCAACCATATAATAGCTAAAGGCAAGACACATCGTATTCTGTGAAGCTGCTTTTATAGTAGGTAAGCCACCCTGATAAATGTCAAGTGTCCTGCCTTGATGCTGGAGTAATGCACAAAGAAGAGAATGGTCAGCATGTCCTTTTCCTCCCCATACGTCCATGCTTCAGCTGAGTATCTGACATGAATTGTGATTAGCTCTCATTGTTGTTATAAAAGAACAAGGACTGCATTGTTGGCAAAAATGTGCTAAGTGTAAATAATACAATAAATGCATATATTTTTAAATCAATCCTTTAGAGAAAATTCATAAGTTCATAAGCCATGGCAGGACATTCTGTGCCATATTTGTTTTCCTTTACTTATTTAAGATTTCTAAAAATATTTGCAGAATACTTTTCGGTTGTAAATCTCAGCACAAACATTACAATGACAAAGAAGTATCTGGATTTTAAATGATTGAATTTCTTTTTCTTTTATGGCTTTTCTATTTTAAGGGAAGGTGATAGCTTTCACCAAGCATGATTCAGACGTATGCCTCACAGGAGACCTTAAACAGTCTTATCAATTGGGTTACTCTGAATGTCATAATACAAATCCAGATTCCTAGAAGGTGACATTCTTTTTCATTTACTACAAATAATATATTAAAGTCATTTTTGTCATTCTTCAAGTGAAATTATCAATATGATTTTAGAAAAATATAAAGCTATAATTTCTGATCTATTTGCTTCCTTTCTTTTTACCTCTCATACATTTTTTTTTAAAGTAAAGCCTATACCAGTTTCAAAAAGGACCAGAAAACTTTTCTTTTCCCAGCAATTGCCACCCCCAAAATGTTGATCCTTTTTGACATTCTTATTTTAAGTCTCCAGGGCCCTCTTTCCTCTCCCTCTTCTCTCAACTTTTTCCTCCACTTTTCCTGCTCCATAACTTTGCCACAAAATATTGCTCTGGCTCTCTGACAATGTATTTACATTTAGGTACATATACCTTCTCTTTACTGGCAGCATGCTTATTCATCATTATATCAGTAAATTTAAACCTTTCATCTTCATCATATATATATGCACCCAGCGATCTACTGGTGGAATGACCAGAATGACTGGTCGACCAGTTGCTATGACGTGCACTAACCACCAGGGGGCAGACACTCAATGCAGGAGCTGTCCCCTGGTGGTCAGTGTGCTCCCACATTGAGAGCACCACTCAGCTGACCAGGATGATCAGCTGCTCCCACAGTGGGCCGATCCCCGCAGTCCATGCTCCCCACCAGTGCACAAATCTGTGCACTGGGCCTCTAGTTATACAAATAAACTAATTACTAAAATTCTGCAGCACAACAAAAATATATTTATTGCCAATCTGACCAAAAAAAAAAGGTATAATTTTGATTCATTCACACCAGATGACTATTGTTGCGCTGGCAGTTTTCAGTTTATTTGATCATCTCAGGGAAAAGTGGTTAGTACCCCTGGCTAAATAGTCATCAGGTGTTGCATGTTTTAAATTTTTTAATGGCACACTGATTGAAAATCGGTTCATTATATTAAGATGTAAAGAAATCACGGTCATATATTAATGACTATGGAGAGCTGATCAGCCCTTCCTCCAGTTCATGTGTGGATCTAGCAAGGATTTCTTAGCGCTCTTTTTCAACTGCACATCACAGCTATGACAACCCTCTCAATCTGAGGCAGGTGTTATTTTACCCAAATGAAACCTGTGAAAGAGGATGTTCAAGAGCTGTGACTAGCTGCTCTGCTAGCTGCTTCGGTGCAAGTTAAGTTTTAGGGCAACTATCAAACATATACTCAAGTCAGCAACTTATTTTTATAGCTAAGTGATAGTTTGTTCCTCCATTAGAGAAAAACTAATCCGAGGGACAGAGCTCACCTTTCCCTATATCCTGTTAAAAGGGATGGCTAGAAAAGCCCCATAGGATGCAATGGAAATAGAGGTGTGTTATCTGTATATACCCCAGAAATCAGGTTAAATTTCTTTTTAACATCTGACGCTGCTATGTCTGGATCAGGAACCCTAAGATTTACTGGGGTTAGTACACTGATCTCCAATCAAAGACGTCTGTTTTCACTATATTTTGTAGTTTTTTGGGGGGTCTGTTTTCCTACAAGTTCTGCAAAGGAAGGCTGTTTCTTTACTTTATCTGCTGTGCCAGTGAGCACAGAGTTTGAAAGCACATGAGATGCTTGTAAATACACATGGAATGGGACTGCTTTAAAATATAACTCTACACCCCCTACCCGCTCACCTAAACCCAACATTCACTACAGGCTTAAGTAGTAGAGTATTTAAAATTGATTCACTGTTTGATTTTAAGCCATCTACTAATAGGCACTTTTCCCCCCATTTGCTTTATTTGAACATCCAAAACTTGTCCAATTTTCAAAGTCAACTAGAGGTAAGTGTCTCTGAACTAATGCTATTTAATCATTGATATGAAACCCTCATGAATGGTATTGTAAGGATAGTGATACCCTCAGAGCACCCATTAGGTCCTCAAGGCAAAGACACTGTTTTCATGGTAATTAACCACATTTTCTGTGACATCCCTTTAAGAATCATCTGTATGTTCACAGGGCTATTATGATCAACTCATCAGACAACAGATGCTCGGTCTCCAATTGCAACAAATCAGGGATTTACTTAGCTTTTGAGAAAAGTTAGAATCAGCAAGTCACTTCCCTGAATTCAGAAAATTTTCATTCCAGTAAAACATAACACATTTGTGGGTAAGGAAGAACGTACTTGAAAGAGAAAATTTCCTGAGGTAAGTGGCAGGGAAAAAATGGGAATTAATGCTTGAGCAGTAAATTAGGTTTGTTTACATTAAATGACTGGGCAAAAACAAAATTGGAAAAGCATAACATAAAACAGCATGTAGATATTTAAATTAGTAAGTAAAATCTTAAATAAGATACCTTAAAAATATTTGCTTATAGCTTAGTATGTCCAAATTCAACTTTGGGCATATATAAACACAAGATGAATTAAAATGTGCTTTGAAAAAATGAGCAACAAATCATGCTGATTTAAAAAAATAACAAAAAGCTACTTATATTTTTTCTCTCATGATAGTAAATATATTATATGATTTAAAACTCTGCATTTGGTGCAGGGTTGGAGGCATTTGAAGTAGCAAATAATCATATGCTGAGCTAATTATGCAAATATATTTAGATGAATACATATTTATTCTACTCTTCATAGATAAGCAACATCTAATGTGGACATGATAAACTTCCTTCAAATGTACCTTACAAATACTTGCAGAGTTTTGATCAAAAAATTTTACTGAAAAAAAAAGCACAAAACACCAAACAGCCCAAAACATAGCTTTTGTAATGTCCTTAAGAAAAAAATGCAATGTCACTAAAGAAAAATAATTAAACAATTTTTTTAAATTAAATTGAATTTGTGTCACATAAGAAAATATAGTCCTAAATAAGAATGTTTAAACCATTTTCAAAAAAGATGGGTCCTCTTCTAATGTGGGTGTTTAACATGTGCCTCTTTCAACAAAAAGACCTCAAAGACAGTATATACACTTCAGATACCTTATAGATGCTTTCCTTTTCTCCTCCTCTTAATTTTCTCTCTCCTAGAATATGGTTCAATTGAAAGGAAAAATAAGCTCAACAAAAATTTGGAGATATTTTCTCAAAACTATTTTGTTCCTGGTTTTGAAATTTTATTTTTCATTTGATAATTCAGCTATAACTTTTGTTGATGAAAGAACAGAGATCAACAGAATATAAAATACATTAAATGTGTTCATTTTAAATATTGATATTTTGTATTTTTTTAAATTATATTTTATTGATTTTTTACAGAGAGTAAGGGAGAGGGACAGAGAGCCAGAAACATCAATGAGAGAGAAACATCGATCAGCTGCCTCCTGCACACCCCTCACTGGGGCTGTGCCCGCAACCAAGGTACATGCCCTTAACCGGAATCAAACCTGGGACCCTCCTGTCATCAGGCTGATGCTCTATCCACTGAGCCAAGCCTGCCAGGGCTTGATATTTTGTATTTTCATCTTGAATTGATTTAAAATCTCATCCAGGATATGAAGCAAAGAAAGATGACGAAAGATAAAGCAACTCTTTGATCTTGGTGATCTAAACTTGCCATTAACTAACTAATTTATTGCTTAGTGGAATATTTTAAATCTCAATTATCAAACAGTGGAAGTTTCAAAGTGTTAATACTTGGCAATATCCCAAATGTAAGACTAAAAAAATAGCCATTTATTTGAGAGCTGTTGGCTTTCTGCCTTGTTTGAATAATACATTTAAATCCTATGCCAGCAATTAATAGCAAGTGTAGGCAAATGTCCAAATATTATAATTTAAAGGCTTTTAGTACATTTATTACGGGTCATTATATTCATTATCTCATGTAACCTTCAAAAACAGTCGATGCAGAGGTTATCTCCTTCTTTACAAACAAGGTAACTGACACGCAGAGGAGTAAAGCACTTTCCCCAGGTGGAAAGTGCTGTGTTTTGATTTAAATATGTTACATCAAAACCCCATCCTTGTTCATTAGGACTTCAGTGAAGGATAACTTGGAGTATTCAAAAGTTAATAAAGATGAAAAGTATCACAATTTTCTTTATATATCTTTTAAAGCATTAAGTAGAGTCATTCTGTAAAATGAACATCATTATTTCAAATGCACCTTTTAAAGAATCTTAGTACAAATACCTGTGGAAACAAAACTCAGAAGGAAATATTTCTTCTAATGTTACATTTACTGTTATACAAACAGATAGAGAAAAATATACAGAATGGGAGTGAAATCATTTTATTTGTTCCTGTAAAAACATACTTGGTGCATTTATTTTATAGGGTTCCAGACTAATAAAATTATTTTGAATTTATATATATATTTCTCTTTTCTCCATGTAACTATTGTAGATAGTTTTTCACTTAGTAAATTTCCTCAGTGATGCCTGTTTATTCCTAATGCCTCAGGACTCTTATTTCAGAACTGCATTCTACAAGTATATGATTATTCACAACTATTTAGGTGTTGGTCCATTTTCTTGGCACATTTTGGATAATTTGTTAGCTAAAGGATGCACTTAGCATTGCTAAGCCAATACATTCAGTTAATAGTATATATTTCCCAAGAGATATTTATATAGCTGCCTTTAACTTTTCTGAAAGAAATGGGCAAGGTTGGATGGGAAATGGAAAAACTAAGTCAAAATGGCAAGATAATAGATTATAACTTGTATGTTCAATTTATCTTGCCATTTTTGTAACCAATCCATGATAGCAGTTGCCTATGTAATGTAGGAATAATGCCTAATATAGCCCTATAAAATATGAAGAATTGAGATATATTTTTAATTTAAAACTTTGTTTTGTTTGCACACTCGTATTGTTTTCTGTGAAAGGATTTATTCTTTTATTTTTCTTATTTGGGTTATTGTCAAACAAAAAATAGAGAACAGAGTCCAGACATTATTTTACTAAAAATAATGGACTCTGTTCTCTACATTGATTGTAGCACAGATCCCCCTCCCTACTTCTGAGCAACCACTTGTCAAGCTTTGTTGTATTCACTTCTAAAATCTAGCCCTGGCTTTATTCCACAACTGCCCTGGACTACTGGAGCCTTTTCCACACATGAACAAAGGTTCAAAGTACCTGTGAGTATAATCTGCACAGTAGTTCCCATCAACTGCTGCTGGCGTAAGAGAGGCCAGCTCTCATGCCTTATTGCTTCCTAGAGGCACGATGCACAAAATTCGTGCAAGAGTGGGCCTTCCTTCCCCTGGCTGCCGGCACTGGCTTCCCTCAGGCACCCAGGACCCGGGCTTCCCTCGCAGCCCCAGCTTCATCCAGAAGTTCATCTGGAAGGATGTCCAGTCTAATTAGCATATTGCCCTTTTATTATAATTGATAGCTCGAGAACATTGATAGATGCTACGTGGATTGAGTGATAAGTATGTGCTGTAATTCCTAGTCATGGAGACTAGGCAAATCAGTTTAGCATGGAATTTATTGACCATCTGGGATAAATGTCCCTTCTATTTTCTAACTTTTTCAATAAGAAAACATATATTTGAATCAAATAAGTTTGAATTTGCTTTCAAATGTCTACCGGATTCAAGAAAAAGGGGAAACAATTCATTGTTTAAAGACACTCTTCAAAATTTTAAAAGGTCACCTTTGGACTGAGATTATCATCACAAGGACAAGCTTTGTGACAAAGGAGGGTGGGAAATCTAGTTTTCACTTTGCGTAATCATATGCCTGATAAATATTGAGAGAGTGCACTAAATAGAGAATGATGGGAGAATGAATATTGGGTAAGAAAGAGCAGCATCTGTCACAGCAAGAACAAAAACAGGAATATATCTTTTAGACATTGAATATACCATATAGGAATGTTTTAGGCACTCAAAAATGTCAGTTGAAAACATTTCAAAGTTTTCTTTATAACCAGTTAACTGCACTTTTTTGTTATTTTAATTGAAGTAATAAGTCTAAAATGTAAAAAAATATATATTTAAGACAAATCTAAAAGGCATAAAAGTCTGTTAAATGCCTTAAGATGACTTTTAAAGCTAATCAGCGTATTCTAGCATTCAACTCATTACCCCAAAAGCCTGTTTGAGTGCAAGACTTCCTCTCCAGCAAAACTTCATTCTTCTTATATGACTCTAAAGAGCTGTTTCAGCTACTTTAATAGAGATGTTGGTCTCATTTGTGTTGTGATTTTTTAGAAAGATTCCCATGAATAAATATTTTGAAATGATCAGCTCAAATGTCTAACATTTAGCAAGTCTTTTTAGAAACATATTTATTTAGAAAAATTATCATTTTACATAGTAAAAAATCTGTATCTAGAAAAATGTTTCATTGGAATGAGAAATGTTCAATCTCACTCAGATTTCAAAGAAAGTCTCAGAAGCCCTAGCACTAATTCTCCTATCAAGTTTTTAGAAAAACTTACCTCATTAACATAGTCTGGTTAATAAAATGTGGTTTAAAATCACCAACTTGTATCTTGTAAGGGTTTTAAACTTCATGAAAACAAGGATATTATGGGACTTGTTTTACTCACATTTTATTTTTAGCACTTAAGGTAGTTGCTGACCTACAGTAGTAATATGATAAATATGTATGAAATTGAGTGTTAATACATAATGGATTAAGAGTGGATATTAGATATTAGAATTAGATATTTGTCTTTAGTGATCCAAAATAGGAGGGGTAATTTCAGCTCAACTAGAAAATTCCAGTTGTCAGAAATTCTATCCTTAATTTTTGTGACTTATGAAGGAATAATTTTGATTTTATATTATTTAACCACCTTTTATTGTGACTAAGTAAACTAATAATTTAGAAGCAAAATATAATAAAATTATGGATTTGTTGCTGTTTTCACTAAAATTATGCTTAAAATACAATATCAAGGAAAGTAACCTTAATCTACAAAAATATTTTGTTAGAAGTCTTCAGTATATTGGAAGCATCATAGTCAATTACTATATGCACTATAAATGTTTCACTTCAGTGATGTTACAGCCCTTTAATAAATAAATTCAAATTGATTTGTAACTATGTGTTTCAAAGAAACTCCCATTTGGATTCTTCTTTAGAGAAGACAAAATAACGTAAGATGAATACAAATGTGATCAGAGATGTATGTCAGTTCAGTCGTAATCACCCATGGTGAGAACGAATTTCATGGAGTGAGAATCTAAAGGCATTGCTTGTCTTCCTCTTAAAATGAAAATCTACTAGCTGGAATGAGAGTGGGATGCTCATAGGCATGCCTTAATTCACTGAATAATGGTTATGCTTTTGTGGCAGAAATTCAAATCAGATGAAGGACTGAGAGTGTACTCAGTGGGAAGTAACTGTACTTCCCCAGAGCTGACCAACTTTGGAACTGAGGTAAGTTGAGGAAAAATGGAAATCAGACATCCTACTGTATCTGTAGCAAGTACTCACACTTACAAATGTAATAGATATTGATGACTGCCCACTGAGGTGAATGGCTGAAGAGGAAAAGCGAAAATGTTCAGCTCTTCTCAATACCACATTATTCTACTCACCAGTACTGCTTGAAAGCTAGTAAAATGGTCCCAGAAAACCGTTACCTCTGGAATGTACTTAATTGGATAAATGGCAGCAGGCTATGGTTCCCACGGATGGAGAGGTAGTTACAGATATGTCGTGTTTTTGTTTAAGAAAGCTCTGTAATGTTCAGTGAATTCTGTTATTTTTGAAAGACTATAATAATGCTTTTATCCTTGTTTCTGTAGACATACATGACACTTCGAGCCCTGTAACCAAAACCTATCATATTCCATTATCAGTGATAAACTATAGGCTAACACCTGTCTTAAAAGAGAAAGAAAATGAATCCTTTGTGTGTCCTGTAATATTTATCTAATACTGAGTTATTATTCAGAAAACAAATATATAATTTTAGTAAATAACTTTAATCAAGTATAGATAACACTGTATGTCTACATATTTAACAACTTTCTCACCAAAATCTACGGGTAAGGATAGCACAAGATATGCACAAAAAACTTTGTATGGGTGCTTTATGTTATTTTAAATATTTAACAAAAAATAATTGTTATTAAATTTTTGTTAAAATACATCAACAATTTGTATTGTTCTCCAATTCAAATCCAGTCAGTATATATGATGTTATGGAAGAAAATGAGCCATGTCAATGATAAAAAAGACAAGTATCCTAGATTTTTTGTGGCCTTACACCTTTGGAATTTTATAATTTTTCTGGTTGATTTCTGAGATTTTTTTGTCATTTAAGATTTGAAGTTGTTTAAATAACAGTATAAAGAAAAGGAAGGTGAATGATTATTCATTTTCATTCAATTTTAAATTGGACAAATTTGTTTTCATTCTTCAATATTAAAATGGTAAATTTATTATGCATAGTACTGGAACTATGCATATGATATTCTAAACTTATTTTAAATCAAATAATTTAAAATCTGTGGAGTTGGTTTAATTCTTTAATAGATACTTAGTGAAAAAATGTGTGATTCAATATATAGACAATATCTGGTTTTAAATGAAACACAAATGTTTGTGTGTAATTAACATTTATATATGTTCAGAATCATTTTACCAAAGTCATGCTTTGTTTACACACACACATACACACACACACACACACACACACACACACACACACACACAGATAAGGGTAGCAATGTGCCAAATCTCACAATTAATACCTTTGAATTGAATTAACTTGTAATTATACTTAAACTAAAACTATATATTAGATTATTTTATTTTGAACTTGTAAGTTGTTTCCATGAGGATTAAAGTTTCATTCTCTAAGGGAATTAATACATAGGAAAATTGACCTGTGAGTAACTCTATATAACAAGAAGAACAGTGGGTTGTGTTTATTTTTTTAAGTTACTTATAACTGGAGTAAGTGGACCCAAAACCAGAATAACCCCAAGAGCTAGGAGGAGTTAAGAGAATATGAAAACCCCTTGATAAAGAGAAGCTGTGAATTTTTTATCATCCCTACTGTAATGTACATACTTTTTTTAAAATATATTTTTATTGAGTTCAAAGAGGGAGAGGGAGAGATTGAAACATCAATGATGAGAGAGAATCATTGATTGGATGCCTCCTGCATGATCCCCAATGGGAATGGAGCACATAACCCAGGCATGTGTCCGTTACCAGAATTGAACCTGGGACCCTTGAGACTGTAGGCCAACGCTCTATCCACTGAGCAAAACTGGCAAGGGCCATGTATATACTTTTGATGGTGTTTATGTACTCGTGAGATAAGTGGGGGCTGACAGAGTTGTATGCATATCTGAAAGCATTTCATTCTGTCTGCTGCTTTATGTAGCTCAGTGAAAATATATGTTTCCATATCCTCTTTCATAAAGGTAACATACTACATCTTAACTATATGCAACACCATTGTCCATGAATACTATAACAGGCCCACATCAAAGGCAACTTTTATGTATGTGTTATGGTCTCAAATCATGATTAACACAACCCAAATAAAAAGTTAACCAACAATGATGTTTTAAAATAATTTTCTATAGAAGAGAAATGAAAAAAAAAACATACAGGTTATTTCCTTTACTTCTGTTCTATATTTCACCAAAGGCCCAATCAATATTCCTTAAGTATGTAAGTTGATAAAAAAAATTAGGTATGTATGTAAGCTGACAAACATCTCTGAGGCAGATGTTTAAGAATACATCTGTGTTCAGTGATTTAAGAAACTCTCCTGAAAGTAGCTGTCCTCCAAATTCTCTTCCTTAACTCCCACAACACTAAACTTTCTATACTTAAAAGTAGGATTATACTATTATAAGTTATTTGCACTCTTAATTTATAACTTACTAATTAAAATTTGTATTTTAGAGATTTTAAAATGTTACCCAATATTAAATTATAATTGCCTCCAGTAAAAGTAAGAAATGAAACCAATACAAGCTCTTGAGAATTGTGAAATGCATGCTCATGCTAAATAATCAACTCTACCATTATGGAAAAATATTGGGTCAGGTAAGCAGCAGGAATGGAGTTTAAAAGGGTGGGTAAATATATCTATATGGAAAGTCTCTAAAACAGACTTTCTATTAATACTGTTGTTAATCAATTCTGATCTATTATAATCAATCCTAACATATTACAAAAGAAATGTTAACCTATAAAAACACTACATCCTCTGAACTTAAAAAAAAAAAAAAAGTGAAGAAAAAAATGATGCCAGGAAAACAAACTGTCACATTTTGCCGCAAGCAGTATAAATGATTAAAGTTTTTTTTTAACTAATTAAATCATTGCTTATCAAAACTCCTTAAGTATGCATGGCACTAATCCCCACACTTTTTACACACCTGTAGAAAAATGTGAATGGATGCTCATCATTGCATTGCTTTTTATACCAAAATATCACAACAAAGTTTAAAAAAATAATAACATAATGAATTATGGAACATGGGTTCTATGAACTACTACAAAGCTTTAAAAAGTTGCATAGGAAGTTACTTTATGTCGAAATATTCCTGGCAAGAAAGACTCCAAAGCATAGAGTTAGGTGGTAGAAGTACATAGCAAAGTTGTTATTTTAAGTAATATTATTGGGTTCATTCTCCGTGTTGAATATTATTAAAAACATGTAAATTGTATTACATTTACTTTCTCACAGTAACTATGTAGTTAGGTATAATTATAAGTCTCTTTTCAGAGGAGAAAACAGAGTCACTGAGAGGTCTGGGTCTGGCTTAAGATTGCAGAAGTGGTGAGTAGTGATAGTTGAAACAAATCAAGGCAGCCTGTTCCCAAGCCTGTGTCATTTGTACTGGGATAGAGAGAGCCCATAAACAGAAGTGATGATGTATGGAACACTAGTTGTGTCAAAGATGCCACTGCAAAGCAGCAGACGGAGGACCGTCTTTTTCATCAGTACTGCTCCACGGACTACATGTTTGTATTGAAAAATAAAGCTTAACTCCTATTTTACAATGTAAACACAAATAAATTCTCAGTGGAATTTAGATTCATCCAACCCAGAACCTCTTTTGTGGCCAAGAAATTGATATTTGTTTAGCATTCTGAGTCTAGCTAAGCTTACTCGTTAAGCATAAACTAGAATCATTTTATTGGAATACAATAGAATAGAAAAAGTATATGTATAGAGGAAGGGAGAAAATTATTTTAAGTAAAAATTCCTGTAGCTACTTGTATATATATACACAAAGGCTTTATAAGAAGTGATAGGATAAACATCAAACTTCCACCGATAGAACCAGAATACAGGCTTCATAAAAGCTGCTCTATCTGTCTTGTGTAATGCTTTCTTCTCTAGCAACAGTGCCTTCTGGAGGTGAAGCATGTGATAAATCTTTGCTACTGACTTCCTGAGTAGATGGGCTTGACTGACAAAGGCTCACAGTGCTTGCCTTTGTACAGAGGAGCGCATTTGAGAGAAGCTTATTTGAGTTTCAACATTATTTGAATTGTTGAAAATGAAACTGCATTGATATATTACTTATACCTCTTATGCTATAATAAGAGCTTTTAAAGATTATCTCTAAAGACAAGTTAGAGTTTCCTAAGCATTTTAAGTTTATATGACCTCAGGGTGCCAGTAGAATTTTCAGGCTAGCCCTAGTAATAAAAAACAAAACAAAAAACAAATAAAAAACACTTCAAAGTTTTGTATTGTATTACCTATATTGTTTCTTAAATCTAGTAAATACTTAATGCTGAACCACTTCATATATTAGTTTATGTAATGTTTGACAGATGTTGCTCTGTTTTCTTTGGAAAGTTAAAATGCCTCGGGTGCACTTGTAAGTTCACTGAGGTTTCCAGGGGCACATTTTCACGCACTTGGGAACCACAGTAGTATAACAAAATTTAATTTCCTTAGTTAGAAAAATATGTAAAGCATGCATATTTTAAAATTTCTAATGCAAATTGGTTTAACCTGCAATTATTTCTTAAATAATTAACTTAGAATTAAATAATTAACAAAATATTTTATTGTTAATAATGTTAGGACTTCTGCCCTTGGAAACTATTTTTTTTAAGTTTTAGTAATAATAATAATAATTTTGTGTAGGGTTTAATTCCTTCCTGACCTGCATAGTAATTGTCTATTTTATGACATGTTTGCTCTGTTTTACAAAAATAAGTTAAATATATAGTTCTCTGACTATTGCTTATTGTTTTCATGACCTATTCATTTCTATATCAATAGTTATAATGTAATGTCAAAATAAAGCATGGACTTGATAGCATCTATAATATCTACTTGAATAGTGACTATTATGAAACTAAAAACAGACGTTGAAGAATATTTCTAGATTTTATCATTTTAAAATATATTTTGTTTTTTTAATAAGGTATCTTACTTTTATGATGTGGGAAAGCCATAAGCTTTCCTTCTCCAGAAACTAAATCATAGATATATTGATGATGACATTGATATAATATCTTAAAAACATATATATACACATACATATATATATACATATATACGTATATATGTGTATATATATATATATATATATATATATATATATATATATGTGTGTGTGTGTGTTTGTATTATTTAACATTCTAAATTGAAAGACAACTAAAGTGCCCTGGCCAGTATGTCCTGGGTCAAGGGCACCTATCTCTGTTGCAAGTTCAATCCCCAGTCCTGGTCCGGGCTCGTGCGGGAGACAACCAATTGATATGTGTCTCTCACATAACTGTTTCTCTCTCTCTTCCACTCCCTCCCTCCCTTATACTGTCTCTAAAAATTTTTTTTAAAATATATTATCGGGTGAGAGTCAACAACCATAAAAATATAACCAAAGTATAATAGATATAGTAAATTACCTGACCCATAATTTAATAGTAGTGTTTCCATAAATCAATTAATCTCTGTAACTTCTCCCTAAGATATAAAGATGATATTCATAATAAGTCAATGCCTGGCACAATTAAGTCATTAAACTAGTAAGTATACTTTTTAAAAAAGCTTAAGTCATAAAATACCTACTTTTATAAAGTTGAATCAGTTTCATTTCTGAAAAATTGAATTGTTCATCTGCTATTTTATTTAATTAGTTGACATTTCCCCAATATTTACTCAGGAAAATATTTACCAATATTTTTCTATGATGTGTCAATCATTGTAGCCATCAAGGGAGATGCATAATTAGATAAGACAAAACAGATTTGGCCACTATGGAGCTTCCTTTTCCATTGTGTGTCTAAGAGGAGATACAGACAACTAATTGCATGCAAAAGTAATAACTATGAAATTTCAGAGAGTGATCCATATGGTTATAAATTTGCATGAGAAAAGTAGTGACTGGGATTTGTCCTTCTGTTCCATGCTTCTATGTCTCTGGATCTATTTTGTTCATCAGTTTATTTGGTTCATTAGATTTCACATAGAAGTGAGATCATATGATACTTATCTTTTTCTAATTGGCTTATTTCGCTTAGCATAATACTCTTCAGGTCCCTCCATGACCAATTTCAGAGGGAAGGTAGAGGTGGGTTGATGGGTGGGTGGGGAGAGATTAACCAGGAACTTATACGTATATATGCACAGCCCATGGACATAGATAATAGTGTAGTGAAGGCCTGGGAGGGGTGGACCAGGGTGGAGAGGGTCAATGGGAAAAATAGGGGGACATCTGTAATACTTTCAACAATAAGGTGTTTTTTTTAAAAAAAAGAAATGACTAGGAAGTTACATTCAATGGAATAGTCATGGTAATGTGGCAACATATAAACAAAAAGGCTTAATGAATGGTGACGATGAACCAGTCACATATACATTCCCCTGCAAAGGAAGCAGCAGAAACAAAGACTAAGAGATGGGAAAAAACCGGGCATAACTGAGGAGCAAGAAGAGTGCTAGTGTAGGTGGGACATAAGAAGTCTACAGAGGTTTCACTTCAAGAGGAAGCAGGCATCAGATTTCTAAATTCTGACAGAAAGGTTGGATTTGTTCCAATTCCAGAAGAAAGCCTTTGGGTGATTTTAATCAGAGGTTTGACAAGATTTAATATATTTAAAACAGCAATCCAAACTAATCTAACTAATCTGTTATGCTCTTATATTAGTCTAAATAAAAGATAATGGGTGTATAATAAATAGAATTAGTGGACATGAAAGAAAATAAGCTCATTTGGGAAATATTTTGGAGATAGACCAAGAGAATGTAATTTCTGAGAGTAGTATGTAAATGGGATAAATTATGCCATACATTTATGTCATAATGTGAGAATGAATCAATGTTCAACTGATGGAAGAGAGTGAAAGGGAGCAATCCAAGTCTTCTTTCTTGAGCATGTAGATACTTGATACCTATTACATTTCCAAAAGAAGATTCTGAATAGCCTGATGGATATATGGACTTATGAGTCTGGCAATCAACAGAATGAAGATTATTTTAAAGTCTAGAGACTGGATGACATCCTATATAATAAAGAGGTAATATGCAAATTGACCATCACATGCTCACACAAGATGGCTGTCCCCATGTGGTCACAAGACGGCTGCCAAAAGATGGCCGGCAGGGGAGGGCACTTAGGGGCGACCAGGCCAGCAGGGGAGGGAGGTCAGTTGTGGGGGGACCAGGCTGGCAAGGAAGGCCAGTTGGGGGCAACCAGGCCTGCAGGGGAGGGAGGTCAGTTGGGGGGGACCATGTCGGCAGGGGAGGGCAGTTGAGGTTGACTGGGCCAGCAGGGAAGGGCAGTTAGGGGCAACTGGGCCAGCAGGCGAGGGCAGTTGGGGGCAATCGGGCCGGCAGGGGAGCAGTTAGGCGTCAATTAGGCTGGCAGGGGAGTGCTTAGGGGGTGATCAGGCTGGCTGGCAGAAGCAGTTAGGGGCAATTAGGCAGGCAGGCAGGTGAGTGGTTGGGAGCCAGCAGTCCCACAGGGATCAGGCCTAAACCGGGAGTCAGACATCCCCTGAGGGGTTCCAGATTGGAGAGGGTGCAGGCTGGGCTGAGGGACACCCCCCTCCAGTGCACAAGATATGAGCCCCTCAACAGCAGATGAATGGAACAAGAAGATGTGGTACATATGGCATATGCTTTCAATGGAATATTAATTCTTCATGAGGAAGAAGAGAATCCAGCCACTTAAGACAATGAGTGTTGATCTTGAGAGTATTATGATAATGAAGTCAGACAGAGAAATATAAATACTGTATGCTTTCACTTATGTGAGGCCTGGGGAGGAGTGCGGGGGTGGGCTGGAAGAGATCAATGGGGAAGAAAGGGGGACATATGTATTCCTTTCAACAATAAAGATTTTTAAAATATTTTTTTCAAAAAAGTAATAAATACAAATTTATAAAAACAGATGAGAATGGTGGTTAAAAAGTGCTGGTAGTTGAGGAGTTGGAGAAATATTATGTAAGGGTACCTACTTCCAATTAGTAGGTAAATAAATCTTGGAGATCCAAACAGACAACATAGTGATTATAGTCAACAAGACTGTCTTTTAAATTTTAAAGTTCTTAAGAGACTAGAAATAAATTGTCCCCTCCACATATATTAAATAATTATGTGACTTGAGAAAAATGTTAATGCTCTGATAGAAATCATATTGCAATGCAGTAATAAAAAATGTACCAAAGCAGCATGCTGCACATCTTAAATGTATACACTGTTAGATGTCAATTATATATAAATTTTAAAAATTAATGTTTTCTTTATTGTTTTTTAATTTTGTCCTTCTGTCTATGTTTTTGTTTCTGGGGAACTTGCTAGGGCCTATTTCAACACTCTAAATCAGTCATGTTCCACCTTTTCATCTCATGGCATACATCAACTAATTCCTAACATTCTGCGGCACACCAAAAATATATTTTTTTGCTGATCTGACAAAAAAAAAATAGCTATACTTTTGATTCATTTACCCCGGATGGCTATTGTTGTGTTGTCTGTTGTCATTTTTTATTTGACAATCTAAGGGAAAATAGGTCAGTGCCCCTGAATGAGTAGTCAGGTATTGCATGTTTTAAACATCCTTGTGGTGCACCAATGTTCAGTGGCACACTGCCTGAAAATCACTGCTTTAAGTGATAAAATGCAGTTCCAAAACTTGAAAAGCATTGAGACAAATGCCAGTATATTGTATTCTATATTTCTCTACTGGTACAAAAGAAATATAGTGAATATACAATGAAAATAATTTAAAATCCAAGTAAAGATTTTTCCCATAGATACATTTTTAAAAAATGAATTAAAAAAGAACCAGAAAACATTTTCTAGGTCAATTTCCTTAATGATCCAATTTATCATGCTTACCAAAATGTTACCTTGTGGGGAAAAGTAGACTTGACATAGCTATATTTCATAGGCATTACAGTCTTTGGAAAATTGCCTAATTTAAAAGTAAGATAATTTGGTTACAGTTGATTAACCTATTTAAACAATGTCTGCTATTATATGCTGCTTATCTTTAAATAATCTAAAGAAAACACATAAGACAGTCAGAAAATAGTCGCTTAAAAGTGAATATATTTTTTTTCCTCTCATACATAGCTGTGTATATTTTAATTGTTTTAAATGTGGTTTTTAAGCTGTATTCTGGATTGAATGTACTTTACATAGCAATTAATCACTTTTCAACTGTTGCAGTTAATTGATTTGCATATACTAATAAGTTATCTCTCTGGCCTTCTTATTGCTATAATATTTTAGTATTAAATTATTTCCATTTTAATGCAAATTTATTTGACTTAATGTTGTTGACTCTCAAAGCTGTGAAAGATTATATGGAGCCTTTATTGAGCCTTATCAGTCCCTGCATTATGCTGAACAATGTAATGTTTCTATCACTATTTTAAATTAATTTTGGAGATTGCTTCTATGTTCATTAATTCAAATAAACATGTTCGCTAATAGCCACAATTGCCAATTCCAAACATTCTACCATCTTTATTCTAGTATGTTCACTAACAGGAGACAATTTGTAAGTCTATGGAAAGTAATAGATAAGATTTGCCATCATATTTCCTTTTTTACACCTCTATCCGGAGGGTTTCTGCTGTTTGTTGCAATCACATGGTAGTACCTCCTGTTCTTCTAGCCTAATTAATATTTACCAGTGCACGAATCTGTAAATATTATATTTTTTCTAATATTCAATAAAAGTTTAGGTTGCTAAGTTTAGAAATTAAAAGTCTTATGGAGTGTATATGGCATTTTTATTGCTAAGTTCTAATCCAAGCTCTTGAAGATTCTGTAGTTACTTATCTATATTTTTTGAGGCAAGCAATGCGAAATGACTTGGCAGGATGAGTCATTCCGAAGAGTGTGACTAGAGAGAGACAGCATATTAGTATTGCTTGACGAAGCAACTCACGATTCAAGCACTGAAAGGAAAGAAATTGTATTTGAGTGAATGGGAAAGAAAAGGCCGAAGAGGAAAAACATCAGTACCAACTATCACAACTAGAAAATTGAATGAAAAGAATGAAATCCAAGTTCTAGGAGGAATACCAAATACAAGCATGCTACACTACTTATCAGCTGCACACAGGCCAAGCTCCCCGAGGAAATCCAATTTGTTTAAGGAAGTGACCAAACAGATAGAGCCAGGCAAGTGATCTGATATTCCCTATAACAAAGCTACCGAAGAAGCAGCTTGCCACAATTGGAAATGCTTTGTACAAAGAAACATTTCTAAGAAACTACTCATTTTAAAATGGCACAAAAAACACTAATTTATTCAGAATTATAATATATTACATAAAATAAATTATGCAATGGATAAAGTTACTGACCACAGAAATAGTGAATTCACATCTTCTCAAGTATTGAACTGTTTAAAATCTGTAACAGTTTGTTCTGGCTGGTAGCTCAGTTACTTGGAGCATACACCAAAAGGCTTCCTGTTCAATTCCTGATCAGGGAATCTACCTAAGCTGTGTGGTTTCATCTCCAGATGGGACATGTGGAGGAGAGGAGGCAACCAATTGATGTTTCACTCTCACATCCATCTCTCTCTCTCTCTCTCTCTCTCTCTCTCTCTCTCTCTCTCTCTCTCTTCCTCTCTATCTAAAAATCAATAAACATATACTCATGTGAGGATAAAAACAAAGCAAAACAAACAAATAAAACCTGTAGCAGTTTATTCTATAATATTTGAAAAATACGTATATCCTTGATCATTTTAAGAAATCCAAACCTAATTAGAGAAAGTAGAAATAAAACAGTTTGGTAAGAGGTATTTCAGATGAATATTCAAAAGTGAATATTGGACCACAGGATACAATGGACCACAGGATACAATTACCCTAAAAGACAAATGGACCACAGGATACAATTACCCTAAAAGACAAATATGCCATAATCATGAAAATGTGGCTGATAAGGCAACAATCTATAAAAATATGACCAAAGATGTAGATGAAGAAATATTGTCCCAATCATCGTAAATCAAAGAAAGATGTACAACCATTAAAAACAAACAAAAAAAGATGTACAACTATTAAAAACAAAAACAAAAATGCTGGGTTAAAGAAAGAAAGCATTTTGCATCAAGGAGATAATTTACATCCTATATAATAAAGAGGTAATATGCAAATTGACCATCACTCCAACACAAGATGGCTGCCCCCATGTGGACACAAGTTTGCCACCACAAGATGGCTGGCAGGGGAGGGCAGTTGGGAGGGACCAGGCCTGCAATGGAGGGCAGTTGGGGTGATCAGGTCTGCAGGGGAGGGCAGTTAGGGGAGACCAGGCTGGCAGGGGAGGGCAGTTAGGGGCAATCGGGCCAGCAGGGGAGCAGTTAGGCATTGATCAGGCTGGCAGGGGAGTGGTTAGGGGGTGATCAGGCTGGCAGGCAGAAGCAGTTAAGGGCAATCAGGCAGGCAGGTAGGCGAGTGGCTGGGAGCCAGCAGTCCTGGATTGTGAGAGGGATGTCTCAGATTAGAGAGGGTCCAGGCTAGGCTAAGGGACACACCCCGCCCCCGTGCACAAATTTTGTGCACCGGGCCTCTAGTAGTACAATAATATGCAAAGTTGGTCATAAAATTGCCAAATTTCAAGACAAGTATATCAACAGATATGATGCTGGGTTAATATAAGCATAGGAACCTTATAATAGAATGGTATGTACATGTTAGAAAAGCTTTTATCATTAATTTTATCAATTTGGAAACAAATCAAGAGAAATTGTGCTCTAGATTCACAGTTCACTCTTCATATATTTACATGCAAGCTGGAATGATTTTCCTTTACTTTCAAGTTTCTTTCAATTCTAATTTACTTTGGTTACCATTTCCATATTTTCTGTATAACTGTCTGAATGGTGCTTCTACGGTTATTAGCCACCTATGTGCACAGTAGAAATTAATTGCATCACAGTTGTTTAAAAGTACTGCAGCATCAATAATTCTTGAAAGCATTTGCAGGCTTAATGTTGTGCAAAATTATCTACTAGCTATAGCTATGTTTAAGCCTATGTTGTCTTTATGCTGAAAAGGAACAATTTTTCAGCTTGATGGAAAAATGCACTAAGGATCTCCAAAGTATTATTTTCTAATGTGTATATATTAATATCCTGAGAATAAATGTCTATTTATAGCAATTACATATAATTCCATGGTTTATTTAATCTATATTATATTTCCACCTACAGTCTCATGTCAAATGTGGAAGTGTGCAAAACTGAATTTTTCCTTATATAATATAAATGTACTTATTTATAATTTCTAATGTAATATATTCCCAGAATACTTGAAGTGATTAGAGTAATAAAATACGTAGGCATTAGTTTACATGGAGTCTTTTCAGATTTTTTTAAAAATTATAAACAATTGACTTAATGTGCATGCGTCTAATCCACTTATATTTGTTCATATTTGTTCAGTGCATATTCTATGCCAAGCACAACCTGCAGATCTAGGAATGCATCTCTGAACAAGACAGATAGTACTCTCCCCCCACCCCCAGAAAGCTCGCATTCCTCTGAGAAGGGATGTGGAAACAAGCAAACAAAATGAGTAAATGATTAAATACTCAAAAAAAATAAAATAAAATAAGGCTGTGATTCACACTCCACAAGTAATTAAAATAGGGTAACATGATGAAAGTTAAATGACAATTGTAGATTGGTTTGATACGGGAGACTTCTTTGACGATATCATATATATGCTAAGATATGAATAATAAATAAGTGATCATAAAAAACTACCAGATATAAAGAAATATCACATTTTGTGGTGCCGAGATTGTCTCTGTCCTATCTTCTCAGAACTCCTTATAAGGTATATTCCTTCTGCAAGTTTTGCATCTCCTCATTTCCTTTCCACTGAGGAATGCACGTCGACATTTTGGACAAATACTTTTAAACAGATGTGGCATAGAGTAGATGCCAGGAATCCTCCCTACAGATAACTGGCTTGTGCCCTTTGCCATTTCTTTGTCTCTTCCCATATCGTTTTCCCAAAAAGAGGAGATGTCTGAACTTAAATTCTAACTACTGTGCCGTACCGTGAAGCTGAGGGTCCATACCTTCATGATGAATCATTTTGTGGAGGATCTTGACACTCTCTGAGAGCAAAGAGAGTTTCATGTAAAACAGGCACCGTGTTAGCTATGGACTGATCACCAAAGAGGTTTTTCAGGACATGAGAGGGGCAGTGGTTAACTCAGCTTTGTCCTTGGACAACTAAGTGAATTCTCAATTTACCCATTATGTATAGAACTAGAGGCCCGGTACATGAAAATTCATATACTGGAGGGAGGTCCCTCAACGCAGCCTGCCCCCTATCACAGTCTGGGAGCCCTTAGGGGCAGGAGGCGACCTGGTGATCAGGGGAAGGCGACGCCCCCATCACAGCTCTGCTGCTGCCACTGCTGGCAGCACAAGCCTCGGCCGGTCCTTTTTACCTGAGCCTCGGGCAGCCCTGGCGGCTGGGCAGCCGCCATCCGAGGCTTGCCTGTGCCTTGGGCTGGTCCTGGGCAGCAGGGAGGCTAAGGGGACTGGGGGACTCCTGTCCTTGCTGTGCACCTGTCACCTTGGCGGGGCTGAGGGGACTGGGCGCCACCATCTTGTGGCTGTGGGTGCCGCCATCTTTGAGGGCGTGACAGTCAATTAGCATATTCCCCTCCTTATTGGCTGTGGGCACTGCCATCTTTGAGGGTGTGGCAGTCAATTAGCATATTCCCCTCCTTATTGGCTGTGGGCACCGCCATCTTTGAGGGTGTGGCAGTCAATTAGCATATTCCCCTCCTTATTGGCTGTGGGCACTGCCATCTTTGAGTGCATGGCAGTCAATTAGCATATTCCCTTCTTATTGTCTGTGGACACCGCCATCTTTGAGGGTATGACAGTCAATTAGCATATTCCCTCCTTATTGGCTGTGGGTGCTGCCATCTTTGAGGGCGGGGCAATCAATTAGCATATTCCCTCCTTATTGGCTGTGGGTGCCGCCATCTTTGCGACGGCGTGAGGGTCAATTAGCATATTTCCTCTTTATTAGATAGGATTGTTCAGCTATAAGAGCAGAGAGAAAAATACTTAGAGAACTCTGCAGTGGACTGAGCAAATAAAAAAAAATGTTAGTTTTGCCTAACAAAATGATCAGACAGTGTACTTCTGGAAAAAATCACAGACAATGTGTCATTGGGTCTTGCCTTGCATATGAAAACAAGGAATTCGTGCAGACCCAAAATAAGGGTTTTATTGATATGTTTTAAATAGAGACAGTCTTAGAGATAAAATTTTATCTGACTTCAAAGTGTAATATGCAATGAAACTAGTTAGGAGTGAGAGGTAGGTAGTATTAATAGTATTAAGTGGCAGAAAAGAATTTCACTTAAAATGTTTCATGAACATTCATATATATTACTATACATATTAAATATACTCTGAAATGTATACAGTGTTTAACCTATGTGTAGCAAAAATAAATTAATCAAGAAAAATTTAAATAATTTAAATCAATTTCTCAAGATAGAGATTGGGAGAACAGTTTTATTCGATCACTTGAAAATTCTATTATGCTTTATTTTCAAAATAATAAAATTACAGTTGAATAAAAACATTGTGTTATTATGTAATCTCAGTTCATTAACATTACCTGAAATGTCTCTGGAGTACTTTGTTAGGTCATGTGGGGGGTGGGAGTGGGAACAACTATTTTCTTTTTCACAACATCTCATTGCTAACTAAAAATAGTGTTGAAGTTTGATTCAACATTTTCATGCAAAACATGTTTCATTACTTGTGGCTATGTTAAAAAATGTATATTGCAGTATTAAATACAAACCAAAAAATTAATTAAAATTGTTTTCTGATGCCAAAAGGGAAAGATATCTTCCATACACTTTCCTTACAGCATTTTCTAAGAAAAAAATGTATTTGTAAATTGTTCCTCTGTCTCCTTGAGATGTATTTAAATATTTTTAAAAGTTAAATGAGCCTCTTGCCAATCTTGCATTCTAAGAGAGTTCTCTTGGGGAACTTGGAGATTTCTATGTGAAATGTGAACATGAAGGAGGGTGGCATTCCGGTGGGAGTTGAGCCCAGGAACTTCATTCCAAGTTGTAACTTGTGCTTGTTGAAAAGACACAAGAAGTTTTATATTGCCTTTGGATGAAGAGAGTATATATGTAGTGGATTGTATATGTCTGGAGATAATAAAAGGGTGGTCTTTGTAATCTCTTCAGCAGATTAGCTGTGATTCATGTTACAGTCTGCTATAATGTATAATCAGTAAAACCAAAAACCTGTTTTATTATTTTCTTCATTTTCTGTTAGGTTTACTGGATTGGCAGATTTTATCTTTAATTAAATGTTAAGATTTTATGATCAAGTAAGCATCAGTAATACATGCTTTTAAATCCTGTCTAGATCAACACTAGTTTTGATAGTGCAAAAATATGGCAATCCAGATTTTCACCACAAAGAGCTAATATCTGTCACATTTGGTAAAGGTGAACATATATAATTTCAGTCTTTAAGTAATCTGAAGATGGTGCCACTGATTTAAATGAAATAAGCTACTTATGAGGTTTCTTAGAAGGTACTTGTCCCAAGTAAATGGCCTTTAAAGTGCTGCTGATCATTCAGAAAACTATTAAAGTGAAATGAATATCCAGCTGGATTTATGCTTCCAATGTGAGGCCAAGATCTACTGAGGCTTGGACTGTAGTTTCTATAATGTACTTACAAACTAAGTTTTCCAGAATCACTATTACTGGCCTTAACCAAACAGAAAGGAGGAATTTTAGAGAAGTTACTACTATTCTCATGGTCTACCTTGATCTCCCGATTCACTTCAATTACTTTAAGGATTTTGTTTTACTAGAAAACAGACATTTAATTTGTTACACTATTTTTGCTTCCTGCATTCCCAATAAGGATTCCTATACATATATAATGGAACAACTAGGTACTGAGGCTACAAGTACACCAGAAAAGATAGAAAGACATAGAAAAGAACAACTTCTAATTAGCAGACAAACAAAAATCGAGCATTTATTGACAGAGGCTGGAAAGAGAGTCCAATGTCATTTGATTAACATTGGAATGTAAATGCTCTCAGGTAAAAGTATAGTTAGATAAACAAAGGTGGATGCCTATCATTCATGGAGACATAATTGACTATATTCATAATATAGCTATTGATTCTGACCTGTGTGAAAAATTATCCATAGGTTGTACCTGCCATAATGACTTAAAACAATTAGAGCTATGCACATTAAACACTGAAATTTCAGTATGGACACTTTGATGAATGACTCATAAAAAGACATCAATACTGAATAGTGACCATAAGTGTCTTTGTGTTTCACATCTGGGAAACTATAATTTGGAAGGATAGACTAATTATCAAAGCACCTGGATTATTGTGTAAACATAATGTTACTTATATGATTGATGGAAACTTAAGAGCAATTCATTGGGCTTTAAAAAAACACAACAGCAACGCTTAGGTAAAAATTTAGATTCTCAATCAATCTACAGAGTCAAGCAATAAAGACATCACAAGAGGTTGTGCAAGCAATATATAACAAAGGAGACTTTTTACACATTGCTAATCAAGAATCTGCCTTAGTCATTCATCATGAGTATATTAAAAGGTAATTCCTCAATATAAATATTGTACTTGAGTTTTAAAAATCATCCTTTTATAATCCAGTAACTGTTTAGCTTTGTATTTTATTAGGGACTTGCTAGATATTTAGATAGTCAATTTTTGTCCCAGAGAAAGATGAAATAACAATGGAGATAATGGGAAAAATGTGTCACTATCAAATAGGAAGTAATAGGAGACATTGTAAGGATAAATACAAATACAAAAAAATAATAAATTTCGATTTCCCTAATACCAAAGGGAAAGAGAACTAACCCTCTCCTTCCATTTAGCATATTTCTTTAAAAATTTATTTGTAGATTGTTTCTCTATATATCTGAGATGTATGCAATTTTTTTAAAAAAAATGTATAAATGAGCTTCTTGTCAGTTTTGCATCCCAGCGGTATTTTTCTGGTTGGAATGTAAACATCAAGGAGGGTGGCAACCTGCAATCTACTCTCTGGGGGAGTTTAGCCAAGGCACTTGACTCCAAGTTATAACTTCTGCCTGTCAAAATACAGTTGCAAAAATGAACTTATTTTCTGAAGCTAAAACCAATAAATAAAAGTGAAGATGCATTTTAGAAAATTGACCATGTTTACAAGAATAGAATCAATAGCACAATATTTTTATTCTTAATATAACCATCCTCATTACTTATCATTAGACTTGTTTCCATTGCTGGATTTTTCATCTATCCATAAAAACAATAAAGTATACAAAGCATCTTACTTTTTATCTTGGTGGGATATCTATCATTACAGTGTCTTTGTATAAGTATCTTGTACACTTGCAAAATTTCTATGTTACAAAATATTAATTCTTCATTTCAATAATATCCAGGGGTACACAAAAGTAGGTTTACAGTTGTTCACATGGAAAAGTAATAATAATACAAGAATAAACAAGAATAAATAATAATATAAGAAAAAACTGTTTTGCATACTCACAACTGTAAACCTAGTTTTGTCCACCTCTGTAATTTTTATATTTTATAAATGAATGTTTCTAGTAAATTTTCTTAAATCTATTAGGAAAAACAAATTTTGGTCATGTCTCTGCAATTAGATGATTTCTCAAAATTCCAAATTTAAATACATGGCTTCCAGTACCTCAAGATGCAATTGTTCATTAGTGGTATGTTTCTTTGCTCATATTCTAGTGAGCCCCTAAAGTATAGAATAAAATATTACACCTTATTAATATATAAGTACAATATGGCACTGCTAAAATAAACAAGTGAATATTTAATTTAGTTGCTAAATTTTTAATATTCTAAAAGTTAATTTTCTATATCTACTTATGGAATATTCCAAATAGAAAATGAATCTACAACTGTTGACTAGGAAGTAATTACTGCTTAAATTATTGTGTCCACACAGACACCAGGGGGGTGAGGGCATGAAGGGGAGTGGGGTAGGAGGGGGCATAAGGACACATATGTAATATCTTAATCAATAAAGAAAAAAATTATTGTGTCCATAGCATCTAGTGTGTACCTGTAAAGTTGACATTTTCCTTTGATAAAACTACACATTGAATTTCAGAACATATTAATTTTCATGCCACTAGATATGAAAAATATTTTTATGAATCCATTGTCTCTTATGAATTACTCTTGAACAAATCTGTCAATATTCTTTTGAATATGGAGAATATAAAGGATCTAATAAAGGAAGAGAAGAGGATGCAACCATTGAGCTATGAAAGTTCATTACTGAAGCTACTCTTTCCTTTCTTCTGCAACTTGCAGAATTGTAATACAGTATAAAAGTTTGTGTATTGTGAGAGGGTTAGATATATTAATTTCTTGAGATAATATATTTGAAAGTATGTACTTGGTAAATTCAGGTAACAGGTTTTATGAGTAGTTCATCCAAATACCATTTGGATACACTAAATTTTGATTAGTCAAAGGGACTGTCTTCCTTTGAAACTGAATAAAATTGCTATTCATTAAATTGACTAGGTGAGAATTTACAACAATAAATTATTGTTTTAATTATATTAATGGTACTCTGACTTTGTTGCTGAGAAATAGAAAGCTTATATTTTTCATTTAGCTAGAAAGAGCCAATGTAGAGGGGAGACAAAGATTGCACATATTTTAAACTAAGAAACCTACTTAAGCAGATTTATAATGTCAACTTGAAAACAAAAAAAGAATGTGGTGCAACATTAGTCATACCACAGATAAGGCGATTTTACTTTACGTTCAGACTTCTAAATAGTTTCACGCAGTTCATTCTGACTCCAGTATAACCTGAACAATAAAGATAGGCATAACTTCAAAAAGATATACTGCCCAATTCTGGAGGGAAAAAAATAAACATGATATATTTCATAAGCTGTGCCACTCTACAATTTGCAGTTGTGGTGTCCTTTTGAATATGAGAATCTGGAGATAATTTAAAGGCAAATATAACCAGCTTGTTTTAGAGAATTCAAGCACCCCCCCCCCACTTCACCCCATCATAAATTCTATAGCACCATGGATTCCAGAATATGAATGCACTGTTCCTGCAACCAAGCTTTGAGCCTTACATTCAGGTAGCTGCCTAATTTATATTTCCACCTGCATTTGTCAAGACACTTCAATGATGTCAATGACTTTATATGACATGCCATTGAAAATGAAGGATTGAGATGATAGGGAGCAAATAGGCAGATGCTTGGGGTAGTAACATAATAAATGCTATGCCTAGAAGAGAAAATGAACATTGAAATTATTATAATAAAAGTAGTAAGGGCTGCAACACAGTTATGCTTCTACTACTATGAGGCCAGAGATATGTGCTCTGTCTCAGCCAGAAGCCTGATGGAAAAGAACCAAGGAAAAGACACTAAACAACAAACTTAATGAACAAGGATTATATACAATTGGAAAATGAAAATATAGTTAGAACATCAGACTCCTTAGTTAAGAAAAGAAAAACAAAAGAGAAGTCAGGGACCCAAGGTTGTCCTGGAGAAAACTGTCAGCCAAACAGATGGGCGTCATTAAAACTTGGGTGCTCAAATGGATCTTTGACATTGCTTTTTGTAAAGAGGAAGATATCTTGAGAGGGAAAGTATGTATGTATGTATGTATATGTGTGTATATGTGTGTGTGTGTGTGTGTGTGTGTGAATATGCATAGTGAATACTGTAGATAACACCACAATTTAGTTCATTAATTTTTTTTAATTTTAAAAAAATATTTCTGTGGTAATGTTTATAATGAAAATAAATATTGACCTATTTTAATAACATTGCTTATTTAATTTATCCTGTGTTTCTCTTTGCACTGTTTATTTTTATGGATATAAAAAAGTAAAATATTTTTTTACATTAAGAATGATGGTTTTTAATTATTTTTATTTAATTCATCTTTTTTTTTTTTTTTACATATTGTTTGGAAAATTTCAGAAAAGCACAGGAATAATTGCTTGTTAATTCTCCACCACTTAATCTATAAATACATATATCAAATTTCCTTTCAGAAATGTAAAACCAAATAATCAGCAATTCTGTTCAATATGTGATTAAGCAATACCAGATTCAAAGCAAAAATCTAAGGTAATTTAGAATAATATTTATATATCCTATTAAGTCAATCTTTTAAAAATGTTCTATTACCAATACTGTAGTGTGTGGGGTTTTATTCAATTACTAATAATTTATGCTGATAAATATATGACAAAGAGAGACTCTGTTTTCACTATTTGTTTCATTAGAATCAGGTGACCCAGAGAATGATTCAAAATACTGCAGAATAGATGCATCTCATTGATATCAACTAAAAGATGAACACAGAAATGTCATTAGTCATCTAAACATGGTGATAGAGTCATGTTAAAGAATAAAGAAATATCTTTGAATATACACCTTTTTTACTTAGTATTTTTTCTTAGTAATGAATGAAAGGAAAGAGCCTATTTCCCAACATTTTTCAGCAGAAAACATAGAAAACTTTCATTTTTAGAAGTAAAGTCATATTGAATATGTGTACTTCATTTGTATTAAATATTTAATTATTGCATTCATTCTACAAAAGAACGTTGGTAGATTTATGTCTTTACTTAGGTGGAGGAAATGTACTAAAATAATCTCCTCCCCCTAAGTAAAGATGTGTTAACTAGTATATTTGATTAAACAATTAAACATTTCCCTACTAGAGTTTATTGTTCATTATCATTATTAAATCTGAACTAAAGACAAATGATACCCAACAATAATTAAACTACTATAGTTATAAATATGTACGCACATTTCCCATCAGTTCCTAAAGATCTAACATGCTAAGACCTGCTTCTAAATTCATGAGTTTTTATATCATTTAAATATTAATACGCAATTAGGTAAAACTTTCTTTAAAAAGGAGTACATTAGAAAGCACAGCAAAACTAATTTACAAAGATCTTGCTAATTTGCTTAAGGGATTAAACACATAGCTGCACACCAAAGGGAAAAGTTCTTTGAAAACAGAAATTTTGACTTGAAACATTTCATAACAGTAAATACAGACAAAAAAATCAAAAGTATATTTTATTTTCTATTCCTTTGCTTATTAGAAATTGTATATCATGCTCCATATAATGCCTTTAAGGAAGTTATTTTAATATGTGTTGTTTTAAATTTCAATGTGTGAAGGAAAATCTTGCTCATACATTGTCAGTTTGGCTTTTTAATCAGCCTATGTGCTAAGACATAATTAAGCTGGATATACATATATATATATATATATATATATATATATATATATATATATATCCTTATGTGATTATTGGTACTAAAAATTGGGATGTAGGAAGGGTAAACTGGGAGACCGGCATCTGCTACAGTTGCAGTTCACACACAGAATTCCTTCTTCAGGGAAGCCTCAGTTCAGTTCTTAAGGCCTTAACCTCAAGAGTCTGGATCATTAGAAGTCCTGCATCAATTGGATTATTAAAGTTTGTCATTAACTTTAATCACAGAACATGGTAAAGGATCCCTGAGATATCTTCTATATTCCAGATATGTTTGCTTATCTCCATTTTATAATAACAACACAATTTTCCCTAGGATATCATGAAAAATCTTCCATCTAGTTACAATACCTTCCTTTTTTTATTGTTGACACTATTACAGATGTCCCCCATTTCCCCTCCTCTGCCCCCTTCACCCAGTCCCCTCCCTCCTCCACTGGCCTTCACCATGTTGTTGTCTGTGTCCATGGCCTATGTATACATGCATATATGTTTTTTGGCTAATCTCTTCCAGTCCTCCCCAGCTCCTTCCCTTCTGAGATCTGTCAGCCTGTTCATGTATCCATGCCTCTGGTCCTATTTCATTTGTCAGTTTATTTTGCTCATTTTATTGACTATTGATTTAGAGGCAACAGGAGTCCAAAATAGATGAATGGCAGTTAAACATTTACATTAGTATTGTCTCTCCCGGTAGAAGCATTTGTCCCTTTGAAGCTTACACTTCTAAACCATCAGAGCTTAAGATTGTGAGAATAAGAAAAAAAATATTCCTAGTGGATCACTAGTAAGTGGAGTCATTCCATTTTCACACATTGATTTTCAGATCTCTAACTCTTTGCTCTGGGCACAACATCCCTGAATCAATTGAACATTGATGTAGAGCATCCTGAAGACATTTCCCCACCGTCTCAAGGCATTGCCACCTAGTTGGTGCTATAACTCCATCATCACAGGGCCACTTACATTTCCTATCTAGCCAAGTTCTTCATGATCATGGGAAGCATGATATGAACAATACACTATATAAAGATAAGCCCATCATCATAATTTATTTTCTGCAAAATTAGTTTTTGAACATAAGAAATGCTATGGACTATCAAGATGGTAGATTAGGCATTTTGTAGGTCTAAAAATGTGTTTTGGCAAAAGTTTGCATTCAGGAAAATAAATCTATATCCAGAGAAAGTAATCGAGAAGTGCAGCCCATTGCATAACTGAAACAATTCAAGGTATTCAGTCAGCCACCAGGTAGCTGCTGACCACCCCTGGGAATGAGGGTCATATGCAGGATTTAGTGTTATTCTTTGCTGCTGGTAGATTAGTTGCTCTAGCCAGGTTGACTTATCAGAATGGGTTACCTCACATATTTCCTTATTGAAACTGTCCCCTGCTAAAGTCACATATTGGTAATCACATCAGACATATACATCTTCACATTGTTTCATATTCAACAAGGACTATCCAGATACAACTCTTCCAGATCTTATTGACACCAATTTTCTTTCAAACCAGCCAGTAAAACCATTCACCACAGCCCATATGGACCATTACGTATTTCTGGCCTCATATCCTTCTAAATGAACAACCAGGTGCACCACTTGGAGGTCTGCCTACTGAGAGAAACTTACTTTACCACCGTCCTTCACAGCTGTAGTAGAAAGGGGCTATGGTGTTCCACTGTCTACATTCAGGGGGTGACTGTATATTGTGCAGAAGCATCTGTCTGTCAGCCAGGCCAAAGATTTCCCTTTAACCATCAACCACTTATAAGGACTCTCTATGAGATCATAGGTGCAGAGTAAGAAACAGGAAGGACGGTGGTAGCCGTAAGGGCCATGGACATTTGGGTTCCTTTCTCATTTAATTTGTTTGTGCTCTCAGGGTCTGCGTTAGCCTGATCTCATATATACCACTTCCATTTGATAAAGGAACAGTCAACATTATGACTTGGAGGGTCAGGTGACATACAGTTCACAATGAACAGCACGGGTTGTTTGGTAAATGGTGGCCCACATCAGTAAGCCTTTGATCACACAAAGCTGTTTCTCAAAAGAAGACTAGTTATTAATAGAGGCTGGCAGAGTTTTGCTCCTAAGAATCTGCACTATGATTCACCTACACAGGCCTTTCATGGGTTCAAAAATCACAAGGATCTCTCACTGTCAATTCAAATATCAATTGACCTGCTAGATTGTGCTGCTCAAATCATCAGCGAGCATCTTATATACTAGTCTGGACTCATTGTGGAGACTTCTCTTGTTTTGAGTCCTGCTTACAAGTAGAAGTTTTGGGGGCTTCTTGGATTAGAGTAACACACACAGGTGAGATATATGTTGCTTCCAGAGCTCAGAGGTCCACTAGGTACTGCTCTTTTTTTTTTTTTTTTTTTGTAAAAATAGCCAGATAAGACAATTTATTCGATACCTTCGAAAGAATACCTCGGTAAGAGCCACACTCCTGGACTACTAGAAATTCCCCTGAGGTGTAAGGCTTCTCTCTGTTTTTGGATTTACTTCCCACCCTCTGACATGCAGAGATCCTGCCAATATATCAACAGTAGTTGCTATGTCTTGCACACCAGGTATAACCAGCATGGTATTATCAATATAATGGATAAGCAAGCTTTCTTGTGGAAGGTAAAAATGATTGAGTTCTCTGAGATCTAAATCATAACTTGGAGCTGTAGCATTAATATACCCCCAATATACAAGAAGTGGATTATTGGCATTGCAAGCTGAAAGCAAACTATTTCTGGTTATTGTTACTAACAGGTAAAGAGAAAAAATAAATGAACAAAAACTCCTACATTTGTCTCAGTGTAGCTACACACCAGGCATCAGGGTATCTGTTTATTTGCTCCAGCAATAAATTCTCATCTGAAATAGCATTTGCAACTCGAGTCACCTACTGATTAATTTTATGATTATTACTAGGAACCCAGTGCACAAATTGGTGCACCTTGAAAGGAACTGTGGGCCGAGAGGCTGTGGTGAGCACAGGGGTGGGTCTTGGCCCATCCTCCATGCCCCTGCCCTGCCCCTCCCACAGCATCCCTGGGCCCCTTTCTGCCTGCAGTCATGCTCCTGCTGCCACCACTCTCATACACTGATAGCACTGGCCTCGCTAGCATCCCCTGACAGTGCAAAATGATGGGGGTCTGCGCCAGCAGTGGGTGTGAGTGGGGCCGGTGCCGTCAGCGGGTGTGAGCAGCAGCTGCTGCCCCGATTGCCCCTCAGGAGCAGGGGGAGGAGCAGGGAGAGGTGGAGAAGCCCTGAGGGGCAATCAGGACCGGCAGCCACAGCTCACACCCACTAATGGTGCCGAGTGATCGGGACCAGCGCCAGGCACAGGAAGCAGGTGCGAGCACCAGGTGGGACCGTGGCGCACAGGAGCAAAGAATTTTCAGAGGCTCGCCCCGATGACAGCGACTGGCACCCCGCCTTGGTCTGGCGCCCCCGCTCACTTGCTCCACCATTCCACCTCGGCCAGCGCCCGCCATGTCCCGCACATGCCCCCTGGTGTTCAGTGCACGTCATAGCAAACGGTTGTTTGGTTGTTCA
The DNA here is from genome assembly GCF_951640355.1 of Cnephaeus nilssonii. NCBI lineage: Eukaryota > Metazoa > Chordata > Mammalia > Chiroptera > Vespertilionidae > Cnephaeus > Cnephaeus nilssonii. The sequence goes on from NC_137073.1 coordinate 93,736,551, forward strand.
GTTGTTCCTGATTGTTCCACCATTCGATCTATTTGCATATTAGCCTTTTATTGTATAGGATTATTACACACTTTCACCTGTTTCTTCACAAGCAAGACAAGCAAGTTGAATGTGATGTGGGAAGAATCCCCATCCCCACACCTTCCAAGTCCTCAAGGCTCTAAAATTACTCCAGAAAGTAGCATTGCTATTTGTTACATTCTGTGGGCAGAAACGGTTCTAGTGGTTCCCACTTGGTCTTTTGTACCATAACAGCTTTCCCTCCATGTGCCAGGAGACCAATGTGGACATTCTGCTGGTTACTGAATATGTTGTTTGTTTGTTTTTAACTATGCATTCCAGAACAGAAGAAAAACACCAAAAACCAAACAAACAACAACTACCGAATTGGTTCAGAGATCCTTTGGGCCACTGGAGAGAGACTGGAGTTAAAAATCCTTTGATAGCCCTAGCTGGTTTGGCTCAGTGGATAGAGCGTTGGCCTGTAGACTGAAGGATCCCAGGTTTGATTCCAGTCAAGGTCACATGCCTGGGTTGAGGGCTGTGCAGGGGGCAGCGAATCAATAGATCGCTCTCATCACTGACGTTTCTATCTTTCTCTCCCTCTCCCTTCCTCTCTGAAATCAATAAAAATATATTTTTTTAAAATCCTTTGATGACCTAACCTCCCAAAGCCCCTCCTTCCACTGATGGGCTCCCACCTTAGGTATCTATTCCCAGGAATTAGGACCAAGTAAAATCCTGTGTCTAGAAATTTTAGAAAAGTGGGATTGTTTCCTTTTCCCCTAATGTACAGTCACCCTGGTACATTTCTGTAGTCCCTATGAAGAGGTCTGGGAGACAGATTAACAGTATAAGTTTTGACAGTTTAACAGGGTCTTTTTTCAAGGGGATCTGGCTTCCCTTCCATGGAAAGTGTCCTGTATCTGTAAACTGCCTCCAATCTGAGAATTCTTTAAGGGCTGTAACTCAGTTTTATGATTAAAGTTATAATTCTGCACATTAGTCTTGGTGATATGGACCCCATTGATGCTGGTATGTGAGGCGATGAGAACCCTTGGAATACAGGAGTGGTATTGCAATTATTGATATAGTCTCATGAGGAACAACATGGAGTACAGATATATGTGGAGGCGGGAGCACCTGAATGGAATCTAGCTGTAATTAGTCCCGGAGAAACAACATTCCAGCTGAAGAGGAAAACAAGTGATGCTGTAGATACAGCTGGTGGTTATTTTGCACACTCAGCTGAGCTGCTGTTATTGAGGTGGAAGTAGCATCGGGAAAACTCAAATAGGTTCTGGGACCTGTGGCATTCCAGTTCCAGCCAAAGTCAAGTCTGGAACTACCCCATCTACAACTCTTGGCATTAAAACATAATCCTAAATATTATATAAAACAAAACACAGGTCAATGGCAAAAAGCAGAATGATAATAGTAGCATATTTCAAAATGTGTATCTGAGCCAAAAAGCTCAGAAAGAAATATATAGCTTTAAATCTATATATGAGAAAAGGGATAAGTCTGAAAATATGTGACATAGTCTTCACATCCAAAGTTTAGGGGAAAAACAAACTAAAAGAAAACATGAAGAACTAAATAATGAAGGTAAGAACAGAAAATTAGTGCTAGTATCACACAATGGGAAAAAAAATCAAAGAAAATAGTGGGGGGGGGGTTGAAATTGATAACACTACAGCAAGATTAATAAAAAGTGAAAGAATACAAATCATATTGCCACAGAGCAGGAAGATAGTGTACCCCAGAGAAAACAGAGGAATTAAAAATAAAGTAAGTGGATATTAACAACAGCTTTACCCCAATAATATAAACAGTTGGATTTAAGTTAAAAAACATTCCTCCAAAGCACAACTAAATAAGACTGAATAAAGATTATAGAATTCATCTGATTCACAATCTATTAAAAAAATTCTCCTCCTCCCCGCAAACCTGCACAACTTTATATGTTCACTGGTAAAACACTTGACATATTTAATCATAAATATGTTCATAAACCAAGTTCACCTAAGCTTTTAATAGAAACAGAAGAAATACTTCCAATAATTTTATGAGGTAAGAGTAACCTACCTTAGTCAAAACCCTATCAAAAACATTACAGGAAAGGAACATTATCTCCTGAACATAAATAGTAATGAAAAAAATCAAAGCTAACATTACATAAAAAGGTAAATCAGAGATAAGTTGTCTTCATACCAGAAGTGTCTATTAGAATAATATTCAAAATTCAATTAATGTAACAAAGATAGAAGTAGAAAAATTATAATAAAAGCCAACATATTACTCATATATTTTAGTAAAAATGCTGAAAACCAAGACAAAATTTCAAAAGGAGCCAGAGTAAAGCTACTCATAACATACAAAAGAAGCCCAATAAAATGAATGGCTGAGTACTCATCAGCAACAATGAGGTTCAGAAGGCAATGCAAAGACATAGTCAAAATGTTTAGAGAATCAGTCAACCAAGTATCTTATAAATGGCAAAACTATGTTTCAAAAATTTAAAGCAACAGAACTATAGTTTCAATACTGACATAAGAAGGCTTAGAAGTTTTCGATCCCATCCTTACAATATAAATTCCAAACAAACTGAGAATAACATTTTTGGATCCATCAGAGAAAGAGTATCAAGGGCCAAGCTGAGAGCCTGAAATCTGGAAAAATCGGCATTTCAGATAATCACAGATAAGACTCTTACCTGAAGCAGAACTTGCTGGAGCCTTAGGTGGTCATTCTGAAAAACTGCTAAAGAATGTGTATGGAATAGCGTGAGTGGATTTCATGGGGTCATCAGTCTTTTGGGGAACCTTATGTTTGTGCCTTTTATCTCTAAGATCCCAACCAGGTTCTAAAATATCAAGAAACATGCTTCTGGCAGGAGAAGAGGAAATTAAACTTTTTTTTTTTTTAGTCCTCATTAGAGGATATGCTTATTGATTTCAGAGAGAGGGGGAAGGAGAGAGGGAGAGGGAGAGAAGGAGAGAAATTTCCAAGAGCCTATTTCACCTGGCAACAGGACATGTCTCTGATTTCAGCCCCCTCTAGCCTTCCTTTCTCACATAATGAAGGAAAAACAAGAGACATCTCAATTGTGAAACTCCTTGCACTTAAAGCTACAGCGGATATTAAAAACAGCTCAATGTTAACAATATCAACATAGCATTTCACATGAAAATCTTACTTACACGAGTTCCTGTTACCCAATATTGTGGGTTAAATTGTATCCTCCAAAAGATGTGGATTCCTCACTCCTAATACCTGACAACATGTCCTCATTTGTAAATAGGGTTTTTGCCACTCTAATCAAGTTGATATGAGGTTATACTGAATTACAGTGGGCCCTAATGCAAACACGGGTCTCTTTATAAGGAGGGAAATTTGAACACAGAGATACATGGGGACAATACAGTGGGACAATAGAGGCAGATATCAAATTAATGCATCTGCAAAACAAGAAATACCAAGGGTTTCTGGTAACCAAAGATGCTCCCCTAGAAACTTTCAGATGAGAATGACCCTTGCAACAGCTTTATTGTGAATTTCTAGCCTCCAAAACCATGAGAGAGTAAGTAAATTTCTGTTTAAAGTGACTCAGTTTGTGGTGTTATGGGAGACCTCAGATACTAATACAGATTTTGGTAATGAGAGTGAAGTGCTGCTGTTACACATATTTAAACATTTTGAAGTAATTTGGAATTAGAAAATGAATAGCTGGAAGTGTTTCTAGCTTTATGATAGGAACTCATAGGACACAGAATAGTCATCATAACAATAAAAATAGAACAAGTAAGTTGGATGACTGACACTACCTGATCTCAAGATTTACTGTACAAAACCACAGTAACAAAAACATTGGTATTGATAAAAAACAAACAAACAAACAAAAAAAAACAGACATCTAGGTCAACTGGAGAAGAACAGAGAGCTAAGATATAGACACATATACATATATTCTATTAAATTTTGACTAAGTCAAAAAGATAATTCAAAGGAGAAGGAAAATTGTCTATTAAGAAATGGATCTGTAAAAATTGAACATACAAATGCAAACTATGATTACTCTTGACCAAGAACCTACAAACCTGACAAAAATGAACTTAAAATGGATCATATTCCTAAATGTAAAATGCAAAAATATCACAATTCTAGAAGAAAACAAGAAAAAGTCTAATTGACTTTAGGTCTGCCAATGAGTTTTTAAGATATAAAAGCAAAATAATGATCTATAAGAAAACTAAAACAGAAAAGTTGGACTTTGTTAATTTAAAATCTACTCTGTGAAAACATTATTAAGAGAATGAAAATCAAACTACAGATAGGGGTAAAATGACAAAATCCTGTCTGATAAAGGACCTGTATCCAAAACATATAAAGAACTTTTAAAACTCACAATTAGAAAATACAATAGCTTAATTAAAAAAAAAATGGGGGGGGGGGGCAGTATGGCTCAGTGGTTGAGCGTTAACCTATGAACCAAGAGGTCATGATTCTATTCTAGGTCAGGACACATGCCTGGGTTGTGGGCTTGATCCCCAGGTGGGGATGTACAGGAGGCAGCTGATCAATGTTTCTCTCTCATCATTGATGTTTCTCTCTCTCTTTCCCTCTCTCTTCCTCTCTGAAATCAATAAAAATATATTTTAAAAAAATAAAAGTACTCTTTATATTATTCCACCCATAATTTTGGGTAGTACCTGGTTCTTTTTAACTCCTCATTTTAACTGATTCCAAACTTGTCTAGTACATGATTTTAATCTCATTTGTAATTACTTTTACAATATTCATTAATTTCAATAATAATCACTGACAAAAAATAGTTTCTAGAAGTTTACCAATATTATTTAAATTATGAATAACTTAAAAAGCAGGTTAGAGCAGAGGAAATAAATAAGATTCGAAAAAGTAATCTTGCCGAAACCGGTTTGGCTCAGTGGATAGAGCGTCGGTCTGCGGACTGAAAGGTCCCAGGTTGGATTCCGGTCAAGGGCATGTACATTGGTTGCGGGCACATCCCCAGTAGCGGGTGTGCAGGAGGCAGCTGGTCGATGTTTCTCTCTCATTGATGTTTCTAGCTCTCTATCTCTCTCCCTTCCTCTATGTAAAAAATCAATAAAATATATATATTTTTTAAAAGTAATCTTATTTAATACACTTAAAAATGCTGCCGAAAAATGAACTAAACCTTATCTTCTTCAGGTGAAGAGAATTTGGGCTTTAAAGAAGAAGGAGTCACTTGAATTGTCTTCAGTTGAAGTCAATTGAAGTGCATATGATGGGGAAGGACCTGGAGGTTCTTTATTTGCTACAACAGGAAGAGTACAACGTAATCTAGCTATAAGCATAGATTTCAAATTTCTCCCCTCTCCCCCTTTTCAGGTTGAATAAGGACGTGATATTGGGAAATGAAAACTATCTGGTACCAACTGGCAAACATAAAGGTATTGCAAGTACATGCACTCACTTATATGTGGAATCGAATGAACAAAATAAACTGACAAACAAAATAGATCCAGAGACATGGAAGCATCAAACAGACTAAGGATTCTCAGAGGGAAGAGCAGGGTGGGGGTGGGGAGGGAAGAGATTAACCAAATAATTTATATGCATATATGCATAACCCATGGACACAGACAATAGCAATGAAGGCCTGGGGAGGGGTCAGGAGAGTGGAGGAGGAGGTCAATGGGGGAGGAAGGGGAGGAGCATCTGTAATACCTTCAACAATAAAGATACACTTTTAAAAAGAAAGAAAAAAAGATAGTGCAAGTAAGAATATCAACATTTTTCTTTAAAATTTAGGAAAAATTATCAACATAATACAACTATTTAGACATAGTGCTAGGATTTCAATGAGTAGATTTATTTGCAAAATCACTGGTCTTTACACTATAATGTGCTCCTTCTCATTTTACTATTTTTATCCTCAAAAAATACATGAGGTATGACACGGATCTTTTGTATCAACACACCATGATTGTTCTAAAATATTGCCAGAGCATCTCCATAATGCCTAAAGAAACAATGACTTGGAACTGATGATTATACAACATAAATGACATAAAATTTCAGGTGAAAGAACTCCTCTCAAATGCAGAGTATTAACTCATTATGAGAAATACATCGTATATTCTTCAATAATTGTGTAGGTTGTTCCACAGCTGGTTTAAAGTCAATTAGCTCTGGGCCTTCTAGAAGCTAAATAAACTGCAAAGTGTCTCATAACATAATGGGGATTGCTAATAAAAAGCCCTAACATCCAAGCATATGGGCAAAAAATAATTCAGGGATATTTGGAAGGCAACTATAGCCAGAGGACTGTTTCCCCCAGGTGCTACAGTTTGAAGAGCTATAGCACTGATTTAGTCCTCTCCTCATAGTATTTTAGTACTTGGAAGAAACATTGAACAGTTTTCTCATCACTTTGTACTTGTGAGACATTTCCATAAGTAGTAAAGTAACATGGTAAAATAATGCAACTAGCAATTATCAAAGGAACAGCAAGAAGGTTAAAAGTTTACACTATTTTTAGTGTATATGTCTACTCATTAGCATATATGCAGATGTTTATCTACTAGTATACAAGTATATGTGTATTAAGTGTACATAACAGTGTATATGAAAGCTTTCACATACATTATTTTTATATCTTTCTACAGGCTTAAAAAGACCCATGTCTCTTCTGCAATCTAAGGGTAATCTCTACTCCTGTGATTGGGGTTCTATACCTACAAATGGTCATTCTGTTCTTCCTGCATTCAATTTTTCCTACTCACTGGTTTGTAAACTTGCTGAGTGCCTTGTATAGCAAAGAGGAAAAAAAAAATCTATTTCTTATCATTTCCTACTGAAATTCAATTTCTTTCACACTCGCTATTCCACAGAAGCAACTCTCCTTGTATTTACCTGCATTATAACTACACCTATTTCCTGTTGAACGTCTTATTTTTCATATAACATCACTATCTCCGTTTTTCGTTGTTTGTTTGTTTTGTATGACTGCGATTTGATGGGGTTTTTCTCCCTACCTCTATTTCTCAAACTCATTAACATATTTATTCTTTACTTTTGTATGGCATTAAATTAATTGATCACGGATTTCTTTTCCATTGAAGAAACCAAGCAAAACTAAATTAAACCATTCCACATCTTATGCAGCACATGTGTGCCTGTATTCACCTGGGCGGCCAGTTGATAAAAATAGCTATAACTATTTATCATGCACTATCTGCCCCACTCTAATTTGGACTCCCTCTGTCCTATTGCCCTAAAATACAATTTGCTAAAATCCATGACGTGATGCTGAATCTGCTGTAGTTTATATTGTTGACCACTCTCCTTGAAACTCTCACCGTTCTTGGCTTGTTTGACTTAATCCTCTTCTTTTATGGCACTGGATTGACTCTTCTTCCGGATCTTTTTTTTTCTTTATCATTTTTTGGTTTCTTTGACTCTTGTTTGTGAAACAAGATTCACCTTATTTCAAATATTTTTTTTCCAGAATAAACACCATTCACATGTCAGTGAATTCAATTGTTACTTTTTTGAGATTTATCTCACATTGATAACTCCTAGCCCAACTCTGTCCTCTGGGCTCCATACACATGTATCTCTATTCTTCTATGGCACCTTCCATTGAAGTCTCAATGCACCTTAAAAGCAACAAGTTCAAAATGCAACACACAAATTCCCCTTCCCCAATTTTGTGGCCTAGTAGGGTTCCTTCTCTTATACATAACACCATCGTAATTATTTAAAGTGGAGAACCTAGGAGTCAAATTCAACATTTCCCTGTCTCTTTTTATGTTTATTCAAGCCATCAATATTTCTTAGACACTTATTACTTAAATATCTCTCAAATCTATCAGCTTTTCTTCTCTATTATCTAGCCATTTCCAGCTACCCTAGTCCTTAGTTTAAAATATTGCACCCACCCAATAGAAAAATTTAGTCTCAGTATATACAAAGCTGACCCTAACTAAGCTATTTTCTATGTGTCAAGTAGAGTGCTCTTATCAAAATTCAGATTTAATTACATTTCCTTCACTTAAACTATCCTATTTTCATTTGTCCTTAGATAGAATTATGTTAAATTAGAAAACAAGGCTAGATAGTTTGACTCTACCTACCTGTCTGGCCTTATCCAAGCATATTACCATCTTGATCCTGGTGCTCCAGGTATACTCCATTTATTGTATTTCCTTTTATGTTATCTGTTTGCTCTGGATCTGGGCCTTTGCACATACCCTCTTCTCTCAGCCTAGAATTCTCCCTCTCATTTCCCCATTTGCCATTTTAATTCCCATTCTGTCTTTAATTTTAACTCTATAATTTCATCAGGTAATCCTTTCTGACTTCACTTATTATAAATTTCTTCATAATATATTTTTAATAACACCAAGGTCCTTCTATTTAACTCTCTATAAATAAATTTTAATTTTATATTTCTTGGTATGATTAATATATATATATATATATATATATATATATATATATATATATAATGTCCCTTAGTTGATTCTAAGCTAGATTCGGTGAGAAAAATGTCTCATCTTTTCTTTTTAATTTTATTATTGTACTAGTAGCCCTGCACACAAATCTGTGCGCACGAGTAGCTTGCTGCCGCTTGCCTCAGCTGGCCACCCGCCCACTGCCGCTGGTAGCTCTCGGGGCTGGTCCTAGCTCGATGCCCCACCCTCCTGCAGTTCCCCCTGCGCCCCCCTCATAGCTTGCTGCCCTGTGCCCTCCTGTAGCTCTCCACCTCCTGCTTGCTTGCTGTCCTGCCCCCTCCTGTAGGTCTCTGCCCCCTGCTTGTAGCTCGCTGCCTCACCCTCCTGCTGATCTGTGATTCGGTCATTACACATCGGGCCTAATGGGTAATTACATATTCCTGTCTTATTATATAGAATTCCTAGTGTCTAGAAAGAATCTGACAGAGTATAATCCTTAAAAACTTGTAAAGTGAATTAATAAGTGAACAAATGGATGATGAAATAATTTCCATGACACTTACTAAATTTCTTATTATTCAGATATACATGTTACTGTGACATGCATTTTTATGGTATTCTCATAGTATGTCATACAGTGTGAAATGGCTTTCTTTGTATTTCAAATACCTGTATCAGACATTCCTTCTTATTAATAATATTTAATACCAAGGAATACCAATGCCAACTTCATAAGAAATTTGGGAGCAGATCTGAAAGCTTTCTGTTTATAGTTAGATCCCCAGGTGGAGAGGTAACTGATTTGGATTTTTCTAGAAATAAAGTTTTTCTTTCTATACTTGTTTAATAGGAGAAACTCTTTCTTCCACATTAATGTATGCCTAGTGCTTCACTCAGGTAAAATGCTTTCTGCATACCATATGTCTTCCCAATGTTATAATCAACACTAGGTAGAAAATATAAATGTCAAAAGGTCAAAAGAAGCTCCTTAATTGACAGTATTGCTACTCAGTTAAAAGACATCTGGGGACATTAGTCAGTAGGACCAGCCTCAGAATAAATTAGTGGATTAACAAGGGATATGGCTATTCAGGGAATTTCATGAGAAGATAATAAAATACTTGGGAAGTTTTAATGATTAAATTTCCCCCCAGGAAAACTTCTGCTGAACAATCATTAAAAGTATTCTCTAACATCTCTTACATTTTTTATAGTTCCTACCAGTGATTCAATTGTGAATAATCACATTTCTAAAGAGCTATGTAATGATAGTTATAAGAGAGACTGTAGGAGTAGTTATGCCTGAAAAGCCATAGGTAACATTTTAAGGTTCCTTTTAAAGAGCAGACCCTTTTTGAAATAAAGTGCATGCCATCTTATATTCCAGTATTGGTTAAATCTAACATTTAATGAGTGCATACCATGCTTTAGATATTCTCTTAAGAGCGATCTCGTTTGATTTTTATAACACTCTTTCTTCCTATTCATAATTCACAGAAAAGAAACTGAGGCACAGCAGAGGGGAATGCATGTGTAGGTTTTCATAGACGAGATGGGGCTGAGCCAAGGTACAATTAGTTGACTCCAAACTGTTGGTATGCTTCATTATCCCATAGGATCCCTAGAATGCCAAGGCATTTTTTTTTTCACGTAGAGAAAAGATAAAATGTTAATACCCACAAGACTATATCTTTGTTCTACACTGTGCATAATAACTAATAAAACTGCTTACATTTTAAATTATTCTCTGTCACAACGTTACCACTTAACCTGAGAAGAACACACTCATTTACATTCCAAGGGCAGTTTGCGATTTGAATTAAACATTAAGTGTACACAAGAAAGGCATCCTCCGATGTTTTCCAGGAGGTTAGCTTCTAAGCACTTATTAACTAATATATTTTCTTGGCAGATAAATGGTAAACGAATATGTATTCTACTGCGAGTGGAGACTGAAGTGCGGGCTTTTCAGCATCCTAGCCTCAGCTACAGCAGTCACACGTTGTATGACCTTGGACAAGTTAGGATTTTATGTTCCTGACCCATACTCTCGGAGCTTTCATCTTGAAGGGATTGACTAGGTCATCTATTGTTATTTCAAGCTTTAACATCATTTTTGAAAAGTAAACTGATTATAGAACCCTCCCCACAAAGATCACCATCCTTCTCGTTTCCCCGTCTCCGTTAATCAAGCCACTTGGTCAGTTGGAAAACCAGAAAACAGTTTTATTCCATGCCTTTCCCTCATCTCCTGTGGAACAATGAGGCCTATGCACATTGAAAGTTTTACTGGGCGACTGGCACAGGCGCTGATCCCGTGGACACACTGTGGAGTGTTCTCCCATAAAGGCTTCCTATCCCACGTCTACCATGTCTTATCATAAGAGTTGTGTGAAGATGGTGAATTTTGTTAGCATTCAAAGACCTGGGAGGTAGGATGGGAGCATTCTGACTCTGCATGCTAGTTGCTCAGGGACCTACACACCACCGGGAATAAACCAGCTATTCAGTAGAGGTTCCTATCAGTTGCCTATATTTCCATAGCACTCGGCCGCACCTTTTGTAAAAGCTGCCAGATTATCTAGGAGGTGAATTGACTTTGTGGCTTTTTCATTTCCAACTTCATGTATGTAAATTTACAGAAACGTTTAAATTTTTCACTTCCAACGTCTGGCCTGAATGTCATTACTGTTTCTTCATCTCCACAACTGCCACTCCCAGCAGAGCCTCCCTGATCATGAATACATGTATCTGCTCCTTGGCATTGCTCTTAATCAGATATGATTCTTTTTTTTTTTAATTAGGCAAAATGATTGATACCAATTCATCCTTTCTGACTCAGACCATTTAAATATCCCATTGCAATGCAAAGTCCACCTTTTAACACGGTCCCCTTCCCTCATTCTCAGTCAGCCACACTGAACCTCCGTGACCTCTAAGGTAAAACCGCTCTCCCCTTAGTTTCTTGGCTCTGCTTACATTTTACCCGTGATATCCTGGTTGCCTCCTGTCATCATTCAAGTCTCAGTTCCCAGAAAGTCCTTCCCTGAACACCTGCTTAGAGTTTTTCATCTCTGCCCCTCCGCAATCATCACCCAGTTTTATTAATTTTACTGATCACTGTGTTATAGTAATATTTATATCAATATATGTGTTTTTTTCCCACTAGGCTGTTTGATGCACATGAACACAAGACTGTCTTATTTAGTTATGCATTCCTAATAAATTTATTTTAATATATGCAGGATCATATGGTAGAGAAGATGAGAGGAAGGGAGTTTGAGGAGTGAAGGAGTGAAGGAGCAGCAAAGCAGCAAATACAGTTAGACATATCTTTGACACTTGGGACAATTGAATTTTTCTTGTTTAATGTATGTGTTCTTATTTGTGAGGAATGTATGTCTGAAATGAATTACATGGCCTCTATGATCACTTCCCTCTACAATAATACCTCATTATGTGCATTCTTATATAGATAAAAACACTACTTTCAGAGCAAAATAATTGCATCAAGATCAAAATGTTTTAAGGTGTATGAAAGACAACACACTGACTTGTTCCTTAAATTAATATTTGCTTAATAAAGAGGTGAGAAATTCTTAATTCCTAAAAATGCTACTGTTGGTTTAATTCTTGATTCCTAAAAATGCTACTGTTGGTTTTATAGCTATATAAAAATACTCGGGCACTTAGATCTGGTTTTGTTTTACTAGACAAAAAGTTTTAGATGTGAAGTAGTGTGGCTTGCCATCTTTTCCACATCACAGTCAGTTATTTGATGATGCAAGTTGATTTAGACTTTTTGTAACCTTATTTCTTGCTATAAAATAAAATATTGGAACTTGGCTTGTGAGTAGCAGAAATTCTTTAGAATTGCTCCCTCAAGAGCATGAGTTCTCAATAGAATGTTGTTTTGAAAAGATGAATAGTACTGCTGGAACATAGAAATCCTTACTGAGATATATTTTGGTTTGTTGTATTGTAGTGTTATGTTGTGTTTTTTCCTCCAAGCATTACTTGGAATATTAGTCCAAAATGATTCTAAAACTTAGTTGAAACAAAGACAGAAAGAAGAATAGCAAACTAAGAGTGATAAAGTTCCAAAAGCAGAAATAAAAAGTAGTCAAGGGAGAAATATTAACTAAAATTGCTCAAGAAAAGAAAATAAATTGATAAAAGAAATGCCACTTTAACACATCAGAATAAAATGAAAGACAGATAGGTTTCAGTTTAATGACTGCTTGGTGGCTTATATAAAATGGATCAATTTTCCCAGTCTAAGATTTAATAGAAAATCATTTATATCCAAGACAAGGCTAAATTTTGAGTTAAAGAAAACTTTACACAATAAAGACTTCACATGAAAAGTTTTTAAAAGGTATTTTATATGGCTAAAAGAAAATTATAACTTTTATTTGGTACTTTTTATTGTTTTTAGCTCTATGTTAAACATCATAAATCAAAACCTATTAATGAAATTAACTGTGTGATCTTTTCCTACAGTTCTAAAGGTTTTTTTACTCATTTTATTATTGCCATCACTTAAGTCACTAGTAAAGATGTTGCTGCTTAATACAAGAGAAATCTAATTTTGATTTACTTTATTAAAAAATATTAGTAGTAGTGGTATAATAGTACTGTCCATGGTTTCAGAAAATGAGATGTCAAAATTTAAAGTATATTTATGATAATCTTTGAAAATCTGATGAAAAACTCTATGTCGGAATAGCTTGCTTTCTCTGCCAATATTTACCTTTCCACCACTAATCAAATTTTTTAAAATCCTCATCTGAGGATATATTTTTTTATATTGAAAGGAAGTGGGAGAGGAAAGAGAGGCAGAGAGAAAATGAAACTGGTGAGAAAGAAACAGCAATGTGAGAGAGAAGATGTGTAATGCTTATAATGGAGGAGTAATCAGTGTAAGTTTATGTTTAGTATGTTACCCATTAAAAGCAGAAATGTCCTATGTTTGATTCAAGTAAATTTCCTCTAACAAGCATCCTTACAAACACTTTTGACTACAGAAAATTTGTAATTAAACACTAAAGTAATTTTACCCTGCAGGTAATGTTTGCTTTTCATGGGAGATTTCCACAAATTTTTTGTACCTAATTACATAATATCACATAAAAGCTTTTTTTTTTTTTTTTTTTTTGGCCCAGGTGTGTGTGGGGGGAGGGTGGGGGGGCATACCTGCAATTTCTTGAACACAATTAAAGACCATATTTAATTTACTTCAAGAAGTTAATCTAACTTGCGGTTACCCTTATGTAATCATCCTCTTACACTTTGCCTTATTTTTGGAACCAAGCATAATAATACTCTGACACTTAATATATTCAGAGTATTGTGTAAACAATTTTATTTCCTTCCAAGTTTTGTCATAAAATGCAAAAGAAATTTGTGATCTCTGGTTTCTTTTCATTTTAACCACAAATGAATCAGGATATTTGGATCTGATAATTTTCAGTTCTATATTCCCATATCAGTGCTTCCTTTAAAGCAATTTGTTTTGTAATTTAATGTTCTGAGTAGAAACATTCTCCAGATTATCTCAACCTAATTTCTAAATTCATTTAATATTTCCTTCAGTAAATATTTTAGTTTTCCATTAATATTATAGCCTAGATAGCATTTTATCATCACCAGCCACATTTAAACCAGATATATTATGTAATATAGAATTTAATTTCCTTTATAATTTACCATACCAAAGTCACAATTCTACCTGTTAATCTGGTGTGATACTGCTCTTCCCTTTTTAACAAAACTAGTATAATATTGGATAATTTCTGAATCAGCAAGAATGTATGTTGAATGTTCTTTAATACAGTGCATACTCTTTCATTATCCAATTAATACCAAAAGATAAAGTATGACCAACCATAATTCCATTTTAATCATGTCCTTAAAATTAGATGTACTAATATTAACTTCCTTTAAATGATTGGCTTTTCCTTCCCCCAAAGAAATCACACATCCCATGTGTTGGTAGTGCCAGTATTTTTAAAAAGTGCCACGAGCCCCATAATCTCTTGAAAGCTGGGGGCATCCAAATATCCTAGAAAACACATAAATCCCCTTATGAGTTGCCATAACTTCTGTCTTGGAGCACATGAACTTGGGTTAGTCCAGTCAAGAGGGCAAAGGGCTTACTATCATTAAGATGGCTCCATGATAGAAGTATAAATATAGGTAATTAGGAGAACAAAACCCCTCTCTTTTTACTTATGGCAAAAAAAGTAAAAAAGTGTTCTGGATATGTTAAACCTTATGAATTGTGCCAGGTACATGGAAATTCAAAATACATTAGCACATGAGAGACAATTCATTAGCGAGCCACTATCATAAGGCAAATATTGTGAACAAAATATGAACTATGTTAAACAATATACATTATTTAATATAAGACTAGTTGTTTGATACATTGCCTCATGTATTCCACAGATGATATATCTCCAAAACTACTACCTTTCCCCATATGTGGATTGCTTAATCTATTTCGGAAGACCAAAAATAAAATAAAACAAAAAAGACTAATAATTAGGAGCAACTAAAGATAACACCTCTAACTCTCAGGTTATAATTAGGACAGAACTAGTCACTAAAAATATGCAAAAATAAATAAACTTTATAGAAACATATGGATCACTTTTTGAAGTTTTTAATGTGTGGGAAAACCGTGGAGAAATATCTAGTTGAGAACATCCTTTGCAGCCTTGAATAGATCATCAAAATGGTAGTCCAGTGGGCCCAGGGCATTATCACAAGTCCTTTAGATACTAGTAACTAAGAGGCTCCAGAGAACTGATAACCATTCTTTACAAGTGCGCACATAGGAGATAGGAGTGGCTTAGCTGAATCAGCATCGTGTTATGAACTGACAATCAGCCTGAAGAAGACAGCTCATTAGCAGCCTCAACCAGGAAAACAGCAGGGAAACGGAAAGATCTCCACAGGTGACGAGGAGCGGAAGCTGTCAGTGGAGACTCTTCTTCAGCACAATTGCCTTGAACAGAAAAGTTAATGGGGAAAAATAGCAAACCAGATCAATAAAATCAGCATGACCTTCAAGATGGCATGAGGCAGAGCATGTTATCAAACCAAGTTAATGGTTTTTGAGCAGAGACTCCACTTATTTTCAGGGTTTTGTTATTTGTACCTGACATGGACATTACATACACAATTTTTGAAACATAATTATTTAAGAAGTGACCAAATATGTTCTATGTTTGACAGAAAATGACAATGAACAATAATTTAAGTCTTCTAAGCACTAAAAAGGCAGACTTTATTTAAATTCTGTGTATAAAATAAAATAATTATCCTATATAATAAGAGAGGAATATGCTAATTATCCATTACACCGTGAAGCGTAACGGCCGACCACGTAAGGACCGGATCTCGGATCTGCAGAGTGTGGGGCAGCAGCCTACAAGCAGGTGGCGGAGAGCTACAGGAGGAGGCAGGGCAGCAAGCTATGGGGGTCGAGGGGAGTTACAGGAGGGCAGGGCAGTGGAGAGCTACAGGAGGGTGGCAGCGACCTACTGGCGCACGGATTCGTGTGCAGGGCTACTAGTTTTTTAATGGAAAAAAAAAAAGGAGTATGTGTGGCATTGGTATGGTTTGTGTTACAAAAATAAAGTGGGACCCTAGCTGGTTTGGCTCAGTGGATAGAGCATCAGCCTGCCAACTGACGGGTCCCAGGTCTGATTCTGGTCAAGGGCACATGCCTGGGTTGTGGGTTCGATCCCCAGTGGGGGGCATGCAGGAGGTAGCCGATCAATGATTCTCTCTCATCGTTGATGTTTCTCTCTCTCTCTCCCTCTCCCTTCTCCCTGAAATCAATTCAAAAAAAGAAAAATAAAGTGAGAGTATTTGTTTAAAAGCATAGCTACAATTTATAAGTTCACCAAGAAGAAAATGTCAAATAACTGATAAATATTTATAATTTATGATTCAAATCCTTATTTAAAATCATTGTGTACCTGAAACCCTTATCATTTTATTAGCCAATATCACCCCAATAAATTCCATAAAAATTAAAAAAAATCTGTGTGATCTCTATTAAATTTCTTTTATGTATTTATACATGACATTTTTATCTTATTTTTTGAAATAGTATAAAGTATTTTATGGAATATGGAAGGATGGATGCATAGGAAGAGTTATATCAATCATTTTAGAATATATTAACAGTTATATAAATAGTAAGAAATGTAAATCGAAAGTCATTTATGTTTTCTAAAATACACTCATAGCTTAATAACAGCAAATACTTCCAGTGCTTTCTCCCTCAGAAATGTTTCTATCTCTTTAAAAATATATAACCTATGTAAAATGTATGGGAAATTTAATATCTCCTAGAGAGAACTCTAAAGCCTACTTCTGGGGTTGAAATTTTAAATGGCTAGCTGATGATATTCAATATTCCAGGGTGTGATTATAAATAATAATCTAAAAGATACAGCAGAAGTAATTTTGACCTCTTATTTGCCTCTGAATAAAAATGATGAAAAACCATGAGGACTAAGGAATTTAAAGTGAAGAGAAAAAAAATCAATAAAATTAAGTAGAGTTTCCTCAGTAGACTGGAGTGTATCTTTATGTCTGTACTAAACTGCATTTAAAGTATTTTTTTTTTTGCATTGGCAAAATGCTCTTTATATTATTATAGAAATAAAAAACTTTCATAATCCTCTCAGGTTAATATCTTTGAAGACAATTATTTAGCTTTTTAGAGTTTTTGCTCTGTTATGTAGTTAGAGTCACTTAAATAATCCTTGCAAAAGTACGCTTTAAGAGAGGATTTTTCTATTTATTATTTTCTAGTCTAGTTAAAAAAATTACTCCTTTGGAGTTTTAGTGGTTATTATTATTTTTTTTTGTCTTCAAATTTCTTCATCATTCCAATTGCTTATTTATCTAGGTCAGAAATATTGATGTGAATATATTTTAACTATCTTGCAACAGTTAGTTCAAATGGAAGCAATGCTAATTGTTGATGTACTTTATGATATTTTAAATCATTGAACATATATGTGTGAATATACCTTTATGTATATACTAGAGACCTGGTGCATGAAAATCGTGCACGGGGGTGGGGGGCTGTCCCTCAGCCCAGCCAGCACCCTCTCCAATCTGGGACCCCTTGAGGGATGTCCGACTGCCAGTTTAGGCCTGATCCCAAAGGGACTGCTGGCTCCTAACCGCTCGCCTGCCTGCCTACCTGATTGCCCTTAACCACTTCCGCCTGCCAGCCTGATTGCTTCCCTGCCGGCCTGATTGATGCCTAACTGCTCCCCTACTGCCCTTCCCTGCTTGCCCTTTCACTCCCAACTGCCCTTCCCTGACGGCTAGATGGCCACCAACTGCCCTCCCCTGCCAGCCTGATGGCCCCCAACTGCCCTCCCCTGCAGGCCTTGTCCCCCCACAACCGCCCTCCCCTGCAGGCCCGGTCACCCCCACTGCCCTCGCCTGCTGGCCATCTTGTGGTGGTCATCTTGTGGTGGCCATCTTGTGACAACATGGGGGTGGCCATCTTGTGATGACGCAAGGGCAAGATGCCCTCTAGGCTTTTATTAGTATAAATATGCATCTATAAACATATATATTTAAATTTGAACACTATATTCTTACAATTTGAAGGCTGAATTTGGTATAAAGGATTAAAATATTATAAAAGCATGTTCTCCAAATGATACTTTAGCTCAAAAAGTCATATTAGCCCACAGGCTGTCTTCATCTCATAAATACACTTTGTTTGATGTAGTTATCAATATTTTAAATGAAAAGATTTTACTTACATTACCCATAGTCATCTGATATTTTGAATTGTGTTAGTCTTTGGCTTATTTATAATAATGGTTGAGGAGGTGAGAAAGAAAGCAGAATTCACATTTTTTAAAAATTAAATTTTTCAATATGCCAATAGATGAAGTTTCTGTAATTCATGGCTATTTAAAAAAAAAGTTAAGAATTGTTATATACCTATCAGAAGCAGCCCAAGCTGCTATAACAAAACACCATGGGTGGCTTAAATAGACATTTATTTCTCAGCGTTCTAGAGCCTGGGAAGTCTAAGTTCAAGATGTAGACCATTTTGATTCCTGGTGAGAGCTCTCCTCTTGACTTGAATATAGAGTATTCTTAGTGTTCACTCATACCAGAGAGATCTTTCTCCTATCTTTTCTTACAAGGGTATTAATTCCATTCTGAGAGTTCTTCCCTCATGACTTCACCTAAATCTAACTACTTCCCAAAGGCACATCTGTTAATGTTTTCACATCGGGATATAGGGCTAAACCTATGAATTTGGACGGAGGTGGAGGGGGGGGAGACAAACAAAATTTCAGTCCGTAGCAATACCAATAAAAATCTACCTTCCCTTCTATTCCTTAATACCATAAAGAAAATGTAAAAGGCTTTCTACATTTTCTAACCTAGGAAGGATTTTGTAATAAATCTTTGGCAAAGGAGATCCTTAATATCATTGGAAATGACTGTGAGGATGTGATCTTATTAAAAACTAGAGGCCCGGGCATGAAATTTGTGCACTCAGGGGGTGTCCCTCAACCCGGCCTGCACCGTCTGGCAGTCTGGGAGCCCTCAGGGGATGTCTGACTGATGGCTTAGGGCCACCCCCCGCGCTGTCACAGAGGCGGGAGAGGCTCCCACCACTGCCACTGCACTAGCCAGCTGTGAGCCCAGCTTCTGGCTGAGTGGTGCTCCCCTATGAGAGCGCACTGACCACCAGGGAACAGCGCCTGAACTGATTGACTGCCCCATGGTGGTCAGTGCATGTCATAGCGATTGGTCATTCCACCATTCGGTTGATTTGCATATTAGCCTTTTATTATATAGAATAGCCCTAACATTGAAATTTTCTCTCACTTTCTCTTTAATTCTGTATGTTATATAGAATCAATAAGTACAATATCATACTGTAGATCAGGTTTGAAAATGGAGTGAGCATGGGACTAAGAAGCAACTGAATACAGGTTTCACAAAGAGCAAAACCCCAAAAGTGAGAGGGAAAGGTAAATCCACCCTACATTGCATATAACCATATTTTTCCAAACTAGCATAAATTCCAGTCCT
The DNA here is from genome assembly GCF_951640355.1 of Cnephaeus nilssonii. Taxonomy (NCBI): domain Eukaryota; kingdom Metazoa; phylum Chordata; class Mammalia; order Chiroptera; family Vespertilionidae; genus Cnephaeus; species Cnephaeus nilssonii. The sequence goes on from NC_137073.1 coordinate 93,756,119, forward strand.
TTCTTAACAACCACAAAATCAACATCATGTTTCCATATTATTCCAAAGTTTAGCTGTTGCTGAACCAGGGGAAACAATAGAACTGCCTTTTCTGACACCAATCAATCTGTTCTTGGGAGAAAGACCTGGTACCGAGATCTGTCAGGATCAGTGCCAGAAGAGGTCTTTTCACTTGTCCCACATTGTTCCATCCCCAACAATGCACTCGGAATGTATGTTCTCATAAACTCTCAGCTCTTTATGTCCAGCCTGCACATTGCTTTCAGGGTAAAGAACAGATTCTTTTGCTGACCCTACAAGTATTGGGTAGGTTCCTTGAGGAGGTATGTATGCCACATGTCACTGTCATTATTAACTTGGCCATGCTCCAGAATTTACTTGCATAAGAAGCAGAACCATGGAGGAAAATTTGTAAATGTACGTAGTCAAAGTGGTTTATGGAAAATCATTCTCC